>NC_088697.1:5350125-5954951 GCF_028017835.1 Emys orbicularis | reverse complement strand
ACGTGGTCCTGGTGGAGGGTTTTCTACTACCAAGAAGGACCTGCCTGACCTGATGAGAGCATTGCATCTCCACAGGGTTTAGCCATGGAGCATCCAGGCTGTGAGGTGGAGCGACTCTAGGTTCGGGTGACGTAGGCGACCCCGATCCTGTGTGATCAAGTCTGGGAGGAGGGGCAGCCTGAGGGGCGCCCGTATGGACATGTGCAGGAGCGACGTGTACCAGTGTTGGCGCGGCCAGGCCGGCGCTATCAGGATGACACGAGCGTGATCCCTGCGAGTCTTGAGGATTACCCTGTGAACCATGGGAATCGGGGGAAAGCGTAAAGTAGGCCGTCTTCCCAGGAGAGGAGGAAAGCATCCGTCAGGGACCCCGGACTGCATCCCATGAGGGAGCAGAATGGCTGACACTTCCTGTTCTCTCTCGAGGCAAACAGGTCTATCTGGGGATGGCCCCAGAGCCAGAAAATTGAGAGTACTACATCCCGGCGGATGGACCACTCGTGACCGTGGAATGAGCGGCTGAGAGCATCCGCCAGCCCGTTCTGCTTCCCCGGTAGGTAGGATGCTGTCAGGTGAATTGCGTTCTGTACACAAAAGTCCCATAACGTGAGGGCTTCCTGGCACAGGGGATCGGAGCGTGCACCACCCTGTTTGTTGATATAGAACATCGCTGGTGTGTTGTCCGCCGTCGATGAGACCGATGCGGACCTTGAGCGGGGGCTGTACGCCTGTCCCACGGACTGATGGTAGGCCGAGGGAGTCCAGAACGGCCACTGGGGGGGGGCGGTTGCCACTGCTGTTGCCACTGCGGCGGATAAGGCTGGAGGCTCGCCTGTGAGGTCGACTGCCTGCTCCTCGATCTACTGGAGCGGTATGTAGAGGAAAAATTGACCAGGCCTAAGCTTTGGCCTAAATAGCTGAATAAATGGCCATGAGACAAAGGTGGCCATGGGGAGTGGAAAATTTTGAGCAGTGGAAATTTTAAGCAACAGTTTAAGCAACTGCCTTAGCTAGAAAAATGTGATCACATCAGTAGCGTTAGAAAGGCTGTTAAACCGCAAAAGGAACACCTGTGAATAACAGGAAAGCTTGCTAGAAGTACACCTGTGAATAACAGGAAAAGCTTGTTTTGCTATTCTCCCTGATAAGGAAACTTGTTTTGATGTATTACATGTAACCGTTTGTGGTTTTAAGCTATATAAGCATTCAGTGTGCTGTGCTTGGTGTGGCAGTTTTTCAGACTGTCACCCCTGCATGCAGGCTTGCAATAAAGTGGCCTCAGGCTGGTCTGAACCAAACACAACGCGTGGTCATTTTTCCACCACAGGTACGATTCCGTCTCCGAGTCTGAAGTCTCTGAATAGGAGGACCTAGGGAGAGCAGTACCCACTGTCGCTGGGGAGCGGTGCCGCTGGGTTGGAGAATGTTCTCTCTGCTCCGGTGCCGCTGGTGTGGCGCGGTGTGGGGACCGCGGCGATAACATAGCCGGCTTGCCCCGTGATTATATAGGGGGTCGGGCCATGGTCGGAGGCTCTTTCCACCGGCGTGGCGACGCCGGCACCCGGAGGCTTAGTAGGTCAGAGGCTGCCTCGAATGCCTCCGGCGTCGTTGGGAGGCGCACTTCCTCAACGACGACCGGGGATGTTGGCCTGTCCGGACTCGACCGTACCCTCTCCGGGGTGGGAGTCAACGGAGTAGCAGGATGAGTCAGTGGCACGGCCTGTCCCGCAGCACAGGTGGACGGCACAGGCCCTTTAGGGTCCTGGTGGGGTGATCGTCCCCTCACCGGCCTCTTCTTTTTAACCGGCACCGGGGATGGTGAACCATGCCTCCCGGAGTCCGATTTCCTATGTGCCGACTCTCTCCAGTGCCGGGGTTTGGAGGTTTTGGCCTCATGATGTATTACCGGTGATGGGGCGCTGCGCACCGAGGATTAAGTGCTGGGCACCGGGTCGGCCGGCCCAGGGTCCGAATGTGGCCGCAGGGCCACTTCCATTAGTAATACTTTGAGCCTCTGCTCTCTGTCTTTGAGAGTCCTGGGGTGAAATGCCCTGCAGATAGTGCACCTGTCTCTTTGATGGCTCTCTCCGAGGCACCGTAAGCAGGAAGAGTGCGGGTCACTCTTCGGCATGAACTTCCCGCAGTCCTTGCAGAGTTTAAACCCTGGGGACCCGGGCATGCCCCAGCGGGGCGACGAGTACGTTGGGGAAAACCCCCCAACAACTATCTATCTATACTAACTGTAAAACTAACTAAACTATTTACAAGGAAGAAAACGGGACACTGCCAAGATTGCTGAAGAGCAAGTGAAGTTCCAGCTAACCGTCACCGGCGGTAAGAAGGAACTGAGGGGGTGGAGGATCGGGCCCCTATATACGGAGCCATGAAGGTGCCACTCCAGGGGGCGCCGAAGCTGACCCTACGGACGCTGCTATGGTAAAAATCTTCCGGCTGGCGTGCACACGGCACGCACACACCTGCTTGGAATGGACATGAACAATCACTTGAAGAAGAATTGGTATTCCTGGCTGTAGGTTGGGTCTGGCTTCCCCCAGACTTTGGATCCATGTAATACATGATCCCCAGGGGAGCCATCTCCTAGAGCTTCCACATGTCCCGTGGAACTCAGGACAGTGAGAAACATGTAGGTTATCTGTAAGGTGAAAATTTATGTAAAACACGACAACATTTCTCCTTTATTTGCGGTACAGGGAAGCCTCATAGTTCCTGTAAGGCCAAATACTGATATTTCTATGGATGTCTGCTTATACAGGGAAATTGACAGTTGATATTGATATCAGCAATTTCTGGGTATCATTTATATAAAGATGTGCTCTTTAATACTCTATCAAATTTATCATATTCAGCAACATAGTATCTGCTCACTGTTATCAATGTGTATGTAGAGTGGATATTAATTACTCTCTGAATTCACGCGTGGGCATGGTCCTCCCCTCCTCTTGCCCTGCCTTCGGTTGCTCTGTGGCATTTAAGCATTCCCTTAGAGCTGTCAGCAACAGCTGCCTCTGCTCTAGGGCACAGAGGAGGAAAGGACTCTCTCCCTCCTGCCTTTCCCTGACTATTAAGCCTGGCCCTGGTACTGCTCCCCTTAAGTGCCATGTGGTCAAGAGGAAGAGCGTGGCAGCTGCAGGTACAAGGACCAAACTTGTGGGCATCAGGTGAAGCAGCAAAAACCACAACCATCAGGTCAACCCACAGGAATCTCTTGCCAGACTGTTAAATTCTAGGGCCCCAACCTATTGCAGCCAGCCTGTTGAACCAGCCAGAGCAAAGCCCTAGCTCTAGTGGGCATCAGTGACCCAGCAGGAAGGGAGGGAAGGGAAGCTGCGAGATCACATCAGGTTTGGCAATTGGAAACCCTACTCCAGGGAAAGAAAACAAGGGAGGTCAGTGGAATTTGTGGGATACTTGTCACAACGAATAGTCCATGGTTTTAACCCCAGCTCAGTGGGGGAGGGATAGCTCAGTGGTTTAAGCATTGGTCTGCTAAACCCAGGGTTGTAAGCTCAATCCTTAAAGGAGCCATTTAGGGACCTGGGGGAAAAAAAATCTGTCAGGGACAGTACTTGGTCCTCCTGTGATGGCAGAAGACTGGACTCAATATCTCCTAATAATAATATATAGAGATAATAGGAAGAAAAGAAACTCACTCTGGTACACCTAGGAACAAGGAAATCAAGCACATTGAGCTCCAAGGCTTTACAGCAAAGCATCAGGAGGCCCTACAGGGATTTGAACTCAGATTGGAGGATTTAGAGCCCTGAGGGCTAATCATTACACCATGGGACCTGCAGCCACTGTCATTTCAGGACTCCTGTGAGACCCTAAGCTGGTGGGTCTGCACTCATTGCTTCCCTTCAGCTGCTTCCTCTCATGGGAACTCTCCTCACCTAGACATTGAACCCAGCCCTTGTTGCTGCTAACACCAACTGGCAGAAAGGATTATAAATTCCCTGTCCGAGGGGAGGCCAATGCATGTGGTGGGCCATACGCATCACAGGTTTTTACTCTGTTTGCTTCCTTCCCCATGTCTCTTACTTAGTTTATATGGAAGTACACCTATGGCTGAGGATATGAATTTGTTGGCACAGCATTGTGCAGTGGGCTTCCAAGACAGCCTATAATTCAGCCAGGGGTTTGCAGCTGGGCCTGGCCTGGAGGCAATTTTCTCTCTGCACAGCAGATGGGGGATGCACTGGGACCAGCTCCTGGCTCTTTTTTTTGAACTGGTTCCCTGTGAGGACACACCAGAGATCACTGCAATCTACATAAGGGACAACCACCTGGAAATATTCTCCAGGCCCCAGCTGATTTGGAAAGATAAACATGATATTGCACAACATAAAACTATGGGGACAGGTCCCATAGAAAACAAAGGGGAGCAGGGAAAGAGAGAGCACAGAAGAGAAGAGAAAAGAAGAGGAGAGATGGGATAGAAAAAAGTCTCTAGAGACGGAGCAGCTGGAGGGAACCAAGGAGTGCAGTAGACAACGGGGGTGGCAGGTTTGTAGAAATTTTGGTGGTGCCCAGAACGCCCAGAGCCTGCCCCCCCAAACTCCACCCCCCACCTAAGACTCTGGGAGGGACTTTGGGTGGGGGGAGGAGGTCTGGGGTGCACACCCTCGGCTGGAGCAGGGGATTGGGGTGCAGGAGGGGTGCAGGGTGCAGGCACTGGAAGGGAGTTTGGGTGTGGAAGGGGTGAGAGGGATGGCTCTGGGAGGGAGTTTGGGTGGGGGAAGGGGGTCTGGGGTGCAGGCTCTGCAATGGAGTTTTGGTGTTGGGTGCAGGCTCTGGGCTGGGACAGGGGGTGGGGGTACAGGAGGGGGTGAGGGGTATAGGCTCTGGGATGGAGTTTGGGTGCAGGCTCTGTGCTGGGGGTGCAGACTCTGGGAGGATGTTTGGGAATGGCAGGGGGTGCGGAGGGAGCAGGTGGAGGGACTCTGGGAGGGAGTCGGGGTGCAGGCTCTGGGCTGGGGCAAGTGATGGGGGTGTAGGAGGGGGTGAGGGGTGTAGGCTCTGGGTCCAGGAACCAGGTAATGGCATAGATGCTCCAGCACTTTGGGCTAGCAGGCTTTTCCGGTACAGGGAGACTAGTGAAGGCTGCATAGCCTGTCGACATTGTGCTTCATTCCCCAGAGGGGATCAGTCCTGGGATCCTGGCAGTCGGTCGCTCTGAGGCAATGTCTACACTGGCAGAGTTACAGTGCCACTCAGAGGCTATGTCTACACTACAAAATTAGGTCGGATTTATAGAAGCCAGTTTTATAGAAACCGGTTGTATGCAGCCGACTGTGTGTGTCCCCACATAAAATGCTCTAAGTGCATGAAGTCGGCGGACCGCGTCCACAGTACCGAGGCTAGCGTCGACTTCCGGCGCATTGCACTATGGGTACCTATCCCACAGTTCCCGCAGTCTCCGGCAGTCTCCGGCGCCCATTGGAATTATGGGTTGAGATCGCAATGCCCGAATGATGCAAAACAGTGCCGCGGGGGGTTCTGGGTACATTGCGTCAGGCCCCTCCCCCGCCGTCACAGCAACGGCAGACAATAGATTCGCGCCTTTTTACCTGGGTTACCTGTGCAGACAACATACCACGCCAAGCATGGAGCCCGCTCAGCTCAGCTCACCGTCACCATATGTCTTCCGGGTGCCGGCAGACGTGGGACTGCATTGCTACACAGCAGCAGCAGATAACTGCCTTTTGGCGGTAGATGGTGCAGCATGAGTGGTAACCTTCTTTGGCGATCGGGATGCTGGTAGCTGTGGGGCTGGCAGCCGTAGAGCTGCATTGCACCAGCCCCTTGCCTTTTGGCAGTAGATGGTTTATTATGACTGGTAACCGTCCTTGTTGGACAATCATGGATATCAGTCATAGTATATTATTTTCTGCCAAGTATTGTCTGCTGAGCACCCAGAAGAGGCCGAGGGCAATCTGGGTGCTGGCAGACATATGGCTGGCACACGTGGGGCTACATTGCTACACAGCAGCAACCCCTTGCCTTTAACCGTCCTCGTTGGACAATGATGGCTACCAGTCGTAGTATACTATTTTCTGCCAAGTATTGTCTGCTAAGCACCCAGAAAAGGCCGAGGGCGATCTGGGTGCTGGCAGAGATGTGGCTGGCACACGTAGGGTTACATTGCTACACAGCAGCAACCCCTTGCCTTTTGGCAATAAATAGTATATTATGATTGGTATCCATCATCATCACACTGGTACGCGCCCAGTATTTGCTGCCAAGCACCCAGAAAATGCCGAGGGCTATCAGTCATGCTGCACTGTCGTCTTAAGATGTAAAAAATAGATTTGTTCTGTATTCATTTCCTTCCCCCCTCCCTCCGTCAAATCAACGGCCCGCTAAACCCAGGCTTAGGAGTTCAATCTCTGGGGGGTGCATTCTGTGTGACAGTTGTTTGTATTTCTCCCTGATGCACAGCCACCTTTATTGATTTTAATTCCCTGTACCTGTACGCCATGTCGTCACTCGCCCCTCCCTCCCTCGTCTTTAGATACTAGTTTCGCGCCTTTTTTCAGACCAGACACCATAGCTATCACTGGGATCATGGATCCTGCTCAGATCACCGCGGCAATTATGAGCACTATGAACACCACGCGCATTGTCCTGGAGTATATGCAGAGCCTGGACATGCCAAAGCAAAACCAGGACCAGCTGAGGGGGAGGAGGCGATTGCAGCGCGGCGACGATAGTGATGAGGAAATTGACATGGACCTCTTACAAGGCACAGGCCCCAGCAATGTGGAAATCGTGGTGTTACTGGGGCAGGTTCATGCCGTGGAACGCCGATTCTGGGCCCGGGAAACAAGCACCAACTGGTGGGACCGCATCGTGTTGCAGGTCTGGGACGATGCCCAGTGGCTGCAAAACTTTCGCATGCGTAAGGGCACTTTCATGGAACTTTGTGACTTGCTTTCCCCTGCCCTGAAGCGCCAGAATACCAGGATGAGAGCAGCCCTCACAGTTGAGAAGCGAGTGGCGATAGCCCTGTGGAAGCTTGCAACGCCAGACAGCTACCGGTCAGTCGGGAATCAATTTGGAGTGGGCAAATCTACTGTGGGGGCTGCTGTGATCCAAGTTGCCAGGGCAATGAGAGACCTGGTGATATCAAGGGTAGTGACTCTGGGAAACGTGCAGGACATAGTGGATGGCTTTGCTGCAATGGGATTCCCAAACTGTGGTGGGGCGATAGACGGAACCCATATCCCTATCTTGGCACCGGCGCACCAAGCCACCGAGTACATAAACCGCAAGGGGTACTTTTCAATGCTGCTGCAAGCCCTGGTGGATCACAAGGGACGTTTCACCGACATCAACGTGGGCTGGCCGGGAAGGGTACATGATGCTCGCGTCTTCAGGCACTCTGTTCTGTTTCGAAAGCTGGAGGAAGGGACTTTCTTCCCGGACCAGAAAATAACCATTGGGGATGTTGAAATGCCTATCGTGATCCTTGGGGACCCAGCCTACCCCTTAATGCCATGGCTCATGAAGCCGTACACAGGCAGCCTGGACAGGAGTCAGGACCTGTTCAACTACAGGCTGAGCAAGTGCCGAATGGTGGTGGAATGTGCATTTGGACGTTTAAAAGCGAGCTGGCGCAGCTTACTGACTCGCTCAGACCTTAGCGAAAAGAATATCCCCATTGTTATTGCTGCTTGCTGTGCGCTCCACAATATCTGTGAGAGTAAGGGGGAGACATTTATGGCGGGGTGGGAGGTAGAGGCAAATCGCCTGGCCGCTGATTACGCGCAGCCAGACACCAGGTCGGTTAGAGCAGCACAGCAGGGCGCGGTGCGCATCAGAGAAGCTTTGAAAACTAGTTTTGTGACTGGCCAGGCTACGGTGTGAAACTTCGGTTTGTTTCTCCTTGATGAAATCGCCAACCCCCCACGCACCCGGTTAACTCTACTTCCCTGTAAACCAAGCACCCCACCCTCCCCTCTTCAAGCACCACTTGCAGAGGCAATAAAGTCATTGTTACTTCACATTCATGCATTCTTTATTAATTCAGCACACAACTAGGGGGATAATTGCAAAGGTAGCCCGGGATGGGTGGGGGAGGAGGGAAGGAAAAGGACACACTGCAGTTTAAAACTTTAAAACTTATTGCTGTGGAAATCGTCTAGGGTGGAGTGATTGGGTGGCCGGAGGCCCCCCACCGTGTTCTTGGGCGTCTGGGTGAGGAGGCAATGGGACTTGGGGAGGAGGGCTGTTGGTTACACAGGGGCTGTAGCGGCGGTCTCTGCTCCTGCTGCCTTTCCTGCAGCTCAACCATAAGCAGGAGCATATCAGTTTGATGCTCCAGCAGCCGGAGCATCGACTCTTGCTTTCTGAGTACAAGCTGACGCCACTTCTCCTCTTCAGCCCGCGTTTCAGCACGCAACCTCTCCTCTTCAGCCCGCGATTCAGCACGCCACCTCTCCTCTCGCTCATATTCGGCTTTTTTAAAATCAGTCATTGACTGCCTCCACGCATTCTGCTGTGCTCTGTCAGCGTGGGAGGCAGTCTGTAGTTCAGTGAACATTTCGTCACGCGTCCTTCGCTTCCTTCTTCGAATATTCACTAGCCTCTGTGAAGGTGAAACATTTGCAGCTGGTGGAGGAGAAGGGAGAGGTGGTTAAAAAAGATACATTTTAGAGAACAATGGGTACACTCTTTCACGTTAGATTTTGCTGTTCACATCACACAGCACATGTGCTTTCGTTACAAGGTCGCATTTTTCCTCTTATATTGAGGGCCTGCCGGTTTGGTGTGAGAGATCACTCACGCAGTGCCAGGCCACAGATTTCAGCTTGCAGGCAGCCATGGTAAGACACAGTCTTTTGGCTTTTTTAACCTTGTTAACAAGTGGGGATGGTTTAAAACAGTACTGCTCTCATTAACCATACCAAGCACCCGTTGGGTTGGCCATTTAAAATGGGTTTGCAATGTAAAAGGAGGGGCTGCGGTTTCAGGTTTAACATGCAGCACAAACCCAACTAACTCCCCTCCCCCACACACCCAATTCTCTGGGATGGTCACTTCACCCCTCCCCCCCACCGCGTGGTTAACAGCGGGGAATATTTCTGTTCAGCAGAGCAGGAAGGGGCACCTCTGAAAGTCCCCTTAATGAAATCGCCCCATTTCAACCAGGTGACCGCGAATGATATCACTCTCCTGAGGATAACAAAGAGCGATAAGGAATGGATGTTGTCTGCATGCCAGCAAACACCGGGACCATACGCTGCCATGCTTTGTTATGCAATGATTCCAGACTACGTGCTACTGGCCTGGCGTGGTAAAGTGTCCTACCATGGCGGACGGGATAAGGCAGCCCTCCCCAGAAACCTTTTGCAAAGGCTTTGGGAGTATATGAAGGAGAGCTTTCTGGAGATGTCCCTGGAGGATTTCCGCTCCATCCCTATACACGTTAACAGACTTTTCCAGTAGCTGTACTGGCCGCGATTGCCAGGGCAAATTAATCATTAATCATTAAACACGCTTGTTTTTAAACCATGTGTAATATTTACAAAGGTACACTCACCAGAGGTCCCCTGTGTGCCCACAGGGTCTTGGGTGAGTTCGGGGGTTACTGGTTCCAGGTCCAGGGTGATAAACATATCCTGGCTGTTGGGGAAACCGGTTTCTCCGCTTCCTTGCTGCTGTGAGCTATCTATGTTCTCTCCATCCTCATCTTCCTCGTCCGCCGAAGCCGCTTCCCTGTGTTTTTCTCCAGTGAGGGACTCATAGCACACGCTTGGGGTAGTGGTGGCTGCACCCCCTAGAATGGCATGCAGCTCCGCGTAGAAGCAGCATGTTTGCGGCTCAGCCCCAGACCTTCCGTTTGCTTCTCTGGATTTGTGGTAGGCTTGCCTTAGCTCCTTAATTTTCACGCGGCACTGCTGTGCGTCCCTGTTATGGCCTCTGTCCTTCATGGCCTTGGAGATCTTTTCTAATATTTTGCCATTTCTTTTACTGCTTCGGAGTTCGGCCAGCACTGATTCATCTCCCCTGATGGCGAGCAGATCCCGTACCTCCCGTTCGGTCCAGGCTGGAGCTCTTTTGCGATCCTGGGACTGGGACTGGGACTCCATCACGGTTACCTGTGCTGATGAGCTCTGCATGGTTACCTGTGCTTGCCACGCTGAGCAAACAGGAAATGAAATTCAAACGTTCGCGGGGCTTTTCCTGTCTACCTGGCCAGTGCATCTGAGTTGAGAGTGCTGTCCAGAGCGGTCACAATGAAGCACTGTGGGATAGCTCCCGGAGGCCAATAACGTCGAATTCCGTCCACACTAACCCAATTCCGACCCCCTAAGGCCGATTTTATCGCTAATCCCCTCGTCGGAGGTGGTGTAAAGAAACCGGTTTAAAGGGCCCTTTAAGTCGAAAGAAAGGGCTTCGTCGTGTAAACGTGTCCAGGCTTAATTCGATTTAACGCGGCTAAAGTTGACCTAACCTCGTAGTGTAGACCAGGCCTGAGAGTGCTGAAGGGAAACCGCTATTGTGTGTTCACACTGTCAGCTGCCTGCGCAATAGCATGCTCACACTTAATAATTAATTAATGGAGATATCCCATCTCCTAGAACTGGAAGGGACCTTGAAAGGTCAGGTCAAGGGGAAAGCTAATGCAACCACTGCACAAGGGCTGCATCTGCACTACAACTATAATTGTCTTTTTACACCAACATCACTAACTTGAGTAGCCAGCGCCATGTACAGTCCTAGTGGATGTTAGTCACAGGTAGTTTTTGCCTCAGTGTAGCTTGTTGGAATCAAACCTCTCGCTCCCACCTGGAGCTGATGAATGTTCCTGGCTGGAGGGGACACACTCCTACGACTCAAAAGGAAAGGAGTTGATAGAAAAGATCACAGGACTGACCCCAAAGGAGGGTGAGCTGAAAAAGGCAGAAGCAGGCAACTCATCTGGGGGAGCTGAGCGACCACGGTGAAGTTGGTGCAAGGATCACTCTGTGGAAATCAGCAAATGTGATTTTTTTTAAAGAAAAAATCTTTGTCCAGCCCTAGTCAAGGCATTTATTACAGTTCTCTCTTATGTGGATTTTCTGATGTCTAGTAAGGATTGAGCTCTGATTGAAGCTTTTCCCGCACTCAGCGCACGTGTAGGGTTTCTCTCCTGTGTGGATTCTACGATGTGTGATCAGGTCAGAGCTATTATTGAAGCTTTTCCCACACTCAGAGCATATGTAGGGTGTCTCTCCTGTGTGAATTTTCTGATGTGAGATGAGGGCTGAACTATGAATGAAGTGTTTCCCACACTCAGAGCATTCATAAGGTTTCTCACCTGTGTGGATTTTCCTATGTCTGATAAGGTTTGAGCTCTGATTGAAGCTTTTCCCACATTCAGAGCACGTGTAAGGTTTCTCTCCAGTGTGGGTTCTCCAATGTCTGATAAGGGTATAGTTCTGACTGAAGCTATTCCCGCACTCAGAACATGTGTAGGGCTTCTCTCCTCTGTGGATTCCCTGATGTCTGAGAAGGTGAGAGCTCCCATTGAAGCTTTTCCCACACTCATGGCATGTGTAGCGTGTCTCTTCCAAGTTGATTCTCTCATGTGTAATAAGGTCTGAGTGGATCCTCAAGTTTTCCTCTGGCATCTGCTGAGTCTCACAGGCTTTTTCTTTTTCTGGGAGTGCACAACTCCTGGAAACATTCCCTTTGGATCTTCCTGATAACGTCCCATGTGGTTCTACTTGCTCAGCATCTTCCTCCTGGGGTTTCTCCTCCTCATTCTCACTCACCATCCCAACACCTGATGGGAGACAGAGAGAATCCAGACATAGGTCACTCCCTGCACCAGAAAGAAAGGAAATCTCAGAGAGAAGAATGGAAAAAGGGATAAACAAACCAAAATATATGGGGGAGAGATCAAACCAATCAGGAGCTGATTTTCCCCAAAACCTTCCCCAGAGGAGAGAGGAAGGGATCAGTTTTGGGTCCACATCTCACCAGAACACTCAGGGGAAAGCGAGATCGGGGAGGGACCTGCTGCCAGTTGTCAGTCAGAATACGAGGGAAGCCGTGAGTGATATCTGCCTCATGATTCCACATCTGCAGGGAACAATCCTGAATTTGGAGAGCTCACAAGGTCTTTGTAGGTCATCCCAAATGTTTCCTGTATTCACAGGCAGTTTTTGAGTTGGTGTAACCAATTCCCTACCTGTGCAGGCAGGTCTCGGGAGCACTTGTTTCTCAGATCTCTGGAGGTCTGGGACCCACAGCTCTTCCCCTGGTTCCAGCTGCAAGATCACATCAGGTTTGGAAACTGGAAACACTACTCAAGGCAAAGAAAACAAGGGAGGTCAGTGGAATTTGTGGGATACTTGTCACAAAGAATATTCCATGGTTTTAACCCCAGCTCATTTTTAAGCAGTAACATCCCAAGACCAGCTTCCTTGGCTCAAAGTGGCAGGAGAGTTATTAATGTAAATCATATTAATTACCTTAGTGCCTAAGGACCACTAACAGTGGGTCCCCACTGTGGTAGATAAAGTACAAACAGAGAATAGTAGATGGCCCATGCCCTGAAGAATTTACAATCTAAATAGACAAGACAGACACAGAATGGGGGAAGGAGTAGAACCCACTGTTAGAATATAGGTATTGTGGGGAAATAGAGGGGGGGGCCTTCTTTTTGATAGCCAGAGCTTTGAATCTGTGGGCCCCAAATAAACCCTCCAACAGAGATCTGTTATGCTGATGGCCTTTACACAGAGTAGGGCAGGCCTAAAGCTTGAACTAGACTAAACTGCACAGTTTTCTGCCAAACTCGGTCAAGGGTCATGTCCAGAGGAGGGAATGGGAGAATAACCCCCCCCCCCCCCGCAGCAGCACTGGTGAAATATGTTCATGGCTAATGAAATAGAATAACCGCTTGTGTGAAGCAATAGGTAACTTTAGCTAAATGCAAACTGACTCATGCAGCTTCTCCTTTGCATGATCTGTGACCTACTCCGTGACTCCAGCTATCTGCAAAAATAGCCAATCATAGATCCTCTTTAGGCATCCCATGGAACCCCCCCCCCTTAATCTTTAACCAAAGGACCCCGGAAAATAACGTGTCTTGAGAAATGTACCCAAACTGGTGCCAAGTACCACCCCTGGGGAAAACCACTTCTCGGAAAATTAATAAGGAAGGTACGGGGGGGGGGGGACTGACCCCGACCCTACTTTCTTAACTTGTGGTTTGGGGGAGGGACTAACCCCAACCCTAATTTCTTAACTCATGACTATTGTTTGTACTTTGCTTGCGGTTTGACAAAATAAAGCAGCCTGCAAGCTGCTGCTCGGGGTGTCAGTCTCCGGACTACACCCCAGTGCACTGGTATGTATGTCAATAAACTGGCCTCAGGCTTGAGTCTTTGAACTAAAATGACTGCGTGGGGGTCTTTGACCACAACAGTATTCAGGCCTGCCTGTAAAGCCTATGCTTTAAGAACGTAGGTGTATTTTTATCACTAAGCTAGTTACAGGGGTATAAAAACAAAGAATCAAAATCACAGTCTGCCTGTGTATGGGCCGTCTCTCACTAGGATAGTCTGAGGCCTTGTTCTTTGGCTAAGCAGCAGGGACAGCCATAAGCTGGGAAGCGTACGCTCACATCGTCACATCCCAAACCAGTCACACTAAAATAAGGGGGTATTGGGCTGTTAGGAAGACGATCCTGTCCTGGTAGTGCCCATCACCACCAGATAAAGAAACAGATCTTAAGATCGTTAAAGAAAACTTAGTTTGATAGCACCCTGTCTGGCAAGAAATCGCTTATCAATGGTTCTGGTTGTGAAACCCTCATTTCTATATTGTTTTATCTTTATGGTTCCCCCCTTTTCTATTGTTAATCTGTCTGGTTCTTTAATTGTTTCTGTCTGCTGTATAATTAATTTTGCTAGGTGTAAATTAATTAGGGTAGTGGGATACAATTGGTTAGGGAATTATGTCACAATATGTTAGGATTGGTTAGTTAAATTTCAGTACAATGATTGGTTAAGGTATAGCTGAGAATATTACTATATAAACTGGGGTCAAACAGGAGGGGGAAGGGAAATTGGAATCATGTTTGTTAAAGGGGGGAACAGGGAACTGGGACACAGGCAAGGCTCTGCGGCATCAGAGCTGGGAAGAGGGTTGCGGGGTAAATGCTCTGCGGTGTCAGAGCTGGGAATGGAACACTGGGGAACAGACTCTATCGAAGTATAGAGATAAGCCCGACTGGGGTGAAGGGCTTTGGAATATGCTTGCTTGGAAACTAACCCCAATAAACATCGCATTATCTCACCAGGTTGTAGCCAGACAGATTTCTTGGATCGGCACATGCGCCAGGAAGGCTGATGATGATGCCTGTGCCCTAGTGGAATGACCCATCATGCTAGTTGGCAGGGGCACTTTCACCAGTTCATAAGAGTAGTGGATGCAGGCCGTGATCCAAGATGAGATTCTCCGGGCAGACACTGGGCAACCCTTCATCTGCGACAGAAATGAACAACTGCATTGACGTTCAGAACAGCTTCATTCTATCCATGTAGAAGGCCAGCACCCATCTGACGTCCAGGATATGCAGCCTGCATTCCATGAGGCTTTGGACAAAAGACCAGTAAATATATGTCTTGACCAGTATGAAACTGGGAGACGAGCTTGGGCAGAAAAGCCGGGTGCAGATGCAGCTGGACCTTGTCCTTATAGAAGACCGTATAAGGCGGCTCTGATGTGAGTGCCCTGATGTCGGACACCCTACGAGCCAAAGTTATAGCGACCAAGAAGGAGATCTTCCAGGAAAGAAGCAGGAGGGAGCAGGAAGCAAAGGGTTCAAAGCTGGGACCCATGAGCCTTGACAGCAGAAGAGTCACATCCCGAGGGGGGCAAGGTCCCAGACATGAGGGTAGAGGTGCTCCAGACCTTTCAAGAACCGCACGCCATCATGGAATGGGTGAAGACCTTTTTTTTTTTTAGGGTTGGAAGAGACTTCAGGAGGTAATCTAGTCCAACACCAACTAAATCATCCCAGCCAATGCTTTGTCAAGCCAGGCCTTAAAAACCTCTACGGATGGTGATTCCACCACTTCCCTAGGTAACCCATGCCAGTGCTTCACCATCTTCGTAGTGAAATAGTGTTTCCTAATATCCAACCTAGACCTCCCTCACTGCAACTAGAGACCATTGCTTCTTGTTCAGTCATCTGCCACCACTGAGAACAGCCGAGCTCCATCCTCTTTGGAATCCCCCCTTCAGGTAGTTGAAGGCTGCTATCAAATCCCCCCCACTCTTCTCTTCTGCAGACTAAACAATCCCAGTTCCCTCAGCCTCTCCTTGTATGTCATGTGTCCCAGCACCCTAATAATTTTCGTTGCCCTCTGCTGGACTCTCTCCAATTTGTCCACATACTTTCTGTAGTGGGGGCCCCAAAACTGGACACAATGCTCCAGATGTGGCCTCACCAGTGCCGAACAGAGGGGAATCATTACTTCCCTTGATCTGCTGGCAATGCTCCTACTAATGCAGCCCAATATGCCGTCAGCCTTCTTGGCAACAGGGGCACACTGCTGACTCATATCCAGCTTCTCATCCACTGTAATCCCCAGGTCCTGCCTTGAAACGGAGGATGGAATGACAAAATGGCCACTGGGTGTACCCTGAAGAAAGATAGCGACAGGTAAGATGAAGCAAAAGTCCAGGATGTGCTGCAGCAGGGCCTCTTCAGTGCAAATGTGTCAATCAGAGGCCCAACACGTGAACTGCTTCCACTTTGCCATAGAGGTCGTGTACAAGGGTTTGCCGGGGCTCAACCCTCTCCGGGGTGGCGGGGAGCCACACCTGCTCACTAGGCCCTGTTGAGCTTGGGGGGGGGATTCGTCCAGCTGTGGGGGCTCCCTCGGCAGCCCTTGCTGTAACTGGAAGCAACACGGTAAACCCGGCCCTGGCTCAGGGCGGGGCAACAAATGCTGAGTCAGGGCTTGGGCCCTCAGTCAGGGCTGAGCAACAAGTACAAAAGCCCAGGCCCTAGGTCAGGGCTGAGCAGTAACAACAGGTCCCAGCCTCCTCAGGCCAGGGAGAGGGGGAGTCTGCCACCCATGAGTTGGGTGGCAGGGGGGACGCAGGCCCTCCCACTCCACTGCGTCCCAGTCCGGGGCCCTAGCCGCGGCAGAAGACCCGCTGCTGTCAGTGGGGATCCTGGCCGCAACACACTGCCAGAGCCTATGATGGTGTCCAGCAGCCAGACTGGGGTTGGCTTCCCCCGGGCTACTTCCACACTCGCCCTCGGGGCCTACCTGGGTCCTGGTGTTGGCCTCTGGGGGATCCAGGACCATGGGTTCTTCAGGGCATGGATTGATCGGCAGGTCCGGCAGCTCCTCTGGATAGCGGGTGCAGGGCAGGCCCAGCAGCTCCTCTGGATAGCGGGCGCAAGGCAGGCCCGGCAGCTCCTGGTGGCCGCCTTGGGCCGCAGAGTTTTCCCAGCCACGAGCTAGGCTGGAGACGTCTGGTCTCTCCGGCGGCTGGGCCTTTACTGAGTTCTGAGGGCAAGCCTTTATACTTCCGGGTTGCCGCCTGACCCTCTGAGGGGCGGGCTCTGAGCTCCCTAGCTCCGCCCACTCCGGCCTCTGGATGGGCTCTTCCCCCTCCGGGGTGGCGGGGAGCCACACTGCCTCGCTACAGGTAGCCATGGTGGAGGGTTTCCTGCTGCCCAGCAGGACCTGCTGGACACCATCAGAGCACTGCCATCAAGTTGTCAGGTGCAGCGTCGCCAGGTTTTCCACCTCCAGATGGAGTGACCATTCATGGCGAGACGAGAAGGTCCTGCTGAGGTGATCTGCCAGGATGTTCTTGGTTCCAGGCAGGTGGGCGGCTACCAGATGAATGGCATGCTGCACACAAATGTCCCAGAGGCTGAGCACCTCCCAACAAAGGGCTGAAGACCTGGCACCGCCCTGTCTGTTGATGTAATACATTGCAGCGGTATTGTCTGTCAGGACCTGCATGTCCAAGACCAGGGTGAGCGGCAGAGATGGGGTCATGAAGGGAACTCCTTGCAGCACTGACTTTGGATCCAACCACCAGTCCAGGGATGAGAGGATGTGGCTCGGCACCGTGACGACTCGGTCCAGGGCGTGCCTGCTGGGGATATAGACCAAGGCCAGCCATGCTTGCAGAGGCCACAGATGAAGTCGCAGGCACATGCGGGCTGTGGTGAGCAGGTGACTCTTTACGTGGGAAATCAGGTCCAACATGGCCCAAAAATGCACCTCCGGAAAGCAGGCCCTAGCCCGTGAGTCGTCGAGAACCACTCCAATAAATTCTATGCATTGGACTGGCATCAATGTGGACTTTTCTGTGTTTATTAGCCGGCCCAGGTCACTGCAGGTGGAGCACACCAGATCAGGGCTCCTTTGCATCTGCCCCGGAGACCTGCCCTTGATGAACCAGTCGTCGAGATACGGGAAGATCTGGACTCCTCAACATGTCAGGTAAGCTGCCACTGGTGTCACACATTTTGTGAACAATCTGGGAGCTGAGGACAGGCCAAAGGGCAGTGCTGTGAACTGGAAGTGGTGCCCGGCTACCATGAAACACAGGAAACGCCTGTGTCCCAGGAATATGTAGACATCAAAGTAAGCATCCTTTAAGTCGAGAGTGGCATACCAGTCTCCCAGATCCAGGGAAGGGATGATGAAGGCCAGAGAGATCATGCGAAACTTCAACTTCTTGAGAGACTTATTGAGGCGATGCAGGTCCAGGATGGGTCTTAGGCCCCCTTTGGCCTTCTGGATTAGGAAGTAGCAGGAGTAGAATCCTCTTCCTTATATTTCCCAAGGAACTTCCTCCACAGCCGCCAAGTCCAGGAGCTTTTCGACCTCCTGAATGAGGAGTTTCTCATGAGAAGGGTCCCTGAAAAGAGACAGGGAAGTGGGAGGGAGGGGCAGCCAAAAATTGCAGGGTATAGCCCCGAGCTATTATGTCCAGGACCCAGCGGTCCAACGTAACCTGCGACCAGGCCGAACGGTAGGGAGAGAGGCGGTTGAGGAAAAGGCAGGAAGGATCCAGGTGGCTGACTGGGGCGTCGCTTTCGGGCAGACCCTCAAAATGAGCACTTTTGGCCCCCTAGATGTTTGGTGGGTTCAGGTTGCACAGGTGAGCAGGAGGAAGAAGGGCATCGGCAACTAAAACTAGCATTCCTTCGTATTGCAGAGCCCTGATGGGGTTGCTAGAGTCTTGGCGGCCGGGGTGGCCAGATGTGCTTTCTAGCAGACTGTGGCGTGTGCATGCCCAACGAGCGAAGGGTAGCTCTAGTGTCCTTCAACCCACGCAGCCTGGCGTCCATCTGCTTGGAGAAAAGACCAACCCCGTCGAAGGGGAGGTCTTGAATTGAAGCCTGCATCTCCTGAGAGAAGCCCACCATTTGGAGCTAGGAACTGCATAACAACCGCTGATGCGACCACCCGAGCCGCCGAGTCTGCCGCATCCCATGCCATCTACAGGGAGCATCTGGCCGCCGCGGTACCCTCTTCCACCAGGGTGCCAAACTCTTGGGCTAGACTTTGTGGGAGGGATTCCTGGAACTTTTTGAGACCATCCCAGAGGTTAAAGTTATATCTGCCCAACAGGGCCTGATGGTTTGCCACCTGAAATTGTAAGCTGGTGGTAGAATAAACTTTTCTCCCAAATAGGTCGAGCCTTTTGTCCTCTTTTTTCTTGGGAGTCGAGGAGGTGTGACCTTGTTTGTCCTTCTTGTTGGTCGCAGACACAACCCATGCCCACCCTTTTGCCTCCATCCCCGGTGCCAATCAACAACCCAGGACCTCCCACAGCCCAGACAAAGCGGTCGCGGGACCTTCGAGGGCTAGCCCACTGGATGAATTTAGGAAGCATCAAGCACTACTTCGGCACATGGCCAAGAACTTGGGGCTGGAAGTGAAGGAGATGGCGGAGTAGGAGGGGGAACCCTTTTCAATATCCTCTTGACCTCTACGCGCACCCTGGTCACCCTGCCTGTGCATGAAGGGGTTCTCAAGATAGCGAAGATCCTATGGCATCTTCAACACAGCTTCCTCCTGAGAAGGAACACTTCTCATTATGTTGTTTCATTCAGGCAATCAGGCCTTGCATTTCTTTGTTGCACTGTTTGCATTTTGCACTCATGCCTGTCTTACCCACAGGTAGAAGAACTTCATTAAAATATTCCCAAACTGGGTCTCTTTTACGGCCTGCTGCCATTATAGGTTTTCCCTTCTAGTGAGAGAACGGTATGGTAGATCTCAAATCAATGAAGGCTACAGTCAGAAAGACCTCAAGACTTCTGGAATATGCTGCTTGAATAGTTTCACTTTTGTTTCTGCTATCTGTCCCTCCCTTCTCACATTTATCTCCAGACTTCTTCTCTTTGTCCAGATCTATTCCGCCCCCAACAATCTTCTATTCATTGAACTTTTTGAAACTTTGCACTTTTAGAGTGAGGTAAGGGACTGACTCTGTGTACACAAATTTGCAGAGGGACAATAAGGTTGAGGTGTGTTATTTCTCACCTCTATATATTATTTATTTTAAAACATTTTTGCTGTTAACAAGCACGTTATCTCTGGAGACACAAATCCACAGTTTGAGAATTGCAAAACTAACCATCTCTGATGGTATCTTCTAGACTGAGCACTGAGCCCCATTGGGTAGATAGAAAGATTAACCTCAATAATCGAAACAGAAGTCCCTGAAACCCCATAAGATTGGGTCCCTAATCCATGAACTAATGGAACTCATTTACAAAACTTTTCTTAAACATTACATGAATATATTGTCTCATACTATAGAATTAGAATTTATAATCCCTATTCCATGATGAGATATCTTTGAGCTATAAGGTATCTATCTTTAGATAGGTTTTTTCCTCAAAAAGCATTTTATCAAAAAGTTCCGATTGTTTGATTTTTTTTTTGTTTTAAAGATTGATTTGTAGCCAACCTGCAAAGTACTACATTTTAGGGAAGGAAAATCCAATGCACAACTACAAACGGGAGACTAAGTGGCTAGGGGGCAGTACTACTCAAAAGATCTGGGGGTTATAGTGGATCACAAATTGAATCTGAGCCAGCCATGTGACTCAGTTGTGACAAAGGTTAGTTCAGTACTGGAATAGGTTACCAAGGGATGTTATGGAATCGCCATCATTGGAGATTTTTAAGGACAGGTTGGACAAACACCTCAGTGTTGGGGGTGGACTAGATGACCTCTCATTGTTCATTCCAACCCTACAGTTCTACGATTCTATTCTGAGGAAATGTTTGGTCATTTTATTACTCCACTGACCCGGCCCACCCCGCTAGCACTAAACAACTGTGACATTTTGAAACCCTCCCAGTGACAAAGTCTGGGAACGAAATAAGAGACAAGAGCAAAACAAAAGGAGTGACTTCGGGGATTTCCCCTGTCATGGTCCCCAGGGCAGCACACTCCCACAGCCCAGGCACAGGGAGAGTCAGGAATTGACTTTTCCTCTCCCTGCACCTCACCTTGTTCACTGGAAAGTGAATCTGCCCATGGATGCTGCAATAAGTGTGTGGGGGCAAGTTAGAGATCTGGGAATCTCTCCCCCCAATTATTTCTCCCACTGCCCCTATTAATCTTTCTCTCCCTTTTCTCCTTGTGTTTCCTATCTCCTCTCCCTCCCCCTCTGGCGGACAGACAGCCATTCCTGGGTGTTCGCTCTCCTATGGCTAAGGGGAGGAGAGCTGTGGGGTGAGGAGGGGCTATTTGTGCAGAGTCAGTTTCATGCCCATCTCCAGCACCTTCCCTGAGGGCTCTATCAATCACCTGGAGTATCTGGCTCAGATATTGGTGTGGGCAGAGCCTAGGGCTGGCCCATGGAGCTAATTACAGCTGGAGAAAGTCCTCACCTTGCCTGGGCACAGAGGAAGCTTCACTCCAAGTCACTCCCAAACCCAGACCCCACCGGGGGAGCAGCAGCTGCTCAGTCTGGGCTCCCAGATCACAATGCAGGCAGCAGCGTCTGACCCAGGTAGCTCAACCCCAATCTCCTGAGAAGAGAGAGAGACACAGTCAGACATTGGCTTCCCCCCCTTTAGCAACAACTGAACCCCCCCCCACAGGGACATATCCTGATTTTATTTGCCCCCATGTTAATCTGGAGTCACTTCATGTTCTTCCTTGAAGTGTCTCTTGAGTAACACTCATCTCAGTGAGACCAGAAACATGGCTCAGGAGGGAGACGGCCAGAGTCCTTTCCTCCTCCCTCACCCCCTCTGCCCCTTCTTCTGAGAAGGATTCACAGCAACAGTTTTCCCTCCAAAACCTGAAGTTCCTCCAGTTTTGAAAATGGGGAGAGTAGCAAAGCCTGTCGGGATTTCGTATCAATAATTGATAAATGGATAGAGTGTTATCAGCAGCCCCTGCCAGCCATTCACACAGGTGTGGGGAGCCCTGGATGATGCTTCTTTAACAGGAGAATGGATGGCATGGAGGAGCTAAATTTTGTAAGAAATTTCCATGCCCGGTAACTGGCAGATAACGGCCAATAGGGACACACTCCAGACACGACTATATCTCAGCACTGGGTGAAGCAACCCCTCATGGAGACCATTCGTCATGGGGGTTTGAGATACTGCTGGTGAACATGGTGAGGGGCTAATGCAGTATCATGGAGATTCTCAGCCACTCTGGGTACAGCCTGGGCAGCAAGGAGCCAGGCACAGACTGAGCCCTCGTCCTGTGCCCCGGAGGAAAAGAAAAGGGTCCACCCAACTGTCCTGTGAGCAGCTGGGAGACACCATTCCCTCAAACAGGGAGAGGCCTCTGGCTTTGATGTGTATTAAATATGGGGCAAGTCACTTTCATCAGCAAACATTTTAATGAAGATAAAGGGGGAAAGAAATGAGTCTCAAACGAGAGGGGAAAGTTGACCATTTAACTCCCTGTAACCGCCAGGATGGAGAATGACCAAGGCAACAAATTCTCTCCAAAACAGAACTTGCTGCAACTAAACATGGGTTTGTCTTCAAACACAAGATGCTTTTTAACGGACATTTGATAAATACATGACAAAATCTGACAGCTGATATCCATGTTAAGTCATTAAAGAGGAAAGGGTGGAAATCTGGAGAATTTGTTATCAATTTTCACAAATTAGAAAGGAAAGTGGAAAAATGTGAGGGATTTCATATTGATAGTTAATAGTAGGTAAAGAGGTAAAATGAGAGTGAATTTCATATTGTTATTTGACAAATTGAGAGAAAATGGGAAACATCTGCAAAACTTTTCTAAGGTTATTCAAAAATTTGAGAAAGGTCAACATCTGAGGATATTTTATGTTAATATTTTATTACGAGTGAGACATGGGAAAAAATCTCATGGAATATTAAATTAGAAATAGATAACTAGAGAGAAAGGAGGGCAAATGTTTAGGCTATTCTCCTGAAGAAAAGACCTGTGTGTAGCTCAGAGATTTGTCTCTCTCACCAACTGAAGTGGGTCCAATACAAGATATTACCTCACCCACCTTGTCTTTCTAAATGCAAATCAATGCACATTGGAGAGAAAAACTGCGGCTACTTATACACTGGGGGGTAAATTAACTATCAACTGTAGCCCATAGATCCAGCTTTAGCATTTTATGCAGCAGTACCGCAAGGAACCTACAGGCCTGTATCCTGTACGATATTGGCGTGAGCAGTTAGCATAACTAAGGCTGAGGCCTATGAACTCTGGCAGAGATAAATGGCCTAACAGTCACCCCTAAGGTTTGGAGAACTGGAAACCGAGTGTCTAAGGGGGAATTTCATCCATAAAGACACCAGCCAAACAGAGGAACATGAGCTAACACTGGCTTTTTGGTAGAGCATCCTCAGATGTCTGACCACAGGACTGCCATGGCAACGAATTGACACACATGACACCAAGATGAGATCATTAATATACTAACCTATAGGAGAAGGACACTCCGAAATTAGTAGGGGAGAAACCCCTACTGAACATGCATTACACCTAGCAGTGTCAGCAGAACATATCGGCTACACAACTAAAGAAAGGGATCTACATGTTGCCGTAGACAGATCAATGAAAAGCTCCACTCAATGCACAGCTGCCAGCAAAAAAGCGAACATGTTCAGATTCATAAGGAATGGGATGGGGAATAACATGGAACATATGTGTATAAATCAAGGGGGCAGCCTCCACTATCCTGGGACCACCATGGGTACAGCACTGCACACAGGATATTTTAGATCTATCTTTGAGAACTGGGGAAGAAATAGGTCTAAAAAAAAATATTTGATAATGAGAGAAAAGCACCTGGTTCTGAATGGATTTTATACTAAGTAAGTGAGAGTAGTTGGACAATTTGACAGGATTGTATATGGAAGTTCAATAAACAGACAGTAATAATTTCCCCCCCACACACACCTACACAATTCACATGGGCAGCAGGGAGCCCTTTGGGGAGGTGCTTTAAGAGGGTACGTGAGGGGAGTGTGGAGCAGGAAAACTCCCTGTCAGTGGGGAGGAGGCAGCAGCAGGGGCAGACAGGTGACTGGCAGTTGGGGGGAGCAGTAGCCAGGACTGTGTAACCTTGGGCTGGACAGTCTCCAGTGGGGACTTTTTCCTCTTGTCCCCTTCCTTGCCTTATTGCTGGCAGAGAATGGCCACCCCATCCCACCCCAGAGGCAGCTGTGTCCCAGGGCTCTGCAAGCTGCACCCATTAAGCCCCTTCTCATTTGGGGAATGATTGAGGACAATTTCCCAAAGAAAGAAAGAAAATTTGCCGTGGGTCAAATGGGTGGGAAAATATCCCAAACCTGAGACTGTTAAATGAACATTGGAGAATTAGAGAGAAAATGGGGCAAAATCTGAAAAGGAGACTAGAGAAAGTGTCAATAATTGCTCCATCAGCACCGACCCTTCATGGAGCAGTTGCTGCTTTTAGCCCTGAAAGGAGACTCCCTGTCTCTGACTCCTGCCCACGGGGCCATGGTAGGAGGTGGTGACCTAGTGAAGCTGAGTTGAGACTGATGCAAGGTGAGCAAAGCCGAACCAGCCGCCCAGGGTGCGGGGCTGGAAGCCGGGATAGCGGGTGAGCCTGGGCTCCCTACATCAGTGGTTCTCAACCAGGGGGACACGTACAGCTGGGGGCTCACAGGGGTCTTCCGGGGGGCCCAGCAACTCATCCAGATGTGGCCCTAGTTTTACAACAGGCCACAGAAAAAGCGCCAGCGAGATCAGTACACACTGAACCCCCCCACCCAGCCAGTGACTGGCACACGGGGGCGCTCTGCGCGCCGGGCAGGGACAGGGGCGCGCGGCGCTCACACCCCGGGGGTGAGTGTCTCAGGCCCCAGGCGCGGGGACACGCGGGTGTCTCTGGATCGGACACTCGGGGGGGGGGGGCGCAAGTGACCCGCTGCCCGACACCGGCCCCGGGACTCGCCCCTCGGGCAGGAGACCCCCCCATTGCCGGCAGCCGGGCCAGAGACCCCGGGGCTGAGGCTCCCCCCGCCCCGCGAGCAGCCCCGGGTCCGCCCCCGGCGAGGGGCGGGGCTGCCAGGGACCAGGCCCCGTCCCCTGGACACGAGAGTTCGCCTGAGAAGCGGGGAGGGGCCGAGGGCTCCAGGCGGGGCCGCTGTTCCCGGGGGAGGGGGGCCGCGGGTCTGAGAGGCGCCGGCTGGGGGTGGGGTCTCTGAGAGGAGGGGAGATGAGGAAACGGTCAGACTGGTCCCGGGGCCCTCCCTTACCTCAGCTGCAGAGGGCGGAAGCGCCCCCGGGGCAGTCTGGGAGATGTAGTTCCTGAGTCTCCCGGGAACGGAAGTGGGTGAGGGGAGGATGAGCCGGGCTGCGAACGCGCCTGGTGCGCTGCGGCTCTGCCTGGCGCGTGCGGGGCCGTTGGAGCCTCTCCCGGGGCCGGAGAAGGGTTTTGTGCCGCTCGAGCGCTTGTCTCTGCCCCGCCCACAGAGGCTGGTGCAGGGACAGATGAGACCCCGCCCCGCCGTGTCTCCCGGCTCTGGACATGCGCAGAGCGCGGGGGAGGGTAGAGTCCCACATGCGCAGATGCTGCATTTCCCAGAGCACCGGGTACGTGGGCAGCTGCAGCCTCCAGGTACCGGAGCGAGCCCCGGGGGCGGGGCCGGGCGGTGACTCTGCCCCAGTGTCAGTGGGGGGGACCCGGCATCTCGCAGCGCCGGGATCTGCTCCCTGGGGGCAGCGCCCGCCGGGGGCTCGGAGCTGCTGTCCCCGCAGGAGCCCAACGCCCCTGGGCCCGGCCAGGCTCTGCCCTGGGGCACCACGGGGGGGTCCCGGGGGCAGGGGACCAGCCCCACTGGGGTCCCTGCATGGGGCTGGGCGGGGGGAGAGTGAGACCGGGCGGGGGGGGGAGACCTGGGAAAGGGGCGGATGGAAAATGTCTGTGCAGCCCGGACATGGCCGGGGGAGGGGAAGAGCAGGTGACCCCCGAGTAGCAGGGAGAGAAAGGGAGGGGCTGAGATCCTGTCGCATTTACCGCTGCCCCCTCCCGTGGGGACCCCCCTGTTACCGAAATATCGGGTCCACCTAGCTGAGAGTCAATAACAGCCAGACAGGGATAAGGAAGAGTTGCTTTATTCTGCAGAAGAAAGGAGAGCTTTGCACCTTGGTACAAAAACTCTGTCTTACACACATTTTAGAGATCCTTTATACACATTCAGACAAAGGTCCTTGCAGTGTTAACACTTGATTGGTGGTGGTCAGACCCGTGCTTTTGCTATCTGGTCAGTGAAAACCGGCTTGGGACCAGCTCCAACTACCTTAAGGCCTTGAAGGGAAAACAGTTGAAAAGTTCAGGCTTCTGTGTCCTTAAGGTGTCTCCTTCCCCCTAATGGCTGCTAGCTGACATAACGACTGCTCTTATTAAGGGGGGTCACTAGTAACTTTCACAGTCCCCCCTTCGGGCCTGACAAATTCAAAGATTGTCAGGCCCGTTACGCAATTTGCGATCAAGCTGGAGGGACAGATACTGGGTTTTCGTATGGACAGCAGAGCTTTTGATCATAGCATTACATAGGCATTTGGCACATTGTATCATTATCCAAATAACACATAGAAAAAAAAGAAAGAAAAGAATCCATTTAACAATTGTTCGAAAGAGCCCCGTAAACCATGACCCAAGGTCTGGAAGGAGGTCCTCAAAACTAAAGGTGTGATCAAGAGATACAGCATGGAAAACAACAGCAGCATTCTTAATGGCTTGTAAATCCTGCTCAATTAAGCCAGAATGATTAACATAGAAACAACATTTTTCCCCGATGCAAGCACAAGCCCCCCCAATTCAGCATTCATGGCATCTAACACACGTCTATTTTGCAAAGCTATTTCTGCCACCTCATCAATCTCCTGTTTCAACTTTTGGAAAGCGTCTATTAATGCATTAGCTACTTTTTCTAGTTCTGCAGAAATATTTACTACTGCTTTTTCTAGCTCGGCTACCCCCAGCCCAGGAATGAGCGCACGAACAAAGGAGTGAAACCCCGTTTGCCTGACTACTAGGGGATTGTTGGCGTGTTTCGCTCGAGTCCTTATAAAGGGCGGGGTGAAAAACTTATGGGCATAGCTGCCCAGGTTGAGGATCTGGCTGGAATCCAATGTGTTGTTTACTTGGACATCTGGTAACACCCGGGCCACACCACACCGACCTTGCCAACCTGGAGGAAGAGCTTTGTAGACACTGTGGCCGCAGATAAAATACAAGCCAGGGATCTCTAAATAGAGGGCAAGGGTATTACCCGCAACTCGGTGGCGCCAGGTCACCCATCTATCCCAGTGCCAGGAGTTACTCACTAGGCGGTCCTGGCACCTCCAATGGGAAACATTTAAATCTCCTAGGGCATGGGTATTGTTTAAAATGGCCCCACAATACGTAACCCCAAATATGTTAGCTGTAAAACTTGCAAGTGATCCCATGGACTCCGGGCATCCAGACATCCTTTCAAGGGATGTGTGGGGCAACAGAATGCCAGAGTAAATATCCATATAATACATATGTGTCTTATTTATGGGGCCTAATGGGAGGAATGAGGGAAACCACTGCCCTTGATAACGAATGCCTGTTGGTTTCACAGTAAAGGCTATGTGCGAGAGACAAGGGGGTTTTGGGGCATTCTCAGGGGTATTTAAAGGGTAAAAGGTTCCATTTCTGACCTCAAACCGAAGGGTTTGATCACAGGCCTCCAGGGGAAGGTAGCCCACTTCCTTCAGCATTTTCCAAACAAAGGGGCATGTTATACCCGATCCCAAGAACTTCAAAAAGGGGGACCCCCCTTAGCTGCCCAGTAATAATGCCAAACTTCAGACCTTCTCCCATATTTGTCATATTGATATTCCCCAACCCATGCCCATTCAGTTTTCCATTCTACCTGTAAGGAGAGTACTTCAGAGAGATTTGCAGGTACAGCCCACAACCCTATTCCTTCCTCAGAGCGGGTTTTGTGACACAGCCAACAATCAGATAAGTGTCCCAACGTGGCTATTCACTGAAGAGGTTTAGTGGCTGGGTGTGGGTTAGCTTGTACAAGGGCCAGACCCAAAAACAATAGCCACTGCAGCACCGTCTGAGAACCCATAGTTATAAAGTCTTAGTATTTTGTTCGCCGGAACAGAAGCTTTAGTCCCTCAAGAGGTTCAGCTTTCCAGGTATCGTCTGCTTCTGGCTCTTCCGGGTCGCGGTGGGAAGAGCTGGCGGTGCTCCCTCGAGGTCCGAAGTCGTCTGCTTCTGGCCCTGTCCTAGGGGCTAGCTTGACTCGGGTGTGGTGCATCCAAGTGTCTCGCTCTTTCACTCGAATGGCAGTGTGAGAGGTAAGAAGGACTTGGAAAGGGCCCGCCCACCGGGGTTGGAGAGGCTCGTGTTTCCACTCTTTCACATAGACCCAGTCTCCTGGAGCGATCCGGTGGGCAGGAACATTAGCGAGTAGGGACTGAAATTGAATTGGTAAGCGTGGCCCCAGCTGTCCTTATCTAGAGAAATTCTAAAAAAAAAAAAAAACATTACACAAGTCTATTACTGAATAACAAGCAGTACCTGCTGGAATGGCAGTTAGGATTGTGTGAGGGTTTGGCACCACATTGTGTCTAGCTTGAACGACCTTATTTACTGCACGTAAGTCCTGGACAAATCGGTATACCAGTTTTCCCTCTGAGTCCATGTCAGGTTTTTTTGACTGGCAGAATGGGAGTATTGAAAGGAGACTTGGTGTGAACCAGCACTCTCAACCGCAGGAATGTGGTGATCAGACTCCAGAGGCCAAGCAGAGCTTCTTGGGGGATGGGATACTGACGAATCCGAGGAATTTCAATGCCTGGCTTCAGGGTTATACGCACTGGCTCTGTCTGGAGAGTACCCAAGTCTGCCCTTGAAGTGCCCCACAGGGAGATGTTTACCTCCTGTCTGAGTCGCTCGGGTAGGATCGGGTCCTTTGAAACTTGGGTTAGAACAGCACACAGCTGGGGAAGTTGGGTTTGAGGCAACCGAAGAATGATTTTGTCATCTGAAAAGAAAATCTGAGCTCGTAGTTTACACAACAGATCTCTGCCTAAGAGGTTAACTGGGGAATCCGGGGCTAGCAGAAAGGCATGGGAGGCAGAGACACCAGAGATTTTTACAGCAGCCTCCTGTAATACAGAACAGTTAAATGGCTTCCCGCCTATACCCATTACCGGAATGCTCTTATCTGTAAGGCTTCCTCTCTCCGGCTTGGCAGTAACAGTAGAAAGTGCAGCCCCTTAATCCAAAAGACAAGAATAGGCGGTTCCTCCCAATGTTAGGCGAACCTGGGGGTCTGTGGAGGAACAAACATAAGTGGTAAAATCATTTGAATAGGTGACAAGAGGACCCCCTGGTTGCCGTCATTCCTCATTAGCAACAGCGGCTGTTCTTGTTACAGCCATCTGTTGTTGAGGTCGGTCTGGGCGACGGGGTTGTCGTCCGGTAGGTCGGTTCGGACACTCTCTTCCAGTGGCCAAGCTGCTTACAGTAGTTACATATGTCATTGGCATGTCTCGGGCTCCCCCCATAGTCCGATTTTGGTTGCCACCTGGGGGGTCCCTGCCGCCCTCCCTGTTTTTCATTTCCAGTGTTTACAAGGGCTGCTAGCATCCTCACCTGTTTGGTCTCTTGAACTTTTTCCCTTGTATGATATACTCGGGTGGCCACGCTTACCAGTTCCTCCAGGGATTTTCCTTCAGCACCCTCGAGCTGCTGCAACCACTTCTTGATGCCCGGGGCTGACTGGGAAATAAAAATAAGACTGACCGTGGACTGTGTCCGTGGCCTTGGGATCTGCATTGTGGCGTCCTCAATCTTTGTTGGTAATCTCTGTCTCGGTACACCTGCTGTCCTGGGCTCCATTGAGGAGGGTACCGGGTCCACCGCAATTGGTAATGCTGCCGCCGGGGGTGGGCGTGGTCTAGAGCAATACATGGGGGGGATATCCTCCAAATAATCAGCCTCGTGAGGGGCAGAAGCTTTCGGGAATAGAGGGGCCTGAATCTGTACCTTCTTCATGCGACGATCGTCCCACAAAAACCAATAGTCCATTTGCCCCGGCGCTTGTTTTTCCAATGTCAGGCATAAGGCGGTTAAATGGGTAGGAATATCAAAGGAGCCATACTCGGGCCATGCAGTCCCCAGGGCTGGCCAATCCTGGGTGCAAAGTTGTAAAAAACGCTTCCTTGTCATCCCTTTTTGAACACCGGGTAAGGGCCATTTGCTTAACATATAATCCAAAGGACTATCCTTTGAGGGTTTTACCAGAGACCCACCCATCTGCCTGCTGACACTCTAAAAAGAATTACACAGAGAACAGAGGGAATTATGGCCTAATAGGATCCTATTACAGGAATTTCTACTAATACTGACCGCTACAGGGGACGGGAGAGAAGGATCCCAATTCGACCTCAGAGCTTCATCGCACGCGATGGCTTCCACTCTGAGGAATTATGAATGAGAGGCTCAGTTCTGTCCACACACCTAACGCCCAATGTATAAGACAGAAATTCATTAACCGGTTAACCAGACCACAACCAGATAGTGTCTCCTTATCCTATTAGGACTCACCTTATCGGAGCACGAACCCCAGGGGCTGCGGTGAAGCAGAGAAAAGGGGCAAAACACCCCGTTGGTGCCGTTCCCAGTTCGCAGCAGCCGTCCGGAGTCCAATGTCCGAGCTAGGAGAGTCCCGGCGGAGTCACCAGAAACTGTCACCGAAATATTGGGTCCACCTAGCTGAGAGCCAATAACAGCCAGACAGGGATAAGGAGGAGTTGCTTTATTCTGCAGAAGAAAGGAGAGCCTTGCACCTTGGTACAAAGACTCTGTCTTACACACATTTTACAGATCCTTTATACACATTCAGACCAAGGTCCTCGCAGTGTTAACACTTGATTGGTGGTTGTCAGACCCGTGCTTTTGCTATCTGGTCAGTGAAAACCGGCTTGGGACCAGCTCCAACTACCTTAAGGCCTTGAAGGGAAAACAGTTGAAAAGTTCAGGCTTCTGTGTCCTTGAGGTGTCTGCTTCCCCCTAATGGCCGCTAGCTGACATAACGACTGCTCTTATTAAGGGGGGTCACTAGTAACTTTCACACCCCCATCCTCTCCAGCCCTGCCCCCTTTCTCTCTAGAGAGCAACGAGCAACATCCAGGGTGATCCCCCCCTTTTCCCTCAAATCCCTGAGAAGGTCTCTGTTCTCCTCCACCAATTGAGCCCCATTTTCTCTCCACTTGGCCAATGGCCAGTTCAAATCTCAGGTTTGGGGTGTTTCCCCCCATTTTTATCTTCAGTGATTAGGTGGGAAATCGTTCTCCTGATTGATTTCTGAACTGGGAAGAGGGTTAATGGGCAGAGGCTGGGAGAGCCCTGAGACAGGGACACCGCTGGGCTGGGCTGGGGGGGCCACTCTCTGCTGGCAACAGGGCGTGGAAATGCCCAGGAAGGGAAGGGAGGAGCAAGCATCCCCCATGGAGACTGCCCAGCACCAGGTTTCCCAGCCCAGCTACTTCCCCTCCCCCATCCTGCCCAACCCAGCAGCTTCCTCACCCCGCGCCATCACCTGCTAGTTACATTTCCAGACCCCACTGCCAGCCCCTCCCCACAGCCAGTGACTTTCTGACTCCAGCCCCACTCCTTTCCCCTGTGAAAGCCACATCACCCAGGGCTCCCTGCTGGCCATGTGAATGTGAGGCAAGAAGAATCCATCCCATTCTGTTGTTGATTGAATATCGCTGTATAATCCCCTCAAATTTCCCCTCCTTTCTCTTGAACTGTTGAATGGTGACATAAAATCTCCCCAGGTGTTGGTGCCTCTCTCTTACATTGGCAAATATTTAGTTTGTGCCCCATTTTCTCCTCAGTTCTGAAATACTGAAATTCTTGAAAATCTTCCCACTTTTCTCTCCAGGTGTCTGACTGAGATCAGGGCTCCTATCGTACTGAGCATGGCTCAGGCCTTGCCTGAGATCTGGTCCCCCAGTGTGCCGGGCACTGCACAAACCCTGACCGAGTTTGGGGCACTCATTGTGCCAGGAACTGTACAGACCCCTACAGAGAGCAGGGACTTTGTTTTTCAGGGCTCTGCACAGACACTGACCAAGATCAGGGTCCCCATTGTGACAGGTGCTGAACAGACACCAAGGGTATCTCTACCCTGCCATTAAAAACCTACAGCTGGCCCATGCTAGCTGACTCAGGCTCACAAGGCTCAGGTGAAGGGCTCTTTAATTGCAGTGTACATGTCTGGGTTCGGGCTGGAGCTAGGCTGTAGGATGCTGCGAGATGGGAGGGTGCCAGACCTTGGGCTGCAGCCAATGCCGGAACATCGACACCACAATTAAACAGCCCTGCAGCCTGAGCCATGTGAGCCCAAGTCAGTGGGCACGGGCCAGCCGCCGGTGTCTAACTGCAGTGTAGACATGCCCACAGTGACAGAGAGTCCTTGCCACAATGAGCTCAATGGCAAATGGTGGGAGGCTACTCTCTATTTTACAGATGGGGAAACTGAAGCTGAGAGAGCTGAAGTAATTTGCTCAAGTTTGCATGGAGAATTTGGGGCAAAACTGGGAACTAAACCCAGATTGTTTGAATTCTTGCCTCTCCCCTTACACACAAGCTGGGCTTGGGGTTATACAGTGTTCTTTTGGTCTGTGTTTGCATTGCATTGGCTTCCAAGGGAGGTTGTGGAATTTCCTTCACTGGAGGTCTTTAACATCAGGTTAGAGGTACACCAGTCTGGGAATGTCTAGGGATACTTGGTACTAACTCATCACAGGACACTTGAGTAGACGACCTCTCAAGATCCCTTCCATGCCTACATTGAAATAATTCTCTTTTGTGCTGTGTCCTGTTCTATGCTGAGCTGTTTTGCATGGTGCCATTTGGAACTGTAATTGCACCATGTTGTGTTGCATAGTTTTATGGTGCATTGTTTTGCCTCAGCATGTTGGGTGCCTGTGTTGTGTTGGTTTGAGTTGAGCTCTTGTTCATTGTGTAATTTTGTCCTAGGGTGTGTTAGTTTGCATTGTGTTGCTTTCTTTTCCTCTGTACTGTCATTTTATGCTGTGGTGTTTTTTTTTTTTTTCTGGATTCCCTGAAATTATGTTGTGGTGGGTTTTATTCTGTATGTTGTGTTTTATACGTATATATTTCATAGCATCATAGAAATGTAGTGCTGGACAGGACCTCAAGATGTCATCAAGTCCAGCTCTCTCTACTGAGGCCAGGACCAAGTATACATAGATTGTCTGTGACAGAGGTTTGTCCTACCTGTTCTTAAAAACTTCCAGGGAAAGAGACTCCACAGCCACCCTTGTAAGACTATTCCATATACTTAGCTCTGGTGACACCCACACAGATTTTAGTGGTGAGCAGCTCTGGAGAGAGAGGAGACCCCAGTGAGTGGGCAGTTGGGTAAATAGACTAAAGTTAGGAGGAGGGACACTGACGTGTCCAAGGTCACCCAGGCTGTCCGTGACAGAGCTAGAAATAGATCCCAGTTCTAGTGCCACCGTACTTCGGTTTTGGGCACTGAAGGTCTCTGCCACACTGGTGTTTTAGGCACTAGTGCAAACCCTTAGTATACATAGAATTTACAGTAGTGGACTCTGATTGGCACCTGTGCACCGTGTCCCTGTTTGAAGGCTTGCGGGGGGTAGGGGGGCGTGACAGTGACCTCATTGTGGCCTGGGGCTGGCTAAACAGTGCAGCTGGTAATGGAGGGGCAGCAGTGAGTGCAGGAGGTATGAGCCAGGGGACACCCCCCCAGCTGTGTTCAGGGACTGCAGCTGAGCTGCCCTGCCAAGACAGCCTGTGCATCCATGGACAAACCACCTCTTCCTGCAGCCTAATACAATGGGGTCTGGGGACCTTTCCAAGCTGCGGGAGATGGGGCTCCTGCGTTACCGGGGTCTGTTCCTGGCTCTGTCACTGACCTGCTTGGTGACCTTGGGAAAGTCACAGCCCCTCTGTGTTTTCCTCCTACCCATTGTTTACTTGGATTGTGATCTCTTTAGGGCAAGGACTGTCCCTCTCTGTCTGTGCAGTGCCCAGCACAATGGGGGTGCTGATCTCAGTCAGGGTCTCTGCCACGCGCAGCACGATGGGGCCCTGATTTCCATCAGTGTCTGTGCAACACAAAGCACAGTTTATAGACTCACAGACTTTAAGGCCAGAAGTACTAACCCTTTCCTGTGTCTACTGGAAATACCTCACCTAATGCATCCTAGGACTGCATTAACCTATTTCACGGCCGCATCACATTGGCAGCTCATAATTATGCTGTGATCAACCAATACACCTAGGTCTTTCTCCTCCTCTGTCACTTCTAACTGATAAGTCCCCAGCTTATTGCAAAAATTCTTGTCGTTAGTCCTGAAGTGCATAATTTTGCAATATGAATTTTCATCCCATTTCTATTACTCCAGCTTTCAAGGTCATGCAGATCTTCTTGTATGATTTTCCTGTCCTCCTCCATATTGGCAATCCCTCCCAGCTTTGTGTCCCACTCCCATTTTTTGTGCCAAGGTCACTAATAAAAATGTTGAACTAGATTGGTCCCAAGACTGATCTCTGAGGAACTCCACTAGTAATCTCCCTCCAGCTTGACAACTCACCATTCAGTATGACCCCCTTGTAGACTCCCCTTTAACCAATTCTTTATTGACCTTCCAGTTCTCATATTAATCCCCATCTTCTCCAATTTAGCGAATAGTTTCCCATGTGCAACTGTATCAAATGCCTTACTGACATCCAGATCAGGTTTCTCTGGCACAATCTACCTTTTGTAACACCATGTTTTATTTATTTATAGTGCTGAAGGCTGGAAGGAACTGTTAGCAATAGGCTGAGAATGGCCATGTGGAGGTGGGGGAGGGGATGGCAGACAGTGTGGAGGTGGGGAGGAGATGGGATTTTGGAGGGCTATCTGGGATTTTGTTTTGTAGGAGTCCATGTCTCTGCTTCCTTCGGCCGTGATGCCTTCCATACCAAAGCAGCTTGTCAGCAGAGCAGACACACACACCATAGCTCCGTCTGGAACACGCAACGTTCACTGCCAGATGGGATGTGCGATTTTTCAGGGACCCAGCTTGATATGCCTGGCTGGAGTGGATTTAGTTGGATGGGGGTCTGGGGCTCTGATAGTTTGGGATGTTCCTTTTTGCATAGTCAATTCTTTCCCTTTATTGTTTTACCCCTGCCTGTGCCCGATGCCACCCTTCTTAACTTGCTTTGGTTATTTTAGTTCCAGCTTTTAAATGGGATCCAATAATTGCAAATCTGAATGAAAGATAAAGAAAACAGAACCATTTGAGTTTTGGCACATAGCTGATAGAACTATACACAGTGAAGGTCTGCTGTAATTACCTGGTTACCTATAGCATTTTCTGGTGGGGCGGATAAAGCAATGTCAAAGAGCCAAAAGCACTTTTTAGGGTAAAAGGGCTCATCAGGTGTTTGCTCTCTAAGGAACATGTCACCGGTCAGGGCTTGCAGTCTTTCAGGAGTGGTGCGCTGGATTGTATTTAGGAATCTTAAAATAAAAGTCTATACAAATAGACCCTAATGTTATTAAAACAACATGGTATTAATACTGATTCAGAAATGAGATTGAACTGACACCTAATTACCATTTCTTAATGCCTAAAATTTTGACACTCGCTCACACCATCTTTTTTTTAAAAGCGATGCACAGCACACAGTAAAATTAATTAATGAAAGCACACCAATTATTGACTGCTTTGTGTTGCGTAAGCATCTGATTAAGCATCTAATTAAAACTGTACCACTGTACTTGGAAATGCATCAACCCAGCTTAGCTCCAAGGTGTTTAGAGGTGAATGAAAAGTTTCTAAATTAAATACATGGCAGGATGGTTAATGGGGAAAATACACTGAAGTGACTCTACCCAGTCCTGTTGACTTCTTCTCCCAGACCCCCCATGAGTTCTGGCCTGTTGGTTAACTCGGCTCCCAGTCCCACATCAGCTGTGCCCTCTCCCAGCCTAACCCATTTCTACTGCAATTCTTCACCCCCCTCGTCAAGGCAGGGGGCTGGCGCTGCAGTCCCTAAGGTACCTGCATTAATCACTGTCTCTCATACTGGGGCTATTTACATTTCAGGGAACGATTTTCAGAATTACTGACTCTGGCAGGTGGGAGAGAGGAGAGGCTGAGAGGGAATTTGCTCCCCACATTCTGTAGGGCCATGTTCAACTCTGGTAGCCTCCATGTTACCTCATCCTCCACCCTCCCCCATGTGTCTCTGACCATGTGTCGGAGTGTCATCTTCTGATCATAATGCCACTGGCCTTAGTAGAGCTCACAGACAGGAGCTACATCACGATGGGGTTACGGTACTGAGAGTTAAATCATCACAGGGAGGGTGTAATTATCCTGAAATGAAGCATTACAGTCCAGGAAGTGAAAGAATTCAAGTACTTCATTACTTAAAATTACGCTTGAAAGGATTGGATTTTTATGAATAAATTGCAGTAAATGTTAATTTCACTACACACACACACACAGATGAAAAAATATTTATTTAATTTATTTATTTTTATATATATATGTGTATATATATGTGTGTGTGTGTGTGTGTGTATATGTAATATACAGAAATGCTTCTGGAGAAAGTCGAGTTTGATTTAAGGATATTTACACTGTATATTTTGTGTGTGACATTGACAGTTTCTCTTTGAAAAGTTATATGATTTGGCTTTTGGAATCTCAACATTTACTGTTATTAAATAATTGTCTGATGACCCCCATAACTTCCCACAGCTCTGAACATTGAAATTATAAACATTGAAAAAAGGGCTTAAAATAAATATTGATATCATCTATTGAAATTAAAAGAAAGAAATAGACAAAATGAATTTTGTCAAACCCATTTAACAGCAATCACGATATGCTAGGGGATGGAAATTCACAGCTAAGGCACCCAACCTTATTTCTGCCCTGTAGTGACACCAGGTAAATGCCATTAGGGATTTTAGTGTATAAAGTTACAGATTAGATCATACCCATTTGTAAAGACACATGAGATCTTTTCCTCAGGATATCACCTTCAGTAGGTTGGGGTTTTTTTATTGGTAATTCCCAGAAGTGAATAGATAAATTACATTCTATCAGTTATGAAGTTGCCATTTCATATTTCTGGGGGGTGTCTATAATTTTGCACTAGGGGCCAGGTCCTTGGAGAGATGGAACCTTGGTTTCATTTTAACTTCTCCATGCTCAGCAGCTTCTGGAATTTGGTTCAAAGTATTTACATGTTTCCCTGTCCTGTTCTTAAATGTGCTGCTTTAGAAAGTGGGGAAGGACAGGAACTGACTGCAGGATCAATAGCTGAGTCCCTTAGATATTTATAGCGCATCGGAAGAAGGACAGGGATTGGTGGGTGTCTGGGGATTTAATAATAAACACACAAATATCATTGTTCTTAGTGAATTTTCATCTTCTAATTCCCATAGCCCACTAATTATCCCTGGCTGCCCCCAGCAGTCTGGGGAGGGAGTACTAGTAAACTCCTGTGGCCAGTGTGGAACCTAAGGCACAAGGATCTTTCAGTGGCTGGCTCAAAGTCACCCAGAATGAAATTCACTTCACTGGATAAATCCCTAGTTGCTGAGCTCTGCAGAGGGGTGGGGAGGTGAATTCCATTCCCTATTCTTGAGCATGGACTCCCCTCCAATTCTCACCCTGATCTCAGACACTACCCCAACCTTCCCCTGCAGTGATGGACCCACTTGATGCTTCCAGAGCAATCTGCCATGGGACCTAGAGGGGGCAGAGGCCCAGCTCCAGAATTGCTACCCCTTCCCAGAGCCCCCATGCTGTGCTGGAGTTGCCCTAGCTGTCAACTCTGCAGATCGGTCTAGCTGTACCCAGCCCATGCACCCACCACACACAGACTTTGTCACAACATACATCCCAGGATCGGGAAAGACCATCTGGGGCTGGCTGCAGTCTCCCCTTGCTGCTGTCAGAGGAATGGGGTGGTCCCTCATATAGGATACAAACATACCCAGGGGCAGAAGGGAAATATAGTTTCTTCCAGGGGATTGAAAATGTTTGATTTAGAGTCCTGAGCTCTGTCTTCCTGTATGTCTCCTTCTGCCACTTTCAGATCTCTTGGAGAGACAAGGTAGGTGAGTTAATTTCTTTTAGAACCAATTAAAAATACTTCTCTTTAATATCTTGGGACCAACATGGCTACAACAACTCTTTTCCCTTTGTACCCCCTCCCACTCTCCCTCAGCTGAGACTCTCATGTGATAGGAAAATAAGGGGTCAGTCCTGTCACTGGATTAGGTCTTGCCAGCACTGATGGGAGTGAAAGCCTGTGTGCATTAATGACCAGCAACTCTGGGACTCTGAGGCCTTGGCTACAGTTGCGAGTTACAGCGCTGTAAAGGCTCCCCCAGTGCTGTAACTCACTCCCCGTCCACACTGGCAAGGCATTTGCAGCGCTGTATCTCCGTGGTTGCAGCGCTGCATGTACTCCACCTCCCCGAGAGGAATAGCGAGTATTGCGCTGCCGCTGCGGTGCCAGTGTGGCCGCCCAATGCCCTGTGAATGGCCTCCAGAATTATTCGGCAGTATCACACAATGCCTGTTCTAGCCACTCTGGTCATCAGTTCAAACTCTACTGCCCTGGCCTCAGGTAACCAACCATGTGACCCACCCTTTACATTCCCTGTTTGTCCTCCACCAAGCCGGTACTTGGTGGAGGACAAACAGAAGAGCAGGTTCCCGGTAAGCGGTTTTTTTTTTCGGGAAGGAATTTTTTCGGTGCGGGCTCTTTGGGAGAGGAGAGTTAGGCATGCATGCCTATATGAGGAATAGTGCATTGATGTGGTTTATCACATCACGGTAATCGGCCTCGGTAATCTCCTCGGATGTCTCATCCAGAACGTGTGCAATGCGCTTGCGCAGGTTTATCGGGAGAGCCACCGTGATCTTTGTCCCAGCCAGGCTAACGTGTCCGCGCCACTGTGCCGCGAGGGACGGGGGGACCATTGCTGCACACAGGCAAGCTGCATATGGGCCAGGGCGGAAGCTGCATTGCAGTAGAAGACCCTCCCTTGCTTCCCAGGTCACCCTCAGCAGCGAGATATCGTCCAGGACGAACTCCTGTGGAAAATGTTGGGACAGTGTTCAGTGTAGGTGCCCCCTGAAGCTGTTGGCTCTCCCCAAGGCACAGAAACCCAGAGGACAGTGCAGCCCTGAAACAATCAGTCCCCCTTACCATTTTGAGGCTCCCGTGGGATATGTGTGCTCTGTTTCAGACGGGAAAATTATGCTATTGTGTAGACCCTGTGTGTTTTCTACTCCTTAAGTGTGGGGGGGATCATTACTCTGTCTGGTATAAACAATGCTGCCTCTGTTAAATGTTGCATTTTGCCTATACAGCTGCATCAACCTTGAGACCTCAGCCGTCCCTCTTATCGCCTGCTCAGAGACTGCAAAGACTCAGGAAGAGACCGCGAAAAAGCAAAGAAGACATGCCGCAAGAAGTGATGCGGCAATCTATTAAAGAGAATGAGAAAGCACAGAACTGGAGGGAGAGAGAAAGCAGGATTCACCAGGAAAACGCAGCGCACCGGCGGCAAAGCACCGCGCACCGGCAGCAAAGCACTGATAGGCTCATAAGCATCCTGGAGCGTCAAGCAGACGCTATCCAGGAGCTCATAGCCATGCAGAAAGAGGAGCAGTACCGCAATCACCCCCCCCTTACAGCCCTTGTCCCAAAACTCTTTCCGTTGTGCCCCACTGTCACCTGCAACCCACTTTCCCCAACTTCCGTGTTCTTCACGCCACCCGCTGCCTCCAACACCAGTATCTTCACCACCCAGCCCTGAAAACCACGACCCTTACCCTCTGCACTCAACCCCCATCACCATGCAGTATAGCTATCCTGAAGTGCAGCACTCACTGCACAGCATACCAGACAGGACATATGCAAATCTGTGATTGTACTGTTCCCCACTCCACCCCCTTGTTTCTTTTCAATAAATGGATTTTTTGGCTTTGAAAACATTCTTTATTATTCCATAAAGTAAAAGACTCCTTAGCCCAGGAAATAAACAGGCACTGCAAGTCTGCTTGTCTGCTTAGCAAACACTGATTCCTAAAGATTGGAACTACTGCAACTCACTCCCATGCAGGGCACCAGATATTACTGCTGGTTTTCAGCCTCAAATTGCTCCCTAAAGGCATCCCTAATCCTTGCAGCCCCGCGCTGGGCCCCTGTAATAGCCCTGCTCTCTGGCTGTGCAAATTCAGCCTCCAGGGGTTGAACCTCAGAGGTCCATGCCTGAGTGAAGCTTTCACCCTTCCCTTCACAAATATTGTGGAGGGCACAGCACGCGGATATAACCGCGGGGATGCTGTTTTCGGCCAAGTCCAGCTTCCCATACAGAGATCGCCAGCGGGCCTTTAAACGGCCAAAGGCACACTCCACAGTCATTCAGCACCGGCTCAGCCTGTAGTTGAAACGTTACTTGCTGCTGTCAAGGCTCCCTGTGTAGGGTTTCATGAGCCATGGCATTAACGGGTAAGTGGGATCTCCAAGGATCACAATGGGCATTTCAACTTCCCCTACCGTGATCTTCCGCTCTGGGAAAAAAGTCCCGGCCTGCATCTTCCTGAACAGCCAAGTGTTCTGAAAGATGCGTGCGTCATGCAGCTTTCCGGTCCAGCCTGTGTTAATGTCAATGAAACGCCCACGGTGATCCACAAACGCCTGGAGAACCATAGAGAAATACCCCTTCCAATTAACTTACTTGGATCCTAGGTGGGGTGGTGCCAGAATAGGAATGTGCGTCCCATCTATCGCCCCTCCACAGTTAGGGAACCCCATTTGTGCAAAGCCATCCACTATTTCCTGCACGTTACCCACGTTAGTCACGGTTCTTCTGAGTAGGATGCGATTAATGGCCTTGCAAACTTGCATCAACACGATTCCAACGGTTGACTTTCCCACTCCAAACTGGTTTGCGACCGACTGGTAGCTGTCTGGAGTTGCCAGCTTCCAGACTGCAATAGCAACCCGCTTCTCCACTGGCAGGGCAGCTCTCAATCTCGTGTCCTTGCGCCGCAGGGTGGGGGCAAGCTCCTCACACAGTCCGTTGAAAGTGGCTTTTCTCATCCGAAAGTTCTGCAGCCACTGCTCGTCATCCCAGACTTCCATGACGATGTGATCCCACCACTCGGTGCTTGTTTCCCGAGCCCAAAAGCGGCGCTCCACGGTGCTGAGCATGTCCGTGAATGCCACAAGCAATTTTGTGTCATACGCGTTACGCGGCTCTATAGCATCGTCGGATTCCTCACCCTCACTCTCACCGTCACTTTTGATCTTAAGGAATAGTTGGACAGCCAAACGTGACGTGCTGGCGAGACTCGTCAGCATACGCCTCAGCAGTTCGGACTCCATTTCCCACAGACAGATCGCGCCACACAGAAACCGTTGAAAGATGGCACCAAAGGTGGACGGAAACAAAGGGATTTCTGGGATGCGAAGCAATGCATCACGGGGCATTGGGACAGGACCCAGAATCCCCCGCACCCACGCCCCCTTCCCACAACCCACGGCGCCAGAATGGGAAAAGGTGCTCTGTGGGATAGCTGCCCATAATGCGCCGCTCCCAATAGCGGTGCAACTGCCGCAAATGTGGCCACGACAGTGCGCTGGGCAGCTGTCAGTGTGGACAGACTGCAGCGCTTTCCCTACTCAGCTGCACGAAGTCAGGTTTAACTCACAGCGCTGTACATCTGCAAGTGTAGCCAAGGCCTGAGACATGGAGAGAAGAGATGGGAGTGAGCAGGTTATGTTCGTGCCGGGTGTGAGTTACTCATGTGGGAATTCTGTGCCACTGCATACGCACAGAATTCACGTCCAGCGCAGAATTTCTTGTTTTTTTTGCATGAAGAAAATTAATTCCGCCCGAGAAGTGCTACACTTCTGCCTTCCACCAACCCTGTCGCACCAGAACAGCCAACAGCCAGCTGGATTGATCTTGGTGGGAAATTGTTGCCCCAAGCTATACCCCAAATAGGAAGAGAGTTAGTGGGTGCAACTTGGAAGAGTCCTTAGACAAGGTTGCCTCTGGGGGTGGGGACAGGTCATTCTCTACTCGCAAGAGGGTGTGAAAAGGGCACAGGAGGAGCAAGTGTCCCCTATGGAGACTGCCACGCCCCAGGTTATCCAGTCTCAGACGCTTCTTCCCCCACCATACCCCAAACCTCTTCACCCCTCCAACCATCAGTTGCCAGTCTTCCCTCACTGCTACCCCTTCCTGACTGGCAGAGAACCTCTAAGCCAGTAGTGTGTCAGGGCTCAACACTCTGGCTGAGGCCTCGGGGCACTTTCTTCCTCTCTGAGGGTACCATGCCACAGGGGCCCCACAAATCTACATTGCTTAGGCTTTGGCTTCAGCCGCGGGTGGTGGGGGCTCAGGGCCCTGGACTTCAGCCCCATGCGCTGGGGACTTCAGCTTTCTGCCCTGGGCCTCAGCAAGTCTAATGCTGGCCTTGCTTGGCGGCCCCCCTGAAACCTACTAGTGGCACCCCAGCAGGCCCCAGACCCCTAGTTGAGAACCACTGCCTCACACCACGAATCACAGCAATGTTCAGGTTACTGCCAGTCATAGAATATCAGGGTTGGAAGGGACCTCAGGAGGTCATCTAGTCCAACCCCGTACAACTAGTCAGATATTAACCCAGGCAGCAACTCACAAGCATTCAATAAAGTCTAAACACATTCTTACAATTCTAATACCTGTTTTAACAATACTAAGACAGGTGAGTCAGACTGATTTCAGCTATGTGTTTGTCCATATTCAATTAAGACATGGGGGCTTTTGCAAGAGCTAACACCTCATCTGCCGGTGTCACAGGCAGGATGGGCAGGGATGGTGTGTCTAGCCTCTGTTTGCCAGAAGCTGGGAATGGGTGACATAGGATGGATCACTTGATGATTCCCTGTTCTGTTCATTCCCTCTGAAGCACCTGGCATTGGCCACTGAGCTAGATGGACCATTGGTCTGACGCAGTGGGCCCTTCTTATGTTCACACTGTCTGAGGCATATCTACTCATTTGGACTCACTGAGGAGCCACGGAAAAAAGCTAGGTATGCTGAGGCAAGAAGGCCCAATCTCAGCGCCCTCGGGTTCACAATTGTCAAAAGCTAAAATTAGACCCAGCCCTTGAAAGGGAGCACTCCCAGGAGAGACTGTATAAAGGCTGGAGCATCAAACAACTTTGTAAACCTGAGACAGCTGTCTTGGGGACAATGACAGGGAGAATCCCCCAGAGTGACTCCTTTGATTCTGCTCTTTTCTGGCCTTTGGTTCATAGAATCACAGAACTGGAAGGGACCTCGAGAGGTCATCTAGTCCAGTCCCCTGCACTCAAGGCAGGACTAAGTATTATCTAGACCATCCCTGACAGGTGTTTGTTCAGCCTGCTCTTAAAAATCCCCAATGATGGAGACTCCACAACCTCCCTAGGCAATTTATTCCAGTGCTTAACCACTCTGACAGTCAGGAAGTTTTTTCCCTAATCTCCATCCTAAACCGCCCTTGCTGCAATTTAAAGCCATTGCTTCTTATCCTATCCTCAGAGGTTAAAAAGAACAATTTTTCTCCCCCATCTTTGTAACAACCTTTTATGTACTTGAAAACTATTACCATCTCCCCTCTCAGTCTTCTCTTCTCCAGACTAAACAAACCCAATTTTTTCAATCTTCCCTCATAGGTCATGTTTTCTAGACCTTTAATCATTTTTGTTGCTGTTCTCTGGACTTTCTCCAATTTGTCCACATCTTTCCTGAAATGTGGCACCCACAACTGGACACAGTACTCCAGTTGTGGCCTAATTTGTGCGAAGTAGAGCAGAAGAATTGCTTCTCATGTCTTGCTTACAGTATTCCTGCTAATATATCCCAGAATGATGTTTTCTTTTTTTGTAACAGCGTTACACTGTTGACTCATATTTAGCTTGTGATCCACTATGACCCCCAGATCCCTTTCCGCAGTACTCCTTCCTAGGCAGTCATTTCCCATTTTGTATGTGTGCAACTGATTGTTCCTTCCTAAGTGGTATACTTTGGATTTGTCCTTATTGAATTTCATCCTATTTACTTCAGACCTTTTCTCCAGTTTGTCCAGATCATTTTGAATTTTAATCCTACCCTCCAAAGCACTTGCAACCCCTCCCAGCTTGGTATCATCCGCAAACTTGATAAGTGTAACAGAGACTGTTACTGGGAGATTGTCACCATATCTCAGAGGGTTATACCCTGGTGGGAGGGGGCCTGGCCTCTACTGGAATAAGGTCACTCTCTGCTTCACAGAGTGGCAGAACCTAGAATGTCCATTAGCAGGGAAAAATCCTGGGGGGAATCAGCATGTGGAATGGATGAAAACCCCATCTGAATTCTCTCACATTGCCCTTCTTGTCCTGTCAGGCTACAGAATAACGTCCACGTTTGCTCCAGATTATCCCATCCTCTCGGGGGAAGGAAATGGCTGCAATAGAGCTGGCTCAGGTAAGAGATTATCACGGAGCTGGTGGTGGGCTCTGCTTGGAGGGAGAGGAGCAGTAAAGGCATAGGAAGGTGGTATCTGCTACACGTGGTGGGAGGCAGGAAATAACAGGATGTGACAAACCCCCTGAGACTTGTGTAATCTAGGGTGTGATGGGTTGTCACCCCCAGGGTGCAGTCTCGGGGGCTTCTGGGAACCGCTGTGTCCTCTAACCCTCAAGCTGGGCTGGCCCTTCTCAGGCTTTGCTGGAGATTCAATCAGCCTCTCCAGGCCCTGTTATCACCCAACACGACAGCAGGTGGCGCCATACACCCAACTAAGCTACCTGAGTGCTTTACCTAAAACACTCAAGGACAGATAGAAGACAACAACAGATTTCCCAGCTCCCCAACCTTGCACACTTGCTGTAATATAAATTCAGAATTATACCATCTTATACTGCACACGAATATCTATAATGTAATCTCATTAATATAATTCATCTTCCCCTCGATATGGGAAAGATATGCACAACAAGCTTGTGCTAACCAAGCTCAGATTTTCCCCAGATACTTCACTCAAAATACTTAACACCGGTTAGGATAAAGCATAAAACAAGTTTATTAACTGCAGAAAGATAGATTTTAAGTGATTATTGTTAGAAGAATAAAGGAGCAGGTTGACCCGGAGGCAGATATGAGTACAGGCTTCTTTATTGCAATACTTGTTCCCCTCGACCCAATTGTCAAGTAAGCACTGGATAAGTTACATCACACTCCTTTTATCTCAGTTAGTATGTACACGCCTACATCCATTACAACACCCCCAAAACCCTTATTAAGTAATAGAAACACCCATACTGTTAGTATACCCACCCCTATCTATTATTCACAGGATTACGCATGTCATACAGACATTTTTACCTTGAAAATACAGTTCTTTGCATTAATGTGTTGCTACAAATTTCCTTAATCAGCAGTTCTCAGGGGACGGAGGAAGGGACCATAAGCCAGGGCTTGTTTATGTAGCTGGGAAAGGAAGGGAGGGGGAGATAACATTTCTTTTACTTTCTTTTGCACAAAGGACATTCATTCCGACAACTAGATTTCTCATGCAGCTGCATCCTTATCAATTCTTACAAGCAGCAGGGAAAGGAAAAATGTGGCAACTTACTTATTAAGCAAAGAATTACTGCTTGCTTATGCCATTGTCCCCTAATGCCATGTCAGCACATTAGCAGTTCCCAGCTCTTTTACTTAACCCTAACATATCCCAACAATTATAAGTGATAGCAAACAGATCAAAGGAGATTACTTAGCAAATAACCAAACACTGAAACTAAGCCTAACATACTAGATGGATAGAATTTGAATTAGCAATTTCTCACCCTGACTGATGATACAAGCAATCCACCAAGTTTCCATACACAAGCTAGAAATCCCTTTACCTTGGGACCAGCACTTCCCCCAGTTCAGTCTTTGTTCTTTAGGTGTTTCCAGGAGTTTGCTTGTGTGGGGAATGAGGCCAAGAGATGATGTCACACCCCACCTTATGTAGCTTTTCCATATGGCGGGAACCCTTTCTTCCAAACTAAGTTCCCAGTTCAATTTGTGGAAAAATAGAGGTAACAAAATGGAGTTCAGTGTCATGTGGTCTGGTCACATGCCCTAGCATGCCGTGCTGAGTCATAGTAGCCATGACTCATAGGCTGGCTGAAACATTCACAGGAAGGCTAAGCTCTTCCATGGTCCATTTTCTTTGTTGATGAGCCATCAGCACTGTCTGGCTTCTTTATTGTTGTACCTGGAAGGCTAGTTGTGGGTGTTACCCAGAGTAAACACATTTGAAATACAGATACATAAGTCAATATTCATAACTTCAGATACCAACATGATCTATGCACACAAATAGAATAATCCTTTTCAGCAAATCATAACTTTAACAATAACACCACACATGATGCATCTTGCACCTAATGCATCATAATTATGACCTAATCCTATTATAATCATACCACTATACTGAATATGAGGTGTAGTGTCAGATAGGGCCTAATTTCAAGGCACAGGAGTTGGGAATGGAACTTCCCCTCTTTGTGGAACAGGAAATATCCCTCCAACAAGGGCTGGCAAAGCTTCCCAGACGCCCAGTGCTGGAGCCTAAATCTATTGACACTTCATTAGTTACCACCACCCCCAATCTTTGTGGCAACTGCAAACTTTATCGGTGATGATTTTATATTCTCTTCTAGGTCATTGTTAATAATGTTAAATAGCACAGGTCCAAGATCCAATCCTTGCGGGAACCCGCTAGAAAGAAATCCACTCGACCACGGTTCCCCATTTACAATCACAGTTTTTAATCTATTTAATGTATGCCGTGTTTATTTTGTATCATTCTAGTTTTTTAGTCAAAATATTCTGCTGAACCTAGTCATATGCCTTACAGAAGTCTAGGTATATTACATCAATAATATTAGCTGCAACCAAACTTTTGATCTCATCCAATAAGGATATCCAGTTAATTTGATAGGCTGTATTTTCTCTAAACCTTTGTTCATGGGTACTAATTATATTACCCTCCTTTAATTCTTTATTAATAAATCCAGTATTGGCTGCTCCATTATCTTGTCCAGTATCGATGTCAGACTGACACTCTTGTAATTAGCTGGGTCATCTCTTTTACACTTTTAAAATATTGGGACTGCATTAGCTTTATTCCAGTCTTCTGGAATTTCCCCAGTGTTCCAAGTTCTAATTAAAATCAACATTAACAGTCCACCACGCTCCTCCACCAGGCCTTTTAAAACTCTTGGATAGAAGTTTTCTGGACCTGCTGATTTAAACATGTCTAACTTTAATAGCTGCTGTTTAATGTCCTCGTGAATTCTTGTTGGAATGAAAAGAATGTCGTCGTCAACATCTTATGATATGAGCACAACATTTGTTTTTCTCCAAATCCAGGAGAGAAATATTTATTGAACACTTTTACCTCTTCTGCATTATTTTTGATAATTCTGCCATTTCCCCTTCTAGTAATTTACCACTACTATTGTTAGGATTAATTTTGTACTTAATATACTTTTTAAAACTTCCTTCTTATTTTCATTGATTGGTCATTGATTTCTTATAGCCAGTCTTCTACAATTCTGACCTTCTCACTTATATTCTTTACTATTGACTTCCCCTTTCTTCCATATATTTTATTTGGAGTGTGTTGGGATTCCTACCAGGAAGCCACCAGCAGGGTCCAGAGACAGCCCCATCTTCTATATCAAGCTCTGGCTAGTAGGTATGTGAAGACCCTGCCTCCGTCTGTCAGCTGGGAGACACAAAGGTTCTCTCTTTCTACCCTCTGATGCCTCCTGGCTGCTCTAAGCAAGGTGGGGTGGGACTCTGCTAACATGTGCCTAGCGGAGCTTCCGTTTACCTGGTGCTGCTGTTCCGTGAATAGTGGGGTTGTTTGTGGGGCAGCAGGTACTGAGTGTTGGACTCTTGCTCTTTCAGGGGCCAGTGACCTTCGAGGAGGTGGCTGTGTATTTCACCAGGGAAGAGGGGGCTCTGCTGGACCCCACTCAGAGAGCCCTCTACAGGGATGTCATGCAGGAGAACTATGAGACGGTGGTGTTTCTGGGTAAGGAGTCCTGTCCCCTCGGTTATTAGAAGCTGTGGGGTCTCTAAAGAACCTGAGTAGTAATAACTATATTCGTCATACAAGTGTTGACAAGTTTCCTTGGCCCCCCTTTTTTTTCCTTATCTCCCACCCACTAGAATAATTTTTGGACGTGTGCCTTTTTGGTGCCGTCAGTCATTTTAAAATTGCATTTAATGTATCCTTATTGGATACATTAATAACTATAGGTTTCATGCCTTTTCCTCATTTGAAGAGGAAAATATGCCACCCATAGAATTCTAAATTGAGTAAATAGGTCGATGACTGATGCATGACTTGTGTGACTGTCAGATGAGCTCATCTTTTGATAGGAGAGCGCATAATGTTGCCATTCAGGATCCCACAGGTGAAGGGAGAACAGAGCCGTGCAAGGGGAGGAGAAGGGAGGGAGTAGATAATTCTAGGGTGCCAGGAAATGGCGATGGTGTGTGCAGGGTTAGAGCTAAGAAGCAGCAGGGATGGAGGGGGTAGTGAGAGATGAGGAGGGAACGCAAGAAGCTCCCAAGGTACCGGGAGGTGGTGCCGGCTGAGAGTAATGGGAGGAAGGGGAGGGGAGTGTGGAGGAAGGGCACCCAGGAAGTGGTCTGGGTGGGTCAGTGGGAAGGAGGAGAAGTTTTGGGATCTACAGCTGTGGGGGATCCCAGACCTTTAACCCCAAATCCCTACCCAAGTCTTGTTATTTTAGAGCCTGTGCTCCAGTTTTATTTCTGTTGATTCACTTCTTTTTACATTTCCCCCCCCCAAATATTATTATTTTAACTCTTGACCTCCCTCTCTCACTCATTACCCCCCTCCCCATCTCTATGCACAGTGACCCTGGCCACCGTTCCTGAGTCCTTGCTGCATTCCTCCCTCCCATAGCAGGGCCACTACCCAGGCACAAATGGTCACTTTTTACACCTCTAAGATTACAGACTGGGGTACAACTTGCCCTTGTACATGGCTACTCAAAGTTAATTGAGAAGATGGAATTTGGTAAAACACACAGAAACTTGATTTAATACAGACAGTTATAATTGAAATCATAGGCAAGGATCAATACACATAATGATTAAACTAAGATAAGTATAGTAAAGAGGGTCTTGCCTTATGCATACTTACAAGTTATGGACACCATTGGAAACAAAGATCGAGGGGCAAGGGAGACCATCAGAATGGAGGCCCTGCTTCACTTTACTCGGGGACCTGACAGAATGAAAAAGTGGTAACTAGGGCTATGTCTTCACTACGCGCCTGAATCTGCGGGTAGAAATCGATCTCTCGGGGATCGAATTATCGCTTCTCATTAGGACGCAACAATCGATCCACCAGCGCAGGTAGGAGTAAGCGCCGTCGACGGGGGAGCCGCGGCGGTCGATTTGCCGCCGTCCTCACAGAGGGGTAAGTCGGCTCGGATACATCGAATTCAGTTACGCTATTCGCGTAGCTGAATTTGCGTATCTTAAATCAATCCCCCCCCCAGTGAAGCCATAGCCTAGGAGAGGTATTTTATCCGCTTCTTTATGGTAATAGGATGGCTCTATATCATATCTGATCCTTTACTCTGATTACAAGAATGTCAATAGCTGCCCCAACCCATACGTGGCCTTTGGGAAGTCCATAATTAAGCATCAAGCATTAATACTCATGATTTACATCACTTATTTATTAATTCCAATCTATGAATGTGGTGGAACTGCTGAGATACTGCATAGCAACCCAATTGCTAAAGCCCACCCCAAACTTCCTTCTTTCAGAACCCTGTGGCATATTGCACCTGTTTGTGGTTCCTCGTTAGTCTCTCAAAATCAGGGTGCAAAATATCTGACCTAGGATTCTCTCCTTAGGCCTATTCAGGTAAATCCTAGACTTCAGCATAACTTCTCCCACAAAGCCTCCACCTAATATAAGGCCCTGAACTGTAGCAAGCTTAATAACCCATTTATTTATGTTCACCTCCTTGCCCCTCCATGCATGTTCCAAGCTAATAAGCAATACTCTGATGATGACATTTTACCTCTAGCTAGTATAAAATTGCCCACAAGACATGTGACTAGGTCATAGATCATAAAATCAGGTCAGCGTCAACGGAAGTGAGAGTTTGGAGAGAGTCTTGTCCCCCCTCTCCCCATCTGCAGAAGACACAAGGTGTCTTCCCTCCAGGCTCCTTGGATCTTTGAGCCTGTACCTCCTGAGGTTGCGTGGCCGAGTTCTTGTTTCTTACATTCTCCTTTTCCGGAAGAACTAGAGGCTGTTGCTCCTGAATTTTAGTGTTTAATTCCCCAGCCTTCTCCACACACTGGGGGAGTTTAATTCTCCCTCCCATTACACCTAAGTCACTAGATTTCCTAATTCCCCAAAATGTGCTTTTGTGATGTCACAGTTCTGAGGTAGCTAAGCCTTTGACCTGCCTCCATGGTCTGCTCAAGGAATGCCCTCTCAGGTATCGGGCATCTACCAAGGCCCTCTGTATGGAAAGGGACCCACACGCCTCTCCTTTTTGACCAGGGTTTGAGGATTGCAGATTGTCCTGCACTGTGTTCACTGGATTAACGTCCAGTTCCTGTGCTTTGCTTTCTCTCCAAGGTCTGTGAGCAGCGTGTGTGTGATAGAGGTGGGAATTTTGGTGATACTTGTATGATGCCAATACACACCTCAGTTTCCCTCTGTGATTGGGATTGCTATGATTAGAAAGAGCAGGAGACATGAGGTGTTTTGTCACATAGCTGTCATGGGGTGATATGAATGGGTCATTAAGGACTGGCTGGGACCAACCTACATCAATGGAATATCCGACAGAGACAAGGGAATAATTGTCACCTGTCCATGGGAGGATCTCCGCTTGACTGAGTGAAGCATATATGGACTCGTTATGTTTTTGGGAGCAGGAAGAACTGGGCTCGCAGACGCAGGGATCTCTACCGGAGTGAAGACAAATGGACAGGCACAGTCAAAGGAAACACAACTGTTTTCTACAGCAGCATGGCTCAAGGGCATTGGACTATATTGTCGTCTTTGCTTCTCTGTGCTAATCTAAGGACATTCCAATGCTGTGTTTCAGTTGACTAATAAACCCTGCTATGTTTTAAAAGTCTGCCCAATGTCACAACAAAAACTTGCTCTGTGCATTGAATGAGGAACAGTCTCTGAACAGGAGTGTCGTTCAGCTGGACCTGCTGGCAGAGCTCACAGGTTGAAATAGGAGTGTTGAAGCCAGAGGCTCAGTTTTAGGTGTTGAAGCTACATGGCCTATCCTTGTGGAAGAGTGGGACCCCTTGGGGGTCTAGTGCACTCAAGGGGCACCTCCCAAGGACTGTTTAAAAGCCAGGGTATTGCACAGATCCTATGGATCCATTACAGTGTCAGTGTGCCTTCTGGGGAAAAGATATAAAACAAGAAAAGCATCTAACTACGTATGTACCATCGGCCCCTCATCAGTCCTCATGGGAATCCCTGATCCGTTCCAAAGTACATTAAAAGCTTACCTCTTGGTTATCAGGTCATGTCAGTTTGTAGCCCAAAAAACGCTCCTCAGTCAGCTCAAACTCATTTGTTTCTCCCCAGAAAGTCTCTGTCTGTCTTCTTCAGTTTCCCGAAAGAGGTAAAATAAGCCACTGCCCCTTTCTGCATGGGGCAAAGCTTCAAAAGATGGAGATCTGCAGAACCAGCCTGGAGATCTGTCGTTCATCACCCCTTAGTGACACCATATTGCACAGGAAACCCATCCCTCAGCCCTCCCCGGTATCATCTGGCCATCTCAGCATCATAGTCTGTGAAGTATTCATGCTTTCAAGGGCTGGCTCAAATATACAGATAACAGTCATAAGTAGGGCCAGTGTTTGCTGGCAATGAAAACAGAGTAATTGACAAATATGAGCAATATATAATCCTTTACAGCATGAAAGTGCATTGGCGGGAGGGGACAGGAGCCAGCTGTGTGGGGGAGGTGGGGCCCAGACACTGGGCATTGAGAGCCTTGAACCAGCTGTATGCAGGGGAGATGAGCAGGGGAGATGTGCTGTGGATGCAGCCGAGACCTGGTGCGAGCGCCGTCCGCTGTATAGCATGATCCCACTGCCAAGTGCCCCACCTGCCCAGGGGAAGCTCCACAGTGGTTTTGCTGAGTCCAGACTTGTATGAGGAGGGCAGAAATTGGCAGCAAGTCTCAACAGCAGCCAGCCCCCAGCCTCTGCCCTGTGTCCTGGGGAGGAGTCAGGTGTCTCCAGGCAGAAATCTGGGGGGGGGGGTCATGACCCTGTGTGCCCTGCCCACACGTCACCTCTGCCCCACACCCTGGGGATGAGTCAGATGTCTCTGGGCAGAAATCTGGGGGGTTGTGACCCTGCATGCCCCACCCACCCTCTGATCAGGAATTCCGGATATGAAGGGTGATTCCAGAAATGAAGAGTAATTTCGGAAAAAATGCAGTAATAGCGTCAATTTCCAGAAAACACTGGCCCTAGTCATGACATTAAATACAATAATCTAAAGATATATGCCTGTGTTCATCAGATCTGTCACTCTGCCTTCTCATAGGTCACTCGGCTGGTAGATTCTACCCCTTCCCCCATTCTGTGTCTGTCTTGGCTATTTAGATTGTAAATTCTTCAGGGCATGAGCCATCTACTATTCTGGGTTTGTACTGTGCCTAGAACAATGGGAACCCACTCTTAGTTGGTCGTTAGGAACTAAGATAATGAATATGATTTATAATAATGATATCTCTCCTGCCACTTTGAGCCAAGGAAGCTGGCCTTGGGATGTTACTACTTAAAAATGGGCTGGGGTTAAAACCATGGAATATTCCTTGTGACAAGTATCCCACAAATTCCACAGACCTTTCTTGTTTTCTTTGCCTTGAGCAGGGTTTCCAGTTTCCAAACCTGATGTGATCTCGCAGCTGGAACGAGGGGAAGAGCCGTGGGTCCTGCACTTTCACGGCTCTGAGAAAGAAATGCTCCCAAGAGTTGCCTGCACAGGTGGGGAATTGGTTAAACCAACTCAAAAACTGTCCGTGAATACAGGAAACATTTGGGATGCCCTACAAAGATGTTGTGAGCTCTCCAAGTTTAGGATTGTTCCTTGCAGATGTGGAATCATTAGGGAGATGTCACTCGTGGCTTCTCACCTACCCTGACTGATAACTGGCAGCAGGTCCCTCCCCAATCTCACTTTCCCCTGAGTGTTCTGGTGAGATGCGGACTCAGAACTGATCACTTCCTCACTGGGGAAAGGTTTAGGGATAATCAGTTCCTGATAGGTTTGATCTCTCCTGTACATATTTTGGTTTGTTCATCCCTTTTTGCATTCCTCTCTCTGAGATTTCCTTTCTCTCTGGTGCAGGCAGTGACCTATGTCTGGATTCTCTTATGTCTCCCATCAGGTGTTGGGATGGTGAGTGAGAACAAGGAGAAACCCCAGCAGGAAGATGCTGAGCAAGTAGAATCCCATGGGATGTTATCAGGAAGATCCAAAGGGGACGATTCCAGGAGTTGTGCACTCCCAGAAAAAGCAAAAACCTGTGAGAGTCAGCACAGGCCAGAGGGAAACTTCAGTAGCCACTCAGACCTTATTACACATGAGAGAATCCACTTGAAAAAGACACGCTACACATGCCATGAGTGTGGGAAAAGCTTCAATGGGAGCTCTGACTTTCTCACACATCAGAGAATCCACACAGGAGAGATGCCCTACACATGCTCTGAGTGCGGGAAAAGCTTCAATCGGAGCTCACACCTTATCACACATCGTAGAATCCACACAGGAGAGAGACCCTACACGTGTTCTGAGTGTGGGAAAAGCTTCAATCAGAGCTCTGCCCTTATCACACATAAGAGAATCCACACGGGTGAGAAACCATATGGATGCTCTGAGTGTGGGAAATGCTTCAATCGGAGCTCACAACTTATCATACATAGGAGAATCCACACGGGTGAGAAACCTTATGGATGCTCTGTGTGTGGGAAATGTTTCATTGGTAGGTCAGTCCTCATCTCACATCAGCGAATCCACACGGGAGAGACTCCCTACACATGCTCTGAGTGTGGGAAATGCTTCAAACGGAGCGCTAACCTTATCACACATCAGAGAATCCACACAGGAGAGACGCCCTACACATGCTCTGAGTGTGGGAAAAGCTTCAAACACAGCTCACAACTTATCACACATCAGAGAATCCACACTGGTGAGAAACCTTATGGATGCTCTGAGTGTGGGAAACACTTCAAACAGAGCTGTGTCCTGAGCAGACATCAGAGAATCCACACAGGAGAGACGCCCTACACATGCTCTGAGTGTGGGAAAAGCTTCAAACACAGCTCACACCTTATCAGACATCAGAGAATCCACACTGGTGAGAAACCTTATGGATGCTCTGAGTGTGGGAAATGCTTCAAACACAGCTATGTCCTGAGCAGACATCAGAGAATCCACACAGGAGAGACCCCCTACACATGCCCTGAGTGTGGAAAACGCTTCAATCAGAGATCACACCTTATTAAACATCAGAAAATCCACATGAGAGAGAACTGGAACAAATGCCTTGTCTAGGGTTGACCAAAGATTTTTTTTTTTAATCACATTTGCTAATTCCCACATAGTGATCTTTGCACCATCTTCACTGTGGTCTCTCAGCTCCACCAGATTAGTTGCCTGCTTCTGCCTTTTGCAGCTTACCCTTCTTTGGGGTCAGTCCTGTGATCTTTTCTATCAACTCCTTTCCTATTGAGTCGCAGGAGTGTGCGTCCCTCCAGTCAGGAATGTTCATCTGCTCCAGGTGGGAGAGAGAGGTTTGATCCCAACAAGCTGCACTGAGGCAAAAACTACCTGTGCCTTACATCCACTAGGACTGTACATGGCGTTGGCTGCTCAACTTAGTGATCTTGGTGTAAAAAGACAATTATAGTTGTATTGCAGAGGCAACCCAGGTGCAGTGGTTAGCTTTCCCCTTGACCTGACCTAAACTCCATCACTTTTCCTAGTCTAAACAAACCGTGAGCATCACAGTTATACTGTTCCCCCATTTCAAAGCAATTGTTAGTCATCAAGTTCCCCCTTTGGGAACAAATTGTTTCATTCCCAGTTGCTCTGATGTTGCTTTGAGTTGTGCTGGAGAGCAGATATTTTTACTTCCATTTTCCTCACTTAAAATATATTGAACTATAACAAAGAACAGGGCAGGGATAGAGAAAAATGTCATTTCACCCTCTATAACAACAGAAGAAGATAGGGTAAGGCAGAGGGATTCCCTTATTCCCCATCATCATCCCAATCCCTCTGTTGTTCAATTGGTTAGGTCAATATTTTCCCTAAAGGGCTGGCAAGAGGATTCCCTAGTAAATGATTTGTAACTAAGCAAAATACCCATGCATTTGTCTCCCAAAGCAGTTGTGGCCCAGGCCCTGCAGGAAGTCACTCCTGAAGATATCTCCTTCCTAATCAGGTGCATGTTGCCTATTATTTGGGAAATGCAATCCCTAGCTAGGTAGAGATGGGAAAAAGGGAAGTGACATTTCTGTTCATCTCACCCCTGGGAGATGCTGCAAATGTGTTGAAAATTAAATCCATGTTGAATGTGATATAGCTGTAGAAAGATACCTATTTTTAATAGATACCTGACTTTTGTTGTCTTACAGGGATTCTAAGCCGCACCTGAATTTAGTCCCTAATTTAAATCTGTGCCACCAGATTAAGGAAATTAAAGGGCATATTTGTGGGAGTTATATCTCACTATCGCTACTGATATGTTGTGTGGTTGATGAAGAATTCTACGCCAGAGAAGTGTAAAATTACTCCAAGTAAGGTCAAAGATTTGACAAGAACTCAGGTAGAAATTGCAAGTCTGAGTGGTTGATTTTCACCCCAGAGATGGAAGCTATGGTGACCTGTGGCCCAGGTAAACTATTTTTAGAACACTGCTCCCTAGTTAAGTGGCATTGGTCACACTCCTAGAGGATGCCATGATTAAATTGGGAACAACTGTCTTTTACCATTTGGATCCAAAGTTTCATGAAGCATAGAGAAAAACAGCTAATTCCTTCAGAGCCATTCCATGCCTATGGGTCCCAATCTGGCTGCCTTGTTGGACAAGAAGCACTTCCATTCTGGGCAAATGATGGTAGCCAATGAGGGAATGTATCAGATTCCAAGTTCAGACTGCAGGATACATGAATGCTGAGTCCAGAGTCTGTGGTTTGGTCTCTTAGTTTTGCTCTTGAGTCTAATGCATTTGTATCACTTCTCCTCCTGCTACTTTGAAAGATTAGAAAATGTGAAAATAGAGCACAGGTGTTTTTTCTCATGATGCAACCTACCCATGTAGTGTGAGACTCCTTCCACCCACATTTATGGGAGAAATGAACTCACAGAAATGGAAGGCTCCTAGGTTATTGTAGAATGTGACTTCACAGAAAGCTGACTGGGTGGAAATGGGAATTAAGAGAAAACTTCCCTATAGGTTTATATTTTGTAATCTTTGAATAAGTTGTTACCACCGACAATGAAATTAAACATGAAGTTAATTAGTGTAAAGTAAGAGGCTGATTATGTGATAACTTTCAGTGTTACAATATAGTTCAGGTTTTCTTCTAGTTCTCTCCCTGCCCCTTCCTACTATATAGGAAATGGAGGCTAATCCTGAAAAGCAAAACCTCACTCCAAAGGAATTAGAGTGGAGGAACATGTGAGAGAAATCGCATGTACGAGAATAGAGACCCAGTATAGACTGTAATTATTCCTATTTCATATGGAATTTATTTTTATAAACTTTAAAATAAATTTTCTGTTAAGAGGAAAATTGCTTGAGACAAGATGTGTAACCTTTTACTCAGTTAGAGGGTAACAGCCACAGAATTCCCCAAATCAGTTGTTTGCTAAACAAAGACACATCGGGCAGGAGATGTCAGTATTTAAAATGGTGATGGATGCATGATGATTTATTTTTGCAACCAGTTATTTTTATGGGTGCTGAGGCCCCTTTTCTTTTTGAGGAAGCCAGGTGTTAGAGCACAGCTGTTTAACCATCAGGCCTGGCCATTGAAACCTCCCCATAACTAGCCTTATGTTTCTTTCATGTTTGATACCTTTGGGGTTCGCAGGTCCACACTACATGCGGTTTACAATTGCAGATACTTTGAGAAAACTACTGGGTTAAGCGGGGCTTTTTCAAACTGACATTGGCCCAAACTCTGCCTCACTTCAACTGGAGTGGGACACATCTGTATCGAAGGATTAGTTCACACCTGATTTGCCCAGAGACCTCGGGGGAGGTGTGGTAAGGTGGGGGTAAACTGGAATCTACAACAATAAAGTTAAAGGTAAGGTTGGAAGTCCTTCAGCTTTCAGATCAACAAGCCTGTTCTGTTCATTCCCTCTGAAGCATCTGGCACTGGTCACTCTCAGGCGGCATACTGGACTAGATGGACCATTGGTTTGACCTAGTATGACCAGGCTTGTGTTCTTATGTAAGTCATCTAAGAGAGACTGACTGCCAGGATCCCAGGACTGATCCCCTCTGGGGAATGAACCACAGCGTTGACAGGCTATGCAGCCTTCACTAGTCTCCCTGTACCTGAAAAGCCTGCAACCCAAAGTGCTGGACCATCTATGCTATTACCTGGTTCCTCAATTGCAGCTACAGTTCCTACCCCATGTGAATCCAAAGACAAAGAGATGCAGAGATCCAAACCCTTGTAATCTTTGAAATTTATTTTCCTTTTTCTATTTTTGTCTATTCTTTTTTTATGGATCTGGAGCCTTCCAGCCTTTCTATTAGATTGGGGTGTAACAGTGTGGCTCAGTTGGTGTGAGTGTGTGAACACCTCTGAAATCTACACAAGAAGATGCTAAGAAGAATAGTTCCCCAAATCTTAATAGCCTTAACACTCTGCCCTATGAAATGACTGCAGGCACGCTCCTTTACCTGTGGAAGGATTCCAAGGAATTGAGCTGTCAGATATACATTGTTCAGCGAGAGCTGTTTGAACTTTTACTAATGTCTCAATAAGGTCTGTATCTGTGTTTTGGGGCGAGGAGAAGTATTAGCTACGCAATAGTGAAATCTAAGGAGAAAACTAATTAGCTTTGAGGTTGTGGGCTAAATGTAAGCAATAGTTTGGTTTCGTTATTGAAATATTCAGCTGGCTAAATCTGGAATGCACTGCCTGGGTGAAAATCCGATTGGGGTTTCAGCATCACAAAATATGCCCCTGCCTTCTTGGGTTGCTGTTTTAGGATTTATAAGGGTTGATTTTCTGCTGTATTCATCTGATGGTTTGACTAAATTAATGACTTGATTCCAACCCAATATCCTTGTTAACTCATTGATTTACTGATTTGACCTGAACTTTATCACTGCATTGTTTAACCCTTAGTTAGCTGAGTAGTATTTATAGTCATTTAGCCTTAGTGATGTGTGTTCTTGGTTTTATTTGTTCATGTTAATAAAATGTGTAACTGGGATATTGAGTCATTTCCTTCAATAAGCAACAGGGGCTGGAGAATCTGTGGAGAATCTGAGCAGAGATCAGCCACTCCACATCTGAGCCTTATCAGATTCCTCTAAATTAACAATTTGTTTCCCAAAGGGAGCAATGGAGGGGGCATCTATCTTAGCTCCAGCTGTGTCCGGGTGGGGAGGGTGAGCTCAGATCATCACAAGGGAAAATAAGCTCCCCTACCCCGGCTTTCAGTAATTTGGGGAGGGGGTGTAGTGTGTCTGAGTGAGGAGAGATCAGTGAGGTGGGGCTGATCTGAGTAGAGGTCAGGGGTCTTGCTCTGCAGTCACTGTTATGGCCATGCCCAATCCGTACCCCAGTCTGGTTTGCCCAGGGGTTGTGCCTCGTCAGGCGGAGATGGGGTTGGAGATCTGGTTGGAAGGGCTGTAAAAGGCAGTGAACAGCTTGTAGATTTCAGCCAGCGAGGTGTTGGCAGAGTAAGTGTGTGTATGTGTGTGTGTGTTAATGGAACATTGCTGAAAGAGGACAGGATGAAGGTGATGCAGGCAACTGGAACTGCGTCTCCTGCTTTTCAGAAGTTTGAGTTTTGCAGATGTAGAGATTCTGCAAGGGGCTGATATTGCACCAGCAAACCTTAACTCTACATTAAGGGAGTGTTTTACCCTTTAATTAATACTGCCCCCTCAGTATTAACTGGGCTGTGAGGCTAACTCCAGAGCTAAATGCTTAGAAAGAAAACAATGAAACTATCCATTGACTCATTTAAAACACATCATGTCCCTCCTGTCTGCACTGGCAATGCTTTACCCTGTAAATAGCTCTCATTTCGTTTCTGAGTTAATAATTTTTTAGCTAGTTTCCTATAAAATTGGCTTTGGAGTGAGCTCTGAGGCCTAGTCTACACTAGCGCTACAAATCGATTTAAATTACACTAGTTAAGCTATGTAAACTACGTAACTCAAATGGAGGTATCTTACATTGACTTAATGCGGTGTCTACACTGCACTATGTCAACGGAAGATGTTTTCCCATTGACGTACCTTCCGCCTTTCGTTGAGGTGGATTAATTAAGATAACAGGAGAGTGCTGTCCTGTCAACTCATCACGTCTTTGCCAGACCGCTGTGTCGACCCCAGTGGTGCCGATTTAGCCGCGTAGTGTAAACAAGGCCTAAGGTGCAAGTGAGCTGAAGTACGTGATTGGTCCCTCGAGACTGGAAGTAACCTAAATATCTTCTGATGTTTGGAGTAAAACATCACACCCTTAAGCGTGCTTGTGTGGTAAGATAGATTGGAGCGCCCAAGGGGACTGGGGCTGCACTGTGAGTCTGTCATAGTGCTTCAGGAGTTCACGGTTGGGCTGCTGAAATCTAATCATGGAACACAAACCCAGTTTGGGGCGTCTGCCCTGTTCTTTGACAGTCCATTGTGAGGTTGGCACTCCCGGTTATGAGCCACGCCAGGCAGCGTGACACTTCCATCCCTGAGCTGTCACTAAGGCTTGGTCTACACTGTGAAATTAGGTTGGTATACCTATGTTGCTTGGGGGTGTAAAAAATCCACACCCCTGAGTGATGTAGTGAGACTGAACTAATCCCCAGTGTACACAACTGTGTCAGTGGGAGTGCTTCTCTCTGACACCAGCCCCAAATCCCCTTCATGCCCCCATCAATGCCCCCAACCCCACACAACCTCCCATCACCACCCCACAGCCCAACTCTGCACACACACCATCACCTCTAAACCATCCCAAATCCCCTTGATACCTCCACAGACTCCATCACACCACCATCCCAAAATTGCCATCACTCACCTCATCAACCCCAACCCTGCACGCACCCATTTTCCCTTCCAGCTGTCCCCAAACCTCCTAAAATCGCAAACCCTCCAATCTCACATACCCCTCTCTCACTCATCGTCACCCACGCTGCACACAACCCCATGCTGCAAACCACCCCAAATCCCCCTTACATCCTCCATCAAGCCTTTCCCTGTGCATACCTTTATCCACCCCTAACCATATGCACACACCCAGCACCACCACAAATTCCCTTCACACCCTCCACCTCCAGCTATGCACAGGACCCCATCACATCCAACCAGCATGACCTTACTAATACAGCCAAGACATCCAGGGAAGGGTTCCCTCAAAACTAATGAAAGGTGTCTACAGGTGTATGTTATAATAAACAAGACTGGGTAACTGATATGGGGTGCTGATGATTCAGTTATGTTCTGGAATTGCTAAGGATATGTCTACACTACGAAATTAGGTCAAATTTATAGAAGCCGGTTTTATAGAAATCGGTTTTATACAGTCGATTGTGTGTGTCTCCACATAAAATGCTCTAAGTGCATTAAGTCGGCGGACCGCGTCCACAGTACCGAGGCTAGCGTTGACTTCCAGAGCGTTGCACTGTGGGTAGCTATCCCACAGTTCCCGCAGTCTCTGCCGCCCATTGGAATTCTGGGTTGAGATCCCAATGCCTGAATGATGCAAAAACAGTGTTGCGGGGGGTTCTGGGTACATGTCGTCAGGCCCCTCCCCCTCCGTCAGAGCAACGTCAGACAATCGATTCGCGCCTTTTTACCTGGGTTACCTGTGCAGACAACATACCACGGCAAGCATGGAGCCCGCTCAGCTCAGCTCAGCTCACCGTCACCATATGTCATCTGGGTGCCAGCAGACGTGGTACTGCATTGCTACACAGCAGCAGCTAATTGCCTTTTGGCAGTAGACGGTGCAGTATGACTGGTAGCTGTCATCGGCTATCTGGGTGCTGGTAGACATGGGGCTGCATTGCTATACAGCAGCAGCAGCTCCTTGCCTTTCGGCAGTAGATGGTGTATTACGACTGGTATCCATCATCGTCGTATTCCTCAGTGAGTTCGATCAGAGGCACCTGGGCAGACATGTTTTGTCTCCTGGAGACTCACTCCTGCCGGCAGTCCTATTAAACCATCTTAACGATGATGGCTAGCAGTCGTAGTACAGCATCTTCTGCCAAGCACCCAGAAGATGCCGATGGCTATCAGTCATGCTGCACCGTCTGCTGCCAGCTTAAGATGTAAAAAATAGATGGACCAGATTTGTTCTTTATTCATTTGCTTCCCCCTCCCTCCGTGAAATCAATGGCCTGCTAAACCCAGGGTTTTGAGTTCAATCTTTGGGGGGGCCATTCTGTGTGACAGTTGTTTGTGTTTCTCCCTGATGCACAGCCACCTTTGTTGATTTTAATTCCCTGTACCTGTAAGCCATGTCGTCACTCGCCCCTCCCTCCCTCTGTCAGACAATAGTTTTGCGCCTTTTTTCAGACCAGACGCCATAGCACTGGGATCATGGAGCCCGCTCAGATCACCGTGGCAATTATGAGCACTATGAACACCACGCGCATTGTCCTGGAGTATATGCAGAGCCAGAACATGCCAAAGCAAAACCAGGCGAGGAGATGATTGCAGCGATTGCAGCGCAGCGACGAGAGTGATGAGGAAATTGACATGGACATAGACCTCTCACAAGGTACAGGCCCCAGCAATGTGGAAATCATGGTGTTCCTGGGGCAGGTTCATGCCGTGGAATGCCGATTCTGGGCCTGGGAAACAAGCACAGACTGGTGGGACCGCATCGTGTTGCAGGTGTGGGACAATTCCCAGTGGCTGCGAAACTTCACATGCGTAAGGGCACTTTCATGGAACTTTGTGACTTGCTTTCCCCTGCCCTGAAGCGCCAGAATACCAGGATGAGAGCAGCCCTCACAGTTGAGAAGCGAGTGGCGATAGCCCTGTGGAAGCTTGCAACGCCAGACAGCTACCGGTCAGGCGGGAATCAATTTGGAGTGGGTAAATCTACTGTGGGGGCTGCTGTGATCCAAGTTGCCAGGGCAATCAAAGACCTGGTGATATCAAGGGTAGTGACTCTGGGAAACATGCAGGTAATAGTGGATGGCTTTGCTGCAATGGGATTCCCAAACTGTGGTGGGGCGATAGACGGAACCCATATCCCTATCTTGTCACTGGAGCATCAAGCCACTGAGTACATAAACCGCAAGGAGTACTTTTCAATGCTGCTGCAAGCACTGGTGGATCACAAGGGATGTTTCACCAACATCAACGTGGGATGGCCGGGAAAGGTACATGGTGCTCGCGTCTTCAGGCACTCTGGTCTGTTTCAAAAGCTGGAGGAAGGGACTTTCTTCCCGGACCAGAAAATAACCGTTGGGGATGTTGAAATGCCTATCGTGATCCTTGCGGACCCAGCCTACCCCTTAATGCCATGGCTCATGAAGCCGTACACAGGCAGCCTGGACAGGAGTCAGGACCTGTTCAACTACAGGCTGAGCAAGTGCCGAATGGTGGTGGAATGTGCATTTGGGCGTTTAAAAGCGCGCTGGCGCAGCTTACTGACTCGCTCAGACCTTAGCGAAAAGAATATCCCCATTGTTATTGCTGTTTGCTATGCGCTCCACAATATCTGTGAGAGTAAGGGGGAGACATTTATGGCGGGGTGGGAGGTTGAGGCAAATCGCGTGGCTGCTGATTTCGCGCAGCCAGACACCAGGGCGGTTAGAGGAGCACAGCAGGGCGCGGTGCGCATCAGAGAAGCTTTGAAAACCAGTTTTGTGACTGGCCAGGCTACGGTTTGAAATTTCTGTTTGTTTCTCCTTGATGAACCCTCCGCCCCTCCCCCCCCACCCGGTTAACTCTACTTCCCTGTAAACCAACCACCCCACCCTCCCCTCCCCTCCCCCCTTCGAGCACCACTTGCAGAGGCAATAAAGTCATTGTTACTTCATATTCATGCATTCTTTATTAATTCATCACACAACTAGGGGGATAATTTCAAAGGTAGCCCGGGATGGGTGGGGGAGGAGGGAAGGAAAAGGACACACTGCAGTTTAAAACTTTAAAACTTTAACACTTATTGCTCGGGAAATCATCTGGGGTGGAGTGACTGGGTGGCCGGAGGCCCCCCCACCGTGTTCTTGGGCGTCTGGGTGAGGAGGCAATGGGACTTGGGGAGGAGGGCTGTTGGTTACACAGGGGCTGTAGCGGCGGTCTCTGCTCCTGCTGCCTTTCCTGCAGCTCAACCATACGCTGGAGCATATCAGTTTGATGCTCCAGCAGCCAGAGCATCGACTCTTGCCTTCTGTCTGCAAGCTGACGCCACCTCTCCTCTTCAGCCCGCGATTCAGCACGCCACCTCTCCTCTTCAGCCCGCGATTCAGCACGCCACCTCTCCTCTCGCTCATATTGGGCTTTTCTATAATCAGTCATTGACTGCCTCCACGCATTCTGCTGTGCTCTGTCAGCGTGAGAGGCAGTCTGTAGTTCTGTAAACATTTCATCACGCGTCCTTCACTTCCGCTTTCGAATATTCACTAGCCTCTGTGAAGGAGAAAGATTTGCATGTTGGTGGAGGAGAAGGGAGAGGTGATTAAAAAAGATACATTTTAGAGAACAATGGGTACACTCTTTCACGTTAAATTTTGCTGTTCACATCACACAGCACATGTGCTTTCGTTACAAGGTCGCATTTTTCCTCTTATATTGAGGGCCTGCCGGTTTGGTGTGAGAGATCACTCACGCAGTGCCAGGCCACAGATTTCAGCTTGCAGGCAGCCATGGTAAGACACAGTCTTTTGGCTTTTTTAACCTTCTTAACATGTGGGGATGGTTTCAAACAATACTGCTCTCATTAACCATACCAAGCACCCGTTGGGTTGGCCATTTAAAATGGGTTTGCAATGTAAAAGGAGGGGCTGCGGTTTCAGGGTTAACGTGCACCACAAACCCAACTAATTCCCCTCCCCCACACACCCAATTCTCTGGGATGATCACTTCACCCCTCCCCCCCACCGCGTGGCTAACAGCGGGGAATATTTCTGTTCAGCAGAGCAGGAAGGGGCACCTCTGAATGTCCCCTTAATAAAATTGCCCCATTTCAACCAGGTGACCGTGAATGATATCACTCTCCTGAGGATAACAAAGAGCGATAAGGAATGGATGTTGTCTGCATGCCAGCAAACACCGGGACCATACGCTGCCATGCTTTGTTATGCAATGATTCCAGACTACGTGCTACTGGCCTGGCGTGGTAAAGTGTCCTACCATGGCGGACGGGATAAGGCAGCCCTCCCCAGAAACCTTTTGCAAAGGCTTTGGGAGTACATGAAGGAGAGCTTCCTGGAGATGTCCCTGGAGGATTTCCGCTCCATCCCCATACACGTTAACAGACTTTTCCAGTAGCTGTACTGGCCGCGATTGCCAGGGCAAATTAATCATTAATCATTAAACACGCTTGCTTTTAAACCATGTGTAATATTTACAAAGGTACACTCACCAGAGGTCCCCTGTGTGCCCCCAGGGTCTTGGGTGAGTTCGGGGGTTACTGGTTCCAGGTCCAGGGTGATAAACATATCCTGGCTGTTGGGGAAACCGGTTTCTCCGCTTCCTTGCTGCTGTGAGCTATTTACATTATCTTCATCCTCATCTTCCTCGTACCCCGAACCCGCTTCCCTGTGTGTTTCTCCAGTGAGGGACTCATAGCACATGGTTGGGGTAGTGGTGGCTGCACCCCCTAGAATGGCATGCAGCTCCGCGTAGAAGCGGCATGTTTGCGGCTCAGCCCCGGACCTTCCGTTTGCTTCTCTGGCTTTGTGGTAGGCTTGCCTTAGCTCCTTAATTTTCACGCGGCACTGCTGTGCGTCCCTGTTATGGCCTCTGTCCTTCATGGCCTTGGAGACCTTTTCTAATATTTTGCCATTTCGTTTACTGCTTCGGAGTTCGGCCAGCACTGATTCATCTCCCCATATGGTGAGAAGATCCCGTACCTCCCGTTCTGTCCATGCTGGAGCTCTTTTGCGATCCTGGGACTCCATCACGGTTACCTGTGCTGATGAGCTCTGCGTGGTCACCTGTGCTCTCCACGCTCAGCAAACAGGAAATGAAATTTAAACATTCGCGGGGCTTTTCCTGTCTACCTGGCCAGTGCATCTGAGTTGAGAGTGCTGTCCAGAGCGGTCACAATGAAGCACTGTGGGATAGCTCCCGGAGGCCAATAACGTTGAATTCCGTCCACACTAACCCAATTCCGACCCCCTAAGGCCAATTTTATCGCTAATCCCCTCGTCGGAGGTGGAGTAAAGAAACCGGTTTAAAGGGCCCTTTAAGTCGAAAGAAAGGGCTTCGTCGTGTGAACCTGTCCAGGCTTAATTCGATTTAACGCGGCTAAAGTCGACCTAAACTCGTAGTGTAGACCAGGCCTCTGGCTTTGTGGTAGGCTTGCCTTAGCTCCTTAATTTTCACGCAGCACTGCTGTGCGTGCCTGTTATGGCCTCTATCCTTCATGGCCTTTGAGACTTTTTCTAATATTTTGCCATTTCATTTGCTGCTACGGAGTTCAGCTAGCACTGATTCATCTCCCCATATGGCGAGCAGATCCCATACCTCCCGTTCGGTCCATGATGGAGCTCTTTTGCGATCCTGGGACTCCATCATGGTTACTTGTGCTGATGAGGTCTGCATGATCACCTGTGCTCTCCACGCTGGGCAAACAGGAAATGAAATTCAAAAGTTCACGGGGCTTTTCCTGACTACCTGGTCAGTGCATCTGAGTTGAGAGTGCTGTCCTGAGCGGTCACAATGAAGCACTGTGGGATAGCTCCCAGAGGCCAATAATGTCAAATTCCGTCCACACTATCCCAAATCCGACCCGCAAAGGCCGATTTTATCGCTAATCCCCTCGTCGGAGGTGGAGTAAAGAAACCGGTTTAAAGGGCCCTTTAAGTAAAAAAAAAAAGGGCTTCGTCGTGTGGACGTGTCCAGGCTTAGTTCGATTTAACGCTGCTAAATTCGACCTAAACTCGTAGTGTAGACCAGGCCTAAGAGTTCCTTGTTATTTCAGATGGGTTCTGTGAAGGGTAAAAAAATCACCGCTTGAAAGATGTTAACTCATTAAGAACTGTCAATTGTCACAGCTTTTAGAAATAATGACCAGGTTAGAAATGTCGTTTTACTCATCAATCATAAGAATGGCCATACTGGGTCAGACCAAATGTCCATCTAGTCCAGAATCTTGTTTTCCGACAGTGGCCAATGCCAGGTGCTTCAGAGGGAATGAACAGAATAGGTAGTCATCAAGTGATCCATCCCATATCACCCATTCCCAGCTCCTAGCAAACAGCGGCTAGGTACACCATCCCTGCCCATCCTGGCTAATAGCCCTTGATGGACCTATTCTCCATGAACTTATCTAGTTCTATTTTGAACCCTGTTATAGTCTTGGCCTTCACAACATCCTCTGGCAAAGAGTTCCACAGGTTGACTGTGCATTCTGTGAAGAAATACTTCCTTTTGTTTGTTTTAAACCTGCTGCCTATTAATTTCATTTGGTGACCCCTAGTTCTTATGTTATGAGGTGTAAATAACATTTCCTTATTTACTTTCTCCACACCAGTCATATCCCCCCCTTAGTTGCTTCTTTTCCAAACTGAAAATTCCCAGTCTTATTAATCGCTCCTCATACAGAAGCCGTTCCATACCCCTAATCATTTTGTTGCCCTTTTCTGAACCTTTTCCAATTCCAATATATCTTTTTTGAGATGAGGTGACCAGATGTGCATGCAATATTCATGATGTGGGCGTACTATGGATTTATATAGAGGCACTATGATATTTTTTTATCTTATCTGTCCCTTTCCTAAGGATTCCTAACATTCTGTTCACTTTTTTGATTGCCGCTGCACATTGAGTTGATGTTTTCCGAGAACTATCCACAGTACTCCAAGATCTCTTTCTTGAGTGGTAACTGCTAATTTAGACCCCATCATTTTATGTGTGTAGGTAAACTGATGGCCATCAATGAAATTCCATCAGTAGTTGGAAAAATGGAACACGCAATAAAATTTATCATGGGAAAATATTTTTCCTTGTCAAAAGAAGTTTCTTTGTCTCATACCCTATAAAAGGAGTGGATTGGAAAGTTAGCTTTGTGAATGAACACCATCAGCACTATACCAGGCACAGATGCAGAGACCAACTAACTTCTCTTCACCCTCTATAAAGGGCGGCAATGTACATCTTCTTTCGGTATAGTGCAGCATTAGGCTTTCATCAAATAACTTCATTTGACCCCGCATGCTGATCTCGAATCTTTATTCTATTCAAACCTGCCACTGACTCTTCTGTAAATCAATGGTGAAAATAGTCAGCAACGCTGGGAAGTCCAAAGTGAGCTCCATTGGCTGAAAAGCAGGTTGACGCTGCAGTAATAGGTGGGGGCCACTGTGGTGCAGGACAGTCGCTCAGACTGTGGGGGGATATCTCTGAGGGGCAGAGGGTATGGGTGAGATCCCAGGATTAATGGCTGGCCTCTCCAGGAGATGCCTTTGTTTCATTTACCATCACCAAGATGGTGCGTGGGGGGGTCATCTTGGGATAATGGATGCCACAGACCACTACTGCTCCCAGCAACGGGCATGGAGACCCTTACGCCACACCCCCACCAATGCCCCCCAGCTGGGGTTGTTATACCAATAGAATAAAAACCAGCAGGATCTTATTAAGAGGGATAAGGCAAAGACGCCACATTTATTGTAAATATAATGATAAAGCAAAAGATAAAAGTAAACAACGTTGTTTGACTACTTATTCCTATCATTACTTATTCCTTATACACACACACACACACATATAGAGAGAGAGATTCATTCACACAATCATTCATTCAAGTTCTATATAGGTGTTATAGTTACCAGCCTAGAAGTTGCTCATGCCAAGTTACTGGCCAGGTATCTTGGTCATGAGGATGGAGCCGAGTCTGTGTCAGGTGCACCTGATGCTCCTGGAGGTTGGCAGCAGAACCAGAGACTCAAAATCCTCAGTCTTGAGAGTCCATTCTTATAGGAATTAATTCCTATGTTAGTCTATGGGAGCTGTTTCATTCTGCTTTTGCTGACTCAATCAGCAGATGGCACATTCCTGGACACATTCCTGGTGGCTCCAAACTGTCCAAAGTTTGTGTTTCTCATCCTTCCAGGTGATGGGGTGGATCCCAGTTTACCCTCCGGGGGTTGTCTGGTCATCCACTTGACACATTCTTCGGCCGATGGATACTCCCTTTCTAGGCTTGCACCTCCCTAACCATTCATGTATATCAAGCATTCATCAGCATACATTCCATATCTTAACCATATTTTAATTTACTGTCTCCACCACTTTCAGGGTGTGTGCTAATTCATTTGAGACTCCCGGCCCTTTAATCACAGAGGGTGGGGGTCTAGGAGCCGTTGCTGTTACAATGAAGTGAAAGTCACTTAACGGCTTATAGTGTTTGTTTACATTGTATCAATTACTTCAAGAACAAAGTCAATTAACTTGTTTGTAAGTTTTACATAGTAATAAAGTATCTTTCATAGGATAGATACAATCAATGGTTTCTACAGTAACTTACTGTAGCTTACAAGTTTTAACATAAGACCCAAGAGATTTTTGTACTTGGTGAAACTGTTGGATTTTAAAGTGTGGGGGACAAATTATTGGGGGGTCACTGTTAGTACCTTCTTTAATATCGCCACAGGGAGAGGTATCTCTGTATCCAGGGCACAGACTGCCCCCCCGCCACAAACTCTGCTGACTAGGATCCAGCCCTGCTGCAAAAGCAACCGCTATAAGCCCGCCCCCCAATAAGCCAGACACCCTCCAGCAAAGAATCATGGGCCGCTCAGGGTGGGGGAGGAGAATGTGCTTTCCATGTGGCTTTGAGAACATGAGAACAGCCACACTGGGTCAGACCAAACATCCATCTAGCCCAGTATCTTGTCTTCCACAGTGACCAATGCCAGGTGCCCAAGAAAAATGAACAGAACAGGTGATCATCCAGTGATCCATCCCCTGTTGCTCATTCCCAGCTTCTGGCAAACAGAGGCTAGGAACACCATCCCTGCCCATCCTGGCTAATAGCCATTGATGGACCTATCCTCCATTAATTTATCTAGTTCTTTTAAAACCCTGTTATAGTCTTGGCCTTCACAACTTCCTCTGGTAATGAGTTCCACAGGTTGACTGCGTGTTCTGTGAAAAAATATTTCCTTTGGTTTGTTTTAAACCTGCTGCCTATTCATTTCATTTGGTGACCCCTAGTTCTTGTGTCATGAGGAGTATATAACACTTCCTTATCTACTTTCTCCACATCCATCACGCTTTTATAGACTTCTATCATAACCGCCTTAGTCATGTCTTCTCCAAACTGAAAAGTCCCAGTCCTATTAATTTCTCCTTACATGGAAGCTTTTCCATACCCCTCATCATTTTTGTTGCCCTTTTCTGTACCTTTTCCAATTCAAATATATCTTTTTTTAAGATGGCACAACCACATCTGCTCGCAGTATTCAAGATGTGGGTGTACCATGGATTTATATAGAGGCACCCTGGCTTGTCATAGATAGAGAGAAAAGACAAACATGGATCCAGCTCCCTACAGTGATCCCATGGACAAGAACCTGGTTAGGAGTGGGGTGAAGGTTTCCTCTGGACAAAGGGGAGCTGAAATCCCTCAGTGTCATGGAATGTAAGTAAGGAAAGTTTTAAACCCTGTGGGGCTGGGGGCCTAGGTGCATCAGCAGCAGGTTTGGATGGAGGAACATTGAGCGTACATCAGTCCTAAGCTACATATCTGCTTGTTTATTTTATGGTAGGTTAAATTAATGCAGCCTCTGCTCTGGTCTCTCCCAACATAAGGGCCTAACATTGCTTTGCACAATGATAAATCTTGGAACAGGATTGAAATGAAATGGAGGCAGCATAGGGTGGCAACCTAAGGAATGAAAAGCCTCTGGATTCTTCTGTGTGCATTGACTCTGAATGGGAACTGTAATTTGACTCGCTTTGTGGCTGCGGCCGGTAAAATATCAGGATAAAGTCATTCCAGTGATTGTGACACTGGTTTGAGGAGACTTTGATCTTATTAAAATGTAATTAGCATGTTACACTTTTGTTTTTAAAGGTGGCTTCCCCAAGCAATCCCAAGTTGTTCTTCCCACAAGTGGGTGATTGTGGGCAGCAGAGGATCTCTCCAATCTGTGGGGGAATCTCTCTAGGCCCCACTGTTAGTTCTCCATCCTTTCTCCCTCCCCCCACACCCACCCATTATCAGTGTTACTTAAGAACTTAAAAATGGCCATATTGGGTTACACCAAAGGTCCATCTAACCCAGTGTCCTGTCTTCTGACAGTGGCCAATGCCAGGTGCCCCAGAGGGAATGAACAGAACTGATAATCATCAAGTGAGACATCCCCTGTCACCCATTCCCAGCTTCTGGCAAACAGAGGCTAAGGACACCATTCCTGCCCATCCTGGCTAATAGTCATTGATGGACCTGTCCTCCATGCACTTCTCTAGTTCTTTTTGGAACCCTGTTATAGTCTTGGCCTTCACAACATTCTCTGCCAATAGAGCTCCACAGGTTGACTGTTTTATTGTGACCCTTCCCCTCCTCCTTTATGTAGGGTGACCAGACAGCAAGTATGAAAAATCGGGATGGGGTGGGGGGTAGTAGGAGCCTATATAAGAAAAAGACCCAAAAATCAGGACTGTTCCTATAAAATTGGGACATCTGGTCACCCTACCTCTATGGCAGTGGTTTTCAAACTTTTTTTCTGGTGACCCAGTTGAAGAAAATTGTTGATGCTCATGACCCAACAGAGCTGGGGATGAGGGGTTTGCAGTGTGATAGGGGGTTCTGGGCTTGGGCAGGGGGTCAGGGTTTGGGAGCAGTCAGGGCTCTGGGCTGGGGCCAGGGATGAGGACTTTGGGGTACAGGAAGGGGTCTGGGTTTAGGGGGGCTCAGGGCTGGGGCAGGGGATTGGGGTTGCCCCAGGTGGCTCCCAGTCAGTGGTGCAGTGGGGGTTCAAGGGTAGGCTTCCTGCCTGCCCTGGCACTGTGGTCCATGCTGCACCCCAGAAGTGGCCAGCAGCAGTCCGGTTCCTAGGCGGAGGCACGCAAGTGGCTCCATGCAGCTCTCGTCCACAGGCAAAGTCCACCCCAGCTCCCATTGGCTGGGAACTGGCCAATGGGAGTGCAGAGCCAGTGCTTGTGGTGGGGGCAGTGCACGGAGCCCCGTGGCCCCTCTGCCTAGGAGCCAGACTGCTGCTGGCCACTTCTGGGACACAGAACGATGTCAGAACAGATAGGGACTAGCCTTCCTTAGCCGGGCAGCACCACTGATGGGAGTTTTAACAGCCCGGTCAACGGTGCTGACCAGAGCCACCGTGAACCAGTGCCTTACATTCCACAAAGCAGTACTGGGTCTCAAGCCACAGTTTTAAAATCACTGCCTTAGGGCATTGTGCCACCATGTGGGCGTTTCATTTCCCTCCCCAGTTTCACACAGAGACATAATTTTCTTTGCACAGATCCATGAACAGCTAAACCTTTCTATGGCTATGTCTACACTACAAAATTAGGTCAATTTTATAGAAGTCGATTTTTTGGAAGAGATTTTATACAGTCAATTGTGTGTGTCCCCACTAAGCGCACTCAGTCAGCAGAGTGTATCCACAGTACCGCGGCTAGCATCGACTTTCACAGTGGTGCACTGTGGGTAGCTATCCCACAGTTCCCACAGTCTCCACTGCCCATTGAAATTCTGGGTTGAGCTCCCAAATGGGGCAAAAACATTGTCTCGGGTGGTTTTGGGTACATGTTGTCAGTCACCCCTTCTTTCCTTCCTCCCTCCCTCCCTCCGTGAAAGCAACAGCAGACAATCATTTTGCGCCCTTTTTCCTGGATTGCCCACGCAGATGCCATAGCACTGCAAGCATGGAGCCCACTCAGATCACCACTGCAGTTGTGAGCATTGTAAACACCTTGCACGTTATCCTGCAGTATGTGCAGAACCTGCAAAAGCAGGCGAGGAGGCGACAACAGCGCGATGATGAGAGTGTTGAGGACATGGACACAGAGGTCTCTCAAAGCACGGGCCCTGGCAATTTGGACATCATGGTGGCAATGGGGCAGGTTCATGCCATGGAATGCCGATTCTGGGCCCAGGAAACAAGCACAGACTGATGGGACCGCATAGTGTTGCAGGTCTGGGATGATTCCCAGTGGCTGTGAAACTTTTGCATGCGAAAGGGCACTTTCATGGAACTTTGTGACTTGCTTTCCCCTTCCCTGAAGCGCAAGAATACCAAGATGAGAGAAGACCTCAGTGTTGAGAAGCGAGTGGCGATAGCCCTCTGGAAGCTTGCAATGCCCGGTCAGTCGGGAATCAATTTGGAGTGGGCAAATCTACTGTTGGGGCTGCTGTGATCCAAGTAGCCAACGCAATCACTGAGCTGTTGCTATCAAGGGTAGTGACTCTGGGAAATGTGCAGGTCATAGTGGATGGCTTTGCTGCAATGGGATTCCCTAACTGTGGTGGGGCGATAGACGGAACGCATATCCCTATCTTGGGACCGGACCACCTTGGCAGCCAGTACGTAAACCGCAAGGGGTACTTTTCAATGGTGCTGCAAGCACTGGTGGATCCCAAGGGACATTTCACTGACATCAGTGTGGGATGGCCAGGAAAGGTGCATGACACTCGCATCTTCAGGAACTGTGGTCTGTTTGAACAGCTGCAGGAAGGGACTTTCTTCCCAGACCAGAAAATTACTGTTGGGGATGTTGAAATGCCTATAGTTATCCTTGGGGACCCAGCCTACCCCTTAATGCCATGGCTCATGAAGCCATACACAGGCACCCTGGACAGTAGTAAGGAGCAGTTCAGCTATAGCTGAGCAAGTGCAGAATGGTGGTAGAATGTGCATTTGGATGTTCAAAAGCTCACTGGCGCAGTTTGCTGACTAGGTTAGACCTCAGCAAAACCAATATTCCAATTGTTATTGCTGCTTGCTGTGTGCTCCACAATATCTGTGAGAGTAAGGGGGAGATGTTCATGGCGGGGTGGGAGGTTGAGGCAAATTGCCTGGCGGTCGATTACATGCAGCCAGACACCAGGGTGATTAGAAGACCACAGCTGGGCACGCCGCGCATCAGAGAAGTTTTGAAAACCAGTTTCATGACTGGCCAGGCTACGGTATGACAGTTCTGTTTGTTTCTCCTTGATGAAAACCCGCCCCCTTGGTTGACTCTACTTCCCTGTAAGCCAACCGCCCTCCCCCCTTTGATCACTGCTTGCAGAGGCAATAAAGTCATTATTGTTTCAAAATCATGCATTCTTTATTAATTCATCACACAGATAGGGGGATAACTCGCAAGGTAACCTGGGAGGGAAGCATCGGGTGGGGTGGTGGATGAGGGGAGGAGGGAAGGACAAGGCCACACTACAGTTCAAAACTTATTGAATACCAGCCTTCTGTTGCTTGGGCAATCCTCTGGGGTGGAGTGGTTGGGTGCCTGGAGCCTCCCTCCCCCCCCCCCCGTGTTCTTGAGAGTCTGGGGGAGGAGGATATGGAACTTGGGGAGGAGGGCAGGCGGTTATACAGGGGCTGCAGCAGCGGTCTGTGCTTCTGCTGCCTTTCCTGCAACTCCACCAGATGCCTGAGCATGTCACTTTACTCCCCCATTAGCCTCAGCAGTGCATTCTCCCTCCTCTCATCGCGTTCATTTAATGCTTTCCTGGACTCTGCCATTGTTTGCCTCCAGGCATTCTGCTGAGCTCTATCAGTGCGGGAGGACTGTGTGAGCTCTGAGAACATGTCATCGCGAGTGCGGTTTTTTCACCTTCTAATCTGCGCTAGCCTCTGGGACGGAGATGATAGGTGGAGCGTAGAAACATTTGCAGGTGCGGGAGGAAAAAAGGGAGAGTAGTATTTAAAAAGATACATTTTAGAGAACAAAGGGGAGATTCTTCCACAGTGAATCAAGCGATTCACATTACATAGCACATGTGCTTTCAGTACAAGGTCACATTTTGCCTCTTATATTGAGTGCCTGCTGGTTTGGTGTGAGACATCACACACGCTCGGTTGGGCAAGAGAATTCAACTTGCAGGCAGCCATGGTAAGCCAAAGGTTTTTGGCTTCTTCAACCTTCATAACATGTGGGAATGGTTTCAAACAGCAGCTCCCTCCTTTCCCATACCAAGCAAAGCATGTTGGGTTGGCCATTTAAAAGGAGGGGATGCGGTTTTAGGGTGAATGTGCAGCACAACCCAACCCCTCCCACTCAATTCTCTGGGATGATTGCTTCACCACCACCCTCCACCGCATGGCTGGTATCAGGGAAGATTGCTGTCAGCCAAATGCTAACAGCTCAGCATGAACGGGCCTTCCCCCACAGCGTGGCTAACAGCGGGGATGATTTCTTTTCAACCCAAGGCAAACGGCCCAACAGGAACAGGCACCTCTGAATGTCCCCTTAAACAAATTTCCTGTATTTCAACCAGGTGACCATGAATGATATCACTCTCCTGAGGCTAACACAGAGAGATAAAGAACGGATGTTGCTTGAATGCCACCAAAGCCTGGACCCATTTGCTGCAATGCATTGTGCTGCAATGATTCCAGACTACTTGCTACTGGCTTGGCGTGATAAAGTGTCCTACCATAGAGGATGGAATAAAGCTGCCCTCCCCAGAAACCTTCTGCAAAGGCTTTTAGAGTACCTCCAGAAGAGCTTCATGGAGATCTCCCTGCAGGATTTCCGCTCCATCCCCAGACAGATTAACAGACTTTTCCAGTAGCTGTACTGGCCGTGAATGCATCCCAAGTCTTCAGGGCAAATTAATCATTAAACACACTTGCTTTTAAACCCTGTATTATATTTACAAAGGTACACTCACCAGAGGTGCCTCCTCCGGCTTCATGGTCTGGGAGCCTGCCTTGGGAGGGTTGGGAGGGTATTAGCTCCAGGGTGATGAGCAGTTCCTGGCTGCCAGGGAGAAGGGATTCTCCACTTGCTTGCTGTGCCCTATCCTCAACCTCCTCCTCCTCCTCATCTTCCTCATCCACAGAATCCTCATCCCTGTTGCGTGAGACTCCCCCCTTGCAGGTGTCCACGGACAGTGGTGGGGTAGTTGTAGGGCCCCTTCCCCTAGAATTGCATGCAGCTCATCATAGAAGTGGCATGTATGGGGCTCTGACCTGGAGCGACCGTTTGCCTCCTTTGTTTTTTGGTAGGCTTTCCTGAGCTCTTTAATTTTCATGCGGCACTGCTGAGTGTCCCTGTCGTAGCCTCTGTCCATCATGCCCTTGGAAATTTTGGCATATATATTGGCATTTCGTCTTTTGGAACGGAGTTCTGCCTGCATGGATTCTTCTCCCCATACAGCGATCAGATCCAGTACCTCCCGTTCGGTCCATGCTGGAGCTTTTTTGCAATTCTGGGACTGCATGGTCACCCTTGCTGATGAGCTCTGCATGGTCACCTGTGCTGATCAGCTCGCCATGCTGGCCAAACAGGAAATGAAATTCAAAAGTTCCCAGGGCTTTTCCTGTGTACCTGACTAGTGCATCTGAGTTGAAAGTGCTGTCCAGAGTGATCACAATGGAGCACTCTGGGATAGCTCCCCGAGGCCAATACCGTCTAATTGTGTCCACACTACCCCAAATTCAACCCAGTGAGGTCTATTTTAGCGCTAATCCCCTCGCCGGGGAGGAGTACAGAAATCAATTTTAAGAGCCCTTTAAGTCAGGGGTTCTCAAACTGGGGGTCGGCACCCCTCAGGGGGTCGTGAGGTTATTACATGGGGGGTCGCGAACTGTCAGCCTCCACCTCAAACCCCGCTTCACCTCCAGCATTTATAATGGTGTTAAATGTATAAAAATGTGTTTTTAATTTATAAGGGGGGTCGCACTCAGAGGCTTGCTATGTGAAAGGGGTCACCAGTACAAAAGTTTGAGAACCACTGCTTTAAGTCAACAAAACAGGCTTGGTCGTGTGGATGGGTGCAGGGTTAAATCGACCTAACGCTGCTTAATTTGACCTAAAAGCGTAGTGTAGACCAGGGCTAAGTCTCTTGTCTGAGCCAGGACATTCAATTCCATTGAAACCTTCTCTCGTGCAATGGCAATGGTCAGACAGAGGGGACATGGCCACCTTCAGCCCTGACAGTGAGATATTCAGTCTCCTTTTTCTTCATGCTGCTGTTGTTATTCCATGAAAGGTTAAGGATGGAAGAAAAAGCTGAGTTCACTCCAGGGTGAGGAAAGAAAGGAGCCACCAACCCTCTGGCAAAGCTCAGTGCCCCAGAGAAAACCTGCCCCTGCTATCGCAATCACTGATGTACTGGGGATATGATGGGAAAGGGACTGTCTGAATTATCAGGGCAGGAAATGGACAACAATCTACAGCAACATCATTAACCACAAACACACTCTCCTCATGCTCCAGCCAGAAAGGAAATGGGCAGGAATTCTTGCTGTTCAGCCCTGGACACACTTACACACTTGCACAGCAGTGAGTGTGTTGTGGAAGCTGGTCTGAGCAAACAATTGGAAATGATCACTCAGTGAGAACAGAACTAGACTGTAGTTAGAAAACTGCATAAAGCAAGTAGTTGTGGCTGAGTGTTTAAGGTGCTGGACTAGAAATCTGTTGGGGTTTCCCTGTGCAGGTTTGACTCCTGCCAGCTATGGAAGAAGTTGTGGTTCTTTAGTTTCAGTGCCTGAGCATCCTTGGTGCCAGTGAGAGCTCGGTCTCATCTCACTCTCAGGCTATGTCTACACTATGGAGTTATGCTGCTTTAGTTAAAGCATTTTAATTAAACCACTGTTCCATGTCTACACTAGGCTGCTTGTGTCACCAGAGCACATCCACACTAGCAGCTCTTGGATCGCCACAGAGAGCAGTGCACTGTGGGTAGCTATCCCACTGTGCAACAGGCCACAGGGTGTTTTGGGAAGGATTTGCAACGCCTCATAGGCCGATACAGCATCACATGATGCAGGTTTCTCTATCCCATTGTTCTATGGGAATCCTACTAGATAGCCAGCTGCTTTTCAACTGCAGTGTGTATGACAGGCAGAGAGTGTGTGAGAGAGAATGTGTGTGTGTGGGGAGAAACAGTGTGTGTGTTGGGGGAGTTTGTGTGTTGCGGAAGAGTGAGTGTGTGGGCACACTGTCTCTAAGTTCAGACAGCTGCTGGAAGCAACCAGTCCTGAGTCAGGGGGAGGGGGACACCCCAGTACTGAGTCAGGGGATGGGGACAGCCCTGACATCAGCCCCAACTTCTCTCACTGGCTCAGCACAGCACAGCAGTCTCTATCTCTCACAGACACACATGCTGCTTCCTGCCTAGCTCTGTGTCAGGGGTGCGGGAACAAGGGGGTTTAGAGGGCCATGGCCCCACCACTTTTTACCTGCCATAAGGATGAACAATGGAGGGGGGGACAAGGCGGAGTATTGGGGGGAAGAGGCGTTCTGTGGGTGTGGCCTTGGGGGGAGGGGTGGGGTGGAGTCTCACTGAGAAGAGGTGATGTGGGGTTGAGGCCTCTGGGAGAAGGGGCGAAGTGAGTGAGGGGCCTTGGGGAAGGGGCATCATGGGGGTGCCACAGTTTGGACACCAATGCCCCCCCCCCCACACTATGAGGAAGCTCCCGCCACCTGCTCTGTGTTCGTAGTGCGGGAGAGAGCAGCATTCCATGGTAGTGATTTGCTCCTTGCTGCTGGAGCAGAGCAGCAGAACTTCCCAGAGCTATGAAAGGGGAGGGGCCCAGCCTCTGTAGCAGGAATGCAGGCCAGCCGAGTTCACGGCGGGCATTGTGGGATACTGGCGGAGGCCAGTTATGGTGATATAATGACCAGCAGTGTCTACACTGACACTTTGTCGATTTAAGTCTGCTGCAAAAAGCTCTAGGCCTCTCATCGAGGTGGTTTTATTTTGTCACCAAAACAGGGCAGTTTTGTCACCAGACGTGGCATTGCAGTGTGTACACCAGCCAAAAGCTGGCAACCGAGGGAGCGTAGTGTGTTTTTCACACACATGAGCAATATAATTATTCTGAAATAACTTTGTAGTGCAGACCTGGTCAAAGATTCACACACACACAGCTTGCAAGGAAAACCTCACCTGCTCCTCTGCTTTGCAGAATCCAAACACAAGCAAAGCTTGTCAGGCCTGGGTGGGGTCTGGCAGGCAGTCAGGTGTGGGCAGACACCATACCTTAGCCAGAAGCAGGCACCATGGCTTAGCTGGCTAAAGTACCTGTTTTGTAAAGGGGAGATCCTGGGTTCAACTCCCACTGGTGCCTCATTGTGTGGCTTTTGGGGCACCTGGTATTAGCTACTGTCAGAGGACAAAATACAGAGCTAGATGGGTCTTTGGTCTAGCCCAGTGTGGTTTTTCTTATGGTTTAAATTACACTCACAGGCACTGATAATAGAGTTACTGAAAGTTTGGGAGTTAAGAGCTGCTAGGTCAGTGTTCCAAGCCCCTTGCAGATGACCCCCTCCCTCTGGGACAGGGGCAGGTCTGAGCTTTCACACCAAATGGCTCATTGTGGCTGCCAGAATCTGTGGGCAGCTCATTTAGTTTACTCCGAGGATTGAGTCCTGCTTTGTGCACCGTGTGTGAGAATGAAAATCCTAAGCCACCCTTTGAAATAGCAAATGCAGTAGGATGTGTTATTGTCCCTGCCCCAAAGCAGACAGATCAGTGGAGAAACGCCATTGAGTCCACGGTAATACTACACTGCCATTTTACCTTTTTTGCTTCCTAAACTCCCTCCCAACCTTGTGGGGTCCCAGAGCCGGTATTGAGCCTGAACCAAGATGTCTACACTGCAAAATTACCACCCCACAGCCGAAGCCCCGGGAGCCTGAGCTGGCATGGGGCAGCCCTGGGTGTTTCATTGCAGTGTGGACATACCCTAACATTATGTCTACTCTGTCATAAACACACCCAAGTCACTATTCTCAAACCCTGGGTCAGTTGATTCAGGCTTGTGCTGCAGGGTTATAAAATTACAGTGTAGACACTGGGGCTTGAGCCCAGTCTCTGAGACCCCACAAGGGATGAGGGTCTCCGAGCCTGGGCTCCAGTCTGAGCCCAAATGTCTACACTGCAGGTTTTAGCCCCACAACCTGAGCCCCAGGAGCCCAAGTCAGATGATCCAGGCCAGCCGGGCCGCAGGACTTTTATCACAGTATAGATGCACTCTCAGGGTATGTCTACATTGCAATGTAAGCCCAGGGTTAGTAGAAGTCATGTCAGCAGCCCCAACACATAAACATAAACCATGAGGAAAAGACCCACCCCCAAATAAGCTGGCCAGTGTCCTTTTCCCTCAGGTTCTTAAGTCCAGCAACCAAAGGTCCTTTAACATGAGCCATCCCCTCTCTGCAACCCACTCACAGTTGTTGTCCTTAGTCAGTGCAAGCCCAGAGATGCATCTGTAGAGTTCACCTCCCATCCAGAGTGGAAAAGGGAGAAAATAAGAAGGCACCATACTTACTATATTATCTAGTGACTCACCCACCCGCAGCCACCCTGTCCTAAAGAAGAGGTAACATCTCAATTGTAGTACTAGTAATTTCAGCCCAGCACATTCCTCAACCCACCTGGCTTTGGAACCCATGTCCCCTGCCTAGCAAGTGCTATTCAGTTGAGGGTGAGTCCCTCAATCGGGGTCTGCCAAGCACAGTTCTGCTGCCCTTGATTAACACAACCAGGATAAAAACCCTTTATTTCTCCTGCCCCAATAACAAGGAGACTGGGAATCCAACACCAGCCAAAAGTGATCATTTCGGCAAGCAATCCAACATATTTCCAACATACTGTAAAATCCACATGCAGACTCATACAGGAAACCTTGCAAGAAAAACTTCCTGAGGTGGTCTGAAGCACCTGCTGCTGGAGGGAAGGAGGGAGCCATGGGTTGGGATTGAGGAGCACTGTAAAAAGGAGGGGGCTGTGGGTTGGGATTGAGGGGTACTGGGAATAGGAGTGGGCTGTGGGTTGGGACAGAGGAGAAGGGTGAAGAGGAGTAGGCTCTGGTTGGGAGTGAGGAGCAGTATGCATAGGAGGCCCTGTGGGTTGGGACTAAGGGGCACTGGGAATAGAGGGGACATGGGTTTGGGCTGAAGAGCATCCTCGTTTGGGGATCCATCAGGACAGGGGAAGGCAGCAGGTGATTCTAATTCCTTAGGGATATTCTGTGTATTTGTGTGTGTGTGCAGGGGAGGAACATGCTTTATGTCCAGAGGCCTTTATTCCTCCAGGCTGCAAGGACAGAGGGGATGTCAGGAAGTTGCCCCTTCAATCCCACACACACAAAGCCCAAGGAAAAATCCTGAAGAGAAAAAGTAATGTTGAAGATGACTCCAGAAAAACAGACTTTTAAGATCTTGGAGAGTAGTTTATCACCTGACCAGGGACTTAAACCCTGGACCCTCAGATTAAGAGTCTGATGCACAACCAACTGAGCTAGCCAGGCTCACAAAGTACAAAAGCAAGTTGGAGCAGGGATGAAACTAGTCAAGAAAAACCGAGCAGGAAACAATAGGGGAAACCTGCTGCTCTCTCTCTCTCTCTCTCTTCCCAGCCCTATCCTGGCTTGGTATTAGAGCTGGTTAAAAAGAGGAGAAAATATTGGCATCTATCAGTCTTTTATAGCTGTACAAGAATCAGGCACAATACAGAGGTACCCATCTGCAAGTGCCAAATTTTTGGATTGTCTAATCAACCTGTAGATGTCCAGGGCACACTGGGATATAGAGCCAAGTGTACATCATCATCATTATTTCAAAATGTTAATGATAATGATAAAAAGGTTCCCAATTGACTAAGTAGTTGCATACAAAGATGTACATTTGGCAGTGTACATTGGTAAATTCTGGCTCCTTCTCAGGCTCAGGTTGGCCACCCCAGTCTAGATGTAGAAGTTACAAAATTAAAACTTGAAAGAGGGGCCAATTTTCCCATCATTTCACACCTTTACATCCAAACATGATGACTTTCTGAATGAACCCTCCTCGTTCAGCCAGAAGATCTTGGGGTGGATGTAAGAGTCACTGGGTAAAATTCTCTGGACTCTGTTATGAATCAGGTCAGAGCAGAGGTACATAGTGATCTAGTCTGGCTGTAAAATCTATATATCAACACCAAATATGGTGTTAAATTAATCCTCAGAAACGGCTGTTCCCCACCCAGATCCCAGCAAAGGGCTCTCCAAGGAAGGGGGCTGTTTAGAAAGGAAAGAAGAAAGATGTCCTTCTCTCCCTGGAGGAATTGGACTCTGCGCTTTGGACAGAAAGGAGGGGAAGGAAATGGCCACACGATGGCAGCAGAACCTAAGAAACGAAACACAACAGGCTTCTGTGCACATTGATTCTGAACAGTGAATGAACCTGACTCCCGTATCATGAAAAGCCAAAAAGCCATTTCTCTCTATGGCCGGGAACACTAGGAGAAAAGAGTTCCAATCATTCCTGCCCGTTTACTTTTGAATTATTTTACATTATAAAGAAAATTGTAACAAAATTAGTCTAAACTTGAGCTGCCTGTTATTAAAGGCTGGTTCCCCAATTCAGTTCCAACTGCTCTGCTAGAAACAGCCCCAGGTGTCACCCCAGGAAGAGGAAAAAGAGAAACCCCCACTCGGCACTGCCCTTGGCTCCAGGCTGCTGTCCCGGGGTGCGGGTGGGGACTGATTGTTTTCTGCTGAGGAGGGAGCCAGTAGAGGCCTCTGATGCTATGCTCCTAGCATCTGCCCAGCCCAGGCTGTCCTCTGCCTCAGCTGCTGCCTTCTCCACGCTCTAGAGTCAATCCTGCAGGGCCCCCAGGGGAACAGAGGCTGGGACAGGGCAGCAGACTGGGAAGTTGCTGGGAGTTATCATTCCCTGAGAACTGGCCTGGCTCCCTTCTCAACAGCAAACAAGTCAATTCCACGCCCCCTCCCTGGAAAAATCAGCCTGGAGCCAAGGGCAGCATGGGACGATTCCCTTTATTTCCCTCCAAGGCATGAGAGAACTCAGGGCGTTTCTAGAAGATTTTATGAAACTGATGTGGGGAAACCAGCCTTTAATAACAGGCAGCTCAAGTTTAAGCTAAGTGTTTTTAACAATTTTTAAAACATTAAATAACCCTTCAATCGTAGTATCACCATTCATAAAATTGCTTCAGCCTTATAGGTTCCCAAGTGCAAAACTAAACATCTCTTCAAATCCAAGGGAGTGGAGATCAGTCAGTGTTCAGAGTCATCCCACATAAAAGAACCATGTTGTGGTACATACTGGCCCCATCGTGTGGCCATCGCCTTTCCCTCCTCTCTGTTAAAAGTTTTGGTATTTTGCACAGAAACTTTCTTCCCTCAGGAGACACCTGGGAACCAGGGCTGCCAGCCAGACAAACATCTTTAAGAGGAGGCATAACCTGTCAAAATATGATCTCCCTCCTTCAGTTCAGTGACACTCTGAAATGTTACTTATCCCGGCAGAGCCAGAGGATTGAAAGCAGCTACATCAAACCCCTGTGTAGCTAACCAGAATGAACACAAACACTCCCTTGTATCTGAAGAGATGTTTAGTTTTACCCTTGGTAAACTACAAGTCTAAAGGGAAAGATGGTGGTGCCAGATATAAAGAGTAAGACACGAAACAATCATCATAGTTATGCCCATAGTGACTGCAAAATCTTTCTATATTCTTCTTATTATCATCAGTGTATTATTTTCTCTGGAATCTAGACATTGACTATACCTTGACCAAGAAATTGGATTTCGATAAAATAATTGACTACCCCTGGTTAAGGCAATGGACTTGAAACCCACTCGGGTGTCTCCACGCAGTTTCAAGTACTAACAATAGTGGCTGCCTTTTAGCCATAACTTTTAATCAAGGCACTAAATTGATACGAACCCCTGTAAAATCATTTCCCAGCCCGAGTCCTTCACCCACATTTGTTAGGGTACTGGGCCACCATGTGGACGTTTCATTTCCCTCCTCAATTTCACACAGAGACAAAATTTCCTTTGCACAGATCCATGAACAGCAAAACCTCCCTGTGTATCTTGTCTGAGCCAGGGTATTCAATTCTATTGAAACCTTCTCTCCTGTAATGGCAATGGTCAGACAGAGGGGACGTGGCCATCTTCACCTCTGACAGTGAGATATTGGCTCAGCTCTTTCTTTATGCTGCTGTTGTTAGTCCATGAAACATCAAGGATCGAATGCAAGGCTGAGTTTATGCACCAACCCCATGAAAAATTTCAGTGCCCCAGAGAAATCCAGACCCTGGCTATTGGAATGATATGGTGGAGATTTGAATAGGAAAGGGAATGTCTGAATTGTCATTGTGGAGTATGAACAACAATGTATAGCAATGTCATTAACCACGAACACACTCTAATCATGCTCCATCTGGAAGGGAAATGGGCAGGAATTCTTGCAGTTCAGCCATGGACACACTTACACTAATGCACAGCCATGAGTGTGCTGGGGAAGCTGGTCTGAGCAATTTGAAGTGACAATTCTGTGCGAACAGAATCATTGTGTAGTGAAGCAACTGTACATTAAGTAGTTGTGGCTGAGTGGTTAAGGCAATAGACTAGAACTCCATTGGTGTCTCCCTGTGCAGGTTCAAATCCTGCCAACTATGGAAACATTAGTGTATTGTCATTGCTGTTGTCTTAGTGTCTGAGCATCCATAGAGCCAAACTGGAACCAGATCTGGTCTCACTCTGAGGCTGTCTACACTTAAAAGGCTACTATAGCACTGTGGAGTAGACAATTGCTACAGTGAATGGAGGGTTTTCCATCTCTGTGCTACATTGACAAAACAATTTTTCCTTTGATTTAGCTCTATCTAACCATGGCTTAGGTCAGCTTAACTATACTGGTTCTGATTTACTTCTTAGAGGGTTTATCCCATCACCCTCCCATTCCCTGGTCCTTCTCACGTGAACAGAGAGCAGCAATATCCGAAGTTCAAAGGGGCAAACAATTCCATGTTTATTGGGGTAAACTTCCAGCAAGCAATGATTCCAATTTCCTTCCTCAGTATCCCCCTTCCCAGCTCTGACACCACAGGGGCTTGCCTGTGTTCCTGTTCCCATTTCCTGTCCCCATACTTCCTGATTGACTGCAGACTATATAGTAAAACTTGAGTTCTGCTTAGCTATACCGTAACCAATCATTTTACTGAAATTTAACTAACCAATCCTAACAAATTGTAACATGATTATCTAACCAATTATACCCCACCACCTTAATTGGTTTACACCCAACAAATTAATTATACAGCAGACTGAAACAATCACAGAACCAGATAGAGATTATACAGACAAACAATAGGAAAGTGGGGACTACAATGATGGAACAGCAAAGAAATCAGGATTTCACACCCCAGCTATTGATAAGTGAGTTCTTGCCAGACAGGATGCTATCATGGTAGAGGTTGTGAGTGCTGGTTGCTTAACTGTCTGGCCCACAGGGCAGGATTTTGAGGTTCACCATTACTTTCTCAGAATGCTAGCAACCATCTTTTGTTCACTTAAAATGTGAGCAGGGAGATTAGAACAATGCAGAACTCATGGAGCTCCAGGAAATGTGTAACTTTAGGTCTGGGTGAGTGTGTCTAAAAATTAGCTGTGCTGTAGAAGGTCTCTAGGAGTTGAAAGAGATGTGCCATCTCGACCTCCCTAAAGAGTTCATCAAATATTAATGAAAACTAGGGTTGCTGAGTCACATTCTTTGTAGCAGCAGGCTGGTGGACTGGTCTAAAGTGCCAGTTTTAAGACTCTTTTTTCCTATCTCTTGGGTGTTTTGGTCTCTGCATAAAGACGTGGTTTCAAATCCCACTCCTGACATGACCATTTTCTTCTATCTGGAGAAAATGGCCTCACTTCAATCTCCTTTGCAATAATAGAACACCATTCGCTTAGCATTTCTATTACAGTAGTTGCGAGAGAAGTTCCAAACCAGGGGAAAACACTGCCTTTTCTCTCTACTGATCAATTTTTGTCTTCCTTCATTCCAAGCCATTTTCTCAAATACATCCATATTTCCCAAACTGTTTTGTTTAGTGTTCTTTGCTTTTATGAAACTTTAGGGTCATCATTTAATTGCCACACAACTGTACTTATGAAGTAAAGTGAAGCAGAATATTTTCTTGATATTTTTGCAGAAGAGTTTTGCTTTCTGACCTGGAATTGAACAGAGGCTACCCGAGGGGGACAATGCTACTCCCTTTTCTTGACTCATCCAAAAAACATAAGTTCGTGGTGCCCTTTGTTTCCCTGTTCTTCAAAGGGAATCAGCTAGTGTAGTGGCTCCTGAGAGAGTCTTAGAAAAGGGCCCCAAAGTAACAGTAGCTGGTTTCTGCAGTGTAGTGGTGATCACGTTTACCTAATATGCAAAAGGTCCCTAGTTCAAAACCAGACAGAAAAATTGCTGCTTTCTCTCCTTTTATCAGTTCTTTCTCAAATACATCCATAACTTCTATGCTTTCCTCCTCATTATTTTTTTCCTTTCATGGAACTTTAAGTTCAAAAGGGGAGGGTTAGCTGGCATTTTGAGGGAAGGAACAGACCATCATTTGGGAGACTGCCAGCTACATAACAAATCTGAGTGTAGAAGAATCCCAACCCTTTGTCCTGCGTATTTAGCTCCCAGCCAGCAGTTTCCCCCTCACTTTTGTTTATTTTGAGCTACCTACAAACAGCCTCATGTCCCCTTTGCATGTCAGAGAAATCTATTGATTGATGATGACATTTTCCCTCCTTTCCTGTCTAGGCAGGGTCTGGGTATGAGGAATCAAGAAAGTCTGGCTTAGACATTTTTTTATTATTGGTATTTAAACACACAACATCACGTTTCCCTTTTCAAATAACATTATTTCCTTAGCCCTTTTTAACATCAACCTCTTGTTCTTCTTCAAATGATGTTATCACAAGCTCTGAGCTACTAATTTCCTTACTGCACCCTTGATATTTTTGAAAACAACAAGGAGTCCTTGTGGCACCTTAGAGACTAACAAATGTATTTGGGCATATGCTTTTGTGGGCTATAACCCACTTCATCAGATGCATGGAGTGGAAAATACAATAGGCAGGTACAAATACACAGCACATGAAAAGATGGGAGTTGCCTTACTGAGTGGAGTGGGGGGGGGAAATCAGTGCTAACGAGGCCAATTCAATTAGGGTTTATGTGGCCCATTTCCAACAGTTGACAAGAAGGTGTGAGTATCAACAGAGGGGAAATTATTTTTTGTAGTGACCTGGCCACTCCCAGTCTTTATTCAGGCCTAATTTGATGGTGTAAAGCTTGCAAATTAATTCCAGTTATGCAGTTTCTTGTTGAAGTCTGTTGTTTTTGTTGTTGTTGAAAAACGGCCACTTTAAAGTCTGTTATTGAGTGTCCAGGGAGATTGAAGTGCTCTCCTACTGGCTTTTGAATGTTACAATTCTTGATGTCTGATTTGTGTCTATTTATTCTTTTGCATAGACACTGTCCAGTTTGTCCAATGTACATGGCAGAGGGCATTGCTGGCACATGATGGCATATATCACATTGATAGATGTGCAGGTGAACGAGCCTCTGATGGTGTGGCTGATGTGGTTAGGTCCTATGATGATGTCCCTTGAATAGATTGAAATGTCAGTTTGTTCTCTCTTCCTGTTCTATTTAAGCTGACAGGAAGAGACATTTCCTGTGTAAGATCATTGAGAGGCAAGAGAGTGCATTTAAACAAAAAAGTACAATGAAGGAAACAAGATCAAGTGCCTAACATGGTACTTGAACCCACAACCCTGAGATTAAGAGTCTTATGATCTACAAACTGAGCTAGCCAGGCTGTCTACAACATATTTTCAAAGGCACAGTCACAGTGTAGAAGGAGCCCTAAGGAAGTTTCTTTGCAAGTTGAGATTTCTTTTCTGACATTTGTCTTCTGTCTTCGTTCCTTCACTCTCCAGCTAGCAAACAGGGGCTATTACAAGACTGGTTAGATGCTGGTTTCTAGACCAGAGAGCTGGGGTTGATTTACCAGCTGGTCAGAGAAACGAGCATGAGATGGTGGAATTTAGTGTTCTCCTACCAGGGGGAGATTCTTTTGGACTCAGATAGTGGGGGAGAGTCAGAAAAATCTTCTCAGGTCTCAGAGAGGGGGTAGACAAGTCAGTTCCCCCCAAGCCACACACACATTTTTGCAGGACATCTGACTCTCTGGGGAGAAGCTCCTCAAAGAAAATGTGGCCCCAGGAGTGTCAGAGAAGGGAACCACTGTTTACCTTAAGAGGTGGGTGAGGGAAACCTGCAGGTCCTTAGGTCCCTCCAGCGTCGTCTGAAACCATTTGTGAGAAAGGGTCCAGGGTAGCCAAGGAGGACAAGGAGAGGTCAGAAGCAGGGCCGGCTCCATGCACCAGCTTGGCAAGCAGGTGCTTGGGGCGGCCACTCTGGAGAGGGGCGGCAGGTCCAGCTATTCGGTGGCAATTCGGCGGACGGTCCCTCACTCCCGCTCGGAGCGAAGGACCTTCCGCCAAATTGCCGCCGCAGATAGCGATCGTGGCTTTTTTTTTTTTTTTGGCTGCTTGGGGCAGCCAAAACCCTGGAGCCAGCCCTGGTCAGAAGGGCTTGCAGCTGGTGTGCAATCACCATGCTCCCAGTGGCCCGAGAGAAGCAGGGTTCAGCACTTTGTCGGCTTCCTGAGAGTACAGAGCTAACAAAATTAGAGCTACACTAGGGGGCTGCTAAAGCCAAGGGACCTGTTATAATGAATCAGCATCCCATCAGGTTGCATCAAACCCCCGCTCCCCTTGGTTTCTATCACAGAAATACTGTCAGCTCAATGATTTCTTTCCCCTGACGGAGCCTCCAGATTATAAACATAAGAAGTGGAGAGGATTGCACTGGGGTAACTGAAAGCAAAGGAGAATTGCTTCTCTGGTGATTTCTTTATTTTGCTCCTGTGATGCTGATGGAGGAACCTGAAGCATAATTTGAGTTTGTGACACCATGTCATCTGTTTCTTGGGCTCAGTTTGTGACACTGAGCACAGGGGTTCCTTCACCCTCTCTTCTTCTCCCTTCAGGGCAATGGAGAAGGGACCAGCATCTGACATTGGCGAAGTAGGAGCCTGAGAAAACTGAAAGTAGCCATGCAAAAGAAACCACCCTGTCTGGTGCTTTAAGCAATGTGCTTTGGTGTTTTAACGGCTGTGGCCTGGGTTCAATTCCTGCTGGGAAATAGAAGTTTTTCAACAAAAATCTCCATTCATTCTGCATTTGAAATTGAAAGGAAGAGAGGGCTCCTTTTCCTTATCAACAAGGCAAAAAACTGCTTTTTTCCTCAGCAAATATTTGAAAAAGGCGCTGACTCTAGCTGCAAATCTCATTTCATTTGCATTTAGAATGGGATTATTCTCTCTAAGATAGACAGGAATTCTTCAGCTAGATTCAGATTCCACAGGAATACGAGAAGCAGTAGTGTATAACTAATACCTGCCTTTTTTTGGAGAACAGGAATGTCCGAATTTTCCATGGACATTTCCCTTCCAGTGCCTTGGGCCCCATCCAACAATACAAGAAACCGAAATGCAGTCAAATACCTGGAAAGTTTCTCACAATAGGGTTCACTGACCAGGCCAGGGGGGAATTTTTGCCAGAAAACTTAGGCCTTGTCTACACTACGAGAGTACTTCGATTTTAGTTAATTCGACTATGTGGAATCAATATTACAAAGTCGAACGTGTGTGTCCACATAAGGACAGTAATTCGACTTTGTGAGACTTGGTGAGTCCACACTAACGGGGCAAGCGTCGACATTGGAAGCGGTGCACTGTGGGCACCGCTATCCCACAGTTCCCGCAGTCCCCGCTGCCCATTGGAATTCTGGGTCGAGCCCCAAATGCCTTCTGGGTAAAAAAATGTGTCGAGGGTGCTTTTGGGCGCCTGTCGTCATCCGTCCGTCACTCCCGCCCTCCCTCCCTGAAAGCGCCGGCGGGAAATCAGTTCGCGTGCTTTTCTGATTACTGACAGCGCGGACGCCACAGCAGTGCGAGCATGGATCCCGCTGCGACCATCGCTGCAGTTGTGGCAGTTCTCAACGCATCGCAGCTTCTCATCCACCTGTACCAGAGGCAGCTGCAGATAAATCATGAGAGCAGGCTACGGCACCACCGTGACGGCATGAAGTCGGACACTAGCTCCGACCTCTCAGAGATCATGAGACCCAGCGCCCAGGACATCTCGCTGTCACTGGGTCTTGTGGATACTGTTGAACGGCGATTCTGGGCCCGTGAAACAAGCACGGAATGGTGGGACCGCATAGTGCTGCAGGTCTGGGATGAATCCCAGTGGCTGCGCAACTTTCGCATGCGGAAGGGGACTTTCCTCGAACTGTGTGAGTTGCTGTCCCCTGCCCTGAAGCGAAAGGACACCCGGATGCAGGCAGCCCTGACTGTCCAGAAGCGAGTTGCCATAGCCCTCTGGAAGCTCGCAACGCCAGACAGCTACCGGTCCGTCGCTAACCACTTTGGTGTGGGCAAGTCTACCGTGGGGGTTGCTGTCATGTAAGTAGCCAAGGCAATCGTCAAGCTACTGCTATCTAAGGTAGTGACCCTGGGAAACGTGGAGCTCATCATAGATGGCTTTGCCGAGATGGGATTCCCAAACTGCGGTGGGGCTATAGATGGGACTCACATCCCTATCCTGGGACCGGACCACCAGGCCAGCCAGTACATCAACCGAAAGGGATACTTTTCCATGGTGCTGCAAGCACTGGTGGACCATCGGGGACGTTTTACTAATATCAACGTTGGATGGCCTGGCAAGGTTCATGACGCTCGGGTTTTCAGGAACTCTGGTCTGTTTAGACGGCTGCAGGAAGGTCTTTACTTCCCGGACCACAAAGTAACTGTTGGGGATGTGGAGATGCCTACAGTCATCCTCGGGGACCCTGCATACCCGCTAATGCCCTGGCTCATGAAGCCCTACACTGGCGCACTGGACTCAGGGAAAGAACTATTCAACTACCAGCTCAGCAAGTGCAGAATGGTGGTGGAGTGTGCTTTTGGCCGTCTCAAGGGGAGATGGAGAAGCCTACTCACTCGCTGTGATCTCAGCGAGACCAATATCCCCATTGTGATAGCTGCTTGCCGTGTGCTCCATAATTTGTGTGAGAGCAAGGGGGAGACCTTTATGGCGGGGTGGGAGGTTGAGGCAAATAGCCTGGCTTCTGATTATGCCCAGCCAGACAGCCGGGCGATTAGAAGATCCTAGCGGGACGCGCTGTGCATCAGGGAGGCTTTGAAAGCCAGGTTCCTGACTGAGCAGGGTCTCCAGTGACTGTTTACTTTGTGGACACAGATGCTGAACCTGGCCCCGTTTCTTTACCCAGTTACTGTTGACTATCCTTCCAAGTTACATACCCCCTTCCCCACCTTCCCAACAAATAAAATCTGTTCCGTTTTGTTAATGAACAAGGTTCTCTTTCTTACTGTTTTCGCTGGAATGTTTTAAACCGGGGACGCAGACTGTGGCGGGGGGCGGGTTTAGTGTTCTGATGCAAATGATGCTTCTAAACTCCGGGAATGACAGGCTCCGCAGTGCTGGATTGGTTGTTTCAACGCAGCCTGCCAGAAGTCCTGGGCGGGAATGCGTGTATGTGTCGGCCAAGTGACTTTCTGGCAGGGGGCGGAGGGTAACAGACCCCCTGCTGCGTGGCTCTGTGATCCAGGATAAGGACCGCGGCAGAAGATCTCTAACTGCCCTCCCCTGCCACAAAGTCACAGATCAACCCCCTCGCACCCCAGAACATGAAAACCGCCTCCCAGACTGACCAGGGTAACTGGTGACTGCACTGTGTATGTGTCCTGATGCTGGACCTGCCCCCGCCTCTGTAGCCTGCTACAGGTGACTGTCCTGTCCAAGTAACAAACCCCTTCCCCCCCTTCAGACAGAATCCCCTCTAAAAGACACTCTCGGAAACAGTACTTAACAGAAACAGATGTTTTATTATGAACCGCACATGAAAAGGGGGGGGAGGAAACTTGGACGTGGGCTAGTGTGAGATGGGTAGGAAAGGACTTTTCAAGCTTTGTGGAACGAGAGCCTTCCAGTGCTGCAGCAGTGTGCAGGGGCCGACTGAAAGTTTTAACGGCCCTTGCCGCCCCTCCTTCTTTGTACTTTTGGTGAGGGGGGTGTGGGACTTGGTGGCGGGGGAGGGCGGTTAGAGATAGACAGCAGCAGGGCTCTGTCCTCCTGCCTCCGGTCTTGCAGAACATCCACTAGGCGCCGGAGCGTCTCCGTTTGCTCCCTCATTAGTCCAAGCAGGGTTTGAGTAGCCTGCTGGTCCTCCTGGCGCCACCTCTCCTCCCGTTCCATGACTGCTCTGTGCATTTGTGACAAGTTCTCCCTCCACTGTGTCGTCTGGGCTGCCTGCTCTCGTGAGCAGTCCATAAGTTCATAAAACATGTCTTCACGCGTCCTTCTCTTCCTTCTCCTAATCTGCGCTAGCCTCTGGGAGTGTGATGCCAGGCTGGGTTGGGAGACAGTCGCAGATGTGTCTGTGGGAATGGGAGAAAGGGAGTGAATTCCTGAGACAGATAAATGAAGTTGCTAACAAAGAACATAGTCTTTCTCTGTGAACAACACCATGCACTGGACCTTTCACATGCGCACTCAGGACAAGGTCGAATTTTCGGCCCTCGCCTTCAGTGCCTGGGGTCTTGCAGTTGCGATCAGAGAAGCATTGCAGGACACCTCTACTTCTGTTGCAGGAAAGCATGGTAAGCCGTAGACTTGTGGCAGCTTAAAAATGTAATAGTAGCACTGGGCTCCTTTCGCACTGAATGCAAGGCCACTCTCTGCTGGCAGCAATCAGGGAAGCATGAGCTCTGCCCCTGTCCCACCACCTCGCGGCTGTCCCCGGGAAAGCTCCCTGTATGCTGCCCCTCTGCCGCCTCCACCGCGTGGCTGCAAAGCAGTCCCAATACTAACATTCCCCTCCCTAATTTAAAGCAGGGCGTCATGTGTGATATTACTATGCTGAGGATCTCGGAGACCGAGAGGGGAAGGATGCTTCGGGAGACCATGCAGAGGCCAGGGCCGTATGCCGCCATGCTGTGCTGTGCCATGATCCCGGACTACCTAATGGACTCATGGCGTGGGAACGTGTGTTACCATGGTGGACCGAACAAGATCGCCCTGCCGCGGAACCTGATGCGCATGCTTGAGCGGTACCTCCAGGAGAGCTATGCCGAGCTATCCCAGGAGGACTCTGTCCATTCCCGGGCACATTGACCGTCTTTTCCTTTAAGTGCAGCATAAGGGACTACAGAGTGGAGCGTCCTGTGGTGGCCTAATCATGAATATCCGGACATTATTTGATTTTCTATACATAGTTAGGACTAAATAGTTGACTAAGCCAAATAAATCATGAACACCAAATTGCTAATATAGTTAATATTCCTGTTTTGTTATAAATAAAAGTTTCTATGTTTAAATGAGTGAATGAAAAGCCCATTCTTAACAATATAAATATTCCAGTTATGTTAAAATTAAATGTTTAGATGTTTAAAGCACTCACTGCTTGATCCTTCCCCTGATTCGGTGTCCGGGGTAAGGGCTGTGGACGGTTGGTAGGGGATCTCGGTAAGGGTGATGAAGAGCTCCTGGCTGTCGGGGAAATCAGCGGTGCAAGCGCTGTCGACTGCCTCGTCCTCCTCATCTCCTTCCTCATCTTCCCCGTCAGCTAACATTTCCGACGAGGAGCCGGCCGTGGACAATATCCCATCCTCGGAGTCCACGGTCACTGGTGGGGTAGTGGTGGCGGCCGCACCTAGGATGGAATGCAGTGCCTCGTAGAAATGTGATGTGTGGGGCTGGGATCCAGAGCGTCGGTTTGCCTCTTTGGTTTTTTGGTAGCCTTGTCTCAGCTCCTTGATTTTCACGTGGCACTGCGTTGCATCCCGGCTGTATCCTCTCTCTGCCATGGCTTTAGAGATCTTCTCGTAGATCTTTGCATTCCTTCTTTTGGAGCGCAGCTCTGAAAGCACGGACTCATCGCCCCACACAGCGATGAGATCCAAGACTTCCCGATCAGTCCATGCTGGGGCCCTCTTTCTATTAGATTGCACGGCCATCTCTGCTGGAGAGCTCTGCATCGTTGCCAGTGCTGCTGAGCTCTCCACGCTGTCCAAACAGAAAATGAGATTCAAACTGCCCAGACAGGAAAAGGAATTCAAATTTTCCCGGGGCTTTTCCTGTGTGGCTGGTCAGAGCATCCGAGCTCGAAGTGCTGTCCAAAGCGTCAACAGAGTGGTGCACTGTGGGATTGCTTCCGGAGCTATTACCGTCGATTTCCATCCACACCTAGCCTAATTCGATATTGCCATTTCGAATTTAGCACTACTCCTCTCGTTTTCGAGGAGTACAGAAGTCGAATTTAAAAGAGCTCTATGTCGAACTAAATAGCTTCGTGGTGTGGACGGGTGCAGGGTTAATTCGATGTAACGGCGCTAAATTCGATATAAACTCCTAGTGTAGACCAGGCCTTAGTTATAATATCCCTCCCTGACCTTAAATGGAAAGCAAGGAGATAACTCTCAGAGCACACAACCCGAGTAGGTAGGGCACCCGCTTATAACTCAAAAGCGCCGATTATGAGTCTCACATTCTACACTGTCAATGTATTGCACCCTTCCCCCTCCACCTGTATATTGAATAGGCAAGCCTGCCTCCCCTCAAGCCATGCCAAGTCTCTTCTGGATAAGGAGCTTGGAATTTACCCAACTAGATACCCTGAATACACTACTTTTGAAGATGTTTGAATTCTCTCTAACTTCTATCATAGAAATGCTAAGCAGTTGGTGTTATAATGTTACAGAAGCGGTTAAAATGAAACTATTTCTTCAGGTAGAAGGCAATGATTGTATCAGAAACGGGATTTGAATGCCCATTTCCATATGGAGCCCAGAATACAAATGACAGAAAGACACAGCCTTGAGTTTGATGTGTTAGACCTCTCAGCCAGCCTGATGCTGTTAGCTAAACCATTTATCAATCTTAGCTTTCTTTAACTTCTTATGAACTCTTCAGGGAGGCAGAGATGGCACATCTCTTTCAACTTCTAGAGACCTTCTAAAGCATAGCTGATTTTTATATGTAGTCTCCCTGCTCACTTTTTAAGAGAATAAAAGATGGTTGCTACCATTCTGAGAAAGTAATGTTGAACCTCAAACTCCTGCATGATGGGCCAGATAGCCAAGCAACCAGTACCCACAATTTCTACCACCTTTTGTTTTCAAAATAGCTCAGCCCTCAGTATGTTCAGCCTTTCTGAAAACCTTTACATTTAGGCCAAAATTTTGGTGCCTAAATGGGAATTGAGTTCGTCTGAAAATCGGGCTCTAGTGGTGGATGTGAGACCTTCTGAAAATTCTGGCCTATGTGTCTGGAAGCTCTAAGAACTTTCAGAACTTTTATCATGTGCTAGAACCTGATGAGAAAACCTTCCTTCTATAGAACTCAGCAGAGATTTTCTGATTGACTTACAATCACAATGTTTCATCTTGATCCCAGTTTTAGGTACCAACAAAATGCATTTATTGTATTTTTACATGCAATGTGAAACAGATACCTCTAGTTGGGTAGAGGGATAGAAGTAGGTCTGCCACTAAACCACATTGCCTTTCATCAGTAGCCACCTGAGCAAGGTAGTAAACAGTGGCCAACAGGTGAAAGGCCCATCATCTATGCTTAGAACACTTCAGAAGCTAGACCTCAGGAATGGAAGAGGTTAATGTTCAGTTTGCTCTTGTTGCCAAGAAGACTAACGGCATTTTGGGCTGTATACGTAGGGGCATTACCAGCAGATCGAGGAACGTGATCATTCCCCTCTATTCGACATTGGTGAGGCCTCATCTGGAGTACTGTGTCCAGTTTTGGGCCCCACACTACAAGAAGGATGTGGAAATATTGGAAAGAGTCCAGCGGAGGGCAACAAAAATGATTAGGGGTCTGGAGCACATGACTTATGAGGAGAGGCTGAGGGAACTGGGATTGTTTAGTCTCCAGAAGAGAAGAATGAGGGGGGATTTGATAGCTGCTTTCAACTACCTGAAGGGGGGTGCCAAAGAGGATGGAGGTTGGCTGTTCTCAGTGGTGGCAGATGACAGAACAAGGAGCAATGGTCTCAAGTTGCAGTGGGGGAGGTCTAGGTTGGATATTAGGAAACACTGTTTCACTAGGAGGGTGGTGAAGTACTGGAATGCGTTACCTAGGGAGGTGGTGGAATCTCCTTCCTTGGAGGTTTTTAAGGCCCGGCTTGACAAAGCCCTGGCTGGGATGATTTAGTTGGGAATTGGTCCTGCTTTGAGCAGGAGGTTGGACTAGATGACCTCCTGAGGTCCCTTCCAACCCTGATATTCTATGATTCTATGATTCTCCGAGATGGTTACTTCCAAAGACTTGTATACAGAGTGGGATGAAAGTTTTTTGGATGAATATTTTATTTGCTGAAATAGAATCATAGAAACATAGAATATCAGGGACCTCAGGAGGTCATCTAGTCCAACCCCCTGCTCAAAGCAGGACCAATTCCCAACTAAATCATTCCAGCCAGGGCTTTGTCAAGCCTGACCTTAAAAACCTCTAAGGAAGGAGATTCCACCACCTCCCTAGGTAACCCATTCCAGTGCTTCACCACCCTCCTAGTGAAAACGTTTTTCCTAATATCCAACCTAAACCTCCCCAACTGCAACTTGAGACCATTATTCCTTGTTCTGTCAAAATATATGGAGATATACCTATCTCATAGAACTGGAAGGGACCCCAAAAAGGTCATTGAGTCCTGCCCCCTGCCTTCACTAGCAGGACCAAGTACTGATTTTGCCCCAGAGCCCTAAGTGGCCCCCTCAAGGATTGAGCTCACAACCCTAGGTTTAGGGAGCCAATGCTCAAACCACTGAGCTATCCCTTTCCCAATACTTTGGTTGACCCAAAATTATTTTTTGGTTTTGTTTCAGCAAGAAAATTGGAAAAAAAATATTAATCTTGGGTCAACCTGAATGTCTATTATTGCTATTATAAGGTTGGTTAGGCTAGCTAGCAAGGGGGAAAATAATTTGCAGGTCTATTTGTGTAAAAGGGCATGCAGCCTGGACTTCGAGGTGCACAGTGGAAATATGCCCTCATTCTGCTACTAGTCAGTGGGAAACTTTGATTTGTATATGGTATCCCAAGCCCTTTCCAACATCATGTAGAAGAAAAACATGAATTTGTTTAAATTGGAAGTGAAGAATAATAAAGGTTTTTTGATGTAAAGACACTTTTTTCTGACTGGGAATCAAACCCAGGCAGTGGTAGTGAAAGTGCCAAATCCTAACCATTAGACCACCAAGGAGCTGTTGTTATTTTTCTTCTCACTTATGCTGCAGGCTACTTTCTGTCCAATTTCTGAAGCTGCTCCTTTGTCCATTCCCTGAGGGGCTAAAAGCAGAGCGTGCAGGAACCCCTGTGCTCAGGGTCACAATGTGAGCCCAACCCAAGGTACTGAAACAAACTCAAATGATGCTTCCTCCAGCAGGATGACAGAGCAACACAAAGAAAACCCATGAGGAACAATCCTCCTCTGCCTTCATTTACCCCATCACAATCCTCTCAGCAGCAGCCTACCTGGATCCTCTTCTAGGAAGGACACTGAGCTGATAGGAGCTCTGGCATAGAGACCAAGGGAGAGGTGTTTCTCCCCCTCGGTGTGAGCTGATCGCATTCTGACTCCATGTAACAGGGCTCTGAGCTTTGCCATCTTGTGAGTTCTGTGTCCTGAACAAGCAACCACAGTGCTAAGCCCCCCGGACCCGTCTGCTGGGAGCATGGTGATTGCACAACAGCTACAAGCCCTTTTTCCCTCTCCTTGTCCTCGTTGGCTTCCCTAGACCTTCCCCACAAATGGTTATATCAGATGTTGGAGGGATCTAAGTACCTGCAGGTTTCCCTCACCCATCTCTTAAGGCAAACAGTGATTCCCTTCTCTGACACTCCTGGGCTCAGGCTCCTTTTGAGTTTTTCTCCAGGGGGACCTGATTCCCTGTGAAAATGTGTGTGTGGCGTGCAGGGAACCTGCTTGTCTGCCCCCTCTCTGGGAGCTGAGAAGCTTTTTCAGACTCTCCCCCACTAGATGAGTCCAACAGCACTTGCCCCTGGTGGAAGAATCCTAAATTCTACCCTCCCTTCCTGGTTTCTCTGAGCAGCTGATGGCGACAGCATGCTAAATCAACCCCAGCTCTCTGGTCTGGAAAGCAGCATCTAACCAGCCTTGTGACAGCTCCGGTTTGCTCACTGGCGACATAACGAACCAGGAAAGAAGGCAAATGGCAGAAAGGGAACCTCAGCTCTGCAAATAAACACCCTCAGGCAGTGATGAGCTGCCAAAAAATTAACAACTGGTTCCCTCCTCCTCACCCCACGAGGGGGTCATGCCCTCCCCTGCCCCCGGGACTCCTGCCCCATCCAACCCCCCACGTTCCTTGATGCCCCCCCCAGGACCCCTGCCCCATTCACCCCCCTTCCCTGTCCCCTGACTGCCCCCTGCCACCCCATCCAACCCCTCCTCTCATTCCTGATGGCCCCCCGGGACCCCTACCCCATCCAACCACCCCTTCTCTCTGTCCCTGACTGCCCCCGGAACCCCTGCCCCTGACTGCCACCCACCGCCCCATCCAACCCCTGCTCCTTCTTCTTCGAGTGCTTGCTCATATCCATTCCAGTTAGGTGTGTGCGCGCCGCGTGCACGATTGTCGGAGAAATTTCTACCCTAGCAACACCCGGTGGGTCGGCTGTGGAGCCCCCTGGAGTGGTGCCTTCATGGCGCTGGATATATACCCCAGCCGACCCAGCGCCCCCTCAGTTCCTTCTTACCGCCCCTGACGGTCGTTGGAACTGTGGAGCGCGGCATAGCTGTTCTCCACTCTCCCTAGCTTACCCTTCTGAAGTTACGTGTAGATAGTTGTATTATAGTGTTAGATTCTGTAGATAGTGATTTATTTTACTTTGTTGTAGTTGTAAGTAGTTAGCGGGGGTGAAGGGGGTTGTTCTTCCCCCCTTTTTCCCCCCGGCGCACAGCCGGGCTCATGCCCAAGGCTCCTGGCTTTAAGCAGTGCGCGTCCTGCGCGAAGCCTATGCCGACCAGTGACCCGCACAACTCCTGTTTAAAGTGCCTCGGAGAATCCCACCAGGCAGATAAGTGCCAGATCTGCAAGGCCTTTAAACCTAGAACTCGAAAGGAGCGGGACTTCAGGCTTCGGCAGCTCCTGATGGAGGCGGCACTTAGCCCGGATCCTCCCTCGGTGCGCCCAGCCCCGGCACCGAGCGCCTCGGTACGCAGCGCCCCGGCGGCGCCTACCGGCACTGCATACAAGTCCGCACGGCACCGGCCGACTTCGGCACCGCGGCCGCCTCAAGGGACTCGGCGCCGGTCTCTTTCTCCGGGCCACAAGAAAGCCCGTAAGGCGCAGGACACTGCTGCCCTGAAGACGCCGGCTCCCCCGGTGCCGGGGGTAGAGCCGCGTCCGCCTTTGGACCGCCCAAAGCAAGGGACAACAGCACCGTCGACTCCGGCACCGAGGCCGTTGAGTCCAGTGCGGATTTAATCTCCACCTCGGTCGGTGGTGGAGCCTTGTCTGCCTTTCACCCCGGAGACGTTCGCAACGGCGAGGGACCTTATTGCCCTCACGGAGTCGGCACCGCCTCTACTTCCGGCACCGCCGGCACCCCGCTCAGTGCAATCCAGGGGCAAGCCTGCCCTGGTGCGCCCACCGTCTCCGGCCGTGGACTCTCTGCACCGCTCCAGGTCCCGGAGTGGCTCCCGACGCCGCTCGCAGTCCCGGCGCCGACTATCACCTCGGCACCGGTCGTACTCGCGGCCAAGATCTTCGTCGCGGCACCGGTCTACCTCTCGGCACCGGCGCGGCCACCGGTACCGATCGGGATCCCGGCGGAGTTCTCGGCACCGGTATGAGCGCCGCTCGACCTCCAGGGGCCGCTCCCGGTACCAGATTTCGTCGCGGTCGTCGTCCCGCTCAAGATCCGGGTCTCGGCACCGACGCGGCTACCGGCACCGATCTCGATCCCAGTACCGCTCACCGGCACCGCGCAGGGACCGATCCCCTTATGACCGGCACCGATCGGCACCGTCCCATCAGGAGCCGATTGCATCGCGCTCAGCACCGCCTTGGCCGTCGAGATCAGCATCTTGCTCCTCTGAGGGGGCCTCTAGATCGGCTTACCCTCCTCAGGGGCAGGCGGCTTCGGCGGATTTCGGCCATTGGCAGGAGACGGCCGAGGACCCTGCACAGGGACCTGCGCACTGGTCCTTTTGGACTCCGTGGGCCTACCATCAAGCGCAGGGGGCTCCACCATCTGCCTCCTGCTCGGCACGTTCCGAGCCCAGGGCCCCGGAGGCCACCGTCTCCCACCCCCCCCCTGGGGGCATGGAGGCTCCAGTGCCCACACCTGCGGAGGCCCTGGACCCGGGGACAGGCGATGCCCAGCTCCATGAACACCTGGAGCAGGATCCGCCATTGGACCCCTTGCCACCGGAGGCATCCTCCTCCTCCTCCCCCAATGAGGCGGTGGCGGGTACATCCGCCATGGGCCCGCCCCCTATAGATCTTCGGGCCCACCAGGACCTGTTGCGCCGGCTGGCTCGCAATATGGACCTCCAGGTGGAGGAGATTGTGGAGGTGCACGACCCGATAGTGAGCATCCTCTCTGCGGATGCCCCATCCAGAGTGGCGTTACCACTCATACGGACTATCCAAAACAATGCCAATACGATCTGGCAAACTCCGGCATCCATTCCACCCACAGCCAGAGGGGTGGAAAGGAAGTACTTTGTTCCTTCTAAGGACCATGAGTACCTGTATACCCATCCCCAGCCATACTCACTGGTCGTGTCGTCAGTGAACGCACGGGAGCGCCACGGCCAGCAGGCTGCAGTGCCCAAATCGAAGGACGCTAAGCGCTTCGATTTGTTTGGACGCAAGGTTTATTTGGCTGGGGGGTTACAACTTAGAGCGGCCAACCAACAGGCGCTCTTAAGCCGATATAATTATAACTCATGGGCATCGATGGGGAAGTTTAAAGAACTGGTTCCCCAAGATTCCAGGGAAGAGTTCGGGGCCTTGGTAGAGGAGGGTAAGAAGGTGGCACGTACCTCCTTACAGGCCTCCTTGGATATCGCGGACTCGGCCGCTAGAACTTTGGCCTCGGGCATAGCCATGCGGCGAATCTCCTGGCTCCAGGTGTCAGGCTTGCCGCCAGAACTGCAGCAAACCCTGCAGGACTTACCCTTTGAGGGCCAGGGCCTGTTTTCAGAAAAGACTGACTCTCGGCTCCAGAGCCTTAAGGACTCAAGGACGATTATGTGCTCCCTGGGGATGCATGTCCCAGGGCCCCAGCGCAGGCCCTTTAGACCACAGCCTCAGAGGTTCTACCCTCCCCCGCCTTGTCTGAGACAGGACTTTGCCAGAAGGCGGGGTCAGGGTGGTAGGCGTAGGTCGACTGGCCCTCAACCGGCCCAAAACCAGGGACCGCCTAGGCCACCTTCAGGCCCTAGGCAGAACTTTTGAAGGTGCGGTCGAGGACGGCACCACAACCAGTACCCAGGATTCAACTCCCCCCTTTCGGGATCGCCTCTCCCGTTTCCACCGTGCTTGGTCCCTTATAACCTCGGACCGTTGGGTCCTTCGCACGGTGGAGAGGGGATACGCTCTCCAGTTTTCCTCGCCCCCCCCTCCCACTCCCCCTCCCCGTCCCTCTTCAGGGACCCTTCTCACGAGCAACTCCTTACACAGGAGGTTTTTGGGCTCCTCTCTATGGGGGCCATAGAGGAGGTTCCACCAGAGTTAAGGGGCAGGGGGTTTTATTCCCGCTACTTCCTGATCCCCAAGTCAAAAGGGGGTCTACGACCCATCTTAGACTTGCGCGGACTCAACAAATTCATAGTAAAGTTGAAGTTCCGCATGGTATCTTTGGGGACCATTATCCCTTCCCTGGATCCTGGAGACTGGTTCGCCGCCCTCGACATGAAGGACGCATATTTCCATATAGCAATCTATCCGCCTCACAGGCGTTTTCTGCGATTTGTAGTAAACATGGTGCACTACCAATTTGCAGTCCTTCCCTTCGGCTTGTCCTCGGCTCCCAGGGTGTTCACAAAGTGTGTGGCGGTCGTCGCGGCATACCTTCGTCGACAAGGGATACAGGTGTTCCCGTATTTAGACGACTGGCTGGTACGCGGCCGCACCAGAGACCAAGTTCAAGCTCATTCCACATAGTGACACAAACTTTCCACGAGCTGGGCATTCTATTCAACAGAGAGAAGTCCACGCTAGTACCAACCCAGAGGATAGAATTTATTGGAGCAATCCTAAACTCCAGATGTGCCCGAGCCCTTCTACCAGACAACCGCTTTCATACCATCACAAGCGTGATTCAAGGGCTCAGGACCTTTCCGATTACCACAATACGGTCATGCCTCGCCCTGCTAGGTCACATGGCCTCCTGCACTTACGTAACCAGGCATGCCAGACTGCGACTTCGCCCGCTTCAGGCCTGGGTATCATCGGTATACCGTCCTCATCGAGACAACCTAAACATGGTGGTCACGGTTCCGAACTCGGTCCTGGCCTCCCTCACCTGGTGGTTGGATCGCCGGGTGGTTTGCGCAGGAGTGCCGTTTCACGCCCCGCAGCCCTCCCTACACCTGGTCACGGACGCTTCATCTCTAGGATGGGGCACTCACCTCGGGGAGCACCATACCCAGGGCCTGTGGACCGCACCCCAACTCGCCCTGCACATCAACGTTCGCGAGCTGATGGTGGTGCGCCTGGCTTGCCAGGCCTTTCTCAATCTCCTACAGGGCCGTTGCGTGTTGGTTCTCACGGACAACACCACGGCCATGTTTTACATCAACAAGCAAGGCGGAGCCCACTCATCTCTCCTATGCCAAGAGGCCATTCGCCTGTGGGACTTCTGCATCACCCACTCGATACATCTCACGGCATCGTTCCTTCCTGGAGTCCAGAATACGCTGGCGGACCGTCTCAGCAGGTCCTTCCAGACGCACGAGTGGTCAATTCGTCCAGACATCATCTATTCCATCTTCCAGAGGTGGGGATTTCCCCAGGTCGACCTGTTTGCATCTCGAGCCAACAGGAAGTGCCACGCATTCTGCTCCCTACAAGGGCGAGCGCTGGGCTCTCTATCAGACGCGTTCCTACTAACCTGGAAAGGCCACCTGTGCTATGCTTTCCCTCCATTTCCACTGGTCCACAGAGTACTGCTCAAGATCCGCAGAGACCAGGCACGGGTAATTCTCGTCACTCCAGCTTGGCCGAGACAGCACTGGTACACCACACTGTTGGAACTCTCGGTTCAAACACCGATCGCGCTTCCATTATGTCCCGATCTCATCTCTCAGGACCACGGCCGGCTGTGTCACCCAGACCTGCAATCGCTCCACCTCACAGCGTGGATGCTCCATGGCTGAATCGGACAGAGCAGCAATGCTCCCAGCCCGTCCAACAGATTCTGCTGGGAAGTAGAAAGCCCTCTACACGGATCACTTACTTAGCCAAGTGGAAACGGTTCTCCTCTTGGTGTGAGCAGCGAGCTACGTCCCCCTTGCAGGCGCCTATTCCTCTTATACTGGAATATCTCCTATCCCTAAAACAGCAGGGCTTGGCAATATCTTCAATCCGGGTTCACCTCGCCGCTATTTCGGCGTTCCACCCAGGAGAGCTCGCTTCCTCGGTCTTCTCTAACCCGATGGTCGTTAGATTCCTCAAGGGTTTGGACCGGCTATACCCGCAGCAACGGCAGCCCGTTCCGACGTGGGACCTCAACCTGGTCCTTTCCAAGCTCTCAGGGCCTCCGTTTGAACCTTTGGCTACCTGCTCACTCCTGTACCTATCCTGGAAGACAGCTTTCCTTGTAGCCATCACCTCAGCATGGCGCGTTTCTGAACTCAGAGCGCTTACGTCCGAGCCCCCATACACGGTGTTCCATAAGGACAAGGTGCAGCTTCGCCCCCACCCTGCCTTTCTTCCCAAGGTGGTCTCACCTTTCCACGTGAACCAGGATATATTTCTCCCGGTGTTCCATCCTAAGCCACACGCTACTCGCCAAGACCAGCGTTTGCATTCTTTGGACGTACGCAGGGCCCTGGCTTTCTATATTGACCGCACAAAGCCGTTTAGAAAGACCACACAACTCTTTGTTGCAGTCGCCGACCGGATGAAAGGCTCACCGGTCTCCTCGCAGTGCCTGTCCTCTTGGATCACGTCCTGTATTCGTGCTTGTTACGACCTAGCCGGTATCCCGACTCCGCGCCTCACCGCTCACTCCACGAGGGCCCAGGCCTCCTCGACTGCCTTCCTGGCTCAGGTCCTGATCCAGGACATTTGTAGAGCTGCAGTTTGGTCTTCCGTACACACATTCGCTGCTCACTATGCGCTGGTGCAACAATCCAGAGACGATGCTGCTTTCGGGTCAGCGGTTCTGCGCACAGCGATGTCTCACTCCGACCCCGCCTCCTAGGTGGGGCTTGGGAGTCACCTAACTGGAATGGATATGAGCAAGCACTCGAAGAAGAAAAGACGGTTACTCACCGTTGTAACAGTTGTTCTTCGAGATGTGTTGCTCATATCCATTCCACACCCGCCCCCCTTCCCCACTGTCGGAGTAGCCAGCAAGAAGGAACTGAGGGGGCGCTGGGTCGGCTGGGGTATATATCCAGCGCCATGAAGGCGCCACTCCAGGGGGCTCCACAGCCGACCCACTGGGTGTTGCTAGGGTAGAAATTTCTCCGACGATCATGCACGCGGCGCGCACACACCTAACTGGAATGGATATGAGCAACACATCTCGAAGAACAACAGTTACAACGGTGAGTAACCGTCTTTTCCTGACTGTCCCCCCCAGGACCCTTGCCCCCATTCAATCCCCCTGTTCCCTGCTCTCTGACCACCCCAACCCCTATCCACCCACCCCTACCCCCCTAGCTCATCAAACAAGCTGCTGGCTGCCAGGAGCCCTAGGCAGCCAAGCCAACCCAAGGCACAACAACAGCTACACAACCCCTACTGCACAACAGCCCCCATCTACACCACACTACTCAACAAACAATCTGCTGTGCTGCAAGAACCCTATGCAGGCCCAGCAGAGCATACAGCACCCCCAGCAAGACACCACAACACACTGTACACAGCCAGCCCTCCTCCTCCCATACACACCATAAGTGACCTGAACTGCACAACCGCAAGCATTATACATCCCTCCCTCCCCAGCACACAACCCCAGCCCCATACCCACCACTGTGCAGACCCTCTCCCAGCCACACAACTCCCCTGCTACACAGCTGCCCCACAACACACAACTCTGTTCGCACACACCTCCCCTCTGGGCAGGCCTGGAACTTGCAGCAGCAGTCCCCCCCTTACCTTGCGTTGCCCGCAGCCCTGAGCTCAGCTGAGCTGGCCATGCTGCAGCTCTGCGGGGTGGGGAAAGTGAGGGAGGGGCCGGGGGCCCGGGGCCCGGGGAGAGACAGACATCCTCGTGGGGCCGGCCCGGGGGCCCAGGCAAATTGCCCCATGCCCCCCCGCGGCCCTGGAGCTCGCAGCCCCCCCTTTACCGGCAGCCCAGAGCTCAACAGCTGAACTAGTCATGCTGCGGCTCTGTGCTCTGTGGGGGGAGACAAGTAAAACATCACCTCATGGGGGTGGGGGTGGGGGCCGGGGCCAATTGCCCTCCCCTCCCCTTTGGGCAGCCCTGGGGAGCTTGCAGCAGCGCCCCCCTTACCTTGCTGGAGGCTGCTCAAAAAGCAGCAGCAGGACCACTGACTCCTGAGCTCAGCTGCCCAGCTGGTGCAGGTATGTGACCACCTGTGGCTGGCCACGCTGCAGCTCTGGGGGGTGGGGAAGTGGGGGAGGGGCGGGGAAGCCTCAGCCTCCCCAGCTGGGACTCCTGGGAGCAACAGGAGGCCTGGGGACAGGAATTCTTTGCCCATCCCCCGGCTCTTTAACAACCGGTTCTTGCGAACCAGTGAGAACCGGCTCCAGCTCACCACTGCCCTCAGGGATCCGTCTACACTGAGACTGGGCAGATGACTCACTTCAAATCCAGCTAGCCCAGTCGGTAGAGCATGATGCTTTTAATCCCACTGTCATAAATTCAAGCCCCATGGTGGGCAGTAGTGACAGCCCTTAGGTGTCACTATTCTGCTAATAGTCACAGCCCAAAATGAAATAAACTCTATGATCTTAGGCAGGTAATGTTTCTTCCTCTCTCTGAGCTTCAGTAAAACATGAAGAGAGAACAAACCGACATTTGCATCCTCTGTTAAGAGAGGATTTTCTCCTCTTCCATTCTACCCCAGGCAAGAAGAGGGGATAATAAATAGGATGATGGTCAATTGTTCTCCGTGTCCACTGAAGGTAGGACAAGAAGTAATGGGCTTAATCTGCAACCAGGCAGATTCACATTAGATATTGGGAAAAGCTTTCTAACTCTAAGGATAGTTAAGCTCTGGAATAGGCTCCCAAGGGTATCTGTGCTTGGAGGTTTTTAAGAACAGGTTGAACTAACCTCTGTCAACGATAATCTACATATACTTGGTACCATAGACAACCTGCTCTGGCTCCCTCCTTCTGACTGGGCCGACTGTTGGGGGCACTTGACCCCACATGTCCCCCCGACACATCGCCTCTGCTTGGCCCTGCCTCAGCAGAGAGGGATGGACTTAGCGACCTCTCTAGGTCCCTTGCAGCCGTACATCTCTATAATGGTATACCATAGCAATATAATATAAACAACAACAAAAGTGAAAGCACAACAATATAACATCTAACAATTCAGCATGAAATGACATTCCCCAGCAAAAAGTGACAATACGTAGGAGTGCAAAGCCCTACAATTCAGCACAATGCAAATGAACGTGCCATATGGCAAAATGATGCCCTGCAAAAGAGCTCAGCTCAAACCAACACAACACAAGCCAGTGCAAAAATGATAGAATGTGAAACAATGCATCAGAATGCAAAGTGACACTATGCAAAACAGCTCAGCGTGGAACAACGACAGAGCACAAAACCACACAATAGAATCATACAGAAAGGTAGGGCAGGGAGGGACCCCGAGAGTCAGGACCAAGTATCCCTAGGCCATCCCTGACAGGTGTTTGCATAACCCCTTCTTAAAATCCTCCAATGAAGGAGAGTCTGCAACTTCCCATTGGGACCTCTGCCATGCATCGACAATGCTTGGCTTGTGATTAAGGGCCAGGCTGGGACTCAGAAAATTTTGATTCAGTTCCCAATTTGGCCCCATTATTTTCTGTGCAAACATGGACAAATTACATCACATCTTTGAGCCTCCGTTTCCCCATCTGTAAAATGGGAACCACCCTCCCACACTTTGTCTATTTTGCCTGTGAGCTCTTGGCAGCAAGGACTCTCTCTTTCACTATGAGTTGTACAACACCTGGCAGAATCAGGGCCCCCACCCTCGGCTGGGGTCTCTGCAGTGCACCCACTCTTGGATGGGGTATCTGCAGAGGGATTAAAGGGAAGGGCTAACCATCACACTTCATGTCTCAAACTGCTCTGTGGCTGGGGGTTCAGGAGGGACTTTTCCCATGTAATAACGCATGGAAAGGGTCATTGTGCAGTCGGTGGGGAAGGGGTTAGAGTTTCCTTTACTATTTCTGGCATTGGCCACTTCCACAGACAGGATATCTGCTGGGGGAGGGGAAATACAAGGCTTAATGGGACCATGGATCTGATCAGATGAGTCCGGGGGGTGGCACTTATCACGGGCGACACGTCTCCCAAAGCGACCGGCACAAACACCCCTCCAGCAGCGACTCCTAGGTGAGGGGGGTCTGGGGGGTCTCTGTGCATCACTGCCTGCAGGCTCTGCCCACACAGCTCCCATTGGCTGCAGTTCCCAGCCAATGGGAGCTGCAGAGTTGGCGCTAGGGATGGGGCAGCATGTGGAGACGCACCCCCCAGGGGATGCAGGGACATGCCGGCCACTTCTGGAAGTGGCGTGGCATGGAGGGAGGGAGGCAGAGTGGGCAGGGAGCCACCTTAGTCCTGCTGGCATGTGTCTGCACACCCGTTTGGGGGAGGGAAATTAATTATTTTGACCACTGGGCAGCAGAAACTTCTCTGAAACTATAAGTCATGGTATTAAGGGCTTGGCTACTGAAGAAACAGTACACCATTGAAAATGTGCCTGTCACTGCTAAACTTTTTAACCAAACACAAGTAAAATGTAATAAACTAATTTCAGGAGACGATATTAAGGCAAGGAAAGAAACAATTTCTTAAAGAAATTATTTGTACTGCTTAGCAGAGTTACAAAGAAACTACCATAACAATTCACTAGAGAACATTAAAAAACAAAGAGAAAGAAAGTTGCCTAACCTTATTAGTAATAAACACCTAATTGGCATTCCCTTAGAGTATAATATAACAATAGTGAATTGGCAATGTGTCAAATGGTTAAAACAAATTCCCTGTTAGGACCAGTCACAATATGGGGTCACTGACACTGCATCCTAACTGAGGTACATGTTATTCAAAACAGTCTTCTTCACTGTCCAGTTACCCATATTGAATGCAGACACAGCAATATTAGATAAATTGGTTACTGTCCATTCAGCAGGTTATTTCCTACTTATTTATAATTATTGAAGATGCCCTAAGCTGATGGGAGCGCCCTCTCCCATCCGTGTAGTTAATCCACCTCCCCGAGAGGTGGTAGCTATGTCAGTGGGAGAAGCTATGCCGGAGGGTGTGTAAGCTGTTGTGTTTACATGTATATATAAAGTTTTAATGAAACATGATTGTCATGGGGGTATAGCTCAGTGGTAGAGTGTTTGACTGCAGATCAAGTGGTCCTTGGTTTAAATCTAAGTGCCCCCTTAGAAACCTGATTCTATAACAAAAATTGTTGCATATCCATTTCCATTATCTTAGTTCCACTGAATGGGGATGCTTGAAATGAATGGAAAAAACTCAACGTTTTCCTGTGCAAATGCATAAAAACCTAGCAAACATGCCCTCAGTTGAAATCAGTTTCAATCCTCTAAGTGTCTTGTTTATGTTTTCATCAATTAAACAAAGGTATAATATCAATACACATTTGCAGGTCCTTGGTCTCCATGGGCTACAATGTTCAGAAGAACAAGAACCACGTCCACTTGGGAGGAATGGACTAGTTTGTATTACATTTGGTAAGTAAGTTGCCATTGGGACTGAAAACTCTACTGGAGGTGGACAGGAACCTCTTACAAAAATAAAATAACCAAGATTTACCAAACTCCCTGTTACACATTCAAACCTCTCTTTGTGCGCACAATATAAATTGGGTCTCTAATATATGGCAACCTTCCTCCCTCACTCTCACAGAGCTTGGGAGACAGACCTGTCCTCGCTTACAGACAGCCCTCCAACCTGAAGCAAATACTCACCAGCAACCACACACCACAGAACAAAAACACTAACCCAGGAACCTATCCTTGCAACAAAGCCTGATGCCAACTCTGTCCACATATCTATTCAAGTGACACCATCATAGGACCTAATCATATCAGCCACACTATCAGAGGCTCGTTCACCTGCACATCTACCAATGTGATATATGCCATCATATGCCAGCAATGCCCCTCTGCCATGTACATTGGCCAAACCAGACAGTCTCTACGCAAAAGAACAAATGGACACAAATCTGACATCAGGAATCATAACATTCAAAAACCAGTAGGAGAACACTTCAACCTCTCTGGCCATTCAGTAACAGATTTAAAGGTGGCAATTTTGCAACTGAAAAGCTTCAAAAACAGACTCCAATGAGAAACTGCTGAACTTGAATTGATATGCAAACTAAATACTATCAATTTAGGCTTAAATAGAGACTGGGAATGGCTGAGCCATTACACACATTGAATCTATTTCCCCCATGTTAAGTATCCTCACAACTTCTTGTCAAACTGTCTTAAATGGGCTATCTTGATTATCACTACAACCGTTTTTTTTCTCCTCCTGACAACAGTTCACCTTAATTAATTAGCCTCTTAGAGTTGGTTGGGCAACTCCCACCTTTTCATGTTCTCTGTATGTATATATATCTCCTCACTATATGTTCCATTCTATGCATCCGATGAAGTGGGTTGTAGCCCATGAAAGCTTATGCTCAAATAAATGTGTTAGTCTAAGTACTCCTGTTCTTTTTCCTTTAACACAGATTGTTGTTCCTTGTAACTTTCAGATGCATTCAAATGGCAGCTGTTTAAAGGTCATGTGCTTCTAGTTCATAATCAGGAGCAGAGTCTCTGTAAGTTTACCAACTATAGAGCTGGTTGTGTCTGCATCTAAGTAACTGCAGAGTTAGGCTAGGTCTACACTACCTAGGGGGGTGTCGACCTAAGATACGCAACTTCAGCTACGTGAATAGCGTAGCTGAAGTTGCGTATTTTAGGTCAACTTACCTGGCTGTGAGGATGGTGGCGAGTCAACCGCTGCCGCTCCGCCGTCGACTCCGCTTCCGCCTCTTGCCGTGGTGGATTTCCGGAGTCGACGGCAGAGCGATCAGGGATCGATTTTATCGTGTCTTCACTAGATGAGATAAGTCGATCCCCAATAGATCGATTGCTACCCGCCGATCCGGCGGGTAGTGAAGACATGCCCTTAGTGTAGTACCAGATAGTTAATTGCACAGTCTTACTTCTCTAGTCTCACTTTCTGGTCTCATTAATCAATTGCGTAGAAACAGCAAGGGTTTCGTGGTTTTGTTTTTTGCTTTTTTCTCCCTTCATTTTCTCCTAAGGAATGTGTGATCTGGAGCATGTTATTTTAAGATCCCTGTGGGTCAGGATAATACCATCTCCTTAAAAATGGTGGGGAAGTGGCCTGTTTACAAAAACTCTTTTATTTTAGATTATACAAAGCAGTTTAACCTTTAAATGTGCCACTGCCAGACATGAGCACAATAGAAACTTTAAGTTACTGTGCATAAAATCAGCTATTCTTGATGGGGCCAGGATCAATTAATTACCAAAGAAATAAACTCTTGGGAAGTAGCTGTAATTTGTCCCCAAGCCTTTCTTTGTTCTCATATGCTATCAGGGATTCTCTTCTAGAGGGTAGAGTTAAGGTTACCCGAGCATGTACCGTCGCTCTGTATTCCCCGTTTTTCCAGAGTTTGAGTTTTACTCAACTCAATGTTCTGCAAGGGTAAGAGATATTCACAGCCAAAGTTAACGCTGTGTTAACAAAGGCTGTTGTTAGTGACAAATAATGAGACTAATCCCTCATTGCGGTAATTCCACTGACTTCAATGTACTCTTTCCCCATTTCAAGTTCCAAAAAAATAACCAAATTAAAACAACCTTGAGAACTAAAACGCTGTCAGAAAGTGGAAATTTTAGTAGCTCAAATAATTCAGTTTCTTCTGTGTCTTGTGCATCTGTAAAAGGCACAACACATTAATTTATAAGCATATCTTTCTGAACTTTTTAAAATAGAATGTAGTACATTAACTGTATCAAGTGGGTTGTTCAATACAATGAGGTTTTCGTGCATTGCCCAAAACATATTTTTCACACTATTTAAATGAACACAACTCATTGAACATAAAACATTTTTATTTCATGCTGTGAAGTGTGTCGGTAGCTCAAATTAATAGGTTTATTTTCTCTCTCTCTGTGTGAGGCAGAACAAATTAATTTAGCGATGCTGAAAATGTTCCCTTCTCCTCCAGAACTGCCTCGGAATCTCCTTCCCTTTGTATATTAATCTGCTCCTGTGTCTCTCTGAGGAAAATATTGTTTCTATTAAAAAAAACATTTTTTTAATAAAAGGGACTGAGACAAAATGGCCACATGATGGTGACCCAACATCAGGAATGCAAAGCAACAGGCTTCTGGTTTGCACATTGATGGTGACAAGGGATTGAAGTCAACTCCCCTCTTTTCACAGACATATTTGTTTAATTCTCTGAGGCCAAACATAAGTTTAAATGAATTTCCAGGGCTGAAAAAAGGGGACTTTGTGTCTGATTTCACTTGCCCACCAATGCAGTGTTTAGTGGTATAAATAGAACTGTGGGCTGGACAGGGAATGGAGACAGACCTTGAGCTGCCCGGAAGCAAACCCTGGTTTCCCAGCTACAATTGGACATGCTGCACATCTGCAGTGATGGTGTAAATAGCCCAGCATGGCCCTTTTGGGGTTTTGTGCCTGGCACAGTGGTGCTGGTAGAATTGCTCTTGTCATAAATGACTGCACGGTGCTATGGCATGAGATCCACACAACCTATGGCAATGGAGGGCTCATTCCACTCCCAGTTGTGATGCAGGGAGAACAGGAGTTAGTTTCATATGCCTATTTTCATGCTGTAATCTGGGGCACCCTGCTCTGCGGGAGGGATCCCAGCAGCTTAGACTCAGGGCTGGAACAGTCCCCTGATTTAGGCAGTGGCCGCATGGTTTCCAACACTCAGATGTCTTAGACAATCTGTCTCTCTCAAAGCCTCAGGCCCCAGGGAAGGCTCCTGCACTGCCTCAGCTCCTTTCACACTCTCTAGAGAGGAGCAGCAGCCAGGGTTCGGGTTAAATAGTGGGGCGCTAGGTGAGTGGCAGAGGCTTTCGGAGCTGAAAATTTGCCTGAGACCTCAAGGAAACAGTGTAAGGTAGGATTCCAGGCATCTCTGTGAAAGTAGCAGAACAGGGTTTATTTGGGATGGGAAGTGAATTGAGAGTGTCTCAGGGGTGTGTAGAGTTGTATTGCTCTGGTTAGAAACTGTGGCTAGAAGTCAGTCTACACAGGAAGTGGGATTCAAACCTGAGCTGGAAAAACCCATGGGATTTTTAGTCTAACACCTTAAACACTCGGCCATCACAGCTGTGACCCCCATTGAAGCTGCAGTGCCAGAGAAACTGGTAAATAATGACAATAATCTGTTAAGGTCCCTTTTTTGTATAACTTCCTCATAAACAGAGCAGAAGTTCTTGGCCAGTCCTTGTAAGTGCTTGTTCAAGACACAGAGAGCCTCTGCACTGGGGCAGGGGTGCAGGAGGTGGTCAGGGGGTTGGTGATTACCTCGGGCGACGCAGCTCTCAAAGTGACCGGCACACACTCCCCTCCGGCAGTGGCTCCTAGGCAGTGGGATCCGGGGGGGCAGCTGTGGAGTTTGCACTCGGGGCCACAGGGATATGCCAGCCACTTCCAGGAGCAGTGCGGCATGGAGAGAGGGGGCAGAGGGGGCAGGGAGCCTCCTTAGCGTGGCTGGCAAGTCTCCATGTGTTGCTTGGGGAGGCATCAGGTCTCCATGGGCTGTCTGGTGCGGGGGTAGTGTCAGAGGGGGCTCGGGCCAGCCCTTTGCCTCTTCTCTCCAGACTCCTGGCCCATCTTGCTGGACGACAAGGATTTTAGGGTGCAGCAGCACAGGGAGCAGGAAGGGTGAACCACAGCAGCTGCCTCCCCCACATGCGGGAAAATGGCTTGACCTGCTGGCCCCGTGGACTAAGTCACCAGGCCTCCAGCTTGCCCCATTCGACCCAACGGGTTGATCTTGTGGCCAGAATTATTTGCAGTTGGGATTTCCCCCCAACAGTACCCCACAGGGGTTCAGGGTCATCTCCAGCACAGGCCACACAGGAAGGCTTAATTCTTGAGCTGCAGCACATGCTGGGTAGGCTTAAGGCTGGGCTCCCCATGGCAGGAGAGAAAAAGAAGACTCGGCCCCTGGAGGGGCAGGCTAGGGCTTCCTGGATCCCATTTGCTCACAGCCAGCACCCCACCCCCACTCCCAAGTCGTCAATGCTGCCCCCAGGTCGGCCAGAAAGGAGCAGCGGTTTTCACTGCACCAAGTCCACTTATGGCTTACAGGCAACTCCCAAGCCCACCACAGCACACCATCTTGGCCAGAAAGGAGCCCACTCAGCCTCACCATTTCTTCTTTTCCTTCCACCCAGAACCCCGCTTCTCCTGGTCTGCAAGTAGCCATCCCAGGCATGCCAACAGGCATGCACAGGGATCTATCTCCCAAAAGCCAACCACATCTCCATGGGTTTGACCCTCAGAAGGGCAGGCGGGGGCTTCCTGGATCCCAGTTGCTCACCCCCAGCCCACACCTGCCTCTAAAGACATCAATCACGCCGCCAGGTTGGCCACAAAGGAACAGCCATTCTCCACCTGGACTCAGCTTTGCTTGTTTTCCTTTCACCCAGAACCCGCCTTCTTCTCCTGGACTGCAAGTAGCCATCCCTGGGATGCCAAGAGGCAGGCACAGGATTCTACCTCCCAGCAGCCAATTCCACCTCCCCAGGCTTGGCAGAACGAATGGTCGTGCTCTACTATCCCCACTTAGCTGCACAGCTTCTTCCCTGCCTTCCTCAGCTTGACTTTCCTCTATTGCCCCATTCCTGTCTTACTTCCTCCTTTTGCAAGTCACGCAAATGAGGCCAGCAGGAAGTGACAGCCTCTATAGTCCAACCTCCAAGGGCAGAGGAGGCCAATCCACAAGCCTCCAAAAGGTGACACGACTAACTCCTATAGGTTCTCCAGACTGACGCCAAAGCGCTTTCTCTGCTGATGTCACCTTTTGTCATGCAGGGGTTGGAGTTATCCCAGGGATAGGCCAATAGCAAAAGGAGGAGTGCCTTCCTGGACAGCAGGGGGATTTGACAAAAGGAAGCCAGCATGTTTCTGAACTAGGGGCCTTTTGTATGTTAGGGAAACACGATAACCACTACACTACAGAAACTCCATCCACTGGGCTGGTGCTCATCATGGCACACACCGATGGGCAAACCTAGAGAAAGTGGTGGCAGCCCTTCGATAGGTCAGCTGGTAGAGCAGAGGACTGGAGTCGGTGCTCAGAAAGTCATCCTTACGTCGCCCTTGTGATTCTTGCTTGAAGGACAGTTTCTTTTTCTTCCCCTGGCTACAAGAGCAAGAGAATGAAAGGTCAGGTGGGCCAACTCGGTGCAGAAGCCCATGCTGTCTTTTCCTGCTGCATAGCCTGAAATGAGGGACTTGTGGCAGTTAAAGGCACTGCTGCACTTTCAGAAAACAGCCCACAGGGGGATAGAAGAGCATGCCAAAGCCTGGGATTGAATGAGGGACCTTTAGTCTAGCACTCTCCCAACTGAACTACTTCAGCAGCTACTAGGTTTCTTTTTGGCCTGCTGCTTTTCTGTCTGGGATGTTTTTCTCTGCTGTGGTACAGAAAAAGGCTGTCATTGCGAGCAGCCCATGAAGGCAAGATTAACTATTGCCTTCCTTGCTCAGCTTTACTTGCTTCCTCGCCCTATTCCTGCCTTAGTTCCTGGGTTACCTGAAGGTGACAGGAGCCCAGTGGTACGAAGAGGAAGTTGGGCAGCTAGACCCAGTGGCAAAAGTCCTGCCACCACTTGCCACCTCACTTTCTTCTTCCAGCTTTACATATTGGCCACCAGTAACTTGGTCCCCAGCAGTGTGACGGAAGAGAGCCACCCTCACCTTGAAGCTCCAGCTCATTAAACCATATCTTCAATCGATGATGGCCAATGAGACACCGGCATCGCTTGCTATTTTAGCACTTGAAAATGCCATTGGCGAATCTTTGGATCTCTCTAATGCTGCGCTTCAGTTCTTGAGGGCAAAGGCGAGAAAAGCAACCTTTGAACTAAAGGACTATGGTTAACATTCTAACGCTGTCTCTTAGGGCTTGTCTTCACTACCCGCCTGGATCGGCGGGTAGAAATCCATCTCTTGGGGATCGAATTATCGCGTCTTGTCTGGACGCGACAATCGATCCCCGAATCGACGCGCGTATTCCACCAGCCCAGGTAGGAGTAAGCGCCGTCAATGGGGGAGCTGTGGCGGTTGATTTGCCGCCGTCCTCACAGCGGGGTAAGTCGGATCAGATACGTCGAATTCAGCTACGCTATTTGCGTAGCTGAATTTGTGTATCTTAAATTGACCCCCCCACACACAATGTAGACCTAGCCTTACTGTAACACTATTTAATACTGGTCCACCCTGTGTTGGTGAGAGTTTGATTTCTAGATATTAGTACATTTCAGTAACTGTTAAAATTAAAAAGTTTCTATATACTTAGAGGAAATGAATTTGTTTTATTTGCTTATATATGGCATGAATAAATACAGGTTTACAGATCCTAGCATGCAAATTTATCATCTTATATGACAGAGAAAATCATGCATCCAAACTGTATATCAAAATCATGAAATGAGCTAAAATGCAATGAAAAATAAGATATTCAAAAAATTAACATATACGGGGGCGGGCACCGAAGACACATCTTGCCTGGGGTACCATTTGGTCTAGGGCAGACCCTGTCAGGGAGAACAGGAGTTAATTTCACATGCCTATTTTCAGGTTGTGGCAACCTGCTCTGTGGAAGGGATTCCGGTAGCCCACACTTAGGCTGGAACAGGTCCCTGATTTAGGGGGGGCTGCATGGTTTACAGCACTCTGATTTATCAGACAATCTGTCTCTCCCAAAGCCTCAGATCTGCGTCCCCATAATGCTCCTGCACTGCCTCCTCTCCTTTCACATTCTATGGAAAGGAGCAGCATCAAGGGTTAGGGATTAGCCATAGGGCACTACATGGGTGGCAGAGGCTTCAGGAGCCCAGAGTATTTGCCTGTCTGGGGCATTTTGGCTGAGACCTCAGGGACACATTGTGAGGCAGAATCCCAGGTATCTGTATGAAAGGAGCATAAGGACGTAAGAAAGGCCAGATTGTGTCAGACTGGGTCCATCTAGCCCAGTATCCTGTCTTCCCATAGTGGCCAAAGCCATGTGCTTCAGCGGGAATGAACAGAACAGGTAATCATCAAGTGATCTATCCCCTGTCACCCATTCCCAGCTCCTGGCAAACAGAGACTAGGGACACCATCCCTATCCATCCTGGCTCATAGCATATCCTCTGTGAATTGATCTAGCTCTTTTTTTGAACGCTGTTATAGTCTTGGCCTTCACAACATCCTCAGGCAAGGAGTTCCACAGGCTGACTGTGCGTTGTGTGAAAAAATACTTCCTTTTGTTTGTTTTAAATGTGCTGCCTATTAATTTCATTTGAAGACCCCTAGTTCTTGTCTTATGAGAAGGAATAAGTAACACTTCCTTATTTACTTTCTCCACACCAGTCATGATTTTATAGACCTCTATCATATTCCCCCTTAGTCATCTTTTTTTCAAGCTGAAAAGTCCCAGTCTTATTATTCTCTCCTCATATGGCAGACATTCCATACCCCTTTTCTGAACCTTTTCCAATTCCAATACATCTTTTTTAAGATGGGGCGACCATATCTGCATGCAGTATTCAAGATGTGGGCATACCATGGATTTATATAGTGGCAATAAGATTTTCTCTCTTATTATCTATCCCTTTCTTAATGATTCCCAACATTCTGTTCACTTTTTTGACTGCCGCTGCACACTGAGTGGATGTTTTCAGAGAACTATCCACAGTGACTCCAAGATCTATTTCTTGAGTTGCAACAGCTATTTTACATCCCATCATGTTCCCTCCCCTCTTTCTTTATGCTGCTGTTGTTATTTCATGGATTGTCTGGGATGGGAAAAAAGCTGAGTTCACTCCAGGTGGAGGGGAGAAAGAACAGTGAAAATCTCAGGACCCAACCCCTGCTACCAGGATCACTGAGGTGCTGGGAATCTGCATGGGAAAGGAACTGTGTGAATTGTCAAAGTGGGGAATGAATAAGAATCTACAACAAGATCCACCTCATTAACCACTGACATAGGATAATGCTGCTGCAGATAGAAGGGAAACTGGAAGCGATTCTTTGCTGTTCAGCCATGGAAACAGTGACCCAACTGCACCGCAGTGAATGTGCTGGGGAAAGCTGGACTTTACAGGCAGGTGGAAATAGCAGATCCTAAAAATACCTGGAGCTCCCCACACCACTTCTGCCACCAGCGTCAGGTGTTAAGCTGCTCACAGCATCCCCCACCACCATTACCTTCCAGCAGGAGATTGCAGCACCCCCACCCAATGCAGGGGAGAGGCCTGATTGTATCTCTGCACCCTGAGTCCAGGGCATGCACTTTCTCTGCCCCACACATCGAATCTGGCCCTGCTGTGAAGTGACCCCAATGAACCACCAGCCTCCAGAACAGCAGGTTTGGCCCTCAGAACAGGGAACATGTCCCCCATGCTGCTTATAGGCCACTGGATGCTCTGGAAACAGGAGGGCTCTGAGTGTATCCTATAGTACACGCAGCCCATTTGGGGCTGTAGCTCAGTGGTAGAGCACATGCTTTGCATGTATGAGGCCCTGGGTTCAATCCCCAGCATCTCCAGGTACTTATTTTCACCCTGCTGCTTTGCTCATCCCCAGAGGGGATATGGCCCAGCAGTCTCCCTGTGTGCCTTTCAATCCTGCCCAGTAAGGGGCAAGTGCCAATTGCATAGAAGGTCTGTGGGGGGTTTCTGCTCCTAAATCACCTGGGTACTTTTAAGATTCCCACCCACTGTGTTGTTTGGGACAATGGTAGATAAGAAGGGAGAATCTCCAACACTGGAGGGAAGGGTCCCATCTGCACAGGAAAGGAAACAGAGGGGCAGTCAGTGCGCAGAGAGGAGAGAGGTCAGTGATTTACACCCAACAGGGGACACTGTCTTTTTGAGGCTAGTGCAGCTTGCTTGGGATGGTGCTGACGATGGATAGAAAAAAGGCTGGAGTCAATGACATATGAGACCATAGAAGGGGATGGGGAATGGCAGCCCCACAGAAGGTCCTGGGTGCTCAGATGCCCCAGTTATAGGCACCCTGGGCTGTCGTAGAGAGAGAAAAGACAAAGAGGGACCCAGCCCCCCACAGTGATCCCATGGAGAAGAACCTGGTTGGGAGTGGGGTGAAGGTTCCCTCTGGACAAAGGGGAGCTGAAATCCCTCAGTGTCCTGGAATTTAAGTCATGCAAGCTTCTAACCCTGCACGGGGTGTGGGCTGAGGTGCAGCAGCAGAAGGTTGGACTGGACAGGGGCGGCAGGTTTGTATAATTTTTGGTAGTGCCCAGAATGAGACCAAGTCCTGCCCCCCCACACACACACACACCTGCCTAAGGCTCTGGGAGAGAGTTTGGGTGCAGGGTCTGGGCTCAGTCAGGGTGTTGGGGTGCAGGAGTGGATGCGGAGGGCAGGCTCTTGGAGAGAGTTTGGGTGCGGGTGTGGGGGCTGGGTTGGGAGTGCAGGAGAGGGTGAGGGGTGCAGCATTTACCTCAGGCATCTCCCAAAAGCATCCTGCACCCCACTCTGGCAGCAGCCCAAAAGTGGGAGGGCCGAGGGCGTCTCTGCGCACCGCTGCCCGCAGACTCCACCCCCGCAGCTCCCATTGCGACAGTTGGCAGAGTTGGCACTCGGGGCAGGGGCAGCGCGCGGAGACCCCTCCACCCCAGGGGCTGCAGGGAAGTGCCAGCCGCTTCCAGGAGTGGTGTGCCACACGGAGCGAGGGCGGGCAGGAAGCTGCCTTAGCCCCCCTGTGCTGCTGGTGGTGGTGGCAGGGGTTCCCAGGCCCCTTTAAATTGTCCAGGGGTGGCAGGCGGGACCGGGGGGACACTCCCAAGGGCCTAACATTGCTTTGCACAATGATAAATCTTGGAACAGGATAGTAATGAAATGGCAGCAGAACCTAAGCAATTAAAAGCCTCCAGATTCTTGTGTGTGCCCTGACTCCGAATGGAAACTGTAATTTGATTCGCTTTGTGTCTGCGGCCGGTAAAATATCAGGACAAAGTCATCCCAGTGATTGTGATAGTGGGTTTGAGGAGGCTTTGGTCTTATGAAAATGTAACTAGCATGTTATATTTTTAAAGGTAGCTTCCCCAAGCAATCCCAAATTGTTCTTCCCACAGCTGGCTGATGGTGGATCTCCCCAATCTGGGGGAATCTCTCTGGGCCCCACTGTTAGTTCTCCATCTTTTCTACCCCTAACCATGCACACCACTCCCCTCCCCATCAATGTTTTAGAGCGACCCCTCCTTCCCTCCCTTTATGGGATTCAGACTCTCTGTGACAGAGACTGACTGGGGCTCCTCTCTGCATGGCCCCAGTGGGGAAGGAAAGGCTGGGGGGGAGAAGACGGGCAGAAGGAGTCAAATGGGGCTAAACCAGAATAGAAGAGATTTTCTTCCTGTTAAAATATACTGGAATATCATCACTGAAAAGCCGCATCTTGAGTTAGGATTGATGCATCAGCCTTTCAATTACCAGGCAAAGCTGTGAACCACAGAGACTGATAACTGCCTACTTCCCAGCTTTGTCTAAGAAGCACCTGTAGTGGTGCAACTAGTTAGTATAAAGGGGAATACTGCTGGGATTATGAGTTTAAGCCTTACTTGGAGCACTGGTTTCTATTATCTGTGTAGTTTCCCCAACTTGCTTTGCCAATTTTACATGGAAAGTGCCATACTAGGGAAAGGAGAGTAAGTTTTAAACTCTAAAATGTGGAAGTGGGTGCATAGCTTAGAAACATCCAACCTGTGCTGCCATTAGTTCTAGTAGATTATTCACTGGCAGGGTCAATTGATTTAATTGCTGCTGAGAAAGCTGCCAGGACAGGTCTCTGGGCACAGATCTCCTTGCTTCTTCCAGCACATGCCTGGCTCCTTCCCTGCCCCAGTCACTGCTATTGGAGGGTCCTATATGCACTGAGCCTAAAACTTTTTCCAGGCCTTCTTACTGCAGTTGGCAGTGCGTCAGTCTCAGAATCCGAAGGTCCTAAATTCAAACCTCAGAGAAGGCAATGGTTTTTGCTCCCTGCTTCAGGTTTTCTAAAGGAAATAAGAGAAAAGAAACTATAGGAGAGTGGTTTCTAGACACCCTCCCACCCCATCTAACACACACACACAGAGACTTTTCTAAGGCATTAACTTTTCCTTCTCTATGGAGTTTGTATTCTCCATAGAGCAAAATAAAACAAAAACATGCAAGTCTAAGCCTCATACAGTATGAAACTCAATACAGATAAAATCTCACCCTCAGAGATCTTCCAATAAGCTTCTTTAGCAGACTAGACTTATTTCTAGTTTGGGCCCAATCTTTTCGCTTGGTATAGTCCTTGTTCCAGCTCAGGTGGTAGCTAAAGGATCTCTCATGACTGCAGCCACCTTTCTTTTGTTCCACCCCTTATATAGCATTGGTACAAGGCAGGAATCTTTTGTCTCTCTCCTGGGGAAAAGCCCCAGATTTAAGATGGATTCATGTACCAGGTGACATGGTCACATGTCCTGTGAGACCCCCAAGGTTTCATTCTTCCTGGTCTGACTCACAGATGGTGCAGGACAGAGCCATCTACAGTCAAGTGTCCTGGTTAATGGGAGCCATCAAGATGCCAAACCACTATTAATGGCCCACGCTTTGCATAATTACAACAGGACTTCAGAGTTATATTTCTAGTTTCAGGTAGAAGAATGATAGGTTCATACAAATAGGATAAACACACACGGTAGATCATAAGCTTTGTAATGGTACCTTACAAGAAACCTTTTGCATGAAGCATATTCCAGTTATATTATATTCACACTTATTAGCATATTTTCATAAAATCATATGGAGTGCAACGTCACAGCAGGGAAAGGGTTTTAGTGCAGCACCTGGAAGCAGTTGACTTTCATGTTCAGGCTGTGGTATGAGTTCCTCCAGGTTTCTTGTAAGCACACAGGGCCCTTAGCGGGTGCTCTCGATACAGGAAAGACCCAGATACGATAAAGTGATGGGGACTGCATTTTCCTTTTTTATTTTTGTATTTCCAATGACATTTCTGTTTGTGATTTCGTTTTGCTTTTTATAACTGTGTTTTCTCCTGGATTTGATATTTAACTAAAAAAGAATAAGCCCTGAGGGCGCCGGATGGAGGAGCAGGCTGGGGCTAGGACTGCTAAGAGAGCGAGAGTAGCAGGTTTTCTGTATTGTTTCTGGCCCTCTTTTTCTTGACTAGTTTCTCTTCTGCACTTAATTTGCCTTTCTTGCTTGTGAGCCTAAGGAGCTCAGTTGGTAGAACATCAAACTTTTAATCTGAGGGTCCAGGGTTCAAGTCCCTGGTTAAAGAGAGGGACACTTTCTCCCTGTGATATCTCCAAAAGGACTCTCTTTGGCTTCAGATTTTCCTTTTCAGGACTTGGCCTTTCCTAGGAAGGGCCCTTTACTGCCTGGGACTGAAGGTGCTACTTCCTCACTTGTCCACTGGCCTCGCAATCTGGAGGAAGAAAGGCCTCTGGGCCTGCAGCAAGCGCTGTGTGCTGACCTTCTGGGCAAATGCAGGGCTGGCCAGAGAGGCATAGAATCATAGAATCATAGAATATCAGGGTTGGACGGGACCTCAGGAGGTCATCTAGTCCAACCCCCTGCTCAAAGCAGGACCAATTCCCAACTAAATCATCTCAGCCAGGGCTTTGTCAAGCCGGGCCTTAAAAACCTCCAAGGAAGGAGACTCCACCACCTCCCTAGGTAACGCATTCCAGTGCTTCACCACCCTCCTAGTGAAATAGTGTTTCCTAATATCCAACCTAGACCTCCCCCACTGCAACTTGAGACCATTGCTCCTTGTTCTGTCATCTGCCACCATTGAGAACAGCCGAGTTCCATCCTCTTTGGAACCCCCCTTCAGGTAGTTGAAGGCTGCTATCAAATCCCCCCTCATTCTTCTCTTCTGGAGACTAAACAATCCCAGTTCCCTCAGCCTCTCCTCATAAGTCATGCGCTCCAGACCCCTAATCATTTTTGTTGCCCTCCGCTGGACTCTTTCCAATATTTCCACATCCTTCTTGTAGTGTGGGGCCCAAAACTGGACACAGTACTCCAGATGAGGCCTCACCAATGTCGAATAAAGGGGAATGATCACGTCCCTCGATCTGCTGGCAATGCCCCAACTTATACAGCCCAAAATGCCGTTAGCCTTCTTGGCAACAAGAGCACACTGTTGACTCATATCCAGCTTCTCATCCACTGTGACCCCTAGGTCCTTTTCTGCAGAACTGCTACCTAGCCATTCGGTCCCTAGTCTGTAGCTGTGCATGGGATTCTTCCGTCCTAGGTGCAGGACTCTGCACTTGTCCTTGTTGAACCTCATCAGGTTTCTTTTGGCCCAATCCTCTAATTTGTCTAGGTCCCTCTGTATCCGATCCCTACCTTCTAGTGTATCTACCACGCCTCCTAGTTTAGTGTCATCGGCAAACTTGCTGAGAGTGCAGTCCACACCATCCTCCAGATCATTAATAAAGATATTAAACAAAACCGGCCCCAGGACCGACCCTTGGGGCACTCCGCTTGAAACTGGCTGCCAACTAGACATGGAGCCATTGCTCACTACCCGTTGAGCCCGACGATCTAGCCAGCTTTCTATCCACCTTACAGTCCATTCATCCAGCCCATACTTCTTTAACTTGGCAGCAAGAATACTGTGGGAGACCATATCAAAAGCTTTGCTAAAGTCAAGGAATAACACATCCACTGCTTTCCCCTCATCCACAGACCCAGTTATCTCATCATAGAAGGCATGTTCCCACTGGGTCCTCCCTGCCAGAAAAAATTGTCCCCACAGAGTCCTCCCTGCCAGAAGGCAACAGAGATCAAAGGGTCCCCTGCTGGTCCCATGGTGTAAGGCAGGGCCGGCTCCAGGTGCTTGGGGTGGCCACTCCGGAGAGGGGCGGCAGGTCCAGCGATTCCTCCCTCACTCCCGCGGCTTTTTTTTTTTTTGGCTGCTTGGGGCGGCCAAAACCCTGGAGCCGGCCCTGGTGTAAGGGCCAACACTCAGGGCTTTGAATTCTGCAATTGAAGTTCAAGTCTTAGTGGGATCTTTGGGTGCCAGCTAACCATACTGAGATTTCTAAAGCTTCGTCTTGCTTTCTCAAATGACATGGTAGCCTGTCTTTTGCCCGCCAGCTGTTGTGACTTGAGCACAAGAGGGGACGTTTGATCCGGAAGGCTGGCCGTGCCTGGAGTCCTGTAGATAGGGATCCGAGATGCATTTCCTCTGAGTCCTGAAGCTGGGCTGCAGCCTGGCCTAGGAGGCAGCCCTATTGGTTGACCTACTGGCCCAAAGTCACTTGGGTACTGTTGGTGTTCCCCAGGAATGCTGAAGGGCGGGCCTAAGGGAGGGAGGCTTAATATTCCTCCCGATCAGTCAGGGCGGAAGAGGAGGGCTGCAAGAGTGGGCACATTGATGAGCTGGGCCTTTTAGCATTCGGTTGGGGACGAGGTGGGGAATGCGAACTGGGAGAAGTGGTTGCTGGCCTGTAAGGAATGGCTCAGCCGGTGGCGTAACTGGATCTTGTCATTAGCCTACAAAGTTGTGATGCTCAAGACCTATCTTTTGGCTTGGGGAATTTCCTCAGCCATGTATTTCCCCCTGCTCCACGACGGCTGCTGAGACTGAACATGATGGCCTTCCACTTCTTGTGGGGCAATAGGATGTCCCTACCAAGTCAGGGGAAGTGTGGCTTTTCTGCCGTATTAGAAGGGGGGTTGGGCCTGGTGGGCTTTGAAGCCTTTTGCGGATCTACTTTTTTGTTTTTCAATTTTCAGCGGGTGGCTGAGCTGGAGGTCAGGTGAGGCCCGAGGGGAATGGCAGAGCAACCACAAAGCATGCAATTGACTCTTCAGATATGGCCATATTTTTTTTTACCCCTCTGGGTGCAGCACCAGGTATGGGATGGCCGATGATGGAGGAAGGGGGAGGAAATTAGGAAGGCCCCCCTCTAGTGTTCTTCAACTCCCACCTTACATCCTACAGGATTTTCAGTGGGTGGCTAGGTGGAAGGTGCTTGCAGGATGGCTTCATCCGCAACAGTGGCCACCCTCACAGCAGTGGTGGCCACAGCAGCGAGGCCCCCCCTTCGGCTCAGTCTGAACAGAGGTCAATGTACCACTGGGTCAGACAAGCCAATTTTAGGGAGCTTCCTCTGAAGGTGAGCCACTGTCTCCAGAACTTACTGACAGGAGCTTTAAAGTATTTGCAAATGTGCACGGCCGGCATGTGCAGAGCAAAGGCTGCCCAGGGGCACTGTGTCAGGCACTGGCACCGCTTGAGACAATGGACCACCTTCAGCCACCAGGTAACCCAGGATCTAAGGCAGGAATGGGGTGAGGAAGCAAGTCAAGCTGAGCAAGGCAGGCAAAAATTCATCTTGCCTTCATGGGCGCTCGCAATGATGCCCATTTTGTGTGCCATGGCTGACAAAAACATGCCAGACAGAGAAGCAGGAGGCCAAAAAAGTGCCCTTCAGGTGCTGAAGTAGCTCAGTTGGGAGAGTGTTAAACTGATGCTCTAGAGATCCCTGGTTCAATCCCAGACTTTGGCATGGTCTTTGGTCCCTTTGTGTGCAGCGGTAGGCTGTTTTCTGGAAGCGCAGCAGTGCCTTTACCCGCCATGAGTCCCTCATTTCGGGCTCCCAAGCAAGAAAAGACAGTGTGGACTGTGCGAGTTGGCCGATCTGACCTTTCTTTCTTCTCTTGCTCTTTCTCCTCCAAGCTGGAGGCAGAAGGGTGACATAAGGATGACTTCCTGAGTGCTGGCTCCAGTCCTTTGCTCTACCAGCTGACCTATAAAAGGGCTGCCACCACTTTCTCCAGGTTCACCCATCTGTGTGTTCAAAATGGAGAGGGGTAACTAGTGGTGTTCCCCAATGGTCAGTCCTAGGACCAATCCTATTCAACTTATTCATAAATGATCTGGAGAAAGGGGTAAACAGTGAGGTGGCAAAGTTTGCAGACGATACTAAACTGCTCAAGAGAGTTAAGACCAATGCGGACTGTGAAGAACTTCAAAGACATCTCACAAAACTAAGTGACTGAGCAACAAAATGGCAAATAAAATTTAATGTGGATGAATGTAAAGTAATGCACATTGGAAAAAATAACCCCAACTATACATACAATATGATGGGGGCTAATTTAGCTACAACTAATCAGGAAAGAGATCTTGAAGTCATCATGGATAGTTCTCTGAAGACGACCACGCAATGTGCAGCGACAGTCAAAAAAGCAAACAGGATGTTAGGAATCATTAAAAAAAGGATAGAGAATAAGATGGAGAATATCTTATTGACCTTATATAAATCCATGGTACACCCACATCTTGAATTCTGCATACAGATGTGGTCTCCTCATTTCAAAAAAGATATTCTGGCATTAGAAAAGGTTCAGAGAAGGGCAACTAAAATGATTAGAGTTTGGAACAGGTCCCATAAGAGGAGAGATTAAAGAGACTAGGACTTTTCAGCTTGGAAAAGAGGAGACTAAGGGGGGATATGATAGAGGTATATAAAATCATGAGTGGTGTGGAGAAAGTGAATGAGGAAAAGTTATTTACTTGTTCCCATAATATAAGTAGGGGCCACCAAATGAAATTAATGCGCAGCAGGTTTAAAACAGATAAAAGAAGGTTCTTCTTCACACAGCATTAATTTATCTGCAAAAAGAAAGAGGAGTACTTGTGGCACTTGGTCCCTTGTGGCACCTTAGAGACTAACAAATTTATTTGAGCATAAGCAGGGACCAACCCTGGCTCCCACCCCACTGTGCTTTTGCCCACAGCCCTTATATAATCATTCCCTGGGGGGCCCCACAAATATGTTTGACGCTGGGCCAACAAAAAGTTAATCCGGCCGTCAAGGTTAGGGGTCTATTACAGGGGTGGGTGGGTGGGGTCTTTGGCCTGCAAGGTGCAGCAGGTCGGACTAGATGATCACACTGGTCCCTTCTGACCTTAAAGGCTCTGAGTCTAAAAGGGAGAGGGAAGTAAAATAAATTTTTTTAAAAATAAACCAAACATTGTAATACAAGGATGAGTCCAACAGCTCACCGTATAGTCCCACCCCTTTCTTCCTCCACTGTGTGTTTAATGACCTGCTGGGATTTGGGACATTGATTCTCTCACTCCATTGATAAACTGATGCAATGTGACTGAAATTAAACCAATTCCCAGCAGAGAAAACATGACATCACTATATTGGCTGGGAATTGAACCCAGGTCAACTGTTTGAAAGGTAGCTATCCCCACCACTATATCACCAATGCACCTGGCAAAAGTATCTCTCCTATGTGCCACTTATGCTTGCCAAATGACTCACCCCCACAGAGCTAAGGAGCTGGCTGGAGAGGCTGGAGGCAGCCTGTCAGCTGTGAGCAGAGACAGGCTCCCAGAGTGACTGACAGATGGGGACATGGGCTCTACATTCCAGGCTGCAGTAGCCAGGGCCGGCACCAGCCTTCCAAGCAGGTGCTTGGGGTGACAATCTGCAAGGGGCGGCAGTCCGTGTGTTTTTGCCCCCAAGCAGTGCGCTGAATTGCGGCCGCGGACGGCGGGGGCAGTTCATGCGCCTTTAGGGTGGCACGCGCGTTTCCACGGCGTCGGCAATTCGGCGGCAGCTTCTATGTTCAGCTGCCCGCGGCAGCAATTCGGCGGCAGCTTCTGTCTTCCAGCTGAAGACAGAAGCCGCGGAAACGTGTGTGACGCCGTAATGGCGCATGGACTGTCCCTGCTGTCTGCGGCGGCAATTCGGCGCACTGCTTAGGGTGGCAAAAACAGTAGAGCTGGCCCTGGCGGTAGCTCCAACCCCACTTCTGCCCTCAGAGAAGGGAAATGAAAATCAATTACCATAATGACAAATTTTACTCCAGAAGGAAGGAGACCGCTCCATTTAAAGCACATTTTGTGTTGATTCGTGCTATGTACAGATGGTTTTGTTGCTGCTGATGCCAATCCTTGGGCTCTGGCCGGATAAGGAACAGCTGAGGCTGTCACTCAAGTGAAGAAGGGAGATGATTTTTTTGACAGGGACGGCTGCCTCGTCTTAAGGGTGTTTGTCGGTCACCTTCTAATCTAGTGGGTGCTTGGTACATGCAGGCATGTCCCGCTCCTGGGTATCTCCCGAGGAAATAAAGTTTCTATACAAAATACCAAAGCTTTTCACCGAAAGGAGGAAAAGGAAATGGCCACAAGATGGAGCAAGGACATAAGGAATGTAACACAACCCCGTTCTTGGGGTAATCCATTATTTTTTGTCAAGGTCCAAAATTGTTGGTCAAGGTCTAGTCAAGGTCCAGACTCCAGCGTAAATAATAATAATAAATAACAATAATGATGATAATAATAAGTAAATAAAAAGATTTTGGGGTCCATTCAAAAGCGATTTGGCCCGCCGTCTGCCTATTGATTACCCCGCATTGTCTCTGAGAGGTGATTTATCTACACTCTCTTGGATTTGAAGAGCTGGTTAGTGTTTACCCTTGGTATCCCACCAGGCTGAACAAGCCATGTTATCGATGGTGACACTAGGATTGAAGGATTGAAGGATTATATCGTATTATAAAAAACTGGAAATAAAGATGTCGTCTGAACGTGAGCGTTCTGTAATGAAGGCTGGTTCCCCCAGTTGAGTTCCAAATGCTCTGCTAGAAATGCCCCCTGGGACCTCGGCTCTTCCCAGCAGGAGTGAAAGGAGAAACCCCCAGCACTGCACTTAGCTCCAGACTGAATCATCGGGGTGGGGAATTGACTTCTTTGCTGCTGAGAACGGAGCCAGGGCAGTTCTCTGGGAATGAAGGTTCCCAGCCTGACCCAGCTGCTTGATTGCCCCCTGGGGCCCTGCAGGCTTAGACTGTTCCTGAGGCCAGGCAGCTGCTCAGTGAGCTTTCCTGGTGTCGCTGGCAGTGCAGGAATATCCCACTCTAAGGCCTGGTCTACACTACGAGTTTAGGTCGACTTTAGCCGCGTTAAATCGAATTAAGCCTGGACACGTTCACACAACGAAGCCCTTTCTTTCGACTTAAAGGGCCCTTTAAACCGGTTTCTTTACTCCACCTCCGACAAGGGGATTAGCGATAAAATCGGCCTTAGGGGGTCGGAATTGGGTTAGTGTGGACGGAATTCGACGTTATTGGCCTCCGGGAGCTATCCCACAGTGCTTCATTGTGACCGCTCTGGACAGCACTCTCAACTCAGATGCACTGGCCAGGTAGACAGGAGAAGCCCCACAAACGTTTGAATTTCATTTCCTGTTTGCTGAGCGTGGAGAGCACAGGTGACCACGCAGAGCTCATCAGCACAGGTAACCATGATGGAGTCCCAGGATCGCAAAAGAGCTCCAGCATGGACAGAACGGGAGGTACGGGATCTGCTCGCCATATGGGGAGATGAATCAGTGCTGGCTGAACTCCGAAGCAGTAAACGAAATGGCAAAATATTAGAAAAGGTCTCCAAGGCCATGAAGGACAGAGGCCATAACAGGGACGCACAGCAGTGCCGCGTGAAAATTAAGGAGCTAAGGCAAGCCTACCACAAAGCCAGAGAAGCAAACGGAAGGTCCGGGGCTGAGCCGCAAACATGCCGCTTCTACGCGGAGCTGCATGCCATTCTAGGGGGTGCAGCCACCACTACCCCAACCGTGTGCTATGAGTCCCTCACTGGAGAAACACACAGGGAAGCGGGTTTGGGGTACGAGGAAGATGAGGATGAAGATAATGTAAATAGCTCACAGCAGCAAGGAAGCGGAGAAACCGGTTTCCCCAACAGCCAGGATATGTTTATCACCCTGGACCTGGAACCAGTAACCCCCGAACTCACCCAAGACCCTGGGGGCACACAGGGGACCTCTGGTGAGTGTACCTTTGTAAATATTACACATGGTTTAAAAGCAAGCGTGTTTAATGATTAATGATTAATTTGCCCTGGCAATCGCGGCCAGTACAGCTACTGGAAAAGTCTGTTAACGTGTATGGGGATGGAGCGGAAATCCTCCAGGGACATCTCCAGAAAGCTCTCCTTCATGTACTCCCAAAGCCTTTGCAAAAGGTTTCTGGGGAGGGCTGCCTTATCCCGTCCGCCATGGTAGGACACTTTACCACGCCAGGCCAGTAGCATGTAGTCTGGAATCATTGCATAACAAAGCATGGCAGTGTATGGTCCCGGTGTTTGCTGGCATGCAGACAACATCCATTCCTTATCGCTCTTTGTTATCCTCAGGAGAGTGATATCATTTACGGTCACCTGGTTGAAATGGGGCAATTTTATTAAGGGGACATTCAGAGGTGCCCCTTCCTGCTCTGCTGAACAGAAATATTCCCCGCTGTTAGCCACGCGGTGGGTGGGAGGGGTGAAGTGATCATCCCAGAGAATTGGGTGTGTGGGGGAGGGGAATTAGTTGGGTTTGTGCTGCATGTTAACCGTGAAACCGCAGCCCCTCCTTTTACATTGCAAACCCATTTTAAATGGCCAACCCAACGGGTGCTTGGTATGGTTAATGAGAGCAGTACTGTTTTAAACCATCCTCACATGTTAAGAAGGTTAAAAAAGCCAAAAGACTGTGTCTTACCATGGCTGCCTGCAAGCTGAAATCTGTGGCCTGGCACTGCGTGAGTTATCTCTCACACCAAACCGGCAGGCCCTCAATATAAGAGGAAAAATGCGACCTTGTAACGAAAGCACATGTGCTGTGTAATGTGAACAGCAAAATTTAACATGAAAGAGTGTACCCATTGTTCTCTAAAATGTGTCTTTTTTAACCACCTCTCCCTTCTCCTCCACCAGCTGCAAATCTTTCTCCTTCACAGAGGCTAGTGAAGATTCGAAAGCGAAAGCGAAGGACGCGTGATGAAATGTTTACAGAACTACAGACTGCCTCCCACGCTGACAGAGCACAGCAGAATGCGTGGAGGCAGTCAATGACTGATTATAGAAAAGCCCAATATGAGCGAGAGGAGAGGTGGCGTGCTGAATCGCGGGCTGAAGATGATAGGTGGCGTCAGCTTGCAGAGAGAAGGCAAGAGTCGATGCTCCGGCTGCTGGAGCATCAAACTGATATGCTCCAGCGTATGGTTGAGCTGCAGGAAAGGCAGCAGGAGCAGAGACCGCCGCTACAGCCCCTGTGTAACCAACAGCCCTCCTCCCGAAGTCCCATTGCCTCCTCACCCAGACGCCCAAGAACACGGTGGGGGGGCCTCCGGCCACCCAGTCACTCCACCCCAGATGATTTCCCGAGCAATAAGTGTTAAAGTTTTAAAGTTTTAAACTGCAGTGCGTCCTTTTCCTTCCCTCCTCCCCCACCCATCCCGGGCTACCTTTGCAATTATCCCCCTAGTTGTGTGATGAATTAATAAAGAATGCATGAATGTGAAGTAACAATGACTTTATTGCCTCTGCAAGTGGTGCTCGAAGGGGGGAGGGTAGGGGAGGGTGGGGTGGTTGGTTTACAGGGAAGTAGAGTTAACCGGGTGGGTGGGGGGGGGCGGAGATTTCATCAAGGAGAAACAAACAGAAGTTTCACACCGTAGCCTGGCCAGTCACAAAACTCGTTTTCAAAGCTTCTCTGATGCGCACCGCGCCCTGCTGTGCTCCTCTAACCACCCTGGTGTCTGGCTGCGCGTAATCAGCGGCCAGGCGATTTGCCTCAACCTCCCACCCCTCCATAAATGTCTCCCCCTTACTCTCACAGATATTGTGGAGCGCACAGCAAGCAGCAATAACAATGGGGATATTCTTTTCGCTAAGGTCTGAGCGAGTCAGTAAGCTGCGCCAGCGCGCTTTTAAACGTCCAAATGCACATTCTACCACCATTCGGCACTTGCTCAGCCTGTAGTTGAACAGGTCCTGACTCCTGTCCAGGCTGCCTGTGTACGGCTTCATGAGCCATGGCATTAAGGAGTAGGCTGGGTCCCCAAGGATCACGATAGGCATTTCAACATCCCCAACGGTTATTTTCTGGTCCGGGAAGAAAGTCCCTTCCTCCAGCTTTCGAAACAGAACAGAGTGCCTGAAGACGCGAGCATCATGTACCCTTCCCGGCCAGCCCACGTTGATGTTGGTGAAACGTCCCTTGTGATCCACCAGGGCTTGCAGCAGCATTGAAAAGTACCCCTTGCGGTTTATGTACTCGGTGGCTTGGTGCTCCGGTGCCAAGATAGGGATATGGGTTCCGTCTATCGCCCCACCACAGTTTGGGAATCCCATTGCAGCAAAGCCATCCACTATGTCCTGCACGTTTCCCAGAGTCACTACCCTTGATATCACCAGGTCTCTCATTGCCCTGGCAACTTGGATCACAGCAGCCCCCACAGTAGATTTGCCCACTCCAAATTGATTCCCGACTGACCGGTAGCTGTCTGGCGTTGCAAGCTTCCACAGGGCTATCGCCACTCGCTTCTCAACTGTGAGGGCTGCTCTCATCCTGGTATTCTGGCGCTTCAGGGCAGGGGAAAGCAAGTCACAAAGTTCCATGAAAGTGCCCTTACGCATGCGAAAGTTTCGCAGCCACTGGGAATTGTCCCACACCTGCAGCACGATGCGGTCCCACCAGTCTGTGCTTGTTTCCCGGGCCTAGAATCGGCGTTCCACGGCATCAACCTGCCCCAGGAACACCATGATTTGCACATTGCTGGGGCCTGTGCCTTGTGAGAGGTCTATGTCCATGTCCATTTCCTCATCACTCTCGTGGCCGCGCTGCAATCGCCTCCTCGGCTGGTCCTGGTTTTGCTTTGGCATGTCCTGGCTCTGCATATACTCCAGGACAATGCGCGTCGTGTTCATAGTGCTCATAATTGCCGCGGTGATCTGAGCAGGCTCCATGATCCCAGTGCTAGCTATGGTGTCTGGTCTGAAAAAAGGCGCGAAACTAGTATCTGACGGACCAGGGGAAGGAGGGAGGGAGGGAGGGAGGGAGGGGCGAGTGACGACATGGCGTACAGGTACAGGGAATTAAAATCAAGAAAGGTGGCTGTGCATCAGGGAGAAACACAAACAACTGTCGCACAGAATGGCCCCCCCAAAGATTGAACTCAAAAGCCTGGGTTTAGCAGGCCGTTGATTTGACGGAGGGAGGGGGGAAGGAAATGAATACAGAACAAATCTATTTTTTACATCTTAAGACGACGGTGCAGCATGACTGATAGCCCTCAGCATTTTCTGGGTGCTTGGCAGCAAATACTGGGCGCTTGGCAGTTAGCCTTCAGGCCTATTGCACGATCTGCTGCTCAGGGAAGACTCTGCTAACGTGCGATGAGCCAACAGGGCGCTTGGCAGAAAATGGCATACTACGACTGATAACCATCATCATCAAGACAGTTCCATAGGACTGAGCATGTCTGCCCAGGTGCCCATGATCGACAGCCACTGCTGTACGACGAGGATGGTTACCAGTCGTAATAAACCATCTACTGCCAAAAGGCCAAAGGCAAGGGGCTGGTGCAATGCAGCCCCACGGCTGCCGGCACCCAGATCGCCAATGAAGGCTACCAGTCATGCTGCACCGTCTACCACCAAAAGGCAGTTAGCTGCTGCTGCTGTGTAGCAATGCAGTCCCACGTCTGCCGGCACCCAGATGACATATGGTGACGGTGAGCTGAGCCGAGCGGGCTCCATGCTTGCCGTGGTATGTTGTCTGCACAGGTAACCCAGGTAAAAAGGCGCGAATCTATTGTCTGCCATTGCTCTGACGGAGGGGGAGGGGCCTGACGACATGTACCCAGAACCCCACGCGACACTGTTTTGCATCATTCGGGCATTGGGATCTCAACCCAGAATTCCAATGGGCGGCGGAGACTGCGGGAACTGTGGGATAGCTACCCATAGTGCAATGCTCCGGAAGTCGACGCTAGCCTCCGTACTGTGGACGCGGTCCGCCGACTAGAGCACTTAGAGCATTTTATGTGGGGACACACACAATCGGCTGTATACAACCGATTTCTATAAAACCGGCTTCTATTAATTCGATCTAATTTCGTAGTGTAGACATACCCTCAGGGCCTGAATTCAGCCATCAGGAAAGGCAGCAGCTTTTCTCCCTTCTTCTAAACAGAGGTCCAAGGCCATGGTTCTCAGCCAGGGTCCAGAGCCCCCTGGGGGGCAGCGAGCTGGTTTCGGGTAGGGGGCGGGGAGAAATATACCAGAAAGCAGGGCCAGTATTAGACTCACTGGGGCTCAGGGCAGAAATCTGAAATCTGAGCCCTTCCGCCTGGGACTGAAGCCAAAGCATGTTAACTTCGTGGGGGCCCCTGTGTTGTGGGGCCATGAACAATCGCTCTGCTGGCTACCCCCTAACGACAGCCCTGGCTTTTAATTTACTGGACGTGCAGAAAAGCAGTTGTTGGGGCACAGGTGGGCTGTAGAGTTTTTATACCATGTTGGGCGGGCCCCACAGAAAGAAAAAGGTTGGGAACCCCTGCTCCAGGGAATCCCGGAGAATAAGGACTCAATCCGATCACTGCTGCCAACTCTCATGATTTTGCCTTGAGTCTCAGGAGAGTTATTGTTTTCCTTAAAGCCCCAGCTCCTGGAGTCAAGTGGAGATGTGATGATTTCAGCCTTCGCTCTTAAAGAAATAGTACGTTTCTAGCCCTTGTGGCTGTGGAGAAAGATTCAAAATGTCACCCCAGTGCACCCTAAAGGCTCATCAAGCAGAAAGCAAATAAAAAGATCCCCAAATCTATTATTTTTACAGAATCTCATGATTTTAAAGCCAATCTCATGATTTTTGTGAGCCTGACTCAGGGTTTTTGAACATTTGGGGTTGGCCGTACTGCAAACTGACTGCTGGGCACCTTTCTTCACATCCAGTGCACCCAGACTTTTCTAAAGCATTAACTCTCCCTTCTCCTTCATGCCGCTTTAATGCAGCTGGGAATCCCAATTCCTAGAAGTGCTTTTCCACAGACATTGAATTCCTCACAGGGCTGAGTTCCCACAGGGCTGATCTGGGGGATCATAACCTCACATCACCCCTGTGTGATGCCCAGTGACCCTGCAGGGACAGCAGCTCCATGCTGGGCTCTAGGGCACCCCAAAGCATCTGGAAGGAGGGGGCAGAGGCGCGGGGTGACCTCAGGCAGCTCCCAGTCAGTGGTGCAGTGGGGGTGCTAAGGCAGGCTTCCTGCCTGTCCTGGCACTGCAGACTGTGCTGCGCCCTGGAAGCGACCAGCAGCAGATCTATCTCCTAAGTGGAGGTGCACAAGCGGCTCCGTGTGGTTCTTGCCCGCAGGCATCACCCCGCCCCCCCCCCAGCTCCCATTGGCCAGGTTGGGGGCAGCTTGCAGAACCCCGTGGCCCCCCCGCCTAGGACCCACACCTGCTGCTGGCCACTTCTGGCGTGCACGGTGGTGTCAGAACAGATGGGGACTAGCCTGCCTTAGCTGGGCAGCACCGCCGACGGGACTTTTAAGGGCTTGATCGGTGATGCTGACCAGAGCCACCGCGACCCAGTGCCTTACATTCTGCAGTTTGAAAACCACTGCTCTATGGGATACAGACTGTGTGACACAGACTGACCAGGGTTCATCTCTGCATGTTCCCAATGGGGAAGGAAAGAACCTGAGGGGGAAGGAAGAAGATAGGCAGAAGGAGTCAAATGAGGCTAGACCAGAATACAGGAGATTTTCTGCCTCTTCAAATGTACTGGATTCTCATCACTTAAAAAAACTTCTAACTTCAGTTGGGTTTAAACCATCAGCATGTCTATCAGCAGCCAAAGTTAACGACAGACACAGGTAACTGCCTACTTCCCAAGTTTGCCTACAAAGCACCTACAGGGGTACAACTGGTTAGTGCAGGGTGGAATACTGCTGGGGTTATGAGTTCAGGCTTCACCCAGCACATTGGTTTTCATTAGCCATGTAGCTTCCCCCATTTGTCTAATTCACATGGAAAGTGCCATACTAGGGTCATGAGAGTAAATTCTAAACTCTGAAATGCGGAGTGTCACAGAGTGTGGGGGAGTCAGGGCCCTGCACCCTCACTTCCTGTGATTCACCATGACTCTCAGCCAGCCAGTAAAACAGAAGGTTTATGAGACGACAGGAACACAGTCCCAAGCAGGGCTTGTAGGTACAACCAGGACCCTTCAGCCAGGTCCCTCTGGGGGGCAAGGAGCTTAGACCCCAGACTTGGGGTTCCCTGCCTCTTCCCAGCCAGCCCAAAACTGAAAACCCCCCTCCAGTCAACTCACTCCCCTCCCCCCGGCTCCTCCTCTCCCTTTGTCCAGTTTCCAGGGCAAAGGTGTCACCTGGCCCCACCCCCCTCCTGGCTCAGGTTACAGGCTCAGGTATCGTCCCTCAAATAAAGTCATCCCCTGCTATCACATCCCCAATGCTGACAGTCCCAGTTAGACTAGACGACATTCCCAGGTCAATCCACCCCGCTCCCTACTGCATCACAGCAGAGGTTGGCCCATAGATTGGGATAAGGATGGGTTTGAAGAGAGAAAGCTCTAAGAGTATAAAACCAGTCTCCAGGGGCAGGTATGATAACTTCATAACAGGGAGCCATTTGTGGGAGGGGGTTTCACTTCCTCTATTAAATGTACTGAGAGGTATTTTAAGCTGAAGATAACACCATGCTTAACAGTTGACTGGCACGTCCTGGGTTAAAGAAAGAAAGGGACTTGGGGTTAATAGTCTGAAGTATTTGTGTTACCAACCCTGTCATGGTCTGATCCCAATTCAGTTTAGAGGAGCTTTGTACTTTGGTGTGTGGAACGCACAGACTCCTGGAGAGCAGTCGCAGCTTTTCCATGGCAGAGAGCCTGGCCCTTAGGAGACTTTCTTGAGTTGCTGTTTTGAAGCAATTCAATAAAATAACGGTGGAGCTACAATGTCCGGTCCAAAATTTCAGCCTCCCGGAGCAAAAATGCTATTTTAGGATCTAAACAGGAGGCTCCCAGCACTAGGACACCTGACCAGAGAGCTCAGTGTGGGGCGTAACAGCTGCTGACTCTGAGGGTCCTGGGTTAAATCCACTGGCAGGTCGAAGCATTTCAATTTATTTGATCAATAATGAGTAAGGTGACAAATTAATCACAGGTATTTTTAGTAAAATCATGGACAGGTCATGGGCAAGAAACAAAAAATCACTGTGACCTGTCCATGACTTATCCCATAAATACCCCTCATTCAATCTTGGGGAGAGGAGCCCAGGGGGTCCGTGGATCCAGCTGTGGGGGAGAGGGAGTGTGGGGGGGCATGTGGCACCAGCTACTGGGGGAGAAGCCCCAAGGGCCCACTGACACTCCAGCTCCTGCCGGGAGGGGGGAGCCCCAGGGGGCCAGCCACTGCTCCAGCCACCCTAGGAGCGCTTTCTGGGGACCACTGAGCTGCGGCTGCTCCTGCCACCTCCGGGACTGCTGCTCAGGGGGTCCCGGGGCCAGCTGCTTGAGTGGCCCTGGAGTCAGCCACAGTGGCCACTGCAGAAGTCACAGAGGTCGCGGGAAGTCTCAGAATCTGTGACTTCTGTGACCTCCATGACAGACATGGATTCCTAATAATCAGACAAATCCCTCCATGCTGCGACTGCCGTTCCTGGAAGAGAACAGAAAGTGAAGAGAGAAGGAAAATGAGAGACTCCCTGTCACCTCTCTCCCCTGCTCCCTCCCCACTTGTATTCTATAATCCCATCCCACTGGGTTCCCTGTGCCGGTGCCATGGGGGTGACACTAGAGTTCTGGGGATTTTGGGGGGGGGGGGAAGGGAGCTCTTCACTTCTCAACAATTCACACGAATTTGTCTTTGGGCTGAAATTTCTCCTGTGGGGCCTCTCAGTCAGAGCTGTACCCCACCCCCTTTAGTGTGGGGGGGGTGTAAATTGTGGAGGAGGCAGAGAAGTCTCCCATACGGGGTCATATTGTTCTGGTGACTGGTTCTGACCTGGGTCACATGTCCTCTGACACAGGATCATCTGCAGTACATGGAAGCTCTGGCTCTTCCTAAATGCTGTAGAGTGTGAGTTCCTGGGAAAGGGCAGGTGGAGAGGGAGCAAGAGGAGAAAGGCAGAGACATTGGAGAAGAGAAATGGGGGGAGAAGAAAGAGACAGAGAACACAGAGAGACAATAAATGATTGAAGCAGAACAGGTGTCCCAACTCAGTCTTACTCATCACAGGGGTTCAGAGAGACAGGTAGTTGCAGGTTTTCCACAGTGTCAAGTCTGAACTTTGATTCTAGGAATTTGAGTTCAAATATCAAGGGGATCTCTATATACCTGATTAGTCCCCCGCCCCCCCTTTTTAGTATTAAGTTTTATTTTGAAGTGTTTGGCTTAACCATCATCTTCTCTTTCCCAAACTGCATTGCAATTTTGGGTTTATTTTTATTTTACTTCCCTTTTGTTCATGTCATTATAATTGTAACAGCAAAGGAATCTGCAGGAGCAAAAACTGACTCAAAATTTTATTTCCCCATCATGCAGGAACATCATACAAACATTGCACGCAGCTGGAATCATAACACAGAAGGCAAGGGGGTGGGAGATGCAGGGTTCCAAGCGTTCTGTCTTTCTCAGATGACACATTCCAGCCCCTTGTATGCCTCCATCCTGTATGACCTGCTGGGCTTTGAGACATTTATTGTCTCATTCTATTGATAATGTGATTATAACACAATGTGACTGAAATTAAACCACTTCCAGACAAAAAACTAACAAAAGAGAAAATCCATTACTGTACTGGCTGGGAATCAAATCCAGGTCAACTGCTCAGAAGGCAGCTATGCTCACCACTATACTGCCAGTGTAATCACCTTTCCTATATGCTATGGGTGCTAGCAAATGCAGTGACACATGACCATGGAGCTACGAAGCAGGGCGGATGGGCTGGAGGCCACCTGACAGCTGGGAGCAGAGTTGCCATCCCAGTGTGACTGAAAGGGGGGCAAAGGTGAAAACAGATCTCATTGGGAGCTGGCCACACCCCCAACCCGCCCCTAGGAGAGGGGAACTGGAGCTCAACTTCAATCATAGAAAAATCTTCCCTGAGAAGGAAGGGAACAGCTTGTTTTAAAGACAGGGTTTGTGTTTGTTCCTGCTACATACGGAGGGGCTGGATAGTGCTGATTCCAGCCCCCAGCTCCAGGAGGATAAGGAAAAAATTTCAGGCTGCCAGGAAGGAGATGATTTTTTGACTGTGACGGACACCTTGTGCTAAAGGCCTTTTTCTGCCCCCTTCTAGTGACTCTTTGGAACAGGAATGCAGCCCCCACTCCTGGGTCGCTCCTGAGGAAATAATGTTTCTGTGCAAAACACCAAAGCTTTTAGCAGAAAGGAGGGAAAGGAAATGGCCACAGGATGGGAGTAGGACATGAGGAATGAAACACAGGATGCTTCTCCCATGTGCATTGACTTTTAACCTTGTTTGTTGTGGTGGCGTTGTATCCATGTTTGTCCCAGGACATCAGAGACAAGGGGAAGGGGGTCACATAATATATTTTAAAGGACCAAGGAAGGGAATGTTATTTACTCCTTCTCATAACACAAGAACTAGGAGGGGTCACCAAATGAAATGAATAGGCTGCAGGTTTGAAATGAACAAAAGGAAATATTTCTTCCCACAACACACAGTTAACCTGGGGAACTCTTTGCCAGAGGGTGTTGTGAAGGCCAAGACTATAACAGGGCTCAAAAAAGAACAAGAGAAGTCCATGGAGAATAGGTCCATCAATGGCTATTAGCCAGGATGGGCAGGAATGGTGTCTCTAGCCTCTATTTGCCAGAAGCTGGGAATGGGCGACAGGGGATGGATCACTTGATGATTCCCTGTTCTGTTCATTCCCTCTAGGGCACTGGGCATTGTCCACTTTCGGAAGACAGGATAGTGGTCTAGATGAACTGGTCTGACTCAGTATCTCCGTTCTGAAGTTTTAACTGCTGTTTATGGAAGGGACGGCCTTTCAGGCTACACAGAACTGAAGAAGTGTTCTGGTTTAGCTGCAAAGCTTCTCTCTTTCACCACGAGAGGTTGGTCCTCTACAAGCTCTTACCCTCACCCGCCCTGTCTCTCTTGGATTCTGAAAAGTGCTCTCTCTCAACTCCCTTTGGAGAGAAGTTAAGTTTTCCCTTTGGGAAACTATCAGGCTGAAGCTATTGTATTGATTGTGACACTAGAATTGAAGGATTATTTAATATTATAAATAAATGAGTCTAAACCTGAGCTTCCTCTTTTCAAACTGGTTTTCACAACTCAGTTCCCAATTCTCTTCTAGAAAGGCCTCCAGGATGGCTGCCCACCCCAGCAGAAGTGGCAAAGAGAAAGCCCCCCACTGCTGCTCTTAGTCCCATGTGGATTGTTCAATGGCAGAGGGAGTTGGTTTGCTTGGTGCTGAGAAAACTGCCAGGAAAGGTATCTGGGCACCAGATCTCCCTGCTTCTTCCAGCACACCCCTGGATCCTTTCCTGCCCCAGTCACTGCTGGTCTTACATGCACTAAGCCACAAGCCTTTCAGGGCCTTCTCTGCCAACTGTGCTGTCTCATAATCTAAATGTCCTGAGTTTGCACCTCAGAGAGAGCAGATGGTTTCTTCCCTGCTTCAGCTTTTTCTAAAGGAAATCCCAGAGAAAAGAGACTGGAGCAAACTGATTTCTGGACAACCTCCAACCCATCTAACAGACACACACAGACTTTTCTAAGACATTTACTCTTTCTTCTTTTTTATGGCCCTTTAATGCAGCTGGAATTACCAGTTCCTAGAAGCCCCTTTCCACAGAGAACAGAACCACAGAGCAATGAGAAAGCTGGGGGCTGCCAGGTTGTCGTGGGCGAGTGGTTAAGGGGATGCAGTACAAATCCAGCAAAGTCATCCCCCTCCTCTGCACCCACAAGCAGCTTTGAATCTTGATGAGTGTGATGCTGAGTTTCCACTGCCTCAGCATCCTTGATCCCCACTGGAGGCCAGTGTAGAGTCCTTAGATCCCTGTTCATATTTCAGACCCCAGGCAGTGCAGCATTCTTGCCCAGCAACTCACTGTCTGCCCCAGGAGAACCAGCTGATGGGCTGCATCCACAGGCAGATAGCTTATACCGCTTCCCTCAGAGCAGCAGCCACAACTGTTGGCAGCTAATCCCCACCTAAGGCTTGTGGGAAGGAGCTGGGGATCACTTATTTCTTCCATACATTGAGTCTCACTGTGTTTGAACACACCTCTCTAAAATGGATTTAAATTTAGAGACCTTCCCCCATTTCTGCTTTGTAAGTGCCTCATTCCTGTACATAAAACATAAAAAACAGCCATACTGGGTCAGACCAATGGTCCATCTAGCCCAGTGTCCTGTCTTCCAGCAGTGGTCAATGCCAGGTGCATCAGAGGGAACGAACAGAACAGGTAATCATCAAGTGATCCATCCCCGTCGCCCATTCCCAACATCTGTACAGATGTGAACACAAACATTTGAGGACCACTGCAGCTACTTAGAAGATTAGGGGCAGAAGAGAACTCAGGAGGTCATCTAGTCCAATCCCCTATTCAAAGCAGGACCCACCCCAACTAAATCATCCCAGCCAGGGCTTTGTCAAGCCCAGCCTTAAAAACCTCTAATGATTGAGATTCTACCACCTCCCTAGGTATCCCATTCCAGTGCTTCACCATCCTCCTTCTGAAATAGTTTTTCCTAATATCCAACCTCTATCTCCCCCACTGCAACTTGAGACTATTGCTTCTTGTTCTGTCATCTGCCACCACTGAGAACAGCCGAGCTCCATCTTCTTTAGAACCCCTTTCAGGTAGTTGAAGGCTGCTATCAAATCCCCCTTCGCCCTTCTCTTCTGCAGACTAAATAATCCCAGTTTCCTCAGCCTCTCCTCATAAATCATGTGCCTCAGTCCCCTAATCATTTTCGTTGCCCACCGCTGGACTGTCTCTAATTTGTCCACATCCTTTCTGTAGTGGGGGCCTAAAACTGGATGCAGTACTCCAGATGTAGCCTCACCAGTGCCAAATAGAGGGGAATAATCATTTCCCTCAATCTGCTGGCAATGCTCCTACTAATGCAGTCCAATATGCTGTTAGCCTTCAAGGCAACACAGGCACACTGTTGACTCATATCCAGCTTCTCATCCACTGTAATCCCCAGGTCCTTTTCTGCAGAACTGCCCCTTAGCCAGTCAGTCTGCAGCCTGTAGCGGTGTGTGGGATTCTTCCGTCCTAAGTGCAGGACTCTGCACTTGTCCTTGTTGAACCTCTTCAGATTTCTTTTGGCCCAATCCTCCAATTTGTCTAGGTCACTCTGGACCCAGTCCTACCATCCAGCGCTTGGATTCTTTACATGCTTTCACAGAACAAAGAGCACATGTTCCATGATTTCATAGGGCAGAGTTTTAGGGCTATTTTGATTCAGAGAGCTATGCTATAGGGTGCTTTCCCTGTGTGGATTTGGCAGGTGGATCAACATAGATGCACCTTGTGACCCTTCTCAGGGTGCTGAGGGCTCTGAGTCTCCTTGTTGCCACCTGCCACTAGGAAGAGGGACTTTTGCATTTGGCAGCTGGATGTTAGTGACCAAACTCACTCAGCCTGTCAGGCATTCAAGCACCCTCCTCTGAGCTACAGCAGCCCTGCCAATTGACAATAGAGGCACCCTTCACCCTGAGTTCCTTCAACATGTCTCCTTTTGTGGTCCAGCCCCGATCACCAGATACTTGGAGAAATCCCAGATCCTCTCTTCCTGAAGCAATGGTATATCCCAGGTTACCAGTTTTACTGAGACCACTACTACTGCATCACACACAGCGCTTGAGTACAGTTATTGAACTAACAAATTTATTTAACAAGGGAGAGAGATTTAAACAGAAACAAACGTGAGTGATGGAAACCAACAGTTACCAACAAAACAAAATCACAAAATGCAACTTACACTTTTTAATAGTTACCTTTCCTATCTAAGTAGATTCTCACCTCACACCTCAGTCTATTGCAGTGATTGCTAGTGCCTAGTAGCCACAGCCCTGCCTTTCAAGAAGCACCACTGTTCATTAGGGATCTCCTTGGTGAATAGACCCAGAATATTTTTCTCCACCCTGTTATAAACGGAATCAGTCTTTTGTCTTTATTCACAGAAAGGATGATCTCCTCATTGTCATATTGTCCTTTTCACGTCCACAGGTTTTTGATATCTATAGTTTGTCTTTGATAGTTTTCCATTGGCTTTTCTGGGTTGGTGCAAAGGTTGACAATGGAGCAACACATCACATAGCTGGTTAGCAAGGGACAGGTGACAATTTCCTCCCACTTGAATGGGCCGTCCCTACCAAGACCTATGACTAGGGTGACTCACTTTCATGACAATACCATATGGGCATAATTTTCCATGTACTTACATTACTCCTTCAATAGGACTCGTACACACCTCTCACAGTGATTAGGAGTAACAATAACATACAAACTTTCAGTAGAGATGTCACTGCTATGCTTCCTGGATAAATATTATAAAATCAGTGTATTAGGTGTGGCAAATTTGAAAGGTCTGACAGGAGTTGCTTGTGAATAGCCGTGACCCCTTTGCCAATTGGCACCAATGAGCTTTGTCATACATTCCCTGAGCTATACAGTCACACCCTGAAATAGAAAGGCCAGCACAAAAAACAGAGAAAGGAACAATAAGATACTAAAATGACAACAGTTGGAACTCTCTCAGTCTTTGGATTGATGGGTACTAAGAGCTGTAGCTACAATTGAGGAACCAGGCGATCGGACAGCTGGCTCAGCCCTCCATACTAGTACCTTTCTCACATAACAGGGAGATGGGTCAAAATTGGAATTGATGTCATGATTTCCTTCCCACCGGGGGTCAATCTGTCTAAGGCTATGTCAACACTTCAAACACTGGAAGTATTCTTCTGACAACATAACACTGTCTATACTGGAGCTCAGGTCACATTAACTACTTCTCTCAGGGCACTGTATTCACCCCTGAGAGTTGTGGCTATGTCAACATATTTTTTCAGCATAGACCAGCCTTTTGATGGCTTTTTGATGTGAAAGGCAATGGACTTCAGCCTTTTCCTTGATATTGATGGTTGAAGATTGCAGCTTTCATACCTGCTGGACACATCTTATGACAGATGTCATGCCTTTCCTTTGCAAATTAGAGAAGTGGGGAAGTCAGTTACACTTACAGATTAAGTGGGTAAAAAGTCATACAACTTGTCTCCTTGAGTAGTTTTCCTTGTAATAGAAATGGACTTTGAAGCTAAACAAAATAAGTTCTATTTGAAATACAAAAAATTAAAATCTATCCTGGGTCTCTTACACACTCTTTCTCACACACATTCTCCCACCCGACCTTTGGAGTGAGGTTTTCTACCAGAACTCCTTACACTACAGGGGGTAAATTAAATCAAAATTAACTTTTCAACACTAGCTATCATTTCCTGTATGACTAACAAAACAAAAAACAAGACAACTGTCATTTTTCCAAAATAATTCAGATCATACAATGAGTCTCTTACTGTTTAACCAATAACTTCACCTATAATTTTATTTTCATTGGTAACAATAACATATTAAAAGATCAAAAATTCTTGTCATATTTGGTTTTTTTAATCCCCACTGCCAACAACTAAACCATGGCTCAAGTTGTGGTTTGTCCCAATGTAGGTCCCAACCACTTCTGTGAGTTCATATATCTCAGGATCTTCTGCCATGGGTATTGGTGGAAGAGGTCTCCTATGTGGGAATATTTGCATCATAAGGAAAAATACCTCTCTTTTGACACTTTTTAATCATTCATAGTAGGAGGAGGTAGAGGAGAAGTGATGTAAATGCATAAAACAAGATAAAACTGCCTGGTCTACACTAAAGACATTTATCGGTATAACTATATTGCTAGGGGTGTGAAAAATCGACACAGCTGAGCAACATAGTTACACAGCCCTAACCCCCTGTGTAGATAGTGCTACGTCAGAAGGAGAGCTTCTCCTGTCAACATAGTCACCACCGCTTGTGGGGGCTGGACTAATAAAGTCTGACAGGAGCAATCTCTCCCATTGCCTTAGAGCATCTGGAATAGCAGTGCTACTGCAGCGAAGATACATTGGTGAGGCTGCACCAACATCAGCTTTATTGTGTAGCCACAGCGTCAGACACAAAACCATAGAAACAGGACTCAACGTGTGTATCCAGAAGTCTGACATTGGAGCCTGACACATCCATTGCCTCATTGCTTATCATTTCTACAGCTTCAAATTCCTTCTTACCCAATCAGGCAGCCAGTTTGGGATTCACGGGGAAGGAATGTCCTATGAAGTACTCTCTCTTTGGATCCAAACAGTGAAGGATGATTGTTCTCAGACTAACCCTGGTATCCTTTGGAACGGTAATCAGTGACACGGCACTAGGAAGTGGAGTTGTACAAACAATTTTCCTTCGGTCATTGGTCACCATAGCTTCCTTTACTGGGGTTGAAACCAAGAACTGAGTGTGTACTCTTTCAAACCCAGTTCTTTCCAAATCCTTGGCCTTGGTTAGGGTAAATTTTCACTTCTCGGAAGTAGAATCCTTTACAAAACCACTCAAAATCTCAGCACCATTAGTGAGGAATGGCTTTCCAAAACATGCCCAGCTTTTCTTTAATTTGGTAGCACAGTTCTAGACAAGGGACTCGGTACAGGGCTGGATCAGAATCTCTGTTAATTACCAGAGCTGAAGTTTCTATTCAAAAATAGCTATTTTTCTGAAGCTATTACATTTGAACACTGATTTCATTTTATACACATTTTTAGCAGCTACAAAGGATAAATTCAGCAAAATCCCCACTGCAATTTCCTCAACATCTGTGTCATGAAGGACAGCAACTCCCACACCATAGCATTAGTGAGGACAGATCATTTGTAGGACCTGGGTTACAAATGTTTTGGGAACCAAACGCCTGGGCATTTTGCCTTGTTCAAAGTCACTTACCATGGAATTATCTCCCCAGATCATCTGAGACAATATTGACTTTAACAATTGAACTCCTTCCTAGTCCCTGGTAGTCCATCGAATCCGATGATGACAAATCTGTGCAGATCATCAGTTGGTCGGTCTTATGGTGTGCCCTCTGGTGACTGTACAAGCCAATTCTAGAGGTGCACATTTTGCTGCAGATGGTGCATGGGAAGTTCGTGGTCAGTGGATTGTGCACTGCTGATGCTCTGTGACGTCGTTCGCGTGCCTCTTGTAGAACGCCGGCAGCGGTCTTTCCTCAAAGGCGATGCAGGTATTTCTGACTGTTGCACACCACTGTGTTCTGTCGCTGGCGGCGTCCTCAAGGTCCCTAGGTTTGATACTGCTGTAGTGCAGATTGGCTTTGATGGTGTCCTTGTAACGTTTCCGTGGACGACCTATATGCCGGATGCCCTGGGAGAGCTCACCATACAGAAGCTGGCGGGGGATTCTGTTGGCATCCATGCGGCTGACATGACAATTGAACTACACTGTGATCATATGCACTTCCTTCAGTTAGTTGGAGTTCCGCTGCTGTTCACCATTTCCCAGTGAAAATTTTAAATCACCTGTTTCTTTGTTAGCATGTCCAGTAAATTGGATAGTTCTCACCTGTTGACAGAACTGCACTTGAACTTTCTTCATGTCATCATGGAGGGATGGGAAAAAAGCAAAGCTCAAGTGAGAAATGATGACTTTAGCAAATGGTCATTTGTCGTAAATTCTCCAATAAATCTGAGCTACATCTTATCAATCTGAACCAATATCCAATTGGGCGACGAAACAGCCTTCAGGAAAGATAGAAACCCACATCACAGAGAGATAGACTACATGACAATGAAAGTGTCAAGTGAAATTCCAGAACAGATTACATCTGATTATTCAGAAACAGTGATTCTCCCATCACATTCTCCTCTGATCCATTCAAACATACTACATTCAGCTCTGTCTCAATAGTCAGTTATGTTATTGACAACATTTTTAGTATCCTAGCATCCCCATAATGGGGGGAAAACAGCCACCTTGCCAGAAGTGGCTTTACCAATAGAGGGAACCTGGGATTTAAACTCCAAATGATCACACTGTGTTTGGGATCCATTTGAATTCCCCTTCCAGGTCTTTGACACTTTCATCTCCAGTCATAGCGACTCTGATATAGGATTAAAGAAGTCAAAGCATCATCTCCAAGCACAGACAATGGAGAAAGCTTCATCATATGACACTTTGAGAAGTGGATGGATAGAATGTTACGGAGATAAATTCTATATGGCTCAGACAAAAGGTAACAGTTCTGCGGTGATGGGGAAGGAGGGAATCTCTGAATCACCGCATCTCCTCCCAGTGTCACAGAGGCTGAAATGACACTTTTTTCACTGCCCTGCTCCTCTTCATTTAAATGTAATTTGAAAAGTTCCCAATATAATGGCTCTTCAGCACAACCCAAAGCAATGTGAGAACTACTGTGAATTATACAATCTGTATCATTGGTGACTAACAATAACTTTGCAATAGGAGGAATGGTATAAATGTGATGCTCCCTGGTTCCCAATAGGAAGGGAACACTTGAATTATTCATGGGACAATGGAGTTGATAGAAAGAACAAATGGGTCCACCTCAAAACAGAGCAAAAAGCAAAACGCAAAAATGGGCCACTCATCTGGACAAGCTGAGGGATAACGGTGCTGCAAACTGTTCAAACAACTTTAAAAGTTACTATGTGGGAATCAGGAAGAGTATTAGAGAAAAAAATTTATAGCCCTAAAGGTTTTTAGGATGATGAGCTCCTTTGCAGATTCTCTAATGGCTAAGATGGGCTGAGTGCCAAGAGAAGGTATTCCCACACTCAGTGCATTCATAGGGCCTCTCCCCTGTGTGGATTCTCTGATGTTTAGAAAGGGCTGAGCTGCTAGTGAATCTTTTCCCACACTCACTGCATTTATAGGGCCTCTCCCCTGTGTGGATTTTCTGATGTTGAAAAAGCCCTGATCTCTGAGTGAAGTTTTTCCCACACTCACTGCATTCATAGGGCCTCTCCCTTGTGTGGATTCTTTGATGTTCAGTAAGGGCTGAGCTGCAAATGAAGCTTTTCCCACACTCACTGCATTTATAGGGCCTCTCCCCTGTGTGGATTCTCTGATGTTGAAAAAGGCCTGATCTCTGAGCGAAGTTTTTCCCACACTCACTGCATTCATAGGGCCTCTCCCCCGTGTGTATTCTCTGATGTTCAGAAAGGGCTGAGCTGTTAGTGAAGCTTTTCCCACACTCACTGCATTCATAGGGTTTCTCACCTGTGTGGATTCTCTGGTGTTTAATAAGGGCTGAGTAGTCACTTAAGTTTTTCCCCACACTCAGTGCATGTATTTTTTCTCTTTCCCATGAGGATTTCCTGGTGGATTTTGGTTTCCTTGAGGTTCTTCTGAATTACCTGACAGTAAATATATTTACCCTCTTTCTCCCCTGGCTGGTTTCCCTGCTTTCTCTCTGGTCTGTGCTGAATTTCACAAGATTTTCCCTGATCAAGACTCCTGGACACATTCCTTTTTGATCTTGGTGATAGTGCTCTGTGTTTATCCACTTGCTCAACGTTTTCCGGATGAGAATTCTGCTCCTCATTCTCACATACCATTGCATCACCTGCTGTGATAGAGAGAGAGAGAAACATCAAACAAGGATGGAAAGTGGAAGACAAAACCAAACAAAGTGCTGTAGAGATGTCAAATAAAATTCAGGAACTGAACTCCCCCAAATACAAGAGAGGAGGTGATAAATTCGGCCTTCACATCCCATCCAAATTTGCAGAGGGAAGGGAGGAAGCTACTGCCTGGTGTTCAATAGAATCAGTGGGAACCCATGAGCTATGACCTCTGCTAGGGACAATAATGAACTGAGAGACCTCTCAAGGGCTTTGTAGGGTATCCCAGATGTTTCCTTCAGGCACTTACAGATTCTGAGTTGGTTTAATGTTTCCTCACCTGTGCAGGGAGCTCTCAGCATCTGTCTTTCCTCTGAACCCTGGAAGTCTGGGACCCATGGTTCTTCCGCTTGTTCCAGTTGGGAGATTATATCCAGTTTGGAAACTGGAAACCCTGCTCATATGAAAGAAAACAAAGGATTTCAGGTGATTTCATTAGACTTGGTCATAAAAAACATTGTATTATTTTAATTTCAGTACTTAGTGTGACTTAGCATGCCTGGGGCAGTCCTCACTGAAAATGCCAAGGTCAGGGCAGGCTGAAAAAGGGAGAGCAGACGCTCCCCAAACTAGTGGTTAACACTGAAGTTAAACTCACTGACCAGTCACAAACTGGGCTTCTGATCACCCACACTGGTGATCGAGAAGCTGAAAAAAGAAACCACACAGCCCCCTTTATTGCATTCCAGTTCTCTGACTCCCAATCAGCACCTAGGTCCAGTACAGTGAGAGGTTATTTAAAAACTCTGCGCACATAGACTTGAAAGTCCATCTGGAACGCATCCACAGTTTGGATGGATCATTCAGTCCTTTGTTCAAGGCTTCAGTTTGTAGAGAAGTTGCTCAAGACGTAAGAAGAGGGATTGAAGATAAAATGGAGATGATGCAGCTGCTCTTTATATTCCTTTTGCCATGTGGATTGTACTTCCTGTGTCCCAAACACAAGCTTCATAGCACATGGCATGGAAAAGCCTTGGAGTTCTCAGTACACAGACATACCTGTGCATGTCTTGCTGACTCAATAGATGTATCCCCTTCATCCTTTCCATGGGTTCATTCTACAGCTGATGACCCTTCATGGGCCATCAAACAGACTAGGCAGCGTTGATACCAATATGTCTGGGGGTGTCACCCAGAAACACTGCACAAGTCTGGAAATACAGATATACCCTACATATCTATAACTCAATACAAAAGTGATACAAACATAGAAACAAGATTCTTATACTTGGAAAATCATAAGTTTCACCTTACACAGCACAGCTAGCACAATTCATAGCAATTTTTTAGTATTGGTATTAATAATAAATAATAATATAAAGTGTCTCACAATTCCATACAGTGTGACACTCAGTAAACCAGTGAACAAGTATGGCTTGTGAGATATCGTTTGAAAACTCATAATCTACTGAATATTATCCTCCTGTTAAAATATGTATAGCAACACTATATGTAAACTGATGGATTTTACTGTATAGTATTACTGAAAATTTTACAACTCTGGGGAACACCCACAGACCAGTTCCTCAGAGACAGCAAGGCAAACAGCTGGTCAAACAGCCATTCTCCGTGAGGGAGAAAATGTGAAGAAGACATTTACATTCCATCACAGGGACCACTTGAAGCTCATATCTACAACAGACTGCCTGTCACCATGACTCAGGTGAAAATTGAAGACATTTCTAGTACAAAGGACTGAATTATAAAAGAGGTGAGGAAAATGCTTGAGACTCTCTCCCCACCTTTCCCCTCTCCTCATGACAACAGCTCCTGAATAACTGAACTTGGGCAGGAGTGCGGGTTAGGGAGAGTCCCGGCTGAAAGGAAAGCCAGCTTGTTTCAGCATATGGAGAGAGAAACATTTGCTTTGAATCTGTTTTAGCTTATTGACTTAGACGTTAGTTTGTGTTTTATCTTCCATTTCTTTTGTAAACAATTCTGACTTTTATGCCTCATTATCCGTAGTCACTTAACTACGGAAAATTTTTTTTTTTTTAACAATCTTGTTTAAGTGTTTCATCTAACCAGTGTATTTGGATTAAAGTGTGTTGGAAACTGCATTTAGGATAACAAGACTGGTGCATGTCATTTTCCACTGATAAAATGACAGACTTCATATGAGCTTGCGTTGTTCAGTAGTGTGCTGGACAGTGCAAGATGCACATTTCGGGGGGGAGAGGGGAGGAAGTCTAGGACCAGAGAATTTTCTGGGTTTCTCTGGTGGTGTACTGTAATTCATGAGTCACTGACTAGCAGCACTCAATACTGTGTAGCTGGGAACGAGTTACATGCTGGAGACTGTGTGTTACCTGCCCAGGAGTGACTGTTCTCACAGTAGAGCAGTGTAAAAGGCACCCCAGCTTGGGGAACTGAGGGGACACAGCTGTTCAACAGTCCAGATTGTACTGTGGTTAATGTCACCGACACTCAAATTCAAAGTGGCTGCTAAAACACAGAGAAAGTAAATCCATGTCCCAGAAATCAAAGACTATTCTGACTTTTATGCCTCATTACTTGTAGTCACTTAAAATCTTTTTTTTTTTTTTTTTTGGTAGTTAATCTTGTTTTATTGTTTTATCTAACCAGTGTGTTTGGATGAAAGTGTGTGGGAAATTCCATTTGGGATAACAAGGCTGGTGCATGTCACTTTCCACTGATGAAATGAAAGATTTGATATGAGCTTGTGTTTTTCAGTAGCGTGCTGGACAGTGCAAGATGCACATTTCTGGGGCAAAGTCTGGCACTTGAGAATTTGCTGGTGTTCTCCTGAGGTGTAATTCATGATTGGCTGACTAGCAGCACTCAATACTGTGTAGCTGGGAGCGAGTTACATGCTGGAGCCTGTGTGTTAACTGGCCACGAGGGGCGGTTCTCACAGTAAAGCAGTGTAAAAGGCACCCCATCTTAGAGAACTGAGGGGACACAGCTGTTCAACAGTCCAGATTGTACTCTGGGTAATGTCACAGACACTCATTATGACAGAGCCTCTTACAACACAGAGAAGGTAAATCCATGTCCCAGAAATTGAAGACTCCAGACAGAGGGCAAGTCTCCCTGGCACTGCTTCTTGCTGACAGAGAGGTCCAGAGACATAGAGAGAGTCCTGGGGAAGCTGGGAACAGTAAGCATGGGCTGGTGGGGGTTCAGTGGAGAAAGGGAACAGGAAGAGCAGGGATATCACTTAATACAGGATCTCAGCAGTGCTAGATGTCAGGATAGCACATATTGAAGCCCATTGGAAAACAATCCCAACTATACATATAAAATGATGGGGTCTAAATTAGCTGTTTCCATTCAAGAGAGAGATCTTGGAGTCATTATGAATATTTCTCTGAAAACATGCACCCAATGTGCAGCAGCAGTCAAAAAAAGCAAACAGAATGTTGGGAAACATTAAGGGACAGATAATAAGACACAAAATACCATATTGCCGCTTTATAAATCCATGATACACCCACATCTGGAATATTGCATGCATATGTTGTCACCCCATCTCAAAAAACAAACAAACAGATATTGGAATTGGAAAAGGTTCAGAAAAGGGCAACAAAAATGATTAGAGGTATGGAACAGATTCCTTATGTGAAGAGATTAAAAAGACAGGGACTTTTCAGCTTGGAAAAAAGACAACGAAGAGGAGATATGATAGAAGTCTATAAAATCAAGCCTGATGTAGAGAAAGTAAATAAGGAAGTGTTATTTACTCCTCCTCATAATACAAAAACTAGCAGTCACCCAATGAAAGTAATAGGCAGCAGATTTAAAACAAACCAAAGAAGTATTTCTTCACGCAACGCACACTCAACCTGTTGAACTCTTTGCCAGAGGATGTTGTGAAGGCCAAGACTAGAAGAGGGTTCAAAAAAAGAACAAGATAAATTCATGGAGGATAGGTCCCTCAATGGCCATTAGCCAGGATGGGCAGGAATGATGTCCCTAGCCACTGATTGCCAGAACCTGGGAATGGACGACAGGTGATGGATCACTTGTTGACTGCCTGTTCTGTTCATTCCCTCTGGGGCACCTGGCATTGGCCACTGTCAGAAGACATGATACTGGGCTAGATGGACCTTTGATCTGACCGAGTATGTCTGGTTTTATGTACTAGGGAATCTAGTGAGTCCAGTGTAATGGGAGGGAGTAGGAAAATCCCTGGGTGTGGAGAACACAGGGAAATTAGAAGCTATAATTCAGGAGCAACAGACTACTTAGTCTGGAAAAGCAGAATGGGAAAAGAAGAATCAGGTCATGTGAGTAAAGGAATGATGCACTCCAAGCTCCAAGAAGCAGAGAAGAGGGATTGTGGCTATTGCACATGGCGATGGGGGAGCAAGACTCTCCATGTCTCAAGAACAGCAGAGGCTAACAGAGGGAGTTTGCCTGGGAGCTGTCCGAGAGGAGGTACGCTAAGTGCTGCATTAGGGGGGCTGTGTTGGTGAGTATCTGAGTGTCTGTTGCTGGGACAGTTTGTCAGTTTGACCGTGTGCTTGATTGCTTGCTTGTTTGTTTGAAAAGTGTGAATTGGGAGTGCTTTGTTCCAGGTGGGCCTTGAGTGGGCCTGACTGGTATATAAGGGCAGTCAGCAGCGAACCAGCTGAGCGGCGAACAGCAGAGGCTAACAGAGGGAGTTTGCCTGGGGAAAGCTCACTGAGGCTTTCATCTGCAGGTTTCTCTGAGTAATTCTTGCAACAGCTGAGGAAGCTCTAAAGAGGAAGGTGATATGGAAGGTGAGCGATCAACTGTTGTAACCTGCACAGGTTGTGCCATGTTTGTCTTTCTTCCACAAGACAGAAGCGACTTTGTCTGTACAAAGTACAAGCTGGTCTCCATATTGGAAGAGAAGGTTCGAGGTCTGGAGAAACGAGTATCGACTCTGCGTTGCATAAGGGAAAATGAAGATTTCCTGGACAGACATCAGGAGATGCTTCTACGGCCACAATGTTCTGAAGATTCAGAGCAGCCGCAGCAGGGACAGAAGGATGGTGAAGAAGTTTGGCAGCATGTGACCTCCAGAAGGAGAAAGAGGAGCGTCCATGTACCAGCAATGGAGATTCAGGTGAGCAATCGTTTCCATGTTCTCTCTACAGGTACTAATGCGGAGAGTGGACTAGATGACACATCTGAAGGAAGGGAGCAGAAGGAGACTCCACCGACTGGAAGGCAAAAGATGCACTGTCCTAGGGATGGGGGTTCCACGACCACCATTCCCAAGAGGAGGAGGAGGGTGGTGGTGGTCGGGGACTCCCTCCTCAGGGGGACTGAGTCATCCATCTGCCGCCCCGACCGGGAAAACTGAGAGGTCTGCTGCTTGCCAGGAGCTAGGATACACGATGTGACGGAGAGACTGCCGAGACTCATCAAGCCCTCAGATCGCTACCCCTTCCTGCTTCTCCACGTGGGCACCAATGATACTGCCAAGAATGACCTTGAGCGGATCACTGCAGACTACGTGGCTCTGGGAAGAAGGATAAAGGAGTTTGAGGCGCAAGTGGTGTTCTCGTCCATCCTCCCTGTGCAAGGAAAAGGCCTGGGTAGAGACCGTTGAATCGTGGAAGTCAACGAATGGCTACGCAGGTGGTGTCGGAGAGAAGGCTTTGGATTCTTCGACCATGGGATGGTGTTCCAAGGAGGAGGAGTGCTAGGCAGAGACGGGCTCCACCTAACGAAGAGAGGGAAGAGCATCTTCGCCAGCAGGCTGGCTAACCTAGTGAGGAGGGCTTTAAACTAGGTTCAACGGGGGAAGGAGACCAAAGCCCTGAGGTAAGTGGGGAAATGGGATCCTGGGAGGAAGCAAGAGCAGGAGAGCGCAAGAGGGGAGGACTCCTGTCTCATACTGAGAAAGAGGGACGATCGATGAGTTATCTTAAGTGCCTATACACAAATGCAAGAAGCCTGGGAAACAAGCAGGGAGAACTGGAAGTCCTGGCACAGTCAGGGAACTATGATGCAATTGGAATAACAGAGACTTGGTGGGATAACTCACATGACTGGAGTACTGTCATGGATGGATATAAACTGTTCAGGAAGGACAGGCAGGGCAGAAAAGGTGGGGGAGTTGCATTGTATGTAAGAGAGGAGTATGACTGCTCAGAGCTCTGGTATGAAACTGCAGAAAAACCTGAGAGTCTCTGGATAAAGTTGAGAAGTGTGAGCAACAAGGGTGATGTCGTGGTCGGAGTCTGCTATAGATCACCAGACCAGGGGGATGAGGTGGACGAGGCTTTCTTCTGGCAACTAGCAGAAGTTGCTAGATCGCAGGCCCTGGTTCTCATGGGAGAGTTTAATCACCCTGATATCTGCTGGGAGAGCAATACAGCGGTGCACAGACAATCCAGGAAGTTTTTGGAAAGTGTAGGGGACAATTTCCTAGTGCAAGTGCTGGAGGAACCAACTAGGGGCAGAGCTTTTCTTGACCTGCTGCTCACAAACAGGGAAGAATTAGTAGGGGAAGCAAAAGTGGATGGGAACCTGGGAGGCAGTGATCATGAGATGGTCGAGTTCAGGATCCTGACACAAGGAAGAAAGGAGAGCAGCAGAATACGGACCCTGGACTTCAGAAAAGCAGACTGACTCCCTCAGGGAACAGATGGACAAGATCCCCTGGGAGAATAACATGAAGGGCAAAGGGGTCCAGGAGAGCTGGCTGTATTTTAAAGAATCTTTATTGTGGTTGCAGGAACAAACCATCCCGATGTGTAGAAAGAATAGTAAATATGGCAGGCGACCAGCTTGGCTTAACAGTGAAATCCTTGCTGACCTTAAACGCAAAAAAAAAGCTTACAAGAAGTGGAAGATTGGACAAATGACCAGGGAGGAGTATAAAAATATCGCTCAGGCATGGAAGAGTGAAATCAGGAAGGCCAAATCGCACTTGGAGTTGCAGCTAGCAAGAGATGTTAAGAGTAACAAGAAGGGTTTCTTCAGGTATGTTAGCAACAAGAAGAAAGTCAAGGAAAGTGTGGGCCCCTTACTGAATGAGGGAGGCAACCTAGTGATAGAGGATGTGGAAAAAGCTAATGTACTCAATGCTTTTTTTGCCTCTGTCTTCACAAACAAGGTCAGCTCCCAGACTGCTGGACTGGGCAGCACAGTATGGGAAGGAGGTGATCAGCCCTCCATGGAGAAAGAAGTGGTTCGGGACTATTTAGAAAAAATGGATGAGCACAAATCCACGGGGCCAGATGCGCTGCATCCAAGGGTGCTAAAGGAGTTGGCGGATGTGATTGCGGAGCCATTGGCCATCATCTTTGAAAACTCATGGCGATCGGGGGAGGTCCCGGATGACTGGAAAAAGGCTAATGTAGTGCCCATCTTTAAAAAAGGGAAGAAGGAGGATCCGGGGAACTATAGGCCAGTCAACTTCACCTCAGTCCCTGGAAAAATCATGGAGCAGGTCCTCAAGGAATCAATTATGAAACACTTAGAGGAGAGGAAAGTGATCAGGAACAGTCAGCATGGATTCACCAAGGGGAAGTCGTGCCTGACTAACCTAATTGCCTTCTATGAGGAGATAACTGGCTCTGTGGATGAGGGGAAAGCAGTGGATGTGTTATTCCTTGATTTTAGCAAAGCTTTTGATACGGTCTCCCACAGTATTCTTGCCGGCAAGTTAAAGAAGTATGGGCTGGATGAATGGACTGTAAGGTGGATAGAAAGCTGGCTAGATCGTCGGGCTCAACGGGTAGTGATCAATGGCTCCATGTCTAGTTGGCAGCCGGTTTCAAGCGGAGTGCCCCAAGGGTCGGTCCTGGGGCCGGTTTTGTTTAATATCTTTATTAATGATCTGGAGGATGGTGTGGACTGCACTCTCAGCAAGTTTGCAGATGACACTAAACTGGGAGGCGTGGTAGATATGCTGGAGGGTAGGGATCAGATACAGAGGGACCTAGACAAATTAGAGGATTGGGCCAAAAGAAACCTGATGAGGTTCAACAAGGACCTGCACTTAGGACGGAAGAATCCTATGCACTGCTACAGACTAGGGAGCGAATGGCTAGGTAGCAGTTCTGCAGAAAAGGACCTAGGGGTCACAGTGGATGAGAAGCTGGATATGAGTCAACAGTGTGCTCTTGTTGCCAAGAAGGCTAATGGCATTTTGGGCTGTATAAGTAGGGGCATTGCCAGCAGATCGAGGGATGTGATCGTTCCCCTTTATGCGACATTGGTGAGGCCTCATCTGGAGTACTGTGTCCAGTTTTGGGCCCCACACTACAAGAAGGATGTGGAAATATTGGAAAGAGTCCAGCGGAGGGCAACAAAAATGATTAGGGGTCTGGAGCACATGACTGATGAGGAGAGGCTGAGGGAACTGGGATTGTTTAGTCTCCAGAAGAGAAGAATGAGGGGGGATTTGATAGCTGCTTTCAACTACCTGAGGGGGGGTTCCAAAGAGGATGGAGCTCAGCTGTTCTCAGTGGTGGCAGATGACAGAACAAGGAGCAATGGTCTCAAGTTGCAGTGGGGGAGGTCTAGGTTGGATATTAGGAAACACTATTTCACTAGGAGGGTGGTGAAGCACTGGAATGGGTTACCTAGGGAGGTGGTGGAATCTCCTTCTTTGGAGGTTTTTAAGGCCCAGCTTGACAAAGCCCTGGCTGGGATGATTTAGTTGGGAATTGGTCCTGCTTTGAGCAGGGGGTTGGACTAGATGACCTCCTGAGGTCCCTTCCAACCCTGATATTCTATGATTCTAAGTTTCACTACCAACCTAAACCATTTTCACATGCTGGGGTGCAATCCAGATCAGTGAGGAGTTGTGCCATCTGTAATCCTGGGTGAGATTTAATGTTCTCCTGCTGGAGCTCCCCTGTCTGGATACTCCAAGCCAGCATTCAAGGACTCATGGAGTGTCTGTGTGATAAGTAACCCTGGACCAGAAGCCTGCTTGTTACACCTCAATCACATTCTGGTTGGGTGGAGTACACTCAGGGCTTGTCTACACTACAAAATTAGGTCGGATTTATAGAAGCCGGTTTTATAGAAACCGGTTTTATGCAGCCGATTGTGTGTGTCCCCACATAAAATGCTCTAAGTGCATGAAGTCGGCGGACCGCGTCCACAGTACCGAGGCTAGCGTCGACTTCCGGCGCATTGCACTATGGGTACCTATTCCACAGTTCCCGGAGTCTCCGGCGCCCATTGGAATTATGGGTTGAGATCGCAATGCCCGAATGATGCAAAGCAGTGCCGCGGGGGGTTCTGGGTACATTGCGTCAGGCCCCTCCCCCGCCGTCACAGCAACGGCAGACAATAGATTCGCGCCTTTTTACCTGGGTTACCTGTGCAGACAACATACCACGCCAAGCATGGAGCCCGCTCAGCTCAGCTCACCGTCACCATATGTCTTCCGGGTGCCGGCAAACGTGGGACTGCATTGCTAAACAGCAGCAGCAGCTTACTGCCTTTTGGCGGTAGACGGTGCAGCATGAGTGGTAGCCTTCATCAGCGATCGGGATGCTGGTAGCTGTGGGGCTGGCAGCCGTAGGGTTGCATTGCACCAGCCCCTTGCCTTTTGGCAGTAGATGGTTTATTACGACTGGTAACCGTCCTCGTCGGACAAATTTACAGGTTGCCTGAAATGCTCATAGATTATTATAGCCTGAGCGCCTTTACCGATCCTTCTGGCTACCGTCCATCGTTGGACGATGATGGCTACCAGTCGTAGTATACTATTTTCTGCCAAGTACTGTCTGCTAAGCACCCAGAAAAGGCCGAGGGCGATCTGGGTGCTGGCAGAGATGTGGCTGGCACACGTAGGGTTACATTGCTACCAAGCACCCAGAAAATGCCGAGGGCTATCAGTCATGCTGCACTGTCGTCTTAAGATGTAAAAAATAGATTTGTTCTGTATTCATTTCCTTCCCCCCTCCCTCCGTCAAATCAACGGCCTGCTAAACCCAGGCTTAGGAGTTCAATCTCTGGGGGGGGCATTCTGTGTGACAGTTGTTTGTATTTCTCCCTGATGCACAGCCACCTTTCTTGATTTTAATTCCCTGTACCTGTACGCCATGTCGTCACTCGCCCCTCCCTCCCTTCTTCCCCTGGTCTTTAGATACTAGTTTCGCGCCTTTTTTCAGACCAGACGCCATAGCTATCACTGGGATCATGGATCCCGCTCAGATCACCACGGCAATTATGAGCACTATGAACACCACGCGCATTGTCCTGGAGTATATGCAGAGCCTGGACATGCCAAAGCAAAACCAGGACCAGCTGAGGAGGAGGAGGAGGCGATTGCAGCGCGGCGACGATAGCGATGAGGAAATTGACATGGACCTAGACCTCTCACAAGGCACAGGCCCCAGCAATGTGGAAATCATGGTGTTACTGGGGCAGGTTCATGCCATGGAACGCCGATTCTGGGCCCGGGAAACAAGCACAGACTGGTAGGACCGCATCGTGTTGCAGGTCTGGGACGATGCCCAGTGGCTGCGAAACTTTCGCATGCGTAAGGGCACTTTCATGGAACTTTGTGACTTGCTTTCCCCTGCCCTGAAGCGCCAGAATACCAGGATGAGAGCAGCCCTCACAGTTGAGAAGCGAGTGGCGATAGCCCTGTGGAAGCTTGCAACGCCAGACAGCTACCGGTCAGTCGGGAATCAATTTGGAGTGGGCAAATCTACTGTGGGGGCTGCTGTGATCCAAGTTGCCAGGGCAATGAGAGACCTGGTGATATCAAGGGTAGTGACTCTGGGAAACGTGCAGGACATAGTGGGTGGCTTTGCTGCAATGGGATTCCCAAACTCTGGTGGGGCGATAGACGGAACCCATATCCCTATCTTGGCACCGGCGCACCAAGCCACCGAGTACATAAACCGCAAGGGGTACTTTTCAATGCTGCTGCAAGCCCTGCTGGATCACAAGGGACGTTTCACCGACATCAACGTGGGCTGGCCGGGAAGGGTACATGATGCTCGCGTCTTCAGGCACTCTCTTCTGTTTCGAAAGCTGGAGGAAGGGACTTTCTTCCCGGACCAGAAAATAACCATTGGGGATGTTGAAATGCCTATCGTGATCCTTGGGGACCCAGCCTACCCCTTAATGCCATGGCTCATGAAGCCATACACAGGCAGCCTGGACAGGAGTCAGGACCTGTTCAACTACAGGCTGAGCAAGTGCCGAATGGTGGTGGAATGTGCATTTGGGCGTTTAAAAGCGCGCTGGCGCAGCTTACTGACTCGCTGTGACCTCAGCGAAAAGAATATCCCCATTGTTATTGCTGCTTGCTGTGCGCTCCACAATATCTGTGAGAGTAAGGGGGAGACATTTATGGCGGGGTGGGAGGTAGAGGCAAATCGTGTGGCCGCTGATCACGCGCAGCCAGACACCAGGGCGGTTAGAGCAGCACAGCAGGGCGCGGTGCGCATCAGAGAGGCTTTGAAAACTAGTTTTGTGACTGGCCAGGCTACGGTGTGAAACTTCTGTTTGTTTCTCCTTGATGAAATCGCAGCCCCCCCACCCACCCGGTTAACTCTACTACCCTGTAAACCAAGCACCCCACCCTCCCCTACCCTCCCCTCTTCAAGCACCACTTGCAGAGGCAATAAAGTCATTGTTACTTCACATTAATGCATTCTTTATTAATTCAGCACACAACTAGGGGGATAATTGCAAAGGTAGCCCGGGATGGGTGGGGGAGGAGGGAAGCAGCACACAACTAGGGGGATAATTGCAAAGGTAGCCCGGGATGGGTGGGGGAGGAGGGAAGGAAAAGGACACACTGCACTTTAAAACTTATTGCACTGGAAATCATCTAGGCTGGAGTGATTGGGTGGCCGGAGGCCCCCCCACCGTGTTCTTGGGCGTCTGGGTGAGGAGGCAATGGGACTTGGGGAGGAGGGCTGTTGGTTACAGAGGGGCCGTAGCGGCGGTCTATGCTCCTGCTGCCTTTCCTGCAGCTCAACCATACGCAGGAGCATATCACTTTGATGCTCCAGCAGCCGGAGCATCGACTCTTGCTTTATGAGTACAACTTGACGCCACTTCTCCTCTTCAGCCCGCGTTTCAGCACGCAACTTCTCCTCTTGAGCACGCAACTTCTCCTCTTCAGCCCGCCACCTCTCCTCTCGCTCATATTGGGCTTTTTTAAAATCAGTCATTGACTGCCTCCACGCATTCTGCTGTGCTCTGTCAGCATGGGAGGCAGTCTGCAGTTCAGTGAACATTTCGTCACGCGTCCTTCGCTTCCTTCTTCGAATATTCACTAGCCTCTGTGAAGGTGAAACATTTGCAGCTGGTGGAGGAGAAGGGAGAGTTGTTTAAAAAAAGATACATTTTAGAGAACAATGGGTACACTCTTTCACGTTAGATTTTGCTGTTCACATCACACAGCACATGTGCTTTCGTTACAAGGTCGCATTTTTCCTCTTATATTGAGGGCCTGCCGGTTTGGTGTGAGAGATCACTCACGCAGTGCCAGGCCACAGATTTCAGCTTGCAGGCACCCATGGTAAGACACAGTCTTTTGGCTTTTTTAACCTTGTTAACAAGTGGGGATGGTTTAAAACAGTACTGCTCTCATTAACCATACCAAGCACCCGTTGGGTTGGCCATTTAAAATGGGTTTGCAATGTAAAAGGAGGGGCTGCGGTTTCAGGGTTAACGTGCACCACAAACCCAACTAATTCCCCTCCCCCACACACCCAATTCTCTGGGATGATCACTTCACCCCTCCCACCCACCGCGTGGCTAACAGCGGGGAATATTTCTGTTCAGCAGAGCAGGAAGGGGCACCTCTGAATGTCCCCTTAATAAAATCGCCCCATTTCAACCAGGTGACCGTGAATGATATCACTCTCCTGAGGATAACAAAGAGCGATAAGGAATGGATGTTGTCTGCATGCCAGCAAACACCGGGACCATACGCTGCCATGCTTTGTTATGCAATGATTCCAGACTACGTGCTACTGGCCTGGCCTGGCAAAGTGTCCTACCATGGCGGACGGGATAAGGCAGCCCTCCCCAGAAACCTTTTGCAAAGGCTTTGGGAGTACATGAAGGACAGCTTTCTGGAGATGTCCCTGGAGGATTTCCGCTCCATCCCCATACACGTTAACAGACTTTTCCAGTAGCTGTACTGGCCGCGATTGCCAGGGCAAATTAATCATTAATCATTAAACACGCTTGTTTTTAAACCATGTGTAATATTTACAAAGGTACACTCACCAGAGGTCCCCTGTGTGCCCACAGGGTCTTGGGTGAGTTCGGGGGTTACTGGTTCCAGGTCCAGGGTGACAAACATATCCTGGCTGTTGGGGAAACTGGTTTCTCCGCTTCCTTGCTGCTGTGAGCTATCTATGATGTTCTCTCCATCCTCATCTTCCTCGTCCGCCGAACCCGCTTCCCTGTTTCCAGCGAGGGACTGATAGCACACGCTTGGGCTAGTGGTGGCTGCACCCCCTAGAATGGCATGCAGCTCCGCGTAGTAGCGGCATGTTTGCGGCTCAGCCCCAGACCTTCCGTTTGCGTCTCTGGCTTTGTGGTAGGCTTGCCTTAGCTCCTTAATTTTCACGCGGCACTGCTGTGCGTCCCTGTTATGGCCTCTGTCCTTCATGGCCTTGGAGATCTTTTCTAATGTTTTGCCATTTCTTTTACTGTTTCGGAGTTCGGACAGCACTGATTCATCTCCCCAGATGGCGAGCAGATCCCGTACCTCCCGTTCAGTCCAGGCTGGAGCTCTTTTGCGATCCTGGGACTGGGACTCCATCACGGTTACCTGTGCTGATGAGCTCTGCATGGTCACCTGTGCTCTCCACGCTGAGCAAACAGGAAATGAAATTCAAACATTCGCGGGGCTTTTCCTGTCTACCTGGCCAGTGATCTGAGATGAGAGTGCTGTCCAGAGCGGTCACAATGAATTTGTTAGTCTCTAAGGTGCCACAAGTACTCCTGTTATTTTTGCGGATACAGACTAACACGGCTGCTACTCTGAAACCAATGAAGCACTGTGGGATAGCTCCCGGAGGCCAATAATGTCGAATTCCGTCCACACTAACCCAATTCCGACCCCCTTAAGGCCGATTTTATCGCTAATCCCCTCGTCGAGGTGGTGTAAAGAAACCGGTTTAAAGGGCCCTTTAAGTCGAAAGAAAGGGCTTCGTCGTGTAAACGTGTCCAGGCTTAAGTCGATTTAACGCAGCTAAAGTCGACCTAAACTCGTAGTGTAGACCAGGCCACAGTGTTTCAGAGAAGGCCAGGAGTAGGAACCTTCTCTTGGTTATGCTAGACCTAACCCCCACTTTTACTTGTGCAAACAGGAGATATTTGACACTGTGAGATACAGCTCCTGAGCTCTGTTCCCAAAGTGTTCTGAAGCAGGGGAGGGTAGAGTGGTACTGTGTCAGTGACATGTTGGGGTCATGCAGAAATAGGACAGAGTAGAGGTTGCATTATGGGGCTAGCATGAACTTTATCTCTTCATTATCTCTAACTTTATCTCAAAGAGAGAGCCCCTTGTCTCTCCCAGCAGATCCATCACACACCTACTAGCCACCGACTGATACAGGAGATGGAGCCCCTAGCAGGGTCCAGGGAGTACTCCCTGGTAGGAAGCCAAACACCCTCCTCATTGTGAGGAGCTGGATATGAAGGGAGGGGAAACACCCCTAAATCTCACTGGTGGATGCCCCTTTCATATCTCACAGCAGCCGCTGGTTAGTCAGATTAGGCTCCAGCACTAGGAGTCTGCTCAGTTTTCCTAGCCCCATGTAGGCAGATTATTTTCTGTTTCAGAAATTAAGGCATTTCCACATCCAAACCTCATGGGTCTGTTCCTAGAATTTAGTCCACTTATTAAACAAATCCCAGCAGGCTTGCCACAGCCTGTCCTCCCTTTCTCCACCCTGTGCATTTTGTGCCCTGCTCCAACCTCCAAACCAGACTGTGCAAACCTTCCCATCTCCTGTGTATTTGCTGTCCCTCTCCTCCAGCAGGAACCCACCAAAAATTTCCCAATAATCCCTACCTGAGCCATCTCCACTGCAGCCATTTCTCTTCCCTGTCCCATGGGAGGATGGGATGAGCTGGAGCGAAACATGGATGCCATTCTGCAGCCTGGGAGGGTGAGAAAGGTAATTGTGGGGGTTTCAGAACAGGCTTTAGTTAATTTCACATCTCAATTCCCCCAGGCTCTTTCCCTACAGAGAGAGATCCTAGATTCTGCCATGCTGGGAAAATGCTTCATCTCTTTATTACAGTGTAGACCTGGCCCCTCCTGCCAGGCTAAGCCAACAGAGAGATTTTTAACCTCCCTTCTCCCTCCCCCCATCCCATAACAAATCTCTGAACACAATGCTAGAAAAGAGCAGAACCAAAGGAGTCGCTGTGGGGGATTCCCTTGGACAGTGACCCCAGGGCAGCCACACCCCAGCAGGGGGAATATGGAGTGAGGAACTGACTTTTCCTCTGTCTGATCCTTTTCTTGTTCACCGGAAAGTGATTCTGCCCAGGGATGCTGTAATACATGTGTCTGGGTGGATTAGAGAGCTGGAAATCTCTCCTGCAACTCATTTCTACCACTGCCCCTTTCAGTCTCTCCTTCCCCGTCCTCTCTCCCTGCCCCTCTGTCTGAGAAAGTCCGATTCCTGGGTGCTTGGCTCACCCATGGCTGGACATTCTCCTGGCAATTGCTAATGGGAGGAGAAATGAGAAGGGGCTGTTTGTGCAGTCACATTCATGCCAGTCCCCAGCACTTTCACTGAGGTCTTTCAGTTATCTGGAGGCTGTGGCTCAGAATTTAGTATTAACAGGGCCCAGGGCTGCCCTAGGGGGCTAATAACAGCTGGAGAAAGTCATCCCCTGAGCTGGGCAGAGAAGAAGCTTTAATTAAGACCACTTCCAAGCACAGAACCCCCATTGGGGGAGCAGCAGCAGCTGCTAAGCCTGGTCTCCCAGATCACAATGGAGGCTGCAGCGTCTGACCCAGGAAGCTGAACCCCAATATCCTGAGCAGAGAGGGACAGAGCATTTGAGCAGCCTTCCCTCCTTTAACTCTCTAGGGAGAGCAGCTAACGAGAGCTCCTCCTCACAGGGAGAATCTCATTTGTCCCACTGTCCATCTGGAGTCACTCCTTGTCTTTCCATACAATGACTCTGGATTAACAATGGTCTCAATGAAACCAGATTTCAGAAAGAATGAGTCCAGAATGCTGTGGAAGAGATCATTGTGTGGCAGTGCTAACCCCCTTCGCACCTCCCTCACCCCTCAGATCTAGGACAAGGACTCGGGGCACGAATTTTCCCAACAGAACTGGAAGTTCCTGCAGTTTTCAAGAGGGGAGAAAAGCAAAATCTGTGATTTCACCTCACAGTGTTTGATAAGTGGATAGAAAGTTATCACAGTGACTGGGCGTGGCCGGGGAATGCCTCCAGGATTCTAGCACAAGCTGATCAGGGAGAAGTAGCGAGGTCAGGAGCAGCCCCCAGAGCCCCCAGCCACCCCCCCCAGCACCCGGAGCCCAGACCCCCAAGCCAGGGTCCCACCAAATATTCCCTGGGACCCAGCCCCAAGAGTCCCTGGCCAGGGACCCCAGATACCCCTCAGAGCTCTACCGGCCAGAGAACCCCCACCAGACCATCACTGCCAGGCTGGGAATCCCAAAAGGTTCCCCCCACCAAGAACCCCCAGCAGCCAGGGACCCCCCCCAAAGGGATACCCTACTGGAAAATCAGTCCCTCACTGCCTGCCTGGGATTTCCCCACTGCCTGCCTAGGACCCCCTGCCTGCCCTCCAGCAGCATTGCCATGCCATGCAATTTGCCTGGGACCCCATCCTCCCCCCAGTGGGACCCCTTGATTCTTTACAGCAGGACCCCTCACTCTGCTTGCCTGGCATCCCCTGACCTAGTGCCAGGGATCCCACCCCCAGCTCTGTGCACTGGGCATGGCAACGATCCCAGGAGCCAGCGGGGGAAGCTCAGACAGAGCCCCTGGCACAGCACCAGGCACCCTCTAACCCCCACCCCGCCTCCCCAAGAGATGCCCACCCCCTTTGTTCTGCAGCCAACAGGCCCCCAGCAATACCTCAGGGCTGGGCACATCAGAACCACCCCCCGAGACCCCAAGCCTCCAGAACCCACCAACCTGACTAGGGTACCCCCTCTGCCCAGCCACCCAGAGGCCTCCCCCTACCACAATGCCCCTTCAGCTCCAGCTGTAATCTCCCCACACAGACACCCCACCCCCAGGGACAGCGTTACCTCACAGTGTCTGAGAAGTGGATAGAAAGTTATCACCGCCCCCTGCTGGGCAGTCGCGCAGGCAGAGGGAGCCCTGGGGGATGCTTCTTTAACAGGAGAATGGAAGGCCTGGAGGGCCAAAGTCAGTAAGAAATTTCCATGCCCGGTCACTAGCAAATAATGGCCACCATCGATCTACCCCAGAGGTGGCTACATCTTAGCACTGTGAGAAGTAGCCCCTCACAAAGACCATTTGTCATGGGGTTTGGAATACTTTTGGACCCACGCTGCACTCAAAGAGACCTCCTCATCCCGTGCCAGCTGGAGAAAAGAAAAGGGTACAGCCAACTCTTTGTTACCAGCAGAGAACCACTGATCCCCGAGACAGGGGGAGGCCTCTGGCTTTGATGTGTATTAAATATGTGGCTGGTCTCTTTCATCAGCAAATATTTTAACAGACATAAAGGGGGGAACAAATATAGCGGGGAACAAATGATTATCAAAGGAGAGGGGAAAGATGATCATTGGGCAATTTAACCCCCTTCAACCTACAGGATGGCGACTGACTCAGGGCAACAGGTTCCCTCCAAGGAAGGAGAAGTTGCTCGGATTTAGAAACATGGGGAACAGCCCCAGACCTGACAGGATTTTTAATTGACATTAAATGACATACAAAGAGGAAAACCTGAAATTTGAGATCAATGTTCAGAAATGAAAGCGAAAAGGTTGGAAAATGGAGGAATTTTGTATCCATTTTTGCCTATTATAGAAAGAAAGTGGAAAATCTGAGGGATTTTATGTCAGTTGCTGTTAGGAGGGAAAAATCTGAGTGTATTTCACATCAGTGTTTGATAAATGAATAAAGAGGAAATGGGCAACATTTGCAAACATTTTATATCCATATTCAGGAATCTGAGAAAAGGTGTAAATCTGAGATTTTCTTAGTATTTTATAATTAGAAAGACAGGGGAAAATCTCAGGGCATATTCAATTAGAAATAGACACCTAGAGAAAAAGTGAGGCAAATGTTTAGGGTATTTTATATCAATCTTTGAGATCCGCAGCAAATACATGTCACAAACTACGCAATTGATAACATGAGAGAAAAATACCAAGATCGGAGGGGATTTTATATATTGCTATTAACTAATTAGTGGAAGAGGGGGACTGTTTGCCTGGATTGAATATGACTGGCCAATACGTAAACAGAAAGTGATGGTTTCCTCCACTGCCACCATTCACATAGGCAGCAGGGAGCCCTTTGAGGAGCTGCTTTAAGAGGGCAAGGGAGGGGGAGCTGGAGCTGGGAGGCTCCCTGGATGAGGGAAGGGGGCAGCAATGGGGGACAGGTAGGTGACTGGCAACTGATGGCTGGGGGCCATAACTGTGTTGGTAGTTATGGGGCAGCAGGTGGGATTAGGAAACCAGGGGTGTGGGCAGTCTCCATGGGGGACACGTGCTCCCTTCCCCGCCCTGGCAGAGAACGGGCATCTCATGCCATACCCACTCCAGGGGCAGCCATGTTTTGGGGAATGACTCAGGGCAACAATTTCCCACCTTAACAAGGACAAATCGCTGCAGATAAAATGGGTGGGAAAATCCCCCACATCGGAGAGATTTTAAATGGACATTTGAGACTCATGGAGAGACCAGGGGGCAATCGGGGGAGACCAGGGGGCAATCGGGGGAGAGGAGAGAGCTGATCATTTGAGGGGAAAGGGGGGGAATCTCCCCGGATTTTATAGCCACGTGTGAGATGCTGAGAGAGAAAAGGGGAAGAACTAGAGAGAATTTGTATCAGGGGGTGAGAAGCAAGTGGCACAAACAGGGACAGGATCCAATGAACTCCCCTCCCCCCTTCCCCGCCCGACACTTCTCCCCCGGGGATTTCCTGGCTGCAAAGAGACAGTTCAACCCCCCCGCGTCCACTGACCTCCCCCGCCGCAACTGCGGCTTCTCCCCCCCATCGGGCCCCCGTCTCTGCCCCCCCCCCCCATCCCAGCGGTGCCGGGGGCAGATCCTGCTGCAGCTCCGCTGGGGCTGAGGCAGCTCCGAGGCTTCTCCCAGGTTCCCCGGGGCAGAGAGTCACTTTCCTGCCCGGCCCCAGCGCCCCCCCTCCCGGGGTCTCTCACTCACCGCGGGGTCCCAGGTGGAAAAAGCCCCCCCCCGGCCGGGCACGGAGGGATTAATGCCGGGCTCCCCTAGCACAGGCCCCGGGTCACACAGCGACAGTCTGTGGCAGAACCTCGCCCTCAGGAGCTGCCCCGCCCCCGGCTCGTGCTTTGTTCTCCCGCCTCCACGGGGTCTCGCACTGAGCATGCGCAGTAACAGCTTTTGAAACCCTCCCTTACCTGAGCTGAGGAGGGCGGAAGTGCCCTGCGGAGCATGCTGGGAGACATATTTCCTGACGCTGCAGGGAGCGGAAGTGACGTTGGACAGGGTGGCGGACGGGTGACGAACCGGGCTGCGAACGCGCGCGCGGGGTGCTGCGGCTCTGCCTGGCTCGTGAGGGGCCGTTAGAGCCTCTCCCGGGGCCGGAGAAGAGGTTTGTGTCTCCTGGCTCTGGGCATGCGCAGATCGGGGGCGGGGGGAGAGTCCCGCATGCGCAGAAGTAGCGCTCACCCGCTGCTGCTCCCTGGCGCTGCGGGGCCGGGCGGAGCAGGAGGGTCTGTGCCGGGGAGACCCATTAACCCCCCCGTGCCCGGCCCGGGCCCTGCTCCCGCTGGAGCCGCCCTGGGGCCGCCCCGGGCTCTGCCCGCCCCGCTGCGGAACTGCAGCCTCCAGGTACCGGAGCGAGCCCCGGGGCCGGGCGGTGACTCTGCCCCAGTGTCCGTGGGGCGGACCCGGCATCTCGCAGCGCCGGGATCTGCTCCCTGGGGCCGCGCCCGCGGGGGGCTCGGAGCTGCTGTCCCTGCAGGAGCCCAACGCCCCCGGCCCGGCCAGGCCCTGCCCTGGGGGCCCACGGGTGGGTCCCGGGGGGAGGGGGCCAGCCCCCACTGGGGTCTCTGCGTGGGGCCGGGCGGGGACTGCCGGGCGGGAAGACCTGGGAAAGGGGCGGATGGAAAATGTCTGTGCAGCCCGGACATGGCCGGGGGGGGGGGGGGTAGAAGAGCAGGTGACCCCCCGAGGAGCGGGGAGAGAAAGGGGGGGGCTGAGATCCCCTCGGATTTACCGCTGCCCCCTCCCGTGGGGACCCCCCATCCTCTCCAGCCCTGCCCCCCTTCTCTCTAGAGAGCAACGAGCAACATCCAGGGTGACCCCCCCCCTTTTCCCTCAAATCCCTGAGAAGGTCTCTGTTCCCCTCCCCCGATTGTGCCCCGTTTTCTCTCCACTTTGCCAATGGCCAGTTCAAATCTCAGGTTTCGGGTGTTTCCCCCCCCCCCCCCCATTTTTACCTGCAGTGATTTGTCCTTGTTTACGTGGGAAATGGTTCCCCTGAGGGATTTCTGAACTGGGAAGAGGGTTAATGGGCAGAGGCTGGGAGAGCCCTGAGACAGGGATACCTCTGGGCTGGGGGGCCACTCTCTGCTGTCAACAGGGCATGGAAAGGCCCGGAAGGGAAGGGAGGAGCAAGCGTCCCCCATGGAGATGGCCCAGCCCCAGGTTTCCCAGTCCCAGCTACTTCCCCCTCCCCCACCCTGCCCAACCCAGCAGCCCCCCTCCACACCAACCGCCTGCTAGTCACATTCCCAGACCCCACTGCCAGCCCCTCCCCACAGCCAGTGACCTTCTGACTCCAGCTCCACTCCTTTCCCCTGTGAAAGCCACATCACCCAGGGCTCCCTGCCGGCCATGTGAATGTGAGGCAAGAAGAATCCATCCCATTCTGTTGTGAACTGAATATCGCTGTATAATCCCCTCAAATTTCCCCTCCTTTCTCTTGAACTGTTGAATGGTAACATAAAATCCCCCAGATGTTGGTGCTTCTCTCTTACATTGGCAAATATTTAGTTTGTGCCCCATTTTTTCCTCAGTTCTGAAATACTGATATCTAATTCTTGAAAATCTTCCCACTTTTCTCTCCAGGTGTCTGACTGAGATCAGGGCTCTTCTCGTACTGAGTATGGCTCAGGCCTTGCCTGAGATCAGGTCCCCCAGTGTGCCAGGCACTGCACAAACCCTGACCAAGTTTGGGGCACTCATTGTACCAGGAACTGCACAGACCCCTCCGGAGAGCAGAGACTTTGTTATGCAGGGCTCTGCACAGACACTGACCAAGATCAGGGTCCCCATTGTGACAGGTGCTGAACAGACACCAAGGGTATCTCTACCCTGCCATTAAAAACCTACAGCTGGCCCATGCCAGCTGACTCAGGCTCACAAGGCTCAGGCGAAGGGTTGTTTAATTGCAGTGTAGATGTCCGGGTTCCGGCTGGAGCTGGGCTGTAGGATCCTGCGAGGTGTGAGGATGCCAGACCTTGGGCTGCAGCCCAAACCGGAACATCGACACCACAATTAAACAGCCCTGCAGCCTGAGCCATGTGAGCCCAAGTCAGCGGGCACGGGCCAGCCACTGGTGTCTAACTGCAGTGTAGACATGCCCACTGTGACAGAGAGTCCTTGCCACAAAGAGCTCAAAGGCTAAATAGGAAAATGGTGGGAGGTAATTTGCTCAAGTTTCCATGGAGAATTTCATAGAATCATAGAATATCAGGGTTGGAAGGGACCTCAGGAGGTCATCTAGTCCAACCCCCCGCTCAAAGCAGGACAAATTCCCAACTAAATCATCCCAGCCAGGGCTTTGTCAAGCCGGGCCTTAAAAACCTCCAAAGAAGGAGACTCCATCACCTCCCTAGGTAACGCATTCCAGTGCTTCACCATCCTCCTAGTGAAAAAGTTTTTCCTAATATCCAACCTAGACCTCCCCCACTGCAACTTGAGACCATTGCTCCTTGTTCTGTCAAGTTGGGGCAAAACTGGGAACTAAACCCAGATTGTTTGAATTCTTGCCTCTCCCCTTACACACAAGCTGGGCTTGGGGTTATACAGTGTTCTTTTGGTCTGTGTTTGCATTGCATTGGCTTCCAAGGGAGGTTGTGGAATTTCCTTCACTGGAGGTCTTTAACATCAGGTTAGAGGTACACCAGTCTGGGAATGTCTAGGGATACTTGGTACTAACTCATCACAGGACACTTGTATAGACGACCTCTCAAGATCCCTTCCATGCCTACATTGAAATAATTCTCTTTTGTGCTGTGTTCTGTTCTATGCTGAGCTGTTTTGCATGGTGCCATTTGGAACTGTTATTGCACCATGTTGTATTGCATAGTTTTATGGTGCATTGTTTTGCCTCAGCATGTTGGGTGCCTGTGTTGTGTTGGTTTGAGTTGAGCTCTTTTTCATTGTGTAATTTTGTCCTAGGGTGTGTTAGTTTGCATTGTGTTGCTTTCTTTTCCTCTGTACTGTCATTTTATGCTGTGGTGTTTTTGTTTTTTTTTCTGGATTGCCTGAAATTATGTTGTGGTGGGTTTTATTCTGTATGTTGTGTTTTATACGTATATATTTCATAGCATCATAGAAATGTAGTGCTGGACAGGACCTCAAGATGTCATCAAGTCCGGCTCTCTCTACTGAGGCAGGACCAAGTATACGTAGATTGTCTGTGACAGAGGTTTGTCCTACCTGTTCTTAAAAACTTCCAGGGAAAGAGACTCCACAGCCACCCCTGTAAGACTATTCCATATACTTAGCTCTGGTGACACCCACACAGATTTTAGTGGTGAGCAGCTCTGGAGAGAGAGGAGACCCCAGTGAGTGGGCAGTTGGGTAAATAGACTAAAGTTAGGAGGAGGGACACTGACGTGTCCAAGGTCACCCAGGCTGTCTGTGACAGAGCTAGAAATAGATCCCAGTGCTAGTGCCACTGTACTGCAGTTTTGGGCACTGAAGGTCTCTGCCACACTGGTGTTTTAGGCACTGGTGCAAACCCTTAGTATACATAGAATTTACACTAGTGGACTCTGATTGTCACCTGTGCACCGTGTCCCTGTTTGAAGGCTTGCGGGGGGGTAGGGGGGCATGACAGTGACCTCATTGAGGCCTGGCGCTGGCTAAACAGTGCAACTGGTAATGGAGGGGCAGCAGTGAGTGCAGGAGGTATGAGCCAGGGGACACCCCTCCAGCTGTGTTCAGGGACTGCAGCTGAGCTGCCCTGCCAAGACAGCCTGTGCATCCATGGACAAACCACCTCTTCCTGCAGCCTAATACAATGGGGTCTGGGGACCTTTCCAAGCTGCAGGAGATGGGGTCCTGCGTTACCGGGGTCTGTTCCTGGCTCTGTCACTGACCTGCTTGGTGACCTTGGGAAAGTCACAGCCCCTCTGTGTTTTCCTCCTACCCATTATTTACTTGGATTGTGATCTCTTTGGGGCAAGGACTGTCCCTCTCTGTCTGTGCAGTGCCCAGCACAATGGGGGTGCTGATCTCAGTCAGGGTCTCTGCCACGCGCAGCACTATGGGGCCCTGATTTCCATCAGTGTCTGTGCAACACAAAGCACAGTTTATAGACTCACAGACTTTAAGGCCAGAAGTACTAACCCTTTCCTGTGTCTACTGGAAATACCTCGCGTGATGCATCCTAGGACTGCATTAACCTATTTCACGGCCGCATCACATTGGCAGCTCATAATTATCCTGTGATCAACCAATACACATAGGTCTTTCTCCTCCTCTGTCACTTCTAACTGATAAGTCCCCATCTTATTGCAAAAATTCTTGTCGTTAGTCCCGAAGTGCATAATTTTGCAATATTAATTTTCATCCCATTTCTATTACTCCAGCTTTCAAGGTCATGGAGATCTTCTTGTATGATTTTCCTGTCTTCCTCCATATTGGCAATCCCTCCCAGCTTTGTGTCCCACTCCCACTTTTTGTGCCAAGGTCACTAATAAAAATGTTGAATTAGATTGGTCCCAAGACTGATCTCTGAGGAACTCCACTAGTAACCTCCCTCCAGGCTGACAACTCACCATTCAGTATGACCCCCTTGTAGACTCCCCTTTAACCAATTCTTTATTGACCTTTCAGTTCTCATATTAATCCCCATCTTCTCCAATTTAACGAATAGTTTCCCATGTGGAACTGTATCAAATGCCTTACTGATATCCAGATCAGGTTTCTCTGGCACAATCTATCTTTTGTAACACCATGTGTTATTTATTTATAGTGCTGAAGGCTGGAAGGAGCTGTTAGCAAGAGGCTGAGAATGGCCATGTGGAGGTGGGGGAGGGGATGGCAGACAGTGTGGAGGTGGGGAGGGGATGGGATTTTGGAGGGGTATCTGAGATTTTGTTTTGTAGGAGTCCATGTCTCTGCTTCCTTCGGCCGTGGTGCATTCCATCCCATAGGGGGGTGGGATAGCTCAGTGGTTTGAGCATTGGCCTGCTAAACCCAGGGTTGTGAGTTCAATCCTTGAGGGGGCTACTTTGGGATCGGGGGCAAAATCAGTACTTGGTCCTGCTAGTGAAGGCAGGGGGCTGGACTCGATGACCTTTCAAGGTCCCTTCCAGTTCTAGGAGATAGGATATCTCCTTTAATTTAATTTATTTATTTATACCAAAGCAGCTTGTTAGCAGAGCAGACACACACACCATAGCTCCGTCTGGAACACGCAACATTCACTGCCAGATGGGATGTGCGATTTTTCAGGGACCCAGCTTGATATGCCTGGCTGGGGTGGATTTAGTTGGACGGGGGTCTGGGGCTCTGATAGTTTAGGATGTTTCTTTTTGCATAGTCAATTCTTTCCCTTTATTGTTTTACCCCCGCCTGTGCCCGATGCCACTCTCTTCTTAACTTGCTTTGGTTATTTCAGTTCCAGCTTTTAAATGGGATCCAATAATTGTAAATCTGAATGAAAGATAAAGAAAACAGAACCATTTGAGTTTTGGCCCATAGCTGATAGAACTATACATAGTGAAGGTCTGCTGTAATTACCTGGTTACCTATAGCATTTTCTGGTGGGGCGGATAAAGCAATGTCAAAGAGCCAAAAGCGCTTTTTAGGGCAAAAGGGCTCATCGGGTGTTTGCTCTCTAAGGAACATGTCACCGGTCAGGGCTTGCAGTCTTTCAGGAGAGGTGCGCTGGATTGTATTTAGGAATCTTAAAATAAAAGGTTAAGACTGCTGGTTCACAATATCCACTGAAATCTTGCAAACAATTATACAAATAGACCCTAATGCTATTAAAACAACATGGTATTAATACTGATTCAGAAAGGAAATTAAAATTACGCGATAAATGCATGAGAAATGAACTGACACCTAATTACCATTTCTTAATGCCGAAAATTTTGACACTCGCTCACACCATCTTTTTTTTTAAAAGCGATGCACAGCACACAGTCAAATTAATTAATGAAAGCACACCAATTATTGACTGCTTTGTTTTGCGTAAGCATCTGATTAAGCATCTAATTAAAACTGTACCACTGTACGTGGAAATGCATCAACCCAGCTTAGCTCCAAGGTGTTTAGATGTGAATGAAAAGTTTCTAAATTAAATACATAGCAGAATGGTTAATGGGGAAAATACACTGAAGTGACTCTACCCAGTCCTGTTGACTTCTTCTCCCAGACCCCCCCAAGAGTTCTGCCCTGTTGGTCAACTCGGCTCCCAGTCCCACATCAGCTGTGCCCTCTCCCAGCCTAACCCATTTCTACTGCAATTCTTCACCCCCCTCGTCAAGGCACGGGGCTGGTGCTGCAGCCCCTAAGGTACCTGCATTAATCACTGTCTCTCATACTGGGGCTATTTACATTTCAGGGAACGATTTTCAGAATTACTGACTCTGGCAGGTGGGAGAGAGGAGAGGTTGAGAGGGAATTTGCTCCCCACATTCTGTAGGGCCATGTTCAACTCTGGTAGCCTCCATGTTACCTCATCCTCCACCCTCCCCCATGTGTCTCTGATCATGTGTCCGAGTGTCATCTTCTGATCATAATGCCACTGGCCTTAGTAGAGCTCACAGACAGGAGCTACATCACGATGGGGTTACGGTACTGAGAGTTAAATCATCACAGGGAGGGTGTAATTATCCTGAAATGAAGCATTATTGTCCAGGAAGTGAAAGAGTACTTCATTACTTAAAATTACGCTTGAAAGGATTGGATTTTTATGAATAAATTGCAGTAAATGTTGATTTCACTACACACACACACAGATGAGAATATATATATATATATATGTAATATACAGAAATGCTTCTGGAGAAAGTAGAGTTTGATTTAAGGATATTTACACTGTATATTTTGCGTGTGACATTGACAATTTCTCTTTGAACAGTTATATGATTTGGCTTTTGGAATCTCAACATTTACTGTTATTAAATAATTGTTGTCTCATGACCCCCATCACTTCCCACAGCTCTGAACATTGAAATTATAAACATTGAAAAAAGGGCTTAAAAATAAATATTGATATCATCTATTGAAATTAAAAGAAAGAAATAGACAAAATGAATTTTGTCAAACCCATTTAACAGCAATCACAATATGCTAGGGGATGGAAATTCACAGCTAAGGCACCAAACCTTATTTCTGCCCTGTAGTGACACCAGGCAAATGCCATTAGGGATTTTAGTGTATAAAGTTACAGATTAGATCATACCGATTTGTAAAGACACATGAGATCTTTTCCTCAGGATATCACCTTCAGTAGGTTGGGGGTTTTTTTATTGGTAATTCCAGGAAGTGAATAGATAAATAACATTCTATCAGTTATGAAGTTGCCATTTCATATTTCTGGGGAGTGTCTATAATTTTGCACTAGGGGCCAGGTCCTTGGAGAGATGGAACCTTGGTTTCATTTTAACTTCTCCATGCTCAGCAGCTTCTGGAATTTGGTTCAAAGTATTTACATGTTTCCCTGTCCTATTCTTAAAAGTGCTGCTTTAGAAAGTGGGGAAGGGCAGGAACTGACTGCAGGATCAATAGCTGAGTCCCTTAGATATTTATAGCTCATCGGAAGAAGGACAGGGATTGGTGGGTGTCTGGGGATTTAATAATAAACACACAAATATCATTGTTCTTAGTGAATTTTCATCTTCTAATTTAACCCACTAATTATCCCTGGCTGCCCCCAGCAGTCTGGGGAGGGAGTACTAGTAAACTCCTGTGGCCAGTGTGGAACCTAAGGCACAAGGATCTTTCAGTGGCCGGCTCAAAGTCACCCAGAATGAAATTCACTTCACTGGATAAATCCCTAGTTGCTGAGCTCTGCAGAGGGGTGGGGAGGTGAATTCCATTCCCTATTCTTGAGCATGGACCTCCCTCCAATTCTCACCCTGATCTCAGACACTACCCCAACCTTCCCCTGCAGTGATGGACCCACTTGATGCTTCCAGAGCAATCTGCCATGGGACCTAGAGGGGGCAGAGGTCCAGCTCCAGAATTGCTACCCCTTCCCAGAGCCCCCATGCTGTGCTGGAGTTGCCCTAGCTGTCCACTCTGCAGATCGGTCTAGCTGTACCCAGCCCATGCACCCACCACACACAGACTTTGTCACAACATACATCCCAGGATCGGGAAAGACCATCTGGGGCTGGCTGCAGTCTCCCCTTGCTGCTGTGAGAGGAATGGGGTGGTCCCTCATGTAGGATACAAACATACCCAGGGGCAGAAGGGAAATGTAGTTTCTTCCAGGGGATTGAAAATGTTTGATTTAGAGTCCTGTGTTCTGTCTTCCTGTATGTCTCCTGCCACTTTCAGATCTCTTGGAGAGACAAGGTAGGTGAGTTAATTTCTTTTAGAACCAATTAAAAATACCTCTCTTTAATATCTTGGGACCAACATGGCTACAACAACTCTTTTCCCTTTGTATCCCCTCCCACTCTCCCTCAGCTGAGACTTTCATGTGTTAGGAAAATAAGGGGTCAGTCCTGTCACTGGATTAGGTCTTGCCAGCACTGATGGGAGTGAAAGCCTGTGTGCATTAATGACAGCAGCAACTCTGGGACCCTGAGACATGGAGAGAAGAGATGGGAGTGAGCAGGTTATGTTTGTGCCGGGTGTGAGTTACTCATGTGGGAATTCTTTGCCACTGCATACGCACAGAATTCACGTCCAGCGCAGAATTGCTTTTTTTTTCTTTTTTTTTTTTGCATGAAGAAAATTAATTCTGCCCGAGAAGTGCTACACTTCTGCCTTTCACCCACCCTGTCGCACCAGAACAGCCAACAGCCAGCTGGATTGATCTTGGTGGGAAATTGTTGCCCCGAGCTATACCCCAAATAGGAAGAGAGTTAGTGGGTGCAACTTGGAAGAGTCCTCAGACAAGGTTGCCTCTGGGGGTGGGGACAGGTCATTCTCTACTCGCAAGAGCGTGTGGAAAGGGCACAGGAGGAGCAAGTGTCCCCTATGGAGACTGCCCAGCCCCAGGTTATCCAGTCCCAGACGCTTCTTCCCCCACCATACCCCAAACCTCTTCACCCCTCCAACCATCAGTTGCCAGTCTTCCCTCACTGCTACCCCTTCCTGACTGGCAGAGAACCTCTAAGCCAGTAGTGTGTCAGGGCTCAACCCTCTGGCTGAGGCCTCGGGGCACTTTCTTCCTCTCTGAGGGTACCATGCCACAGGGGCCCCACAAATCTACATTGCTTAGGCTTTGGCTTCAGCCGCGGGTGGTGGGGCTCAGGGCCCTGGACTTCAGCCCCATGCGCTGGGGACTTCAGCTTTCTGCCCTGGGCCTCAGCGAATCTAATGCTGGCCTTGCTTGGCGGCCCCCCTGAAACCTACTAGTGGCACCCCAGCAGGCCCCAGATCCCTAGTTGAGAACCACTGCCTTACAGCACGAATCACAGCAATGTTCAGGTTACTGCCAGTCATAGAATATCAGGGTTGGAAGGGACCTCAGGAGGTCATCTAGTCCAACCCCCTGCAACTAGTCAGCTATTAACCCAGGCAGCAACTCACAAGCATTCAATAAAGTCTAAACACATTCTTACAATTCTAATACCTGTTTTAACAATACTAAGACAGGTGAGTCAGACTGATTCCAGCTATGTGTTTGTCCATATTCAATTAAGACATGGGGGCTTTTGCAAGAGCTAACACCTCATCTGCCAGTGTCACAGGCAGGATGGGCAGGGATGGTGTGTCTAGCCTCTCTTTGCCAGAAGCTGGGAATGGGTGACAAGGGATGGATCACTTGATGATCCCTGTTCTGTTCATTCCCTCTGAAGCACCTGGCATTGGCCACTGAGCTAGATGGACCATTGGTCTGACGCAGTGGGCCCTTCTTATGTTGACAGTCTCTCTCAGGAGTATCTACTCATTTGGACTCACTGGGGAGCCACAGAAAAAAACTAGGTATGCTGAGGCAAGAAGGCCCAGTCTCAGTGCCCTCGGGTTCATGATTATCAAAAGCTAAAACTAGGTCCAGCCCTTGAAAGGGGGCACTCCCAGGAGAGACTGTATAAAGGCTGGAGCATCAAACAACTTTGTAAACCTGAGACAGCTGCCTTGGGGACAATGACAGGGAGAATCCCCCAAAGTGACTCCTTTGATTCTGCTCTTCTCTGGCCTTTGGTTCATAGAATCATAGAATTGGTGTAGGGATATTAAAGAAGGTACTAACAGTGATTCCCCCAAGTGACAGTGACCCCCTCATAATTTGTCCCCCACACTTTAAAATCCAACAGTTTAACCAAGTACAAAAATCTCTTGGGTCTTTTGTTAAAACTTGTAAGCTACTGTCTGTAGAAACCATTGATTATATCTATCCTGTGAAAGATACTTTGTTACTATGTAAAACTTACAAACAAGTTAATTGACTTTGTTCTTGAAGTAATTAATACAATGTAAACAAACACTATAAGCCGTTAAGTGACTTTCACTTCATTCAACGGCTCCTAGGACGGACCCCCACCCTCTGTGATTAAAGGGCCGGGAGTCTCAAATGAATTAGCACACACCCTGAAAGTGGTGGAGACAGTAAATTAAAATATGGTTAAGATATGGAATGTATGCTGATGAATGCTTGATATACATAAATGGTTAGGGAGGTGCCAGCCTAGAAAGGGAGTATCCATCGGCCGAAGAATGTGTCAAGTAGGACCACCAAACAACCTCCTGAGGGTAAACTGGGATCCACCCCATCACCTGGAAGAATGAAAAACACAAACTTTGGACAGTGTGGAGCCACCAGGAATGTGCCACTTTGGACAGGAATGTGCTATCTGCTGATTGAGTCAGCAACAGCAGGATGAAACAGCTCCCATAGACTAACACAGGAATTAATTCCTATAAGAATGGACTCTAAAGACTGATGACTTTGAGTCTCTGGTTCTGCTGCCAACCTCCAGGAGCATCAGTTGCACCTGACACAGACTCGGCTCCATCCTCATGACCAAGATTCCTGGCCAGTAACTTGGCATGAGCAACTTCTAGGCTGGTAACTATAACACCTATACAGAACTTGAATAAATGATTGTGTGAATGAATCTCTCTCTCTCTATATATATATGTGTGTGTGTGTGTGTGTGTGTGTATAAGAAATAAGTAGTCAAACAACGTTGTTTACTTTTATCTTTTGCTTTATCAGTATATTTACAATAAATGTGGCATCTTTGCCTTATCCCTCTTAATAAGATCCTGCTGGTTTTTATTCTATTGGTATAACACTGGAAGGGACCTCGAGAGGTCATCTAGTCCGGTCCTCTGCACTCAAGGCAGGACTAAGTATTATCTAGACCATCCCTGACAGGTGTTTGTTCAGCCTGCTCTTAAAAATCCCCAATGATGGAGACTCCACAACCTCCCTACGCAATTTATTCCAGTGCTTAACCACTCTGACAGTTATGAAGTTTTTTCCCTAATCTCCATCCTAAATCGCCCTTGCTGCAATTTAAAGCCATTGCTTCTTATCCTATCCTCAGAGGTTAAGAAGAACAATTTTTCTCCCCCATCTTTGTAACAACCTTTTATGTACTTGAAAACTATTACCATCTCCCCTCTCAGTCTTCTCTTCTCCAGACTAAACAAACCCAATTTTTTCAATCTTCCCTCATAGGTCATGTTTTCTAGACCTTTAATCATTTTTGTTGCTGTTCTCTGGACTTTCTCCAATTTGTCCACATCTTTCCTGAAATGTGGCACCCACAACTGGACACAGTACTCCAGTTGTGGCCTAATTAGTGCGAAGTAGAGCAGAAGAATTGCTTCTCGTGTCTTGCTTACAGTATTCCTGCTAAGATATCCCAGAATGATGTTTTCTTTTTTTGCAACAGCATTACACTGTTGACTCGTATTTAGCTTGTGATCCACTATGACCCCTAGATCCCTTTCCACAGTACTCCTTCCTGGGCAGTCATTTCCCATTTTGTATGTGTGCAACTGATTGTTCCTTCCTAAGCGGTGTACTTTGGATTTGTCCTTATTGAATTTCATCCTATTTACTTCAGACCTTTTCTCCAGTTTGTCCAGCTCATTTTGAATTTTAATCCTATCCTCCAAAGCACTTGCAACCCCTCCCAGCTTGGTATCATCCGCAAACTTGATAAGTGTAACAGAGACTGTTACGGGGAGGGTGTCACCATATCTCAGAGGGCTATACCCTGGTGGGAGGGGGCCAGGCCTCTACTGGAATAAGGTCACTCTCTGCTTCACAGAGTGGCAGAACCTAGAATGTCCATTAGCAGGGAAAAATCCTGGGGGGAATCAGCCTGTGGAATGGATGAAAACCCCATCTGAATTCTCTCTCAGATTGCCCTTCTTGTCCTGTCAGGCTACAGAATAACGTCCACGTTTGCTCCAGATCATCCCATCCTCCCGGGGGAAGGAAATGGCTGCAATAGAGCTGGCTCAGGTAAGAGATTATCACGGAGCTGGTGGTGGGCTCTGCTTGGAGGGAGAGGAGCAGTAAAGGCATAGGAAGGTGGTATCTGCTACACGTGGTGGGAGGCAGGAAATAACAGGATGTGACAAACCCGCTGAGACTTGTGTAATCTAGGGTGTGATGGGTTGTCACCCCCAGGGTGCAGTCTCGGGGGCTTCTGGGAACCGCTGTGCCCTCTAACCCTCAAGCTGGGCTGGCCCTTCTCACACTGCTTTGCTGGAGATTCAGTCAGCCTCTCCAGGCCCTGTTATCACCCAACACGACAGCAGGTGGCGCCATACACCCAACTAAGTTACCTGAGTGCTTTACCTAAGCCACTCAAGGACAGATAGAAGACAACAACAGATTTCCCAGCTCCCCAACCTTGCACACTTGCTGTAATATAAATTCAGAATTATACCATCTTATACTGCACAGGAATATCTATAATGTAATCTCATTAATATAATTCGTCTTCCCCTCGATATGGGAAAGATATGCACAACAAGCTTGTGCTAACCAAGCGCAGATTTTCCCCAGATACTTCACTCAAAATACTTAACACTGGTTAGGATAAAGCATAAAACAAGTTTATTAACTGCAGAAAGATAGATTTTAAGTGATTATTGTTAGAAGAATAAAGGAGCAGGCTGACCCGGAGGCAGATATGAGTACAGGCTTCTTTATTGCGATACTTGTTCCCCTCGACCCAATTGTCGAGTAAGCACTGGATAAGTTACATCACACTCCTTTTATCTCAGTTAGTATGTACACGCCTACATCCATTACAAGACCCCCAAAACCCTTATTAAGTAATAGAAACACCCATACTGTTAGTATACCCACCCCTATCTATTATTCACAGGATTACGCATGTCATACAGACATTTTAACCTTGAAAATACAGTTCTTTGCATTAATGTGTTGCTACAAATTTCCTTAATCAGCAGTTCTCAGGGGACGGAGGAAGGGACCATAAGCCAGGGCTTGTTTATGTAGCTGGGAAAGGAAGGGAGGGGGAGATAACATTTCTTTTACTTTCTTTTGCACAAAGGACATTCATTCCGACAACTAGATTTCTCATGCAGCTGCATCCTTATCAATTCTTACAAGCAACAGGGAAAGGAAAAATATGGCAACTTATTTATTAAGCAAGAATTACTGCCTGCTTATGCCTTTGTCCCCTAATGCCATGTCAGCACATTAGCAGTTCCCAGCTCTTTTACTTAACCCTAATACATCCCAACAATTATAAGTGATAGCAAACAGATCAAAGGAGATTACTTAGCAAATAACCAAACACTGAAACTAAGCCTAACATACTAGATGGATTGAATTTGAATTAGCAATTTCTCACCCTGACTGATGATACAAGCAGTCCACCAAGTTTCCATACACAAGCTAGAAATCCCTTTACCCTGGGACCAGCACTTCCCCCAGTTCAGTCTTTGTTCCTTAGGTGTTTCCAGGAGTTTGCTTGTGTGGGGAATGAGGCCAAGATATGATGTCACACCCCACCTTATGTAGATTTTCCACATGACGGGAACCCTTTCTTCCAAACTAAGTTCCCAGTTCAATTTGTGGAAAAATAGAGGTAACAAAATGGAGTTCAGTGTCATGTGGTCTGGTCACATGCCCTAGCATGCCCTGCTGAGTCATAGTAGCCATGACTCATAGGCTGGCTGAAACATTCACAGGAAGGCTAGGCTCTTCCATGGCCCATTGTCTTTGTTGATGAGCCATCAGCACTGTCTCGCTTCTTCATTGTTGTACCTGAAAGGCTAGTTGTGGGTGTTACCCAGAGGAAACACATTTGAAATACAGATACATAAGTCAATATTCATAACTTTAGATACCAACATGATCTATGCACACAAATAGGATAATCCTATTCAGCAAATCATAACTTTAACAATAACACCACACATGACGCATCTTGCACCTAATGCATCATAATTATGACCTAATCCTATTATAATCATACCACTATACTGAATTTGAGGTGTAGTGTCAGATAGGGCCTAATTTCAAGGCACAGGAGTTGGGAATGGAACTTCCCCTCTTTGTGGAACAGGAAATAGCCCTCCAACAAGGGCTGGCAAAGCTTCCCAGATGCCCAGTGCTGGAGCCTAAATCTATTGACACTTCATTAGTTACCACCACCCCCAATCTTTGTGGCAACTGCAAACTTTATCAGTGATGATTTTATATTCTCTTCTAGGTCATTGTTAAGAATGTTAAATAGCACAGGGCCAAGATCCAATCCTTGCGGGAACCCGCTAGAAAGAAATCCACTCGACCACGGTTCCCCATTTACAATCACAGTTTTTAATCTATTTAATGTATGCCGTGTTTATTTTGTATCATTCTAGTTTTTTAGTCAAAATATTCTGCTGAACCTAGTCATATGCCTTACAGAAGTCTAGGTATATTACATCAATAATATTAGCTGCAACCAAACTTTTGATCTCATCCAATAAGGATATCCAGTTAATTTGATAGGCTGTATTTTCTCTAAACCTTTGTTCATGGGTACTAATTATATTACTCTCCTTTAATTCTTTATTAATAAATCCAGTATTGGCTGCTCCATTATCTTGTCCAGTATCGATGTCAGACTGACACTCTTGTAATTAGCTGGGTCATCTCTTTTACACTTTTAAAATATTGGGACTGCATTAGCTTTATTCCAGTCTTCTGGAATTTCCCCAGTGTTCCAAGTTCTAATTAAAATCAACATTAACAGTCCACCACGCTCCTCCACCAGGCCTTTTAAAACTCTTGGATAGAAGTTATCTGGACCTGCTGATTTAAACATGTCTAACTTTAATAGCTGCTGTTTAATGTCCTCGTGAATTCTTGTTGGAATGAAAAGAATGTCGTCGTCAACATCTTATGATATGAGTACAACATCTGTTTTTCTCCAAATCCAGGAGAGAAATATTTATTGAACACTTTTACCTCTTCTGCATTATTTTTGATAATTCTGCCATTTCCGTCTAGTAATTTACCACTACCATTGTTAGGATTAATTTTGTACTTAATATACTTTTAAAAACTTCCTTCTTATTTTCATTGATTGGTCATTGATTTCTTATAGCCAGTCTTCTACAATTCTGACCTTCTCACTTAATTCTTTACTATTGACTTCCCCTTTCTTCCATATATTTTATTTGGAGTGTGTTGGGATTCCTACCAGGAAGCCACCAGCAGGGTCCAGAGACAGCCCCATCTCCTATATCAAGCTCTGGCTAGTAGGTATGTGAAGACCCTGCCTCCGTCTGTCAGCTGGGAGACACAAAGTTTCTCTCTTTCTACCCTCTGATGCCTCCTGGCTGCTCTAAGCAAGGTGGGGTGGGACTCTGCTAACATGTGCCTCGCTGAGCTTCCGTTTACCTGGTTCTGCTGTTCCGTGAATAGTGGGGTTGTGAGTGGGGCAGCAGGTACTGAGTGTTGGACTCTTGCTCTTTCAGGGGCCAGTGACCTTCGAGGAGGTGGCTGTGTATTTCACCAGGGAAGAGGGGGCTCTGCTGGACCCCACTCAGAGAGCCCTCTACAGGGATGTCATGCAGGAGAACTATGAGACGGTGGTCTTTCTGGGTAAGGAGTCCTGTCCCCTCGGTTATTAGAAGCTGTGGGGTCTCTAAAGAACCTGAGTAGTAATAACTATATTCGTCATACAAGTGTTGACAAGTTTCCTTGCCCCCCTTTTTTTTTCCTTATCTCCCACCCACTAGAATAATTTTTGGACGTGTGCCTTTTTGGTGTCGTCAGTCATTTTAAAATTGCATTTAATGTATCCTTATTGGATACATTAATAACTATAGGTTTCATGCCTTTTCCTCATTTGAAGAGGAAAATATGCCACCCATAGAATTCTAAATTGAGTAAATAGGTCGATGACTGATGCATGACTTGTGTGACTGTCAGATGAGCTCATCTTTTGATAGGAGAGCGCATAATGTTGCCATTCAGGATCCCACAGGTGAAGGGAGAACAGAGCCGTGCAAGGAGAGGAGAAGAGGGGGAGTAGATAATTCTGGGGTGCCAGGACATGGGGAGGGTGTGTGCAGGGTTAGAGCTAAGAATCAGCAGTGATGGAGGGGGTAGTGAGAGATGAGGAGGGAACACAAGAAGCTCCCAAGGTACCGGGAGGTGGTGCCAGCTGAGAGTAATGGGAAGAAGGGGAGTGGAGTCTGGAGGAAGGGCACCCAGGAAGTGGTCTGGGTGGGTCAGTGGGAAGGAGGAGAAGTTTTGGGATCTACAGCTGTGGGGGGATCCCAGACCTTTAACCCCAAATCCCTACCCAAGTCTTGCTATTTTAGAGCCTGTGCTCCAGTTTTGTTTCTATTGATTCACTTCTTTTTACATTTCCCCCCCAAATATTATTATTTTAACTCTTGACCTCCCTCTCTCACTCATTACCCCCCTCCCCATCTCTATGCACAGCGACCCTGGCCACCGTTCCTGAGTCCTTGCTGCATTCCTCCCTCCCATAGCAGGGCCACTACCCAGGCACAAATGGTCACTTTTTACACCTCTAAGATTACAGATTGGGGTACAACTTGCCCTTGTACATGGCTACTCAAAGTTAATTGAGAAGATGGAATTTGGTAAAACACACAGAAACTTGATTTAATACAGACAGTTATAATTGAAATCATAGGCAAGGATCAATACACATAATGATTAGACTAAGATAAGTATAGTAAAGAGGGTCTTGCCTTATGCATACTTACAAGTTATGGACACCATTGGAAACAAAGATCGAGGGGCAAGGGAGACCATCAGAATGGAGGCCCTGCTTCACTTTACTCGGGGACCTGACAAAATGAAAAAGTGGTAACTAGGGCTACGTCTTCACTACCTGCCTGAATCGGCGGGTAGAAATCGATCTCTCGGGGATCGAATTATCGCATCTCGTCGGGACACGACAATCAATCCCCAAATCGACGCTTGTACTCCACCAGCGCAGGTAGGAGTAAGCGCCATCGACGGGGGAGCCGCGACGATCGATTTGCCGCCGTCCTCACAGCGGGGTAAGTCGGCTCGGATACGTCGATAGCGTAGCTGAATTTGCATATCTTAAATCGATTCCCCCCCCCCCCCAGTGAAGACGTAGCCTAGGAGACGTATTTTATCCGCTTCCTTATGGTAATAGGATGGCTATATACCATATCTGCTACTTTACTCTGATTACAAGAATGTCAATAGCTGCCCCAACCCATACGTGGCCTTTGGGAAGTCCATAATTAAGCATCAAGCATTAATACTCATGATTTACATCACTTATTTATTAATTCCAATCTATGAATGTGGTGCAACTGCTGAGATACTGCATAGCAACCCAATTGCTAAAGCCCACCCCAAACTTCCTTCTTTCAGAACCCGGGGGTTGCCGGGCGGGCGGGGGAGACCTGGGAAAGGGGCGGATGGAAAATGTCTGTGCAGCCCGCACATGGCCGGGGGAGGAGAAGAGCAGGTGACCCCCGAGGAGCGGGGAGAGAAAGGGGGGGCTGAGATCCCCTCGGATTTACCGCTGCCCCCTCCCGTGGGGACCCCCCCATCCTCTCCAATCCTGCCCCCTTTCTCTCTAGAGAGCAACGAGCAACATCCAGGGTGACCCCCCCTTCCCTCAAATCCCTGAGAATGTCTCTGTTCCCCTCCCCCGATTGTACCCCATTTTCTCTCCACTTTGCCAATGGCCAGTTCATATCTCAGGTGTGGGGTGTTTCCCCCCATTTTTACCTGCAGTGATTTGTCCTTGTTTAGGTGGGAAATCGTTCCCCTGAGTGATTTCTGAAATGGGAAGAGGGTTAATTGGCAGAGGCTGGGAGAGTCCTGAGACAGGAATACCTCTGGGCTGGGCTCGGGGGGCCACTCTCTGCTGGCAACAGGGCATGGAAAGGCCCGGAAGGGAAGGGAGGAGCAAGCGTCCCCCATGGAGACTGCCCAGCCCCAGGTTTCCCAGTCCCAGCTACTTCCCTCTCTCCCACCCTGCCCAACCCAGCAGCCCCCCTCCACACCAACCGCCTGCTAGTCACATTCCCAGACCCCACTGCCAGCCCCTCCCCACAGCCAGTGACCTTCTGACTCCAGCTCCACTCCTTTCCCCTGTGAAAGCCACATCACCCAGGGCTCCCTGCTGGCCATGTGAATGTGAGGCAAGAAGAATCCATCCCATTCTGTTGTGAACTGAATATCGCTGTATAATCCCCTCAAATTTCCCCTCCTTTCTCTTGAACTGTTGAATGGTAACATAAAATCCCCCAGATGTTGGTGCTTCTCTCTTATATTGGCAAATATTTAGTTTGTGCCCCATTTTTTCCTCAGTTCTGAAATACTGATATCTAATTCTTGAAAATCTTCCCACTTTTCTCTCCAGGTGTCTGACTGAGATCAGGGCTCTTCTCGTACTGAGTATGGCTCAGGCCTTGCCTGAGATCAGGTCCCCCAGTGTGCCAGGCACTGCACAAACCCTGACCAAGTTTGGGGCACTCATTGTACCAGGAACTGCACAGACCCCTACAGAGAGCAGGGACCTTGTTGTGCCGGGTGCTACAGTGACCCTGACTGAGCTCCGGGCCCCTGTTGTGCCAGGCCCTGCATCAACACAAAGTGAAATCAGGCTCCCATTGTGCCAGCTGCTGCAGAGACAGCAAACAAAATCAGGGACCTTGTTGTTCCTGGAGCTGCAGAGACCCCAACTGAGATCTGGGTCCTGTTCTGCCAAGCGCTGCAGAGACCCCAACAGAGGTCAGACCCCACTGTTGTGACAGGTGCTGTGGAGACCCCAACTGAGATCTGCGCCCCTGTTGTGCGGGGCAGTGTAGAGACCCCATCTGACTTCAGGCCCCCGATTGTGCCTGGTAAAACTGTGACCTGGACCGAGATCACGGCCCCCCTTGTGCCGGGCAGTGCACGAGTGTGGCACAGATTACTGCTTCTACTATGCTGGGCACTTCAGAGATCTCGACTGAGATCTGTGTCCCTGTTGAGCCTCGCACTGCACTGATCCCGACCCAGATCACGCCCCACCACTGTACTGGGCACTGCAGAGACCCTGACAGAGATCCTGCCCCCACATTTTGCCAGATGCTGCAGGGACCCCAAACAAAATCAGGGATCCTGTAATGCCGGGAGTTGCAGAGCCCCCAACTGAGGTCAGGCCCCCTGTTGTGCAGGGCTCCTGCACAGACATTGACCAAGATCAGGGTCCCCATTGTTACAGGTGCTGAACAGACACCAAGGGTATCTCTACCCTGCCATTAAAAACCCCCAGCTGGCCCATGCCACCTGACTCAGGCTCACAGGGCTCAGGCAAAGGGGCTGTTTAATTGCAGTGTAGACATCTGGGCTCGGGCTGGAGCTAGGTTGAAGGACCCTGCGAGGTTGGACGGTGCCAGACCTTGGCCTGCAGCCCAAGTCGGAACATCTACACCACAATTAAACAGCCCTGCAGCCTGAGCTGTGTGAGCCCAAGTCAGTGGGCACGGGCCAGCTGCCAGTATCTAACTGCAGTGTAGACATGCCCACAGTGACAGAGTCCTTGCCACAAAAAGCTCAAAGGCTAACTAGGCAAATGGTGGGAGGCAACTCTCCATTTTACAGATGGGGAAACTGAAGCTCAAAGAGCTGATGTAATTTGCTCAAGTTTGCATGGAGAATTTGGGGCAAAACTGGGAACTGTACCCAGATTGTTTCAAGTCTTGCCTCTCCCCTTAATCCCAAGCCCAGCTTGTGTGTGTACAGCGCTGTTTTGGTCAGAGTGTTTGCATTGCATTGGCTTCCTAGGGAGGTTGTGGAATTTCTTTCATTCAAGGTTTTTAAGACAAGGCTAGAGATACACCAGTCTGGGAATGTCTAGGGATACTTCGTCCTGCCTCATCACAGGAGGCTTCAGTAGACGACCTCTCAAGATCCCTTCCAGGCCTACATTGAAATAATTCTCTTTTGTGCTGTCATGTTCTACGCTGAGCTGTTTTGCATGGTGCCATTTGCAACTCTGATGCACCGTGTTGTGTTGCAGTTTTATGGTGCATTGTTTTGCCTCAGCTTGTTTGGTGCCTGTGTTGTGTTGGTTTGAGTTGAGCTATTTTCCATTGTGTACTTTTGTCCTAGGATGTTGTAGTTTGCATTGTGTTGCTTTCTTTTCCTTTGTATTGTCATTTTATGCTGTGGAGTGTAGGTTGTGTGTTTTTTTTGTTTTTTTTTTCTGAATTGCCTGACATTATGTTGTGGTGGGTTTTATTCTGTATGTTGTGTTTTTATACGTATATATTGCATAGCATCATAGACATGTAGGGCTGGTGAGGACCTCAAGATGTCATCAAGTCCATCTCTCTCTGCCGAGGCAGAACCAAGTATATGTAGATTATATCTGACCGAGATTTGTCCTACCTGTTCTTAAAAACTTCCAGGGAAAGAGACTCCACAGTCACCCTTGTAAGACTATTCCAGAGCTGAAGTACCTTAGCTCTGGTGACACCCACACAGATTTTAGTGGTGAGTGGCTCTGGAGAGAAGGAGTCCCCAGTGAGTGGGCAGCTGGGTAAAGAGACTAAAGTTGGGAGGAGAAACTTTGACGTTTCCAAGGTCACCCAGGCCGTCAGTGACAGAGCTAGAAATAGATCCCAGTTCTAGTGCCACCGTACTGCTGTTTTGGGTACTGAAGGTCTCTGCCACACTGGTGTTTTAGAGTGGTAACCGTGTTAGTCTGTATCAGCAAAAACAATGAGGAGTACTTGTGGCACCTTAGAGACTAACACATTTATTTGGGCATAAGCTTTCGTGGGCTAAAACCCACTTCATCAGATGCATGGAGTGGAAAATACAGTAGGCAGAATATATATACACAGTACATGAAAAGATGGGAGTTGCCTTACCAAGTGGGGGGTCAGTTCTAATGAGGCAATTCAATTAAAGTGGAAGTGAGCTATTATCAACAGGAGGAAAAATCTCTTTTGTATTGGTAATCAGGGTGGCACATTTCAAACAGTTGACAAGAAGGTGTGAGTAACAGTAGGGGAAAATTAGCATGGGGAAATTTAGTTTTTAATTTTTGTAGTGACCCATCCACTCCCAGTCTTTATTCAGGCCTAATTTGATGGTGTCCAGTTTGCAAATTAATTCCAGTTCTGCAGTTTCTCATTGGGAGTCTGTTTTTAGTCTTCTATTGAGAGTCTAGGGAGATTGAAGTGTTCTCAGACTGGGTTTTGAATGTTATAATTCTTGATGTTTGATTTGTGTCCAATTATTCTTTTGCCTAGAGACTGTCCGGTTTGGCCAATGTACATGGCAGAGGAGCATTGCTGTCACATGATGGCATATATCACATTGGTTTTAGGCACTGGTGCAAAACCTTAGTATAGACAGAATTTACAGTAGTGCAGTCTGATTGGCACTGGTGCACCTTGTCCCTGTTTGAAGGCTTGTGGGCGGAACAGTGACCTTACTGAGGCCTGGGGCTGGCTGAACAGTGCAGCTGGTAACGGAGGGGCAGCAGTGAGTGCTGGAGGTATGAGCCAGGAGCACAGCCCCACAGGACTGGACACTGACTTCTCCTGACCCAGGGGACAACCAGCTGTGTGCAGGGACTGCAGCTGAGCTGCCCTGCCAAGACAGCCTGTGCATCCATGGACAAACCCCCTCTTCCTGCAGCCTAATACAATGGGGTTTGGGGACCTTTCCAAGCTGTGGGTGACGGGGCTCTGGTGTTACCGGGGTCTGTTCCTGTCTCTGTCACTGACCTGCTTAGTGACCTTGGGGAAGTCACAGCCCCTCTGTGTTTTCCTCCTACCCATTGTCTACTTGGATTGTGATCTCTTTGGGGCAAGGACTGTCCCTCTCTGTCTGTGCAGTGCCCAGCACAGTGGGGGTGCTGATCTCAGTCAGGGTCTCTGCCACGCGCAGCACGATGGGGCCCTGATTTCCATCAGTGTCTGTGCAATGCAAGGCACAGTTTATAGACTCTCAGACTTTAAGGCCAGAAGGGACCATCATGATCATCTAGTCTGACCTGCCCATCGCAGGCCACAGAACCTTCCTCACCCACTCCTGTTATAGACCCCTAACCTCTGGCTGAGTTAATGAAGTCCTCAAATCATTATTTAAAGACTTCAAGTTACAAAAAAATCCACCATTTACACTAGTTTAAACCTGCAAATGACCCATGCCATGCCCCATGCTGCAGAGGAAGGCAAAAAACAAACAAACCCAGGGTTTCTGCCAATCTGAGTTGGGGCAAAATTCCTTCCCATCTCCAAATATGGCAGTCAATTAGACCCTGAGCATGTGGGCAAGACCCAGGAGCCAGACACCTGGGAAAGAATTCTCTGTAGTAACTCAGAGCCCTCTCCATCTAGTGTCCCATCACCGGCCTTTGGAGATATTTGCTGCTAGCAGTTGCAGATTGACTACATGCCATTGTAGGCAGTCCCATCATACCAATCCCTCCATAAAGGTATCGAGCTCAGTCATGAAGCCAGTTAGGATTTTTGCCACCACTGCTCCCCTTAGGAGGCTGTTCTAAAACTTCACGCTGATGGTTAGAAACCTTTGCCTAATTTCAAGCCAAAACTTATTGTTGGCCAATATCCATTTGTCCTAGTGCCAACATTGGTGCTTAACCTAAAAAACTCCTCTCCTTCCCTGGTATTTATCCTTCTGATGTATTTATAGACAGCGATCGTATCTCCCCTCAGCTTTCTTTTGGTTCGGCTAAACAAGCCAAACTCTTTGAGTCTCCTCTCAGAAGGCAGATTTTCCATTCCTCGGATCATCCTAGTAGCCCTTCTCTACACCTGTTCCACTTTGAATTCATCCTTCTTAAACATGGGAGACCAGAATTGCCCACAGTATTTCAGATGAGGTCTCATCAGTGCCCTGTATAACAGTTCTAACCCTTCCCTGTGTCTATTGGAAATGCCTCACCTGATGCATCCTAGGACTTCATTAACCTATCTCACGGCCGCATCACATTGGGTGCTCGTAATTATCCTGTGATCAACCAATACACCTAGGTCTTTCTCCTCTTCTGTCACTTCCAACTGATAAATCCCCAGCTTATTGCAAAAATTCTTGTTGTTAGTCCCTAAATGCATAATTTTGCACTACTAATTTTCATCCTGTTTTCTATTACTCCAGCTTTCAAGGTCATGCAGATCTTCTTGGATGATATTCCTGTCCTCCTCCATGTTAGCAATTCCTCCGAGCTTTGTGTCACACTCCCACTTTTTGTGTGAGTCCAATTGCCCCCTGCCCCAGGGGTGCTACGGGGGCATGTTCTTCTAGTGCAGGGGTTCCCAAACTGGGGGTCGGGACCCCTCAGGGGGTCGCGAGGTTATTACATGGGGGGTCGTGAGCTGTCAGCCTCCACCCCAAACCCCACTTCGCCTCCAGCATGTATAATGATGCTAAATATATAAAAAGGTGTTTTTAAATCATCAGGGGGGTCTCACTCAGAGGCTGGGTGTGTGAATGGGGTCACTAGTACAAAAGTTTGAGAACTACTGTTCCAGTGTGTCAGGGCTCAGCCCTCCGGCTGAGGCCTTGGGGCACCTTCTTCCTCTCTTGGGGTACCAGGTGAAACAGCAAAAGAACCGACTGTCGGCAAACAAGGGTAAATAAAGTAATGAAAGAAAAGAAAGCGAGGAAAAAACTGTGGACAGCTTCCATTAGAATATGGGCCCCTCTTCTGGGGACCCTGGGAGCGTCTCAGTCGCATTCAGAGTTTACTGGGTTTCCAGCGCAACTTTCAGCCTGCTCCCCCTTTGATCTCCGGGGATCCCCACCTTCCCTCAGTGAAGGCCAGAGCCCCGAATGCTGCCAACCCTTTCTTTGGGACTGGAGATGCTCCACAGACTGTTCCCTTCCCAGGGTTGCCCCCCTCTGAGTAGAGTAGGTCTCTCCTGTTAACTCCTAATCCAGTCCTGGCATGGTTTGCAGGTGTGGAGGAGCTGGGCCAGTCCAGACTAAAGCAGCAGTTTAACCCCTTCTGTGCCAGTGTGGAGTTTATATAGCCCTTTACAGGCACCCAGGCACAGGGAATGGCCCCCTATCAGCCCCATACCTGATGTGGTGTGGCGACCCACTGGCAGCATTGCCTTTGAGGGTGTTGCTCCCACTCCCTCCCCTCCCCCTTTACTGCCACCACAATGCCTGTCACCAGTTGTACTTTGGATTTGTCCTTCTTGAATTTCATCCTATATACTTCAGACCATTTCTCCAGTTTGTCCAGATCATTTTGAATTTTAATTCTATCCTCCAAAGCACTTGCAACCCCTCCCAGCTTGGTATTGCCCACAAACTTGATAAGTGTAAAAGAAAGACTTTGTTACTGGGAGGGTTTCACCATGTCTCAGAGGGTTACACCCTGTTGGGAGGGGGCCTGTACTCGAATAAGGTCACTCTGCTTTTCCCTCTAGCGAGTATAAAATTGCCCACAAGACATGGTGGTCATAGATCATAAAATTAGGTTGGGGTCAACAGGAGTGAGAGTTTGGAGAGAGTCTTCTCTCCTCTCTCCCCATCTGCAGCAGCCACAAGCTGTCTTCTATCCAGGCTCCTTGGATCTTTGAGTCTGCCCATCCTGAGGTTGCATGGCCCAGTTCTTCTTTCTTACATTCTCCTTTTCCGGAAGAATTAGAGGCTGTTGCTCTTGAATTTTAGTGTTTAATTCCCCAGCCTTCTCCACACACTGGGGGAGTTTAATTCTCCCTCCCATTCCACCTGAGTCACTAGATTTCCTAATTCCCCAAAATGTGCTTTTGCGATGTCACAGTTTTGGGGTATCTAAGCCTTTGACCTTCCTCTATGACCTGCTCAAGGAATGCTTCTCAGGTATCAGGTCTCTAGACAGCCCTCTCTATGGGTAGGGACCCACGTGCCTCTCCTTTTCGACCAGGGTTTGAGGATTGCAGCTTGTCCTCCACTCTGTTCACTGGACCAACGTCCAGTTCCTGTGCTTTGCTTTCTCTCCAGGGACTGTGAGCAGTGTGTGTGTGATAGAGGTAGGAATTTTGGTGATACTTGTATGATGCCAATACACACCTCAGTTTCCCTCTGTGGTTGGTATTGCTATGATTATAAAGAGCAGGAGACATGAGGTGTTTTGTCACGTAGCTGTCATGGGGTGATACGAATGGGTCATTAAGAACTGGCTGGGACCAACCTACATCAATGGAATACCCGACAGAGACAAGGGAATAATTGTCACCTGTCCATGGGAGGATCCCCGCTTGGCTGGGTGAAACATACATGGACTAGTTATGTTTTTCGGAGCAGGAAGAACTGGGCTCACAGATGCAGGAAGCTAATGGAAGACTTAGCTTTTATTTCTGTTCAGTTCCACTTCATTATACATTTCCCCCCCAAAATATTATTTTAACTCTTGACCTCCCTCTCCCACTCATTACCCCCCTCCCCATATAACCTCCCCATCTCTATGCACAGCGACCCTGGCCACCGATCCGAAGACTTAGCGAAGACTAATGGACAGGCACAGTGAAAGGACACCAAACCATTTTCTACAGCAACATGGCTCAAGGCCATTGGCCAGTATGGATTATATTGTCGTCTTCGCTTCTCTGTCCTAATCTAAGGACTTTCCAATGCTGTGTTTCAGTTGACTAATAAACCCTGCTATGTTTTAAAAGTCTGCCCAGTGTCACAGCAAAAAGTTGCTCTGTGCATTGACTGAGGAACAGTCTCTGAACAGGAGTGTCGTTCAGCTGGACCTGCTGGCAGAGCTCACAGGTTGAAATAGGATTGTTGAAGCCAGAGGCTCAGTCTGAGGTGTTGAAGCTACATGGCCTATCCTTGTGTAAGAGTAGCACCCCTTGGGAGTATAGTGCACTCAAGGGGCACCTCCCAAGGACTGCTTAAAAGCCAGGAGATTGCACAGATCCTATGGATCCATGACAGTGTGCCAGTGCACCTTATGGGGAAAAGATATAACAATAAAAGGATCTAAATGTGTATTTACCATCGCCCCTTCATCAGTCCTTGTGGGAATCCCTGATCCATTCTAAAGTGTATTAAAACCTTCCTTAAAGGCTTACCTTATCAGGTCATGTCAGTTTTGTTAGAGGGCTTTCCCTTCACCCTCCCACTTCTCTGGTTCTTGTCACATAGACAGCAAGCAGCAAAAGACCAGAAGTCTGAAGCGCAGATAATGCAATGTTTACTGGGGTTAGTATCCAAGCAGGCATATTCCAAAGCCCTTCACACCAGTCAGGCTTATCTCTTAGTCTGTTCCCCAGTGTTCTGTTCCCAGCTCTGACGCTGCATAGCATTTTCCCTGTGTCCCCCTTCCCAGCTCTGATGCCACAGAGCCTTGCCTGTGTCCCTGTTCCCTGTTCCCATTCCCTCCCTTAACAAACATGATTCCAATTTCCCTTCCCCCTCCTGTTTGACCCCGTTTATATAGTAATATTCTCAGCTATACCTTAACCAATCATTGTAGTGAAATTTAACTAACCTATTTTAACATATTGTAACATAATTCTCTAACCAATTATATCCCACTACCCTAATTAACTTACACCTAGAAAAATTAATTATACAGCAGAGAGAAACAATTAGAAAATGAGACTGATTAACAATGTAAAAGTGGTAGCCATAAAGTTAAAAAATACAGAAATGAGGGTTTCACAACGACAACTATTGTTAAGTGATGTCTTGCCAGACAGGATGCATCCAACTAAATTTTCTTTAACCACCTTAAGATCTCTTTCTTTATCTTATCTGGTGGTAATGGGCGCTGTCCGGACAGGATCGTCTTCCTAACAGCCCAATACCACCTTATTTCAGTGTGACTGGTTTGGGATGTGAGGATGTGACTCTACGCTTCCCAGCTTATGGCTGCCCCTGCTGCTTAGCCAAAGGCCTTAGCCTAAGAACAAGGCCTCAGACTATCCTAGTGAGAGAAGGCCCAGACACAGGCAGACTGTGATTTTGATTCTTTGTTTTTATACCCCTGTAAGTAGCTAAGTGATAAAAATACACCTAAGTTCTTAAAGTATAAGCTTTACAGGCAGGCCTGTATATCTCTATTCTAAGAGTGGGTTCTACCCCTTCCCCCATTCTGTGTCTGTCTTGGCTATTTAGATTGTAAATTCTTCAGGGGATGGGGCATCTATTATTCTGGGTTTGTACTTCGCCTAGCACAATGGGGACCCACTGTTAGATGGTCCTTAGGCACTAAGGTAATGAATATGATTTATAATTATAATAATAACCCTCCTTCCACTTTGAGCCAAGGAAGCTGGCCTTGGTATTTTACTGCTTAAAAATGAGCTGGGGTTAAAACCATGGAATATTCTTTGTGACAAGTATCCCACAAATTCCACTGACCTCCGTTGTTTTCTTTGCCTGGAGTAGGGTTTCCAGTTTCCAAACCTGATGTGATCTCGCAGCTGGAACGAGGGGAAGAGCCATGGATCCCAGACCTCCAGGGCTCTGAGAAAGAAGTGCTCCCGAGAGCTGCCTGCACAGGTGAGGAATTGGTTAAACCAACTCAAAAACTGTTTGGGAATGCAGGAAACATTTGGGATGCCCTACTAAGACCCTGTGAGCTCTCCAAGCTCAGGATTGTTCCCTGCAGATGTGGAATCATTATGGCAGATGTCACTCATGGCTTCCCTCCTATTCTGACTGACAACTGGCAGCAGGTCCCTCCCCGATCTCGCTTTCCCCTGAGTGTTCTGGTGAGATGCAGACCAAAACTGATCCCTTCCTCTCTCCTTTGGGGAAGGGTTTGCAGAAAATCCGCTCCTGATAGGGTTTGATCTCTCCCACACATATTTTGGTTTGTTCATCCCTTTTTCCATTCCTGTCTCTGAGATTTCCTTTCTTTGTGGCACAGGGAGTGACCTATGTCTGGATTCTCTCTGTCTCCCATCAGGTGATGGGATGGTGAGTGAGAATGAGGAGGAGAAACCCCGGCAGGAAGATGCTGAGCAAGTAGAACCACATGGAACGTTATCAGGAAGATACAAAGAGAATGTTTCCGGGAGTTGTGCACTCCCAGGAAAAGCAAAAGCCTGTGAGACTCAGGAGAGGCCAGAGGAAAACTTCAGTAGCCACTCAGACCTTATAACACGTGACAGAATAAACTTGGAAGGGAGACGCTACACATGCCATGAGTGTGGGAAAAGCTTCAGTTGGAGCTCACACCTTCTCACACATCAGAGAATCCACAGAGGAGAGACGCCCTACACATGCTCTGAGTGCGGGAAAAGCTTTCGTCGGCATTCAAACCTTATCGCGCATCAGAGAATCCACACAGGAGAGAAGCCCTTCACATGCTCTGAGTGCGGGAAAAGCTTTAGTCAGCGTTCAAACCTTAACACACATCACAGAATCCACACAGGGGAGACGCCCTACACATGCTCTGAGTGCGGGAAAAGCTTCAGCAACCGCTCACACCTTTTCAAACATCAGAGAATCCACACAGGAGAGAAGCCCTTCACATGCTCTGAGTGCGGGAAAAGCTTCAGCGAGAGCTCAATTCTCAGTACGCATCAGAGAATCCACACTGGAGAGACGCCCTACATGTGCTCTGAGTGTGGGAAAAGCTTCAGTTGGAGCTCACACCTTCTCACACATCAGAGAATCCACACTGGAGAGATGCCCTACACGTGCTCTGAGTGTGGGAAAAGCTTCAATCAGAGCTCTAACCTGAGCATACATAGGAGAATCCACACGGGTGAGAAACCTTATGGATGCTCTGAGTGCGGGAAAAGCTTCAGCAACCGCTCACACCTTATCACACATCAGAGAATCCACACAGGAGAGAGACCCTACACATGCTCTGAGTGTGGGAAAAGCTTTCGTCACCATTCAAACCATATCAGACATTGTAAAATCCACACTGGAGAGACGCCCTACATGTGCGCTGAGTGTGGGGAAAGCTTCAATCAGAGCTCACACCTTATTAAACATCAGAAAATCCACATGAGAGAGAACTGTAACAAGTGCCTTCATTAGGGCTGGGCAAAGATTTTTTTTTTTTTTAAATAATCACATTTGCTAATTCTCACATAGTGATCTGTGCACCATCTTCACCGTGGTCTCTCAGGTCAACCAGATGAGTTGACTGCTTCTGCCTTTTACATCTCACCTTCTTTGGGGTCAGTCTCTGATATTTTCTATCAGCTCCTTTCCTTTTGAGTCGTAGGAGCGTGTGTCCCTCCAGACAGGAATATTCATCAGCTCCCGGAGGGAGAGAGAAGTTTGAGTGGGTGGGTGAGATTCTGTGGCCTGCGTTGTGCAGGAGGTCAGACTAGATGATCCTAATGGTCCCTTCTGACCTTAAAGTCTATGAGTCTATGATACCAACAAGCTACACTGAGGCAAAAACTACCTGTGCCTTATATCCACTAGGACTGTACATGATGTTGGCTGCTCAAGTTAGTGATCTTGGTGTAAAAAGACAATTATAGTTGTAGAGCAGATGCAGCCCAGGTGCAGTGGTTGGCATTAGCTTTCCCCTTGACCTGACCTAAACTCTATCACTTTTCCTAGTCTAAACAAACCATGAGCATCACGGTTATACTGTTCCCCCATTTCAAAGCAATTGTTAGTCATCAAGTTCCCCCTTCGGGAACAAATTTTTTCATTCCCAATTGCTCTGATGTTGCTTCAGGTTGTGCTGGAGAACAGATATTTTTACTACCATTTCCCTCACTTAAAATATATTGAACTATCATGAGAAAGAGGAGGAACAGGGCAGGGATGGGGAAAAATGTCATTTCACCCTCTGTAACAGCAGAGGAAGATAGGGTAAGTCAGAGGGATTCCCTTATTCCCCATCACCATCCCAATCCCCCTGTTGTTCAATTGGTTAGGTCAATATTTTTTCTAAAGGGCTGGGAACAGTATTCCCTAGTAAATGACTTGTAACTAAGCAAAATACCCATGCATTGGGCTCCCAAAGCAGTTGTGGTCCAGGCCCTGCAGGAGGTCACTCCTGAAGATCTCCTTCCTAATCTGGTACATGTTGCCTATTATTTGGGAAATGCAATCCCCATCTAGGTAGAGATGGGAAAAATGGAACTGACATTTCTCTTCAGTTCACCCCTGGGAGATGCTGCAAATGTGTAGGAAATGAAATCCATGTTGAAAGTGATATAGCTGCAGAAAGATACCTATTTTGAATAGATACCTGACATTTGGTGTCTTACAGGGATTCTAAGCAGCACCTGAATTTAGTCCTTAATTTAAATCTGTGCTACCAGATTAAAGAAATAAAAGGGCATAGTTGGGGGATTTATATCTCACTATCGCTATGGATATGTTGTGTCGTTGGTGAAGAATTCTATGCCAGAGAAGTGTAAAATTACTCCAAGTAAGGTCAAAGATTTGACAAGAACTCAGGTAGAAATTGCAGGTACTGGTGGTTGATTTTCACCCCAGAGATGGAAGCTATGGTGACCTGTGGCCAAGGTAAACTATTTTTAGAACGCTGCTCCCTAGTTAAGTGGCATTGATCACACTCCTAAAGGATGCCATGATTAAATTGGTCACAACTGTCTTTTACCATTTGGATCCAAAGTTTCATGAAGCACAGAGAGAAACAGCTGATTCCTTCAGAGCCATTCCATGCCTATGGGTCCCAATCTGGCTGCCTTGTTGGACAAGAAGCACTTCCATGCTGGGCAAATGATAGTAGCCAATGAGGGAATATATCAGATTCCAAGTGCAGACTGCAGGATACATGAATGCTAACTCCAGAGTCTTCGTTTTGCTATTAAGGCTAATGCATTTGTATCACGTCTCCTCCTGCTGCTACTTTGAAAGATTAGAAAGTGTGAAAATAGAGCACAGGTGGTTTTTCTCATGATGCAGCCTTCCCACGTAGTGTGAGACCCCCTTCCACCCACAGTTATGGGAGAAGACCCAGTAAGAAATGAACTCACAGAAATGGAAGGCTCCTATGTTGTTGTAAAATGTGACTTCACACAAAGCTGACTTGGTGGAAATGGGAATTATATTTTGTAATCGTTGAATAAGTTGTTACCAGCGACAGTGAAATTAAACATGAAGTTAATTAGTGTAACATAAGAGGCTGATTATGTGATAACTTTCAGTGTTACAATATAATTCAGCAGCAAAGAGTCCTGTGGCACCTTATAGACTAACAGACGTATTGGAGCATGAGCTTTCGTGGGTGAATACCCACTTCGTCGGATGCATGTAGTGGAAATTTCCAGAGGCAGGTATAAATATGCAAGCAAGAGTGAGTCAGGCTAGAGATAACGAGGTTAGTTCAATCAGGGAGGATGAGGCCCTCTTCTAGCAGTTGAGGTGTGAACACCAAGGGAGGAGAAACTGCTTTTGTAGTTGGCTAGCCATTCACAGTCTTTGTTTAATCCTGAGCTGATGGTGTCAAATTTGCAGATGAACTAAAGCTCAGCAGTTTCTCTTTGAAGTCTGGTCCTGAAGTTTTTTTGCTGCAGGATGGCTACCTTTAAATCTGCTATTGTGTAGCCAGGGAGATTGAAGTGTTCTCCTACAGGTTTTTGTATATTGCCATTCCTAATATCTGATGTGTCCATTTATCCTTTTACATAGGGACAGTCTGACTCACTCTTGCTTGCATATTTATACCTGCCTCTGGAAATTTCCACTGCATGCATCCGACTAAGTGGAAATTCACCCACGAAAGCTCATGCTCCAATATGTCTGTTGGTCTATAAGGTGCCACAGGACTCTTTGCTGCTTTTGCAGATCCAGACTAACACGGCTACCCCTCTGATACTTAATATAATTCAGGTTTTCTTCTAGTTCTCTCCCTGCCCCCTCCTACTACATAGGAAATGGTGGCTAATCCTGAAATTAAAACCTCACTCCAAAGGAATTAGAGTGGGGGAATATGTGAGAGAAATAGCATGTACGAGAATAAAGACTTAGTATAGACTGTAATTATTTCTATTTAAAATGGAATTTATTTTGATAAATTTTAAAATAAATCTTCCCTTAAGAGGAAAATTACTTGAGACAAGATGTGTAGCCTTTTACCCAGTTAGAGGGTAACAGCCACAGAGTTCTCCAGGTCTCTTATTTGCAAAGCAAAGATGTCACATCAGGCAGAAGATGTCAAAATCTAAAATGGTGATGGATGTGCGATGGTAGCTTTTCTGGGTTGTTTTTTTTTCGGTTTGGTTTGGTTTCTTATTTTAATTTAAATTTTACAACCAGTTATTTTTATAGGTGCTGAGGCCCCTTTTCCTTTTGAGCACAGCTGTTTAACCCTCAGGCCTGGCTCTGGAAACCTCTCCAAAACTGGCCTTGTGTTTCTTTCATGTTTGATGTCTTTGGGGTTCACACATCCACACTACTTGCGGTTCACAGCAACAGATACTTTGAGAAACCTGCTGGGTTAAGAGAGCCTTTTCCAAACTGACATTGGCCCAAAGTCTGCCTCAATTCAGCTGGATTGGGACATGTCTGTATCAAAGGAGTGGTTCACACCTGATTTGTCCAGAGACCTCGGGGGAGGTGTGGTAAGATAGGGTAAGTAGGAATCAACAACAATAAAGTTAAATGTAAGGGTGAGAGACCTTCACCTTGCAGGTCAACAAGCCTGTTCTGTTCATTCCCTCTGACGCATCTGGCAGTGGTCACTCTCAGGCAGCACACTGGGCGAGATGGACCATTGGTCTGACCCAGTATGACCAGTCTTGCATTCTTATTTAAGCCATCTAGGGCATTGTCTACACTGGCAAGTTTCTGCACGGTAAAGCAGTTTTCTGCAGTGTAACTCCTGAGGTGTACACACTGCCAAGCCACTTACTGCGCAAAAACTGAGCAACTGCAGCGCTGTAAAAAAAACACGCCGATGAGAGGTGTACATTTTCTGTGCTGGGGCTACAGCGCTGCGGTGTCAGTGTAGACACCCTGGTCAATTACAGCGCTGCGATTGGCCTGTGGGAGTTGTCCCACAATCCCTGTTCTCGCCTCTCTGGTCATCGGTTTGAATTCTACTGCACTGCCCTCAGGTGACCAACCATTAACCCCACACCTTAAATTCCTTGGGAATTTTGAAAGTCCCCTTCCTGTTTGCTCGGTGATGCATGCAGCAATCTCAGCGCATCTTTCCAGGTGACCATGCCTGCTCCACACACCAGGCGATCCCCGGCTTGGAGCAATGCTGAGCTGCTGGACCTCATCAGCATTTGGGGAGAGGAGGCTGTCCAGTCCCAGGTGTGCATCAGCCGTAGAAATTATAATATCTATGGACAGATTTCACGATGCATGAGAGAAAGGGGCCATGACCGGGACACACTGCAATGCAGGGTCAAAGTGAAGGAGCTGTGGAATTCCTACTCCATGGTGCGGGAGGCAAACCGCCACTCCGGTGCTGCACCCACGAGCTCCAGGTTCTATAAAGCGCTGGATGCAATACTCAGTGGTGACCTCACCTCCACTGTGAAGGCCACTGTGGATACTTTGGTGGCTCACGTGCCAGTCGAGAGTGGACCGAGCCAGGAGGAGGAAAACTTGGATGAGGATGTGGAGGCGGAGGGAGACCCAGAGGCAGAGGATGAGTTGGAGGTCAGAGATGCATGCAGCTAGGAGTTCTTCTCTACCCCGGAGGAGGCTAGCCAGTCACAGCTGTTGGAGCTTGGCAAAGTGCAAACAGGAGGGGAGGCCCCTGTTAAGTGGCTTTGATTTTGGGAATCACTGAAGTGAGTTCTTGGGGGCAGGAGGGTTGCAGAAAGGAGGCTTGTGTCTGTATGATGTGTGTACCACCACATGCCTAGTCTGAACGGTGGAACAGGGTGATGATTGGCTCCCTCACTTCATGGGAATCTGCGCTAGAGATCTCCATGAAACTCTCATGGAGATACAGGGCAATCTGCTGCCACAGGTTCTTTGGCAGAGTTGCTTTGTTTCTTGCCCCAATAAGGGTAACTTTCCTCCACTACTCTGCCATCCTGGGAGGGGCGGGCGGGGACCATTGCTGCACACAGGTGAGCCACATAAGGGCCAGGATGGATGCCGCAGTCTTGGAGAAGACCCTCCCTTGAGTCCCTGCTCACCCTCAGCAGCGAGATATCTTCCATAATGCACACAGCCTGTGGAAAATGTGGGCACAGAAATGATTATAAGGCCCCCCTCTTACAGAGCTGTGTCTCCCCAAGAGCCACGTGCCCAGTGTACAGTGCAGTCCTGGAACAGTGATTTCCCCTTCCCCTGCTGTTACCATTTTGGGGATCTTGTGCTTGCTTGGCGTCAGCCAGTTAGTGATAGGTATGTGAATAGTGGCTGGTTTTTTAAATCACTGCATCAATGGTCTGTGTTTTGCAAACAATACTGCTTCTGTGAAATGTTGCATTTTGGCTTCATAGATATGCCCTTGGGATCCCAGCCTCCCTCTTTGTTATTGCCGGCTGAACGGCTGCGCAGAATTAGAAAGCGGCCATGAAGAACTAAAGAGAACTTTCTGCATGAGGTCATGATGCACTCCACGGCTGAAAAACAAGAATTGAAGGAGTGTCCGGACAGCGAGAAGAGGGACCGAAAGGAGAACGTGGTGTGCCAGAACAAAGCCATAGAGCAGCTCTTAAACGTTATGCAGTGCCAAGCAGACACGCTACAGGCGCTACTAGCACTGCAAACCAAGCAGCTCCGTGACCACCCTCCCCTGCATCTGCTGTCGCAAAACTCCTTCCCATTCACCCCCCAGACAGTGCCAACACGCTCTTAGCAACCTCCTAGCTCCAGTCTGTACCCGCTGCCTTTCACTCCTGCCCCATCACAGTCCAGCCCTGCGGACGCCCAGTACCCAGTGCACTCAACACCTGTTCCTCTGTAGTTTATTCCTGCTGAAGTACAGTACCCGCTGCACTGTACTCCAAAGGATAAGGTTGCATATGATACCTGGACATACACAAATCTTTAAGTATCAGAGGGGTAGCCGTGTTAGTCTGAATCTGTAAAAAGCAACAGAGGGTCCTGTGGCACCTTTAAGACTAACAGAAGTATTGGAGCATAAGCTTTCGTGGGTGAATGCCCACTTCATCAGACGCAAGATGAAGTGGGCATTCACCCACGAAAGCTTATGCTCCAATACTTCTGTTAGTCTTAAAGGTGCCACAGGACCCTCTGTTACAAATCTTTAACTGTCCCTGGACCCCACCTCCTCATGGGACCCTCCCTTCCCCCATCCCCCACAGTGCTGATGTGTTGTTTTTTTATTGTATTTTTCTCTCCTCCGGTGGTTGCTTTTTAATAAAAGAATAGTTTTGGCTTGAAAGCAATCTTTATTCCATTAATGGAAAGCAAACACAGCTTTGCAGAGAAACACGCAATTCTCTTAAACCTTTATAGTGCATGGTCTGCACCAATCACAATCACCTGTTAGCATTACAAGCACTGCACTCCCGTGCATAGCAACAAATATTAGTGGCTTTCAGCTTCAAATTGCTGCCTTAAGGCATCCCTGATCCTTATGGCCCCACGCTTCACCCCTCTAATAGTGCTGGTCTCTGGCTGTTGAAATTCAGCCTCCTGGTGCTGAGCCTCAGCCATCCAGCCCTGAGTGATACTTTCACTCTTCCCTTCACAAATATTATGGGGCGTACAGCACATGGCTATAAGCGTAGGAATATAGTCATCGGCCAGGTCCACCCTTCCATATAGGCAGTGCCAGTGGGCCTTTAAATGGCCAAAAGCACACTCAACAGTCATTCTGCACTTGCTCAGCCTGTTGTTGAACCGCTCCTTGCTGCTGTCAAGATGTCCCGTGTATGGCTTCATAAACCATGGCATTAAGGGGTAAGCAGGGTCTCCCAGGATCACAATGGGCATTTCGACTTGCCCTACAGTGATCTTCTGGTCCGGGAAGAAAGTTCCTGCTCTCAGCTTCCTGAATAGGCCAGTGTTCTGAAAGATACGTGCGGCATGCACCTTTCCGGATCAGTCTGCATTAATGTCCGTCAAATGCCCATGGTCATCCACAAGTGCCTGGAGAACCATAGAAAAATACCCCTTGTGATTAATGTACTTGGTAGCTAGGTAGTCAGGTGCCAGAACTGGAATATGCATGCCATCTATCCCCCTCTGCAGTTAGGGAAGCCCATTTGTGCAAAGCCATCCACAATGTCACACACGTTGCCCAGAGTCTCAGTCTTTCAGAGCAGGATGCAATTAATGGCCCTGCACACTTGTCAACACACGTCCAACGGTCAACTTTCCCACTCTGAACTGATTGGCGACTGATTGGTAGCAGTCTGGAGTAGCCAGCTTCCACAGTGCAATTGCCACGTGCTTCTCCAATGACAGGGCAGCTCTCATTCTCATTTCCAGACTTTCACGGAAGCACTTTCTGTTCCCATCCGAGATGGGGACTTTCTCCAGCTAGACCCAGTCCCAGGCTCTGCTGCCCCTGGCCAGGAGCTGCAGGCACCAGCACTGGGCGGGCAGGACAGAGACTCCACCCAAAGGCTCCAGGAGCAGCAGGTCTCACCACCCCTGGGAATCTGCTCCTGGGCGGGGAACGCGCCTGGGCAGGGCCTGGACAGTGATGGAGCCGCTGCCCTCATGCCGCCTCAGGTGCTCTTCTTTGGCTCCTGCTCTCTCCTTAGTTCAGCCTCACTCTGGCCCAGGTAGTTCCAGCTCACATGGAGGATGGGACCCCCTGGCCTGGTGACTCCCTCATCAGACTGCCTGCCCTGTCTATCAGGGTGAGCCGGAGCTTTGGCCTCTCCCCCTTGCCCCTGGGGACTGTCAGTCTCAGGGTCCTGATTTCCCATCGACCCTTCCCCTTTCTTTTGGTACTGGGAACTAGCCCACCAAAAAAACCCACTTCATTTTAGTAAGGGGCCAACAATCCCCTTACACAAGCCAGCCCCGTGAGGGTCGCAGATGTCCAGAGAAAACAGCACAAGCTGGTTCCATGGTGTAACGGTCAGCACTCAGGACTCTGAATCCTGCAATCTGAATTCAAATAGCAGTGGGACCTCGTCTTTGCGTGCAGCAAATCCCTGGCGCTCAAAGTGCTCACTTCCCTGGCTCCTGTTGTGAAAGAGCAAGTCTTTTCCCTCCTGCTGGGTGACTTACGCCCACTGGAGCCAGGTCTTCGGTCAGGATGGCGTGACGGAATGGTTGCAGTGGGTTGGGCCCCTAGAACTTGCCACCCTGGCTATCGATGCCGGCAGTCCTGCGGTTTCACCTGATGGTTGGGATTCTCACTGCTTCACCTGATGCCCACACGTTTGGCCCTTGTGCTTGCTGCCACACTTTTTCTCTTGCCCTCATGGACAGGAGTGCCAGGGCCAGGCTTCATAGTCAGGGATAGGCAGGAAGGCGAAGAGTCCCAGGCTGGAGCCCAGCACACCTTTCCTCCTCTGGGGTCGTGCTGACAGCTCCAAGGAAAGGCTTAAAAGTGACAGAGTAACCAAGGGCGAGGAGGACCAGGCCTATGCATGGCCAGCTGACAGGCACAAAGACACCTGGCCAGCCTCCTCCCTGGCATGCCAAACACCCACTGAAGGCAACCTGCAGACCAGCATGTGCGGTGGCTGCTGATGCTCTGTGGCCAACATCAGAATATTGTAGGAAAGCAGGGCCAGCCCCCCTGGTGAGGCCTCTGACCGTTCCCACTCAAGGTGCTCACTTTTGTAGTGGGGCAGGAGATTTTTCCCCAAGAGGCTTTTCCCCAGCTGGTGAGAAGCAGAGAAACACCAAGGCTCCAAAGGCGCTATTTAGCAAGCCCCCTCAAGCACACATTTGGAAGAGGGAAACTGCTCTACACTGTAGCCCGGGCAGCCACCCATTTTCTTTGGTAAGTCAGGAATGGCAAAGGCTAGACTGGAAGACCTGGGGCTCATGCCCTAGCCTTTGTGACACCCAACCCCCAACTCCTTCCCAGGGCTCTAGCTGAAGCCAGAGGATCGGCCTGAGCAGCCAAGAAGAGAGCAGGACTTTCAGCACAAAGGGAAAATTGCACAAGCACAACTGCAAAGGGACTTGAACCCTCAATCGCCTGATCCGAAGTCAGACGCCTTATCCGTTAGGCCATGCAGTCACATGAAAAAAGTCTCTCCAAGCACTTCTTTAGAAAAGGCGGACACTGCATTTCTTGGGTCATCTACTGAGGGGACAGAGACACTCTGGGCACAAGAAGTTGAGTTCCCAGCGAGATGTGAGACTTAATTCTATGGAGCCAGGTGCAGGACTTTGGCAGGGAGGCTTAAGCATGGGGGATTGGGGTGCAGCGGATGGGCCAGCTGTCTAGGTGAGGAGTTTTAGTCGCACTGAGGCACAGGATGGAGGAGGAGGAGGAATCCTGCTGATGGGCAGTGGCTGTGGAGAAAAAGAGGAAGGGTTCCTGGGACTTCCCCCTCGCCCCTTTTACCTGCCTGCTTGCTCTTGTGGTGGAAGGGGGCAGATGCTCTCAGGAAGCCTGTTTTGTTAGTTCCCTGTGGGGCAACTGGCATTGGCCACTGTCAGAGGACAGGATACTGGGCTAGATGGACCTTTGGTCTGACCCAGTCTGGCCGTTCTTATGGGGTTTGCCAACGTCACCTATGGATCTTCTCTTTGTGTCTCTGAATGCTCTACAGGGCTGCATAAGCTGCAGCAAGTTTCTGGTCTTGGGTTCAATCTTGAGAAACAGGATTGTAGGCGAGGCATGGAGTCAAAGGGTATCATGCCTGACAGCCAGCAGACGTGCAGGTCACGGACAATGAGCCCAGGACAACTGGTAAAAGTGGTGCATGAATGAGCCCAAACTAGAAGGTTTCTTGTTGGCCTCAAAAGGTAGTTGCTCAAAGGGAGCCATCTGGTGTGATGAAAAGAGTGACCCACGTATGGACTCGACTAGCTTGGGGAGTCTTTGCACTGGGGGGGTTGGGAGGTTTAATATGTGGTTGGGAGAATTCCACATCCGTAAAAATCTCACCCCTGGGTTTGTAATGTCAGGCTCCAGCAAGCAAGTCCCTCTATGTGTGAAGGGAGGGGCTGTGAGGGGGAGGGTCCATGTGGGTGTCAGTGTGAGGGGAGGGGCTGTGAGGGGGCGAGTCCATGTGGGTGTCAATGTGAGGGGGAGAGGCTGTGAGGGGGAGGGTCCATGAGGTGTCAGTGTGAGTGGCAGGAGTGTAAGGGGGAGGGCTATGGAGTGTCTCTGTGAGGGGAGGGGATGCAAGGGGGAGGGTTCATGGGAATGTCAGTGTGAGCGGGAGGGGCTGTGAGGATATAGTCACCTCCAGGCAGCAGGAGCCCCCCTGACTTGGGGGTTTACTTCCCCCTCCCACCAGGTGCTTTGGAGGGCCCTAGAGCCCAGCATGGAGTTGCTATCCCTGCAGGGTCCCTGGGAGTCACAAAGGGGTGATGTGTGGTTACTGCCCCAGCTGTTTTGGGGTGGGGGATTGGAGCCCCTGGAACAGCCCTGTGGGGACTCAGCCCTGTGGGGAATTCACTGTCTGGAAAAGCACGTCTAGGAATGGGGATTCCCAGCTGCATTACAGTGGCATGAAGGAGAAGAAAGAGTTAACGCTTTAGGAAAGTCTGGGTGCGATGGATGTGAAGGAGGGTGCCCAGCTCTCAATCTGCAGTACAGCCAACCCCAAACGTTCAAAAACCCTGAGTCAGGCTCACCAAAAATCATGAGATTGGCTTTAAAATCAGGAGACTGTGAAAAAATAATAGATTTGGGAATCTTTTTATTTGCCTTCTGCTTGATGAGCCTTTAGAGCGCACTGGGGTGACATTTTGAATCTTTCTCCACAGCCACAAGGGCTAGAAACATACTGTGTCTTTAAGAGCTAAGGCTGAAATCATCACATCTCCACTTGACTCCAGGAGCTGGGGCTTTAAGGAAAACAATAACTCTCATAAGACTCAAGGCAAAATCATGAGAGTTGGCAGCACAGAGTCGGATTGAGTCTTTATTCTCCGGGATTCCCTGGAGCAGGGGGTTCCCAACCTTTTTCTTTCTGTGGCCCCCGCCCAACATGATATAAACCTCCACAGCCCACCTATGCCACAACAACTGTTTTTCTGCATGTCCAGTCGGTTAAAAACCAGGGCTATCGTTAGGGGTGTCATGGTCAAAGACACCCAGGCATTGATTTTAGTTCACAGACTCAAGCCTGAGGCCAGTTTATTGCAATACATACCAATGCATTGGGGTAGCAATCCGAAGAATGCCACCCCTAGGTCAGCGCGCAGGCTGCCTTTATTCCGTCAAACTGCAAGCACAGTACAAATTATACGTCATTTGCGAGAAATTAATGTTGGGGCCTGCCCCCCTATTCCCGGCACCTTCCTTATTATTTTACGAGAATTGGGTACATATTAGGTAAGGGGTCACTTGGTGTTTTCCGTTAGGGGTGTTACTTGGCATCAATTTAGGGGTATTTCTCATCAGAGTACATATTATTTTTCCGGGGTTTTACGGTTATGGGCATAGGTGGTTGTCACAGGACACCCAAAGAAGATATATGATTGGCTAATTTTGCAGATAGCTGGAACTACAGGAGAAGTTGGCCTTTGCAAAGCAATTTCTTCATATAAGTGGTTATTATATTTCATCAGCCATGAACATATTTCATTAGTGCTGCTGCTGGGGTTTTTATTCTTTCCCTCCTTGCCCCTCCCCTCCCTCCTCTGGTCATGACCCTTGACCGAGTTTGGCAGGGAATTGTACAGCTTAGTCTTGTTCAGGCCCTGGCCTGTACTGCCTTTTGTAAGGGCAGTCAGTATATCGAGCCTCTGTCAGAGAGCCTGATTTTGGGCCTTCGGTGTTACTTTGGCTGTCATAAAGAAGGCCCCCCAGTTCTTTTTCCCCCACAATTTCCCTCCTTTGATGCCATGTAGGCATCATTATCGTAATTTGCTAAAAGGGCCATAGTGCAGTACCCAGACTTAGTTTCTTGTACTGGAGGATTTGACACTAAGGTGACTTATTTTTGGGTCTGAGGGGGAATACAGTGTGGTTTTGGGGATATCTATGGGGAAAAGAAGGGTTTGGGGTGGAGGTTGAACCTGTAGCTGGGGTAAACGACATACCTTGCAAAGTCAGCAGAGGGTGGTGATTAATAAACAGCAACAGATTGCAAGAATTATACCAGCTAGTATTTTTACACTAAGGAAGTGAAGAAGCTGGGCGTGGCTTGGGTGATTTCTTTAGAGGCAAAACACAAAACTTTGTGGGAAAAACATAGGGTACCCACCCAGTAGGCAGTCTGAAATGCTTTGGCCTCTTTGTTGTATTCGACCTCTATTACATGCATTTGGTCTTGGAGGTGAGATATGTTGGAGAAGAGGGGAAAATAGAAAAGTTAAATTTAAGAAGCGGTTTGGGATCAGGGAAGTCCAATTGAAGGTAAGAGGGACGACTGGGTGGAGGGTTACATAGATTTGGGGATTAGCAGGCCATGTGATAAAGCGGCTACCCTGTGCAGTGGTTAAGTTAAGGTGAAAGGGGAGAGGGATGTGGGGATTTGATGGCAGGGCGCAACTATTTTTTTTTTTTTTTACTAAATAGGAGTTTTTTTTCTGGGGCCTTACCTACTGCTTCTCCTTTCCAACAGACTGTATTAAAGATGTTGAGTATTTCCCCAGGGTGCAGCTTGCGGAGACAAAACAACTGTGGGGGTTCCAAGGGCCACAAGGACCACAAGGTTCCGATTCCCACCCAGACGGGTTGAGCAGCGAAACCATGGGGAGTGGTGATAAAATGGCTAGGTCCGTGGGGTGGCTTGACTTCCCATATCTGCCGGCTGACAACCCAGTCCCATAGACAGCCCACCCAGGGCCCCAGCAAAAGTAAGTGCACTGGGGCCCAGGTGCCATTGACAGGTCCCGAAGCCTGGAAAGAGCATTTTGAGGAGTTGCAGGCCCATCCTGATAATGTCCACGTATGCCTCCATTTCCATAGCTCGGGTGGCACTCCTGCAGTAGTGTTAAGGGCTTTGGGCCATCACTGACTAAGGACATCGCCTCGCATTTATGCTAAGAGACCATTAAAGAAATCCTGCATTTGGCTACAAGCTGCAAGAGGGTCTGGGTTGTGGTTCCCAGTCCTGACAGGGCTGGGTCCTTATATTTGTATGGGTGTTGGTTAACCCTGCCTCAGTAAGGAGGCCTGATGCCCTTTCCAAATTTCCCAGGCGTTGTTTATGGTTTTGGGCCTTGTCTATTGTCCAGATAGCGGCTGCTTCAGTTAGACCATGCAAGGCCCCTTCCAGCAAGCCTCTCTTTCTTCGAAAATTCTTTTACTGCACAAGCTGGGCTAACCGAATGGCCGCTCCTTGGGAACAATTGGGGTATTGGGTAGTTATTTGGAAGGCAGAGAGGGGAAATGAGAAAGTGGTGGTTCCCATAGTAGCATTTAGCACAATCCACCGTTGGAAATGATAATTCCGTCGGTAGGGTGTGCTATACCACATTTGTTGTTCCGAGACTTGATTTGTATGGGAATTGGAGAAGATATGAGGGGGAGTAGCTGGGGAGTGGGGATTGTGACGATGGGCTATGAGGCAGTCATGTAGAGTAGGGGTATATTGCAATATGATACAGGCTAAATTGGAGGCTACTGATTGGCTAAGATTTAGAAAAATATTACTTTTTCCCCTCCCCACCCCAAGTTCGTTAAGGAGGAGAGGCTGAGGAATATTAAAAGTTTTATCTTCAGGTAGTTTTGGCTAGCTTCCGCAAGCTATTCTTCGAGATTTCGTAGTCTTAGTTCACTTAGCTGTCCGGCAATGAGGCTGCAAGGGAGGGGTTACTAGCACAATCACCTTGCTTGGTTGGAGGCTTTATTATGTCCTCAGGTGGAGAAGTTGTTTTCTTAGCAAGATCCAAAGGCTCAGTGGGTTTGTCAGCGGACAAAGGAGAGGTTACCAGCTTTTTACCTTGTCCCTCACTTCTGTCATCCAGAAGGAGCAACAACGCCAGAAGGAAAGGTAGACCGATCAGTCGAAGAGCCATTTCAATAAGAAACATGGGCGGGTAGTCAATTCTCAGTACTTTACAGCGGTGTTGATAATTAACAGGGCTTGATAAGAGTCCCTTAGCATGGGGCCAGGGCAGTTCTTTGCTGATGGACCTCTATGTAGACCCAGTCTTCTGGTTTCAGTGAGTGACAGGACTGCTGTATATAAAAAGACCTAACACATTTCGTTAGTGCCTGACTATTGTGTAATTTATTAAACGACTGTTTATTTGAGCCAGGGCCAGCAGGGCACTGCCGGTAGTCGCATCGGGCGATTCTGTTAGAAATTTATGAAAGCTGAGTTCAGTCTTTTGGTGTAGAGTGGTCTTTAAAAAGCATTTGGCCATATTGGTCAAGCTGCACATAACTGGTTACAGTCTGTTTAGGTATGCCAAATTGTGATACAAAATTCCTAAACCAAGCTTTACAACAGCTCCGGCAAACCAAGAAACATCTTTGCCCAAACTGTTGCAGCAACCCGTCCAAGAACCCTTACCATTTTCCTGGCTTTGTCTGCCCTGCTGCAGCCACAACTTTGGTTTTATTTAAAACAATTTAAATTTTGTAAAGCATTAAGTTACTTTAAGGATTAAATGCTAAATACCAAAATTAAACAACACTAGTTTACTTTGTTTGGCAAAAGTATTTGTTTGGTTTTATAACCCCAAAACAACACCAATTTATTTTAAACTTATAAAACAAAAATTATACACACCAGGAGTGTTAACAAATTTAACTAACTTTTTTATAGTTAAATGATTTCACCTATATAACCTCTTGCCTGGATTATTTACAGACGGTCCCAAAGGAATGGCTGCAAAGAAACCAAGAATTTTTTATAATACCTTTTTCTTTTATAATACCTTCTTTTAACATTTACGTAGTGTTACTGCTTAATTTTTTTCAGTAACTACAGAGTTAACTTTTTTACTTTCTTTCTTTTAACTTCCTTAAATTGTGGCTGCCTGCTTGTTTGGGCCGGATCCTTTTTTCCTTTTTTTTGCTGGTTCACTTTTTTTTCCCCCATGGGCACAGGCATTGTTTTACTACCAATTCAGCAAGGAGGGTGGGCTTTTATTGGCTAACCCCCCTTGTAGGAGAGGATTAATTATTTAACAAAGCAATTGCTATTATACATAAAGAATGGTTAAACAACACTAGAACACTGCAGTAAGCCTTGGTCTCTCTTCCAGGCGAGACCAACTGCCCAAGCCTCCTTATCCAGGTGAGGCCAATTCCTCAACACTCACACCAATGGGGAAGGTTTATGAGGGAGGTCCTCGCACACCCTCCTCTGGCAAAGGGCACCAGCTCGTCCTTTAAAGGAACGAGGTAGGATACTCTGCTGCCTTTGGAACGGTGAGCGATTTCCAGGGGGTCCCCTTCTTTCTGAGCGAGGGGAGGGAGCTTACGGCTCCCAGAGGAGTAAGACCGGGGTAAGGTTTCGGTCGGAAGTCAGTCACACAGAGGGTTAGGAGGGACACGGTCCCCGCACACCCCTCCCTTGGCAGAGAGCACTGGCCCGCCTTCAAGAGGATGGGATGGGTTACTCTACTGTTCAGGAGTACGTGGGCGGTTTCCCAGGGCCCCCTCGCTCTCTGAGCAAGGAGGGATGCAATCATCACTTAATGAACAGGAAAGGATGGGGACCCTCACGACCCTCAGTCACACAACACACCTAATCCAGGATCTTTACTACGACAGTCCCCACCGGTCCACACAGCCTATTTGCTGGTGGGAGTCCTGCCAATCCCCGGGCCGCAGTCCTCACCGGTCCACACAGCCTATTGCTGGTGGGAGTCCTGCCTGCCCCTTCGGCTGCTCCGGGATTCCCTGGACTCCGCCCTACCCACAGTAGGTTCCAGGGAGTGGATTCCGCCCCCCTACTCACGATGGGGTCCACTTTCCCGGGGTCCCTCAGCAGCCTGTCCTTCACCCTCTGGGGGGACCAGTCCCCAAAAGATGAGGCATACAAAGCTGACTAAGACAAAGTAGAAAACAACCAATGCAAAGCAAAGGAACTTAACGTATTCCTTGTCCTCATCGGGTATTAGCACATAATAAACAAATTTCCCGTCCTCCTGGGACCAAACGTCTTCCCCATTCTTATCGAGATCAGAAACCTTAATCTACACTCTCTCACGCTGTCCGTGCACAGCCCCTCCCTTAATAGGATAGTGAGCTATGCCCGGACATAGGGAGAAGGCATCAAATGTCTCCTTCTTAGTCTGTCTACCCCTAATCCTCGGGCCTTTCCACCCGAGTTGCAGCAACCACCCTAGAGTCAGTGACGGTTTCCTTTATGTCCTGGAGAGATCACCCAGCCTATTCAGCCTCTGTTCCTGCCTGAATAATTTCCTGTCATCCAAAACTTGTTTTTATACTGGGCTGGCACTCTAAAAGTGTTTAACTGCCAGACGGATGTCCCAGTAATTTCACCGAGGCTGTCCCAAGGAAACCGTTGGGTCTAAGACCCTCATGTACACACAACACAAAACAGACAGTTCCCGACGCCCTCCCCTAACTTATAGCCTAAGTAAACAATGATAGAGATAGCACAGCATGATGCAAGAAATTAAACAGACAAGTTACAGAACGGACACACACAAAACGAGCAGGCGTCAGGCAAATGAGTCTAGCCTCAAAAGATTTGGATCACAGCGTGCCCTTACCTGAACCCAGAGCCTATGGGCAGCTCCCCACCGAAGCCCAAATAGAGACAAGGGTCTCTTACCTGGCACCTGGGATCGGTGTGGAAGCGGTCCACGGTCCGGTGGGACATCGAGTGAATCCAGGACGAGCCCCCAAATTGTCATGGTCAAAGACACCCAGGCATTGATTTTAGTTCACAGACTCAAGCCTGAGGCCAGTTTATTGCAATACATACCAATGCATTGGGGTAGCAATCCGAAGAATGCCACCCCTAGGTCAGCGTGCAGACTGCCTTTATTCCATCAAACTGCAAGCACAGTACAAATTATACATCATTTGCGAGAAATTAATGTTGGGGCCTGCCCCCCTATTCCCAGCACCTTCCTTATTATTTTATGAGAATTGGGTACATATTAGGTAAGGGGTCACTTGGTGTTTTCCATTAGGGGTGTTACTTGGCATCAATTTAGGGGTATTTCTCGTCAGAGTACATATTATTTTTCCGGGGTTTTACGGTTATGGGCATAGGGGGTTGTCACAGGACGCCCAAAGAGGCTACAGGAGAAATTGGCCTTTGCAAAGCAATTTCTTCATATAAGTGGTTATTATATTTCATCAGCCATGAACATATTTCATTAGTGCTGCTGCTGGGGTTTTTATTCTTTCCCTCCTTGCCCCTCCCCTCCCTCCTCTGGTCATGACCCTTGACCGAGTTTGGCAGGGAATTGTACAGCTTAGTCTTGTTCAGGCCCTGGCCTGTACTGCCTTTTGTAAGGGCAGTCAGTATATCAAGCCTCTGTCAGAGAGCCTGATTTTGGGCCTTCGGTGTTACTTTGGCTGTCATAAAGAAGGCCCCCCTGTTCTCTTTTTCCCACAGGGGGTAGCCAGCAGAGCAATTGTGCAGGGCCCCACAACAGAGGGGCCCCCATGAAGTTAAGTTGCTTTGGCTTCAGTCCCAGGCAGCAGGACTCAGATTTCAGCTTTCTGCCCTGAGCCCCAGTGAGTCTAACACCAGCCCTGCTTTCTGGTTTATTTTGGCAGACCCCCCCCCCCTGAAACCTGCTTGCTGCCCCCCAGGGGTCTCCGGACCCCTGGCTGAGAACCACTGCCCTGGAGCTTTGTCTAGAAGGAGGGAGCAAATCTGCTGCCTTTCCTGATGGCTGAACTCAGGCCCTTAGAGTGGGATATTCCTGCACTGCCAGCTACACAAGGAAAGCTCCCTGAGCAGCTGCCTGTCCTCAGGGACAGTCTAAGCCTGTAGGGCCCCGGGGGGCAATGAAGCAGCTGGGTCAGGCTGGGAACCTTCATTCCCAGAGAACTGCCCTGGCTCCTTTCTCAGCATCAAAGAAGTCAATTCCCCCCACCGCTGATGAATCAGCCTGGAGCTACGTGCAGAGCTGGGGATTTCTCCTTTCACTCCTGCTGGGGGCATTTCTTGCATAGCATTCGGAACTCAACTGGGGGAACCAGCCTTTCAGAACAGAAAGCTCACATTCAGACTACATCTTTATTTACAATATCCTGGTGTCACCATCGATAACATGGCTTGTTCAGCTTGGTGGGATCCCAAGGGTAAAAGTAACCAGCTCTTCAAATCCAAGAGCATGGAGATAAATCACCTCTCAGAGTCAATATGGGGTAATCAATAGGCAGACGGCGGGCAAAATCACTTTTGAATGGACCCCAAAATCTTTTTATTTACCTATTATTATCATCATTATTGTTATTTTTTATTATTATTTATGCTGGAGTCTGGACCTCGACTAGACCTTAACCAACAATTTTGGACCTTGACAAAAAATAATGGATTACCCCTAAGAACGGGGTTGTGTTACATTCCTTATGTCCTGGCGCCATCTTGTGGCCATTTCTTTTCCCTCCTTTCGGTGAAAAGCTTTGGTATTTGTGTAGAAACTTTATTTCAGAGAGATCCAGGAGCGGGGGCTGCCTGCATGTACCAAGCACCCACTAGATTAGAAGGAGACAGACAAACACCCTTGAGATGAGGCAGCCGTCCCTGTAAAAAAAAATCATCTCCCTTCTTCACTTGAGTGACAGCCTCAATCGTTCCTTATCCGGGCAGAGCCCAGGGATTGGCATCAGCAGCAACAAAACCATGTGTAAGTAGCAGGAAACAACCCAAAATGTGCTTTAAAAGGAGCTGTCTCCTTCCTTCTGGGGTGAAAATTTGTCATTATGGTCATTAATTTTCATTTCCCTTCTCTGAGGGTGTAGAATCATAGAATATCAGGGTTGGAAGGGACCTCAGAAGGTCATTTAGTCCAACCTGTTGCTCAAAGCAGGACTAATCCCCAGACAGATTTTTGCCCCGGATCCCTAAATGGTCTCCTCAAGGATTGAACTCATAACCCTGGGTTTAACAAGCCAATGCTCAAACCCCTGAGCTATCCCTCCCCTGCAGAGATGGGGTTGGTACTACCTCAGGCTGGGATGTAGAGCCCATGTCCCCATCTGTCAGTCACTCTGGGAACCTGTCTCTGGTCACAGGGGACAGGCAGCCAGCTCCTTAGCTCTGTGGGGGCGGGGGGGGGTGAGTCATTTGACAAGCATAAGTGGCACATAGGAGAGGTACTTTTGCCAGAAGCATTGGTGATATATTGGTGCGCATAGCTACCTTCTAAGCAGTTGACCTGGGTTTGATTCCCAGTCAATGCAATGATGTGATGTTTTCTCTACTGGGAATTGGTTAAATTTCAGTTACATTATATCAGTTTATTAATGGAATGAGAGAATTAATGTCCCAAATCCCAGCAGGTCAGTGGTAGAAGAAAGGGGTGGGACTATATGGTGAGCTGTTGGAGTCATCCTTGTATTACAAAGTTTGGTTTATTTTTTTAAAAAAATTTCCTTTACTTTCCTCTCCCTTTTAGACTCAGGGCCTTTAAGGTCAGAAGGGACCAGTGTAATCATCTAGTCCGACCTGCTGCACCTTGCAGACCAAAAGACCCCACCCACCCACTCCTGTAATAGACCCCACTGGGAGGGGAGGCAGCTCTGTGCACTGCCCCTGCCCCAGGTAGCGCATGGAGGCCCTCTGCTCCCCTCCCCCATTGGGTGTGCAGAGATGTGCCAGCAGCACTAAGGTGGCTCCCTGCCCACTCTACTTCCGTCCCTCTGTGCTGCTCCCAGAAGTGGCTGGCATGTCCCGGCATCCCCTGGGGCAGCGGGAGTGTCTCCATGCACTGCCCCTGCCCCAAGTACCAACTCCGCAGCTCCCATTGGCCAGGAACTGCAGCCAATGGGAGCTCTGGGGGCAGTGCCTGCAGGCAGCGGCTCACGGAGACCCCCTGGCCCCACCCATCTAGGAGCTGCTGCCGAGGGGCTGTGTGTACCGGTCACTTTGGGAGCTGCACTGCCCAGGGTAAGCACCACCCCTCCTACATCCCAACCCCCTACCCCAGCGCAGAGCCCGCACCCCACACCCAAATTTCCTCCCATAGCTTTGCTTGTCTTCCTTTCACCCAGAACCATCCTTCTTCTCCTGGGCTGCAAGTAGCCATCCCTGGGAAGCCAAGAGGAAGGCACAGGATTCTACCTCCCAGCAGCCAACTGCACCTCCCCAGGCTTTGCAGAACGAATGGTGGCACTCTACTTACCCCACTTAGCTGCACTGAGGCACTCAGCTTCTGCTGTGCCTTCCTCAGCATGACTTTCCTCTTTTGCCCCATTCCTGCCTTACTTCCTCTTTTGGCAAGTCACGTGAAGGAGGCCAGCAGGAAGAGCCGGCCTCCATAGGCCAACCTCCAAGGGCAGAGGAGGCCAAGCCACAAGGCTTCAAAAGGTGACTGGCCTAGATCCTCAAACCTGGAGAAAGTGGTGGCAGCCCTTCGATACGATAGGAAAAAGACCCAAAAATTGAGACTGTCCCTATAAAATCGGGACATCTGGTCACCCAAGCTGAAAAGTCCTAGTCTCTTTAATCTCTCCTCATATGGGACCCGTTCCAAACCCTAATCATTTTAGTTGCCCTTCTCTGAACCTTTTATAATGCCAGTATATATTTTTTGAAATGAGGAGACCACATCTGTATGCAGTATTCAAGATGTGAGTGTAGCATGGATTTATATAAGGGCAATAGATATTTTCCATTGTATTCTCTATCCTTTTTTTAATGATTCCTAACATCCTGTTTGCTTTTTTTGACTGCTGCTGCACATTGTGTAGTCGTCTTCAGAGAACTATCCATGATGACTCCAAGATCTCTTTCCTGATTAGTTGTAGCTAAATTAGCCCCCATCATATTGTATGTATAGTTGGGGTTATTTTTTCCAATGTGCATTACTTGACATTTATCCACATTAAATTTCATTTGCCATTTTGTTGCTCAGTCACTTAGTTTTGTGAGATGTCTTTGAAGTTCTTCACAGTCCACATTGGTCTTAAATCTCTTGAGCAGTTTAGTATCGTCTGCAAACTTTGCCACCTCACTGTTTACCCCTTTCTCCAGATCATTTATGAATAAGTTGAATAGGATTGGTCCTAGGACTGACCATTGGAGAACACCACTAGTTACCCCTCTCCATTCTGAACACACTGATGGGTGAACCTGGAGAAAGTGGTGGCAGCCCTTCGATAGGTCAGCTGGTAGAGCAAAGGACTAGAGCCAGCACTCAGGAAGTCATCCTTATGTCACCCTTCTGACTCCAGCTTGAAGGAGAGCTTCTTTTTCCCCCCCTTCCTGAGAAAGAGCAAGAGAAGAAAGAAAGGTCAGGTGGGCCAACTCAGTGCACAAGTCCACGCTGTCTTTTCTTCCTTGGGAGCCCAAAAAGAGGGACTCATGACAGATAAAGGCACTGCTGTGTTTCCAGAAAACAGGCCACCGCTGCACACACGGGGATCAAAGAGTATGCCAAAGCCTGGGGTTGAACCAGTGACCCTCTAAACTTTCAGTCTAATGCTCTCCCAACTGAGTTATTTTAGCACCTGAAGGGCACTTTTTTGGCTTCCTGCTTCTCTGTCCGGCATGTTTTTGTCAGCCATGGCACACAAAAAGGGCATCATTGCGAGCGCCCATGAAGGCAAGATGAATTTTTGCCTTTGCTCTGCACATGCCGGCCATGCACATTTGCAAATACTTTAAAGCACCTGTCAGTAAGTTCTGGGGACAGTGGCTCACCTTCAGAGGAAGCTCCCTAAAATTGGCCTGTCTCACCCAGTGGTACATTGACCTCTGTTCAGACTGAGCCAAAGGGGGGACCTCGCTGCTGTGGCCACCGCTGCTGTGAGGGCGGCCACTGTTGCGGAGGAAGCCATTCTGCAAGCACCTTCAACCTAGCCACCCACTGAAAATCCTGTAGGATGTAAGGTGGTAGTAGAAGAACATTAGGGGGGGGCTTCCTAATTTCCTCCCCCTTCTGCCACCATTGGCCATCCCATACCCAGTGCTGCATCCAGTGGGGTAAAAAAATAATACGGCCATATCCAAAGAGTCAGTTGCATTCTTTGTGGTAGCCCCGCCATTCCCCTCGGAACTGACCTGACCTCCAGCTCAGCCACCCACTGAAAATTGAAAAACAAAAAAGTAGTCGTAAAAGGCTTCAAATCCCACCAGGTCCAACACCTCTTCTAATACGGCAGAAAAGCCACACTTCTCCTGACCTGGTAGGGACATGCTATTGCGCCACAAGAAGTGTAAGGCCATCGTGTTTGGTCTCAGCAGCAGTTGTGGAGCAGGGCAAAATATATAGCTGAGGAAATTCCCCGTGGCCAAAAGATAGGTCTTGAGCATCACAAATTTGTAGGCTAATGACAAGGTCCAATTACGCCACCAGCTGAACCATTCTTCACAGGCCAGCAACTGCTTCTCCCAGTTTGCTTTATCCACCCTGTCCCCGACCGAACGCTAGAAGGCCCAGCTCATCAACCTGCCCACTCTTGCAGCCCTCCTCTTCCACCCTGACTGATAGGGAGGAGGATTAATCCTCCCTCCCTTAGGCCCGCCCTTCAGCATTCCTGGGGAACACCAATGCTGCCCTAGTGACTTTGGGCCAGTAGGTCAACCAATAGGGCTGCCTCCTAGACCAGGCTGCAGCACAGCTTCAGGACTGAGAGGAAATGCAGCTCACATCCCTATCTACAGGACTCCAGGCACGGCCAGCCTTCTCGATCAAATGTCCACTCTTGCACTTAACTCACAACAGCTAGCGGGCAAAAGACAGGCTCCCAAGTCATTTGAGAAAGCAAGATGAAGCTTTGGAAATCCCAGTATGGTTAGCTGGCAACCAAAGGACCCCAAGGTCCCACTGAGACTTGAACTTACATTGCAGGATTCAAAGCCCTGAGTGATAGCCCTTACCCCATAGGGCAGACAGGGAACAGCTTGTGTTCTGCTGACTTCCGGTGTGGAAGAGTCTGGGTGGACAATTTTCCCCTCCCTTGCTCAAGGCCTCTATGGCTTCTCTGGCCAGCCCTGTATTTGCTCAACAAGTCGGCATGCAGCGGTTTGCTGTAGATCCAGAGGCCTTTCTTCCTCCAGACTGTGAGGCAAGTGAGCATGCGAGGAAGTTGCCCCTTTGGTCCCTGGCAGTAAATGGCCCTTCCTAGGAAATCCCAAGTCCTGAAAAGGAAAAAAGTAATGTCAGGGAGAGTATTGAAAAGATGCCTCTTGAGGGAAAACACAGGAGGAAAGGATCTTTTCTTTACCTAACCAGGAACTTGAACCCTGGCCCCTCAGATTAAAAGTCTGAGGCTCTACCAACTGAGCTAGCCAGGCTCACATAGGAAAGGGGCAAGTTTGGTGCAGAAGAGAAACTAGTCAAGAAAAAGAAGGCAGGAAACAATACAGAAAACTTGCTACTCTCGCTGTCTTATCAGCCCTAGCCCCAGCCTGCTCCTCCATCCACTTCCCTGAGACCTTCTTCTTCTTTCAGTTAAATATCGGATCCAGGAGAAAACATGGTTATATAAAGCAAAACGAAATCACAGACAGAAATGCCATTGGAAATACCAAAAAAAAAAAAAAAAAAAAAAGAAGGAAAATTAAATCCCCATCACATTATGGTATCTGGGCCAATCCTTCATTGAGAGCACCTGCTAATGTCCCTATGTGCTTACGAGAAACCGATACCAATGCCTGAACATGAAACACAACTGCTCCCACTTGCTGCAGTAAGACCCTTTTCCTGCCCTCAATCAGAGACCAGAAGGACGGAATCAAGACCCATCCAGGTCCTAGAGACCAGCCCATACCCACCTCCATTCTGCTGCTGACTCACAGTGTTTTTCCACCATGGCCAGCAGTTTAAGGGCCACAGAAACCCGGTTAGCCACTATTACGGGGAACTGCCTTCATCGCTGAAGATGCTCCTCATGGCAGCTCTGCCAAAGGGGATACAATGCTATGGCATTGATTAGGCGAAGTGTATCCCATGAGCCGGAGTCGGTTGCATTCTTTGTGGTTGCCCTTCCATTCCCCTAGGGCCTGACCTGCCCTCCAGCTCAGCCACCTGCTGAAAATTGAAAAACACAAGAGTAGAGCGTAAAAGGCTTCAAAGCCCACCGTGCCCATCCCCCACATCTTGGTACTTAAAGGGCACCCATGCCATTTGCAAATACTTTAAGGCTCTTGTCAGTAAGATCTGGGGACAGTTGCTCATCTTCAGAGGAACCTCCCTAAAATAGTCCTGTCTCACCCTGTGGTACTTTGTCCTCCATACGGACCGAGCTGAAGGGGGGTCTCGCTGCTGTGGCCGACACTGCTGTAAGGTTGGCCACTGGTTCAGCTGAAATCAGTGAGGGCATTATTGGTGGACTTTGTGCTCGTAGCACAGTTTATCGCTATATTAGTGTGTATGGTCCCCAGTAAAGGTGTGAAAGGAAAGATCTCTGGAAGGAACTGGCTCCCTTCCTCTGGACCTCATGGTGTTTGGTGTTTTTTGGGGGGGGATTTTAATTGTGTCAGCCAGCCTGAGGACCGCTGGTCCTGTTTTCCCGACTATCAGAGGAAACTCTTTTATGATGAGCACTACCTGGCACAGGTCTGTAGCGAGTTCGGTTTAGAGGACGTGTTTCTCCGTAGTGGAACCAGCGGCAGGTGGGCAGTAGCCTCCTATTCCTCTGATCCAAGCTCACACCATCCGCAAATGGGTACACCTTTCTGTGGGGACAGGCCAGGAGTCGCATTGCGTGGATTTTTGTGAAAGAGCACGTCGACAACCTAGTGCAGGGTAGCACCAATGGACTGTTCCAATCATGCAGCACTCACCATGTGTCTCAATGTGGACAATTCCCTGGCCCATAGCAGAGGATATTGGAAGCTGAACACCCACAGCTTGCAAGATAAATGGGGAGGGTGGTGAGGCCTGGTGGTGTTGGCAGAACGGGAAAGCATCAGAGGGTTCTATGTCAAGCAGGGGGATTGGTGGGAGTCGGTGAAGGAGGAGTTGGCGCCTTTGTTCCAGCAGCCCAGCAAACACCTCAACGTTAAAGAATACCAATGGTGCTAAGTCCTGCAGCATTGCCTGTGGGATTTCTACAAGACCATCCAGACAGGTGAGGTAGTCAATGTGTGCCTGTACGACTGTATCAAGCGACAGCTGGGCAAGTTCCAGGAGATGAGGCTGCAGTGGGCCCTATTTGAGTGGGACCACTGAGTGAAGGAAGGGGCGGCCTCCACGGACATTTTTGCATCCTGCAGAGAACAGAGACAAAGCAAGATGATGCAGGGACTCAGGGCGGGACCCACGGATCCGGTAGTGCAGGACCACATTAGAATGCTGGCCATCATGGAGGCCTATAATGGGGAGCTGTTCCAGGGCCAGGATATTGCTCAGCAGGTGCAGGAGCAGTTTCTCTCCTTATCTGGGCACTGCTGACAGCTGCTGTCAGGAGATGACCGGGCGAGTTTCCTGGAGCCCACGTAGGAATGTGAGGTGAGGGAAGCAATTTTGTCCTTGAGGACCGGCACATCTCCTGGCCCGGATGGCCTGCCCCCAGAGCTCTACTGGGAACTGCTGGAGCCTCTGACACCACTGTTGATTAACGTCTTCAACAGCGCTCTGCACCACTAGACACTGGATCCATCACAATACGATGCTATCCTGGTATTGCTGGCCAAGATGGGAGACCTGACTGACATCCAAAAGTGGAGGCCCATTGCTCTGATTAATACCGACTACAAGATCTTGGCCCAAATACTCGAGAGGAGGCTGGGAGAGGTAGCAGACCGACTGGTGCATTGTAGCCCATCCAATGCAGTGTGAGGACAGACAGTCACAGACTCCTTATGCAGCGTGCGGGAGGTCTGCGAATGTACATGCCAGAAGCAGTGGGAAGGTTACTTGTTGGCTCTGGATCAATCCAAGGCCTTTGACTGAGTCAACCTAAACTATTTCTGGTGAGTGCTCAAACACTATGGAGTTCCGGGGGACTTTATCAGATGGCTGCAGGTGCTGTTCTAACAGCTCTCAGTCTGCCTGTTGGTGAATGGTTGGCTGGACAACAAAATCCCTGTGCATGCAGGCATATGACAGGGCTGTCCCTTGAGCCCCTTGAGCTGGCCGTGGTGGGAAAAAAAGTGAGTCAGTAGCAGAGTGGAGGTGGGCATGGGGCTGGGCTCTGGGACCAGGTTGGGCCTTGATTTCCTCTTGCTGGTCATTGTTTCTAGGTAAGAAGGGGTTTTCAACTGGCAACAGTTGAGTTTCGTGTTCAAGGACTGTATCAGTTCCTCCAGGTTTCTCTTAAGCACACAGGGCCCTTAACGGGTACTCAGTACACAGGATTGGCCCGGTAAGTGTGCATTACTAGCAATTACATTATCCCCTTTTTTTGTATTTTTAATGGCACTTCTGTCTGTGATTTCATTTTGCTTTGTATAACAGTTTTTCTACTGGATCTGATATTTTAATTAACAACAAAGAAAATAAGAAAAAAGACACAGGCTCTCATATCACAGCAATTACTGCCAAGACAACCTCCTTGCCAACGCAATAGCCTTTTCATCAACTCCAGGCTGGTGATTTGATTCTTTCCAATTCTCCTCTGCAAAGAAGCCTTCTCTTTAACAAGCAGTTACTTGGATTGCTGACACAGGTCTCTTCCGTTTCCGAGAAATACATTGGAAACGATGAGTAGGGGAGACAAAAGACATACACTAGGGCAACACTGGGAGTTAAACCCAGGATCTCCTGTTTCCTAGACAGGTGCCTTAGCCATGGCGCCTGCCTCTAGCAGTGCTCAGCAACTGCTCTACTTGATGCTCCAAGACAACATGTCCAAATTGCAAATCATTTCCTGCAAGACCTGCCAACGTCGAGCTGTCTGACTCTGTATGCACAGAAAGCCACAGCTGAGGTGAGAAAGGGTTTCTAAGGCACTCTTTTCCTGCTAGCAGCTGTGACTGTATAGTGGTTAGTACACTGCATTGTGGTCGCAGCCACTGGTGAGCTGGAGCTGGTTCAACTGGTTCTAAAAGGGCTTTTAAATTTAACAACTGGTAAAGCTCTGGCAGCTCCCCGCCCCGCCCCCGGCCCCAGCTCCCCTCTGCTCTGCCTCTTCCCCTGAATGCTCCACCCCGCTTCTCCTTCCTGCAAATCAGCTGTTCACGCGGGAAGCCTGGGAGGGCTGAGAAGCAAGCCAGGCCCAGCTCCAGCCACGCGTCCCGGCCCGGCCCAGCTCCAGCCGCGTGGTGCAGCGCGGCCCGGCTCCAGCCAAGCAGTGCAGCTGTAGCCCCACCAGCCACCTCCAGGCAGTGTGGTAAGGGGGCAGGGAGCAGAGAGAGGGTGTTGGATAGAGGGCAGGGGAGTTCAGGGGGTGGATAGGGGTCGTGACGGTCAGAGGGCAGGGAACAGGGGGATTGAATGGGGGCAAGGGTCCCGGGGGGGCAGTCAGGAAGGAGCAGGGGTTGGATGGGGCGGTGGGAGGCAGTCAGGGGCAGGGGTTCCAGGGGCAGTCAGGAGACAGAGAGAAGGGGTGTTTGGATGGGACAGGGGTCCCGGGGGGCCATCTGGAATGAGAGGAGGGGTTGATGGGGTGGTGGGGGGCAGTCAGGGGACAGGGAAGGGGGGTGGATGGGGCAGGAGTCCCGGGGGGGGCATCAAGGAATGTGGGGGGTGGATGGGGTAGGAGTCCCGGGGGGCGGGCCACGACCTCCTCATGGGGTGAAGAGGGAACCGGTTGTTACGTTTTTGGCAGCTCATCACTGGTCGCAGCAACCTCGGTTCGACTCTGAGTAACAGTAACCTTTTCATCAGCTCCAGACTTGTCATTTGCCGCATTCCAAGACAGCCACAAGGAAGGCTCTCTCTGTCTTGAACAAGCATTTAAAGGGTTTCCCAGGAAGGTCTTTTCTGTTTAGAAGAAAGAGATACCAAAAAGGGATCCTGACAGATAAAGTCAGCTCAGCAAGGAAAAACTGGCAGGCCAAGCCAGGAGCTCCTCGTTCCTAGAAAGGCTCTTCATCCAGCTCTTCTGAAAGGTCATTCTCTAGAGGCCTCGCAAGAACCACTGCGGATGCTCACTGAGAAAGAGATGCCAAAGCAGAGTTCTCCGCTGCCTGCAGACATGCAGCTATTAGGAGCTCTGTGCACAGAGAGGCCCGTGCTAGTGGGAAAAGGCTTTGGCAGAGTGTGACACTCTGGACCTGAAAGTAGCACCCTGGACCCCTGTCATAACTATAAAGGGAAGGGTAACAGCTCTCCTGTGTACAGTACTATAAAACCCCTCCTGGCCAGAGACTCCAAAATCCTTTTACCTGTAAAGGGTTAAGAAGCTCGGGTAACCTGGCTGACACCTGACCCAAAGGACCAATAAGGGGACAAGATACCTTCAAATCTTGGGGGGCGGGGAAAGGCTTTTGGTTGTGCTCTTTGTTTTAAGTGGTTGTTCGCTCTTGGGACTGAGAGGGACCAGACATCAATCCAGGTTCTCCCCATCTTTCTAAACAAGTCTCTCATATTTCAAACTTGTAAGTAAAAAGCCAGGCAAGGCATCTTAGTTTTACTTTGTTTTCTCAACTTGTAAATGTACCTTTTACTAGAGTGTTTATCTTTGTTTGCTGTACTTTGAACCTGAGACTAGAGGGGAGTCCTCTGAGCTCTTTAAGTTTGATTACCCTGTAAGGTTATTTTCCATACTGATTTTACAGAGATGATTTTTACCTTTTTCTTTAATTAAAAGCCTTCTTTTTAAGAACCTCATTGATTTTTCCTTGTTTTTAGATCCAAGGGAGTTGGATCTGTATTCGCCAGGAGTTGGTGAAAGGAAGGAGGGGGGAAGAATCCCATGCACCGCTATAGGTTTTGGATCCACTGGCTAAGCAGCAGTTCTGAGAAAAGTACAGTGGATGAGAAGGTGGATATGAGTTCACAGTGTGCCCTTGTTGCCAAGAAGGCTAATGGCATATGGGGCTGCATTAGTTGGAGCATTGCCAGCAGATTGAGGGAAGTGATTATTCCCCTCTATTCAGCACTGGTGAGGCCACATCTGGAGTACTGCATCCAGTTTTGAGCCCCCCAGTACAGAAAGGATTTGGACAAATTAGACAGAGTCCAGCACAGGGCAATGAAAATGATCAGGGGTCTGGGGCACATGACTTATGTGGAGAGGCTGAGGGAACTGGACTTAATCTGCAGAAGAGAAGAGTGGGTGGGAGGGGGGTTTGATAACAGCCTTCAATTACCTAAAAGGGGGTTCCAAAGAGGATGGATCTAGGCTGTTCTCAGTGGGGGCATATGACAGAACATGAAGCAATGGTCTTAAGTTGTAGTGGGGTAGGTCTAGATTGGATATTAGGAAAAACTATTTCACTAGGAGGATGGAGAAGCACTGGAATTAGTTACCTAGGTTAGTGGTGGAAGCTCCATCGTTACCTGTTTTTAAGACTCATCTTGACAAAGTCCTGGCTGAGATTATTTAGTTGGGGTGGTCCTGCTTTGACCTCCTGAGGTCTCTTCTGACCCTAATCTTCTATGATTCTAAGTAGCTGTAAGTGGTCCCCAAATGTTTCTTTGGCCACTGTCAGAGGACAGGATACTGGGCTTGATAGACCTTTGGTCTGACCCAATATGGCTGTTATGTTCTGTGAATAAATATTTCCTTTTGTTCATTTCAAACCTGCAGCTTACTCATTTAATTTGGTGATCCCTCCTACTTCTTGTGTTATGAGAAGGAGTAAATAACACTCCCTTCCTTGGTCCTTTAAAAGATATTATGTGACCCCCCCTCCCCCTTGGAGACCAGGAGTTAGTTTCATATGCCTTTTTTGAGGCTGTAATACATGGGAATCTGATCTGTGGGAGGGATTCTGTAGCCCAGACTCAGGGCTGGAACAGGCCCCTGTTTTAGGGGGTGGCTGCATGGTTTACAGCAGGAGTGGCCAACCTGAGCCTGAGAAGGAGCCAGAATTTACTGATGTACATTGTGAAATAGCCACAGTAATACATCAGCAGCCCCACTCCCAGCTCCTCCCACCCACCTGCTGCCCTGCCGATCAGTGCCTCCTCCTATTGTGCTAGGTGCTGTACAAACCCTGGCCAACACTGGGACACCCATGGGGTTCCCCTCAATTTCCCTGAGCGACTGGTGCCCAACTTCTTCTGACTCAGGCTGAATTCCTTCTCAGCCTGGGACCAATCTCCCCAGTTCAAAGTCTTTCTCTTCTGGACAATATTCCAGGTGTTGAGATGGGGGAGGTGAGAGACCAGGTGGTGATGTCACCAACCTTCATTTATATTTTCTCTCCAGATGCTAGAAAGACTCTTGCTGTGACATGGGGGTTAGGTAGCTCCCACTGTGTACTGTGCCTTCACTGAGAAGTCTCTGGGAGAGTAGATTCTTCTTGATGGGCCACCAACACATGTCTCATAGGTCCTCATGTTGGCTGCTCCTTTGTTGATACTGAAAAGCTAGCTGCGGGCCTTTCCCACTCACCCCATATTTCAGTAACGAACAGATAGCAATACTTTGTAACTTCACATACAATGATAGTACATACAATCCAACAGGAGAGTAATGTTCAATGGACCAAGACTTTTTAAGCAATACCTAACAAGTCATGCTTTGTACAAAGCACATCATAATCACAGCACAGCTGTGAATATGGGGGTTGTCAAATAAATTAAATTAATGGAGATATCCTATCTCCTAGAACTGGAAGGGACCTTGAAAGGTCATTGAGTCCAGCCCCCTGCCTTCACTAGCAGGACCAAGTACTGATTTTGCCCCAGATCCCTAAGTGGCCCCTTCAAGGATTGAATTCACAACCCTGAGTTTAGCAGGCCAATGCTCAAACCACTGAGCTAACCCTCCCCCCAAGGCTATATCCCCACTTTGAACTTTAGGGTACAAGTGTGGGGGCCTGCATGAGGACTTCTAAGCTTAACTACCAGCTTAGATCTGGTCCGCTGCCACCATTCCCTTCCCTAGGAAGCTTTGAGAAACCTTTCACCAATTCCCTGGTGAATACAGATCCAAACCCCTTGGATCTTAAAACAAGGAGAAATTGACCCTTCCCCCCTCCTTCCTTTCACCAGCTCCTGATTCTTCCATCCTAAGTGCAGGACTCTGCACTTTTACTTGTTGAACCTCATCCAAATTCTTTTGGCCCAATCCTCCAATTTGTCTAGGTCACGCTGGACCCAATCCCTACCATCCAGCCCTTGGATTCTTTAAATGCTTTCACAGGCGAGAGAAAAAGAAAGGAAGCATGAACTGGAAGTAGCAAGGGCTAGGCAGGATGCACCAGCCCATCCTAGCAACTCCTCTCCAGGTACCACTTCCCATCCCAGAAAATTCCCCACCTACAAGGCAGGCAATGATACTGAGGCCTTCTTAGAAAATTTTGAAAGGGCCTGCCTTGGATACATCATCACTCCAAACCAGTACGTGGTAGAGCTGAGGCCGCAGCTCAGTGGACCCTTAGCAGAGGTGGCGGCTGAAATGCCTAAGGAACACATGAACAGTTACGAACTTTTTAAAAACAAGGCCAGACTCAGAATGGGGCTAACACCCGAGCATGCCCGTTGGCGGTTCAGAGCCCTAAGGTGGAAACCAGATGTGTCATTTACCCGGCATGCCTACCACATTGACAAAAATTGTGATGCCAGGGTATCAGGAGCAAATATTCAATCTCTGGAAGATCTGGTTTCCCTAGTAAAAATGGAGCAGTTTTTAGAGGGTGTTCCTGAGGAAATAGAAAGGTACATCCTAGATAGAAAGCCCAAAACTGTAACCGAGGCGGGGGAGATTGGAGCCAAATGGGTGGAGGTGGCAGAAAAGAAAAAAACTAGTAGCAGTTGGAGCGAATTTCAGAAGGGGCAAGCTGAAACAAAACCTTACCACCGGGGACAACCCAGGGCCCCACCCACATCCCAAGGGAAACCCCAGACGCCTTCTCACCCCACCACACCAGTCTCCACCAACCAACATCGCCCCGGTGATACCTTAGCAGGGCGATGTTTTAAATGTAATGAACTGGGGCATATAAAGGCTCACTGCCCCAAGAACCCCAACCGATTACAGTTGATTACACCACAATCACACCAAAGATCCCCAGACCCAGATGCCTCTCTCATACCCTCGGAGCGAAGGGAAACCTTGAGAGTGGGCGGAAAGAAGGTTATCGCTTTGAGAGACACGGGCACAAGTGTCAACTATCCACCAATCCCTAGTGGACCCCAAACTCATCAACCCGGAGGCTACAGTGACAATTCAACCCTTCGTGTCACAGTCTGTAACCTTGCCTACAGCCAAGTTGCATGTCCAGTACAAGGGCTGGTCAGGAATGTGGACTTTTGCAGTCTATGACAATTATCCCATCCCCATGCTGCTGGGGGAAGACTTGGCCAACCATGTGAAGCTAGCCAAGAGGGTGGGAATAGTCACCCGCAGCCAGGCTAAGCAAGCTTTCACCCCCATCCCTGTTCCTGAGCCGTCCACCAGGGGCCCGTCTGTGTTACCAGAGACCCAAACAAAGGTGGTGGAACCGGATCCCCTGCCAACGACTGCAACAGCCATAGTGGATCCAATCCCAGAGACCCAGCCAAAGCCAGTCCCAGAACCGGAACTGGCAACACAACCAGCACCAGAACCATTGCCAGCACTGAGTCCAGCGCTTGCAAACCCGTCTACAACTCCAATGCCAGAGGGCACCAGCGAGCCTGAACTGGCGGAAGCAGCAGATAACCCTACCCAAGAGGCTCAGCCAGAGCCTGAAATACCACATAGTGCACCAGCGGACAGCGGTTCACAGTCAATAGAAACAGCCCCAGCACCTGCATCGCTTCCAGAGGGACCAAGCCCCAGTCCACAGTCCAAGGAGGAACGGATGTCTCCAGCATCAAGGGAACAGTTCCAGGCCGAGCAGGAAGCAGATGACAGACTTCAGAAAGCTTGGGCGGCGGCACGGAGCACCCCACCACCTCTCAGCTCTTCTAACTGATCCCGGTTTGTTGTAGAACAAGGACTTTTATACAAGGAGACTCTTTCTGGTGGGCACCAGGAAGACTGGCATCCTCAAAGACAGCTGGTAGTTCCCACTAAGTATCGGGTAAAGCTCTTGAGCTTAGCCCATGATCATCCCAGTGGCTATTCTGGGCTGAACAGAACCAAAGACCGGTTGGGGAAGTCCTTCCACTGGGAGGGAATGGGCAAGGATGTTGCTAATTATGTCCGGTCTTGTGAGGTGTGCCAACGAGTGGGAAAGCCCCAAGACCAGGTTAAAGCCCCTCTCCAGCCACTACCCATAATTGAGGTCCCATTTCAGCGAGTAGCTGTGGATATTCTGGGTCCTTTCCCAAAGAAGACACCCAGAGGAAAGCAGTACGTACTGACTTTCATGGATTTTGCTACCCGATGGCCGGAAGCAGTACCCTTAAGCAACACCAGGGCTAAAAGTGTGTGCCAGGCATTAGCAGACATTTTTGCCAGGGTAGGTTGGCCCTCTGACATCCTTACAGATTTGAGAGCTAATTTCCTGTCAGGGACCATGAAAAACCTGTGGGAAACTCATGGGGTGAATCACTTGGTTGCCACCCCTTATCACCATCAAACCAATGGCCTGGTGGAGAGGTTTAATGGAACTTTGGGGGCCATGATACGTAAATTCGTAAATGAACACTCCAATGATTGGGACCTAGTGTTGCAGCAGTTGCTTTTTGCCTACAGGGATGTACCACATCCCAGTTTAGGGTTTTCACCATTTGAACTTGTGTATGGCCGCGAGGTTAAGGGGCCATTACAGTTGGTGAAGCAGCAATGGGAGGGGTTTACGCCTTCTCCAGGAACTAACATTCTAGACTTTGTAAGCAACCTACAAAGCACCCTCCAACACTCTTTAGCCCTTGCTAAAGAAAACCTAAAGGATGCTCAGGAAGAGCAAAAGGCCTGGTATGATAAACATTCCAGAGAACGGTCCTTCAAAGTAGGAGACCAAGTCATGGTCTTAAAGGCGCTCCAGGCCCATAAAATGGAAGCATCGTGGGAAGGACCATTCACGGTCCAGGAGCGCCTAGGAGCTGTTAACTATCTCATAGCCTCCCCCACCTCCAACATAAAGCCTAAGGTATACCATGTTAATTCTCTTAAGACCTTTTATTCCAGAGAATTAAACATTTGCCAGTTTACAGCCCAGGAAACAGATGACGCGGAGTGACCTGAAGGTGTCTACTATGAAGGAAAAAAGGATGGTGGCATGGAAGAGGTGAACCTCTCCACGACCCTTGGACGTCTGCAGCGACAGCAGATCAAGGAGCTGTGCACAAGCTTTGCACCAATTTTCTCAGCCACTCCAGGACGGACCGAACGGGCATACCACTCCATTGACACAGGTAATGCTCACCCAATTAGAACCCCACCCTACCGGGAGTCACCTCATGCCCAAACTGCTATACAAAGGATCCAGGACATGCTACAGATAGGTATAATCTGCCCCTCTAATAGTGCATGGGCATCTCCAGTGGTTCTAGTTCCCAAACCAGATGGGGAAATACGCTTTTGCATGGACTACCATAAGCTAAATGCTGTAACTCGTCCTGACAACTATCCAATGCCACGCACAGATGAGCTATTGGAAAAATTGGGACATGCCCAATTCATCTCTACTTTAGACTTAACAAAAGGGTACTGGCAAGTACCACTAGATGAACCCGCTAAGGAAAGGTCAGCCTTCGTCACCCAGGCAGGGGTGTATGAATTCAATGTACTCCTTTTCGGGTTGCAAAATGCACCCGCCACCTTCCAAAGACTTGCAGATGGTCTCCTAGCGGGATTGGGAGAATCTGCAGTTGCCTACCTCGATGATGTGGCCATTTTTTCTGATTCATGGACAGAACACCTGGAGCACCTGGAAAAAGTCTTCAAGCGCATCCGGCAGGCAGGACTAACTGTTAAGGCTAAAAAGTGTCAAATAGGCCAAAACAGAGTGACTTACCTGGGGCACCAGGTGGGTCAAGGAACTGTAAATCCCCTACAGGCCAAAGTGGATGCTATCCAAAAGTGGCCGGTTCCAAAGTCAAAGAAACAGGTCCAATCCTTCTTAGGCTTGGCCGGATATTATAGGCAATTTGTACCACACTACAGCCAAATCGCCGCCCCGCTGACAGACCTAACCAGAAAGAAACAGCCAAATGCAGTTCAGTGGACTGATGAGTGTCAAAAGGCCTTTAAGCAGCTTAAGGCGACGCTCACGTTTGACCCTGTGCTAAGGGCCCCAGACTTTGACAAACCGTTCCTAGTAACCACAGATGCGTCCGAGCGGGGCGTGGGAGCAGTTTTAATGCAGGAAGGACCGGATCAAGAATTCCATCCTGTCGTGTTTCTCAGCAAGAAACTGTCTGAGAGGGAAAGCCACTGGTCAATCAGTGAAAAGGAATGCTACGCCATTGTGTACGCGCTGGAAAAGCTACGCCCATATGTTTGGGGACGGCGTTTCCAACTACAAACAGACCATGCTGCGCTACAGTGGCTTCATACCGCCAAGGGGAATAACAAAAAACTTCTTTGGTGGAGTTTAGCTCTCCAAGATTTTGATTTTGAAATACAACACATTTCGGGAGCTTCTAACAAAGTGGCTGATGCACTCTCCCGGGAAAGTTTCCCAGAGTTAACTGGTTAACAATTGTTCTTGGACTGGAACATATTGTTAGTTTTTTTTATAATCAGTAGTATGTCTAAAGGTACATGTGTCTTATTAACTCTGTTTTCTCCTAGAGCTCCAGGAAGAAATCACAGCCTGTGTGGAACCGGACGTCCAACACTATCTGTGATTTGGGGGGCGTGTCATAACTATAAAGGGAAGGGTAACAGCTCTCCTGTGTACAGTACTATAAAACCCCTCCTGGCCAGAGACTCCAAAATCCTTTTACCTGTAAAGGGTTAAGATGCTCGGGTAACCTGGCTGACACCTGACCCAAAGGACCAATAAGGGGACAAGATACTTTCAAATCTTGGGGGGGGGAAAGGCTTTTGGTTGTGCTCTTTGTTTTAAGTGGTTGTTCGCTCTTGGGACTGAGAGGGACCAGACATCAATCCAGGTTCTCCCCATCTTTCTAAACAAGTCTCTCATATTTCAAACTTGTAAGTAAAAAGCCAGGCAAGGCGTCTTAGTTTTACTTTGTTTTCTCAACTTGTAAATGTACCTTTTACTAGAGTGTTTATCTTTGTTTGCTGTACTTTGAACCTGAGACTAGAGGGGAGTCCTCTGAGCTCTTTAAGTTTGATTACCCTGTAAGGTTATTTTCCATACTGATTTTACAGAGATGATTTTTACCTTTTTCTTTAATTAAAAGCCTTCTTTTTAAGAACCTGATTGATTTTTCCTTGTTTTTAGATCCAAGGGAGTTGGATCTGTATTCGCCAGGACTTGGTGAAAGGAAGGAGGGGGGAAGGGTCAATTTCTCCTTGTTTTAAGATCCAAGGGGTTTGGATCTGTATTCACCAGGGAATTGGTGAAAGGTTTCTCAAAGCTTCCCAGGGAAGGGAATGGTGGCAGCGGACCAGATCTAAGCTGGTAGTTAAGCTTAGAAGTCCTCATGCAGGCCCCCACACTTGTACCCTAAAGTTCAAAGTGGGGATACAGCCTTGGGGGGAGGGATAGCTCAGTGGTTTGCGCATTGGCCTGCTAAACCCAGGGTTGTGAGTTCAATCCTTGAAGGGGCCACTTAGGGATCTGGGGCAAAATCAGTACTTGGTCCTGCTAGTGAAGGCAGGGGGCTGGACTCAATGACCTTTCAAGGTCCCTTCTAGTTCTAGGAGATAGGATATCTCCATTAATTTAATTTATTTGACAACCCCCATATTCACAGCTGTGCTGTGATTATGATGTGCTTTGTACAAAGCATGACTTGTTAGGTATTGCTTAAAAAGTCTTGGTCCATTGAACATTACTCTCCTGTTGGATTGTATGTACTATCATTGTATGTGAAGTTACAAAGTATTGCTATCTGTTCGTTACTGAAATATGGGGTGAGTGGGAAAGGCCCGCAGCTAGCTTTTTCAGTATCAACAAAGGAGCAGCCAACATGAGGACCTATGAGACATGTGTTGGTGGCCCATCAAGAAGAATCCACTCTCCCAGAGACTTCTCAGTGAAGGCACAGTACACAGTGGGAGCTACCTAACCCCCATGTCACAGCAAGAGTCTTTCTAGCATCTGGAGAGAAAATATAAATGAAGGTTGGTGACATCACCACCTGGTCTCTCACCTCCCCCATCTCAACACCTGGAATATTGTCCAGAAGAGAAAGACTTTGAACTGGGGAGATTGGTCCCAGGCTGAGAAGGAATTCAGCCTGAGTCAGAAGAAGTTGGGCACCAGTCGCTCAGGGAAATTGAGGGGAACCCCATGGGTGTCCCAGTGTTGGCCAGGGTTTGTACAGCACCTAGCACAATAGGAGGAGGCACTGATCGGCAGGGCAGCAGGTGGGTGGGAGGCGCTGGGAGTGGGGCTGCTGATGTATTACTGTGGCTATTTCACAATGTACATCAGTAAATTCTGGCTCCTTCTCAGGCTCAGGTTGGCCACTCCTGCTGTAAACCATGCAGCCACCCCCTAAAACAGGGGCCTGTTCCAGCCCTGAGTCTGGGCTACCGGGATCCCTCCCACAGATCAGATTCCCATGTATTACAGTCTCAAAAAAGGCATATGAAACTAACTCCTGGTCTCCAAGGGGGAGGGGGGGTCACATAATATCTTTTAAAGGACCAAGGAAGGGAGTGTTATTTACTCCTTTTCATAACACAAGAAGTAGGAGGGGTCACCAAATTAAATGAATAAGCTGCAGGTTTGAAATGAACAAAAGGAAATATTTATTCACAGAACATAACAGCCATATTGGGTCAGACCAAAGGTCTATCAAGCCCAGTATCCCGTCCTCTGACAGTGGCCAAAGAAACATTTGGGGACCACTTACAGCTACTTAGAATCATAGAAGATTAGAGTCAGAAGAGACCTCAGGAGGTCAAAGCAGGACCACCCCAACTAAATAATCTCAGCCAGGACTTTGTCAAGATGAGTCTTAAAAACAGGTAACGATGGAGATTCCACCACTAATCTAGGTAACTAATTCCAGTGCTTCTCCATCCTCCTAGTGAAATAGTTTTTCCTAATATCCAATCTAGACCTACCCCACTACAACTTAAGACCATTGCTTCTTGTTCTGTCATATGCCCCCACTGAGAACAGCCTAGATCCATCCTCTTTGGAACCCCCTTTTAGGTAATTGAAGGCTGTTATCAAACCCCCCTCCCACCCACTCTTCTCTTCTGCAGATTAAGTCCAGTTCCCTCAGCCTCTCCACATAAGTCATGTGCCCCAGACCCCTGATCATTTTCATTGCCCTGTGCTGGACTCTGTCTAATTTGTCCAAATCCTTTCTGTACTGGGGGGCTCAAAACTGGATGCAGTACTCCAGATGTGGCCTCACCAGTGCTGAATAGAGGGGAATAATCACTTCCCTCAATCTGCTAGCAATGCTCCAAATAATGCAGCCCCATATGCCATTAACCTTCTTGGCAACAAGGGCACACTGTGAACTCATATCCACCTTCTCATCCACTGTACTTTTCTCAGAACTGCTGCTTAGCCAGTGGATCCAAAACCTATAGCGGTGCATGGGATTCTTCCATCCTAAGTGCAGGACTCTGCACTTTTACTTGTTGAACCTAATCCTAATTCTTTTGGCCCAATCCTCCAATTTGTCTAGGTCACGCTGGACCCAATCCCTACCATCGAGCCCTTGGATTCTTTACATGCTTTCACAGGTCAAAGAGCACATGTTCCATTATTTCATAGGGAAGAGTTTTAGGGCAATTTTGTTCAGGGAACTATGCTATAGGTTGCTTTCCCTGTGTGGATTTGACAGGTGGATCAACATAGATGCATATTGTGACCCTTGTCAGGGTGCTGAGGACTGTTGCCACCTGCCACTAGTAAGAGGGACTTTTGCATTTGGCATCTGGATGTTAGCGACCAAACTCACCCAGCCTATCAGGGACTCAAGCACCCTCCTCTGAGCCACAACAGCCCTGCCAGTTGCCAACAGAGGTACCCTAACCCCTGAGTTCCTTCAATGTGTCCCCCTCTGGGGTACAGCCCTGATACTCAGATACTCGAGTAATCCCAGATCCTCTCTTCCCAAAGCAATGGTATATCCCAGGTTACCAGTTTTACTGTTGACCATTGTTACTGTATCACACACAGCACTGGAGTACAGATATTGAACAAACGGAAAATTATTTAACAAGGGAGAGAGAATTAAACAGAAACAAATGTGACTGATGGAAACTAACCATTACCAATAAAATAAAATCACAAAATGCAACCTACACTTTTTAATAGTTACTTTTCCTATCTAAGCTGATTCTCACCTCATACTTCAGTCTATTGCAGTAATTGCTAGTCCCTAGGAGCCACGGCCCTGCCTTTCATGAAGCACCACTGCTTGTTAGGGATCTCCTTCGTAAATGGACCCAGAATGTTTTTCTCCACCTTGTCATAAATGGAATCAGTCTTTTGTCTATTCACAGAAAGACTTTTTTTTTTAAATGGAGATATTCCTATCTCATAGAACTGGAAGGGACCCTGAAAAGTCATTGAGTCCAGCCCCCTGCCTTCACTAGCAGAATGAAGTATTGATTTTTGACCTAGATCCCTAAGTGGCCCCCTCAAGGATTGAATTCACAACCCTGGGTTTAGTAGGTCAATGCTCAAACCTCTGAGCTATCCCTCCCCCAAGATGAGCACCTCATTGTCATATTGTTCTGTTCACTTTCACAGGGTTTAGATGTCTATAGTTTGTCTTTGATAGTTTTCCATTGGCTTTTCTGGGTTGGTGCAATGGTTGACAATGGAGCAATACATCACATAACTAGCTTGCAAGGGATGGGTGACAATTTCCTCCCACTGAAAGGGGCCATCCCCACCAAGCCTGTGATTGGGGTGACTCACTTTCATGATAATACCGTATGGGCATAATTTTCCATTTACTTATATTACTCCTTCAGTATAACTTGTAAACGCCTCTCGCAGTGATTAGGAGTAACAATAATTTACAAGTTTTCAGTAGAGATCTCACTGCTATACTTCCTGGATAAATATCATAAAATCCGGGTATTGGGTGTGGTGAGTTTGTCAGTCTGAGACAGGAGTTGCTTGTGAATAACAGTGACCCCTTTGTCAACTGGCACCAATGAGATTTTGTCACACATGAACTGAGCTATACAGTCACACCCTGATGTAATAGAAAGGCCAGCACAAAAAATAGAGAGAGGAACAATAAGATATTAAAATGACAACGGTTGGAACTCTCCATTTCTCTCAGTCTCTAGATTAATGGGTATGAAGAGCTGTAGTTACTGTTGAGGAACCAGGTGATCTGATAGCTGGCTCAGCCCTCCATACTAGTAGCTTTCTCACATACAGGGAGATGGGTCAAGATCAGAATTGATGTCATGACTTGCTTCCCATAGGGGATCAATCTGTCTAAGGCTATGTCTACACTTCAAACACTGGAAGTATTCTTCTGACAACCAAATACTGTCTACACTGGGGCTCAAGTCACATTAACTACATGTCTCAGTGGAGTTGATTTTTCATACCCCTGAGAGATGTAGCTATATCAACATAGCCTTTCAGCCTTTAGATGGCTTTTTGTCATGAAAGGCAATGGACTTCAGCCTTTTCCTTGATATTGATGGTTGACGATGGCAGATTTCCTACTTGTGGACACATCCTATGACAGATGTCATGCCTCTCCTTTGCAAATTAGAGAAGTGGGGATGTCAGTGACCCTTACAGTGTAAGTGGGTAAAAAGTTATACAACTTGTCTCCTTGAGTAGTTTTCCTTTTAATAGAAATTGACTTTGAAGCTAAGCAAACAAAATTCTATTTGAAACACAAAAAATTAAAATCTATCCTGGGTCAATATTCTCTTACACACTCTTTTCACACACATTCTCCCATCCCAACCTTTGGAGTGAGGTTTTCTACCAGAACTCCTTACACTACAGGCGATAAATTAAATCAAATTAACTTTTCAAGATTAGCCATCATTTCCTGTATGACTAACAAAACAATAAACAAGTCAACTTTCAGTTTTCCAAAATAATTCAGATTATCACACAATTAGTCTCTAACTCTTTAACCAGTAACTTTATAACAAATAACTTCACCTATAATTTCATTTTCACTGGTAACACTAACATATTCAAAGATCACAAATTCTTGTCATATATGTTAGTTTTTTTTATCCCCATTACCAACAACTGAACCTTGGCTCAAGTTGTGGTTTCTCCCAACGTAGGTCCCAACCATTTCTGTGAGTTTATATATCTCTGGTTCTTCTGCCATGTGTCTTGGTGGAAGGGGTCTCTAATGTGGGAATGTTTGCATCATGAGGAAAAATGCCTCTCTTTTCACACTTTTCAATCTTTCAAAGTAGGAGGAAGTAGAGGAGAAGTGATGTAAATGCATAAAACACAAGAGAAAACTGTCTGGTCTACACTAAAGACATTGATCGGTATAACTATATTGCTCAGCAGTGTGAAAAATCCACACCGCTGAGCTACATGGTGTGGAAGTAGAGCAAGAACTGACAGGGATTTGAAGGGGATTTCAATGCAAACAGTTCTCTCCATGAGCAAGAGTCAGGCTAACTGTAACCCTAATAACATGAGATTTGTAGAAGCGAGGATTGTGTGAGGCAAGTGGGAAAGAACTGTGTGAGAAGTTGTTGCAACCTTGTGTTAGGTAGGTATGGAATGTAGACTATAGTCTAAATAGAGGTGAGAAAAATAAGGCATCAGGATGACCTATGTATAAACAAAATGCAGCTGTTGCTCATCATTGTATGTAACAAAAGGTATAAATGCTTGCTGTAATTGTTTACCTGTAGAGAGACCTGTTTAGCTCTCTCCCTCCACGCAATTGCTAGAACTAATAAAGTATCTGATTTTCTGCACCCAACCAGAGAGTGAGAACTCTGTTTTTCTCTGACAATTTGGGGGCTCGTCCGGGATGGCAACGCCTGTGGAGACATTGGCAGCTGCTGCGGATCGTTCCCCTTTGAACCCCATGGTGCCACAATAAAGGTAAGAGACCTTTTGAAATCTCTATTGGGGTGTCAGAGGAGGACTATCCGTGGGGCCGTCTGTCCCTGTTTGGCTTACGCCATCTGAACTTATTGACTGTGCAGCAAGATCAGATGCAGAGCGGTGCTGGGGAACTGTTTTTGCTGCCCCCAATAAGGTTAGTTTGATGTGGTGTTGGGGACTTAGTTTTGCCACCCCCAACAAGGTTAATGCATAAGGGAAATGCATTAGGTTAATGCACCGGTGCTGAGGGGTTGTTACTGCCTCATAAGGGAAAGTGTATTGAGTCCGGACATAAGGTACAGATGCATCGTGGTATTTAGAAACAGAGGCCTGGGTGTATGTGTGTACACCACTGTGTATGAGAGTCACCGGAAGACGCCCAGGGTATTCTGCGAAGCCGTAGGCTCGTGACCAGAAATACTCTAATGCAAGCCCGGTGACTCCACCTAGTGGATCGGTAAAAGATCCGACCCAAGGTGGGCTGTCTCTGCCTGGCATCGTCCGGCGAGGGGCCTGCCTGGGTCTAGGAGGGTGTGAACCCATCTTCCCTCCCCCTTTCCTCTCCGTGTGAGCCACTGACAGTCTGATCATCTCACTGGAAGCAATGACAGTAAGTGGCACCATCTCTCCCTGTGTGTGTGTGATTGGACAATGGGTGGGGGACAGTCTAAGCATTCCCTCTCACCCCCTAAGGGTACCCAGCATATTACATGTACGTACATTATGGTCCTAAAACCTGCATATATTTAGACAATTGGAATCTTTACATGCATGAAAATCCATCTAAACAATGCCCACTAGAAGGTACCTTCAATTTACATAAACTTACATACCTCAGAGGAACCCTTACATCACCAAAAGCCTCTGATACACAGTGGGAGCAATTTGTCTATTGGTGGGAGGAAGCAACAAAGAGACTCCACAAGTCTCGGGTGTGGAGTCTAAAGGACTCCCAGGAAAAATTAAAAACTCAAGTACAGGATTTAAAACTTAAATGTAAGGCATCTGGATGTTTTCCTGCTCGAGCAATTCCTTCTGCTCCTCTTTATCCCCAATTAGTTAAGACTGAGAGCGGGGAGGAAGCTGCTGAGGACATTGTGGATTTTTTCAGCAATGTCCCATGGGCGCTGCCTTTGCCTCCCCCTCCTCCCCCTCCGCAGGCTGTGCCTGCTAACGAGCTTCACCTGGTAGTGTCAGGTTCACTGCAGCGTGTATCAACTGCACAGATTGTTCTTTCTTCTCCTGGGAGAGAATCCTCCTCTTCACCACAAAGGGGTGATTCTGATCCTTCCAGTAGCTCGCCCAACCCTGATGAAGTTGTCCGTTATTTTACTAGAAGCCAGGTACCAACACTCCAGGCTCCTTAAAGAGAATTGCCTGGGGCTGCAGGGGAATTGGTTATAGTGCATGCCCCTTGGACACCAGGGGATCTTAGAAACTTGGTAAAGGAATTTCCTAATGTCAGGGAGGAGCCAGAAAAATTTAGAGAAGAGCTCCGGACAGTGATCCAGTGTTATAATCCGTCTTGGGCGGATATTAACCAACTCTTGCAGGTAGTTATGCCAGCCAAAGTTCGACAATGGCTTTCCAGACAGGCTGATTGGCCCGGTGCTGACCCTGGAATTGAGAGTGAGTTGAGCGAGGCTAGGGACAGTCTCTTAAACTCCATTACGGAGGTTTGCCCTAAGAAAATGGATTGGACAAAGATTACCAACTGTAAACAGAACAAAGGAGAGTCCCCTGCTGATTATCTAGGTAGACTGACAAAGGTATTTGAACAACATTCGGGAATCGCTCAGCCAGCTGAAAATGCCAGAGAGGCAGTAGGGGCTACTTTCATTCAGGGACTTTTACCAAAGGTTCAGCAGCAGTTAAGGACTATCTGCATTGGCTGGCAAACTAAACCCCTTTCTGAATTGGTGACAGTTGCCAATCATTGTGCAGCTTGCATAGAGCAGAAGAAAGAGAATACTGAAACAAAACTTTTGGCTTTGCAGTTACAAACTTATCAAAACAAGGGCAGTGGGGGAATGAGGGGAGGACGAGGTCGTGGGCGAGGAAGAGGGAGAGGTCCCTCATGTCCTGCCCTGACAGGGAACACTGCATACTACTTTTGTGGCCAGGAGGGACCCTGGAGAAATGAATGCCCAAACCGACTATCTCAGAACCCTCCACCTCCTTTCCCAAATCCTGAAGTGCCTGTTTTCCCCCCACAAAATAACTCTTACTAGGACAGCCTGAGGGAACGTAACTGCATCATGAATTCTTTAATTCCTATTAACCAAGAAGGCCCATATGTAAATTGTGAAATTGCAGGACAATCTGTTATTTGTCTTGTGGATACTGGAGCTAGTAGATCTGCTTGAAGATCCTTAGAGTTTCCCTCTGTTCCTTTGTCAACTTTGTCTGTTAATGCCGTTGGCATTTCAAATCAACCTGTTTCGCATCCTGTCACAAAACCCCTTACTGTTTCACTGGGGCCCCTCGCTAATGAACACGCGCTTTTGCTCAGCCCCTCCTCTCCTGTGAATTTGCTGGGAAGGGATCTTTTGTGTAAATTAGGCTGTACTATCTATTGCACACCCGATGGCGTATTCTTACAAGTTCCTGATGAGAATACTAATCTAGTGTTGGCTACACTCTACATAGCGGAGCCAGCTAAATCACCAGCAGCTCTCAGCCCTGACCTTGTGCATTTGTTATCACAAGTTCCCCCTCATCTCTGGTCTTGGCATGCAAATGAAGTGGGACAGATTCGGACAGCCGAACCGGTTAAAATTTTTGTTGATCCTTCTAAAGCTTTGCCAAGGGTTCCACAATACCCACTGCATCCTGAAGCAGAGGAAGGAATAGCTCCAGTAATGGAGTCTTTATTACAGCAAGGTATTATTGTTGCCACTACTAGTTCTTGTAATACTCCTATCTTTCCTATAAAGAAGCCAGGAAAGAACACCTATCGCTTGTGTAAGATCTCCGTGGAGTTAATGCTGTTGTTTTGCCTTCTTTTCCTGTGGTTCCAAATCCAGCTACAATTCTTTCTTGTATTCCCCCTTCAGCCACTCATTTTACTCTTGTGGACCTTTGTTCAGCTTTCTTTTCTATCCCCATTCATTCTGACAGCCAATATTTGTTTGCCTTCACCTACAAGGGACATCAGTACACCTGGACCCATTTACCTCAAGGGTATACTGAGTGCCCATCCCTGTTTTCCCAGATCTTAAAGAAGGATCTGGACAATGTGGTTTTTCCAGGTAAATCAGTGCTTATACAATATGTGGATGATCTTTTGCTGGCATCTCTTTCTTTTGAATGTTGTAAAACTGATACTTTGGTTCTTTTGACTGCTTTAGCTGCTAAGGGTCACAAGGCGTCCCAGGACAAACTCCAGTTGTGTCAATCCAGGGTTCATTATTTCGGTCATATTTCCCCTGGCACTCGTCATTTATCAGATTCTCGTATTTCAGCTATTCTAAATATGCCTAAGCCTGATACTATTTCTCAAATGCGTACTTTTCTTGGCATGACTGGGTACTGAAGACAGTGGATTTTAGGTTATGCAACAGTGATTAAGCCCTTACAGGATCTGACTAAGTCAGGTACCCCTGAGCCTCTTCCTTGGTCTCCAGAGGCTGAACGAGCTTTTGTTGCTATCAAGCAGGGCCTGTCCAGTGCACCGGCCCTGGGACTTCCTGATTATGCTAAACCATTTACTCTTTTCTGTCATGAGCGTAATGGGTTTGCTTTGGCTGTACTAACGCAAAAGCACAGAGATAAACACCGTCCCATTACTTATTACAGTACTGCCCTAGATGCTGTGGCAGCTAGATTTCCCCCTTGCCTTCGTGCTGTGGTGGCAGCAGCCCTTGCCGTTCAAGTATCCGAATCTATAGTCTTAGGATCTCCTTTGATTGTTGCTGTCCCTCACGCTGTGGCTGCACTCTGGTTAAAATCTAAGACACAGCATTTATCCACTTCTTGTCTCACAAAATATGGGCTTGTATTGTTGTCTTCATCTCATATTACTTTGGTTAGTGGCCCCGTTCTAAATCCTGCCTCCTTGTTGCCTGGGCCAGAGGATGGAGAACCACATGACTGTGTGTCTGTGACATCTGTTCTCACCCGTCCAAGAGATGATTTGTTAGATGTGCCTTTGCAAAATCCTGATCTCATTTACTTTGTGGATGGTTCATGCTTGCAAGATTCTAAGGGTAAATTGGTGGCTGGTTATGCTGTGTGCTCTGCCTATGCTGTTATTGAAAGTGCTTTTCTTCCTTCTGTATTTTCCTCTCAAGTGGCCGAACTTGTGGCTTTAACTCGAGCTTGCATTCTAGCTCAGGATCAAGCAGTTACTATTTATACAGACTCTTGTTACGCTTTTGGAGTGGTACATGATTATGGTTTGCTTTGGAAGTATAGAGGTTTTCTTACATCCACTGGTTCTCCTATTAATAATAGTCTGTATGTATCTGCTCTTTTGGATGCCCTTTTATTGTCCAAAGCTATTTCTGTTGTTAAATGTACGGCTCACCAGACCCTTCATGATGAAGTTACCCATGGAAATGCTTTGGCAGACTCTGTAGCCAAAGCAGCGGCCCTTTCTACACGTCAGGCTGAATATACTTGTGCTTTAATCGAGCAGCCTTCACTAGCCTCCCTTGAGGTTCTGGCCAAGATCCAGGAGTCAGCACCAGAAGCCGAGAAATGTTCTTGGAGTGCTGCTGGATGATTTCTACATACTGATAATCTTTGGCGTGCCCCAGATGGTCACCTGGTCGCACCAAAGATGCTTTTACCCTATCTTGTTCGTGTATACCACGGAATGACACACGTAAGCAAAGGGGGGGATGGTTGCTGCAGTTAAACGAGATTGGTGTGAACCCAATTTCCCATTCATAGCACATCACTACTGTCAACAATGTGTGATTTGTCAACAGCATAACATTGGTAAAACTGTTAAGGTTAAACAGGCAGCCCATCCTCCTCCTTGGGGACCTTTTGTAAATATTCAGATTGATTTTATTCAAATGTCTAAATGTTGTGGTTATGAATATATGTTAGTTCTAGTTTATGTACAGGTCTGTCTCATCTTACGCAGGGGTTGGGTTCCGTTCCGTGGTTAGCGCATAAAGCGAAAACTGCATATAGCCAAAATTCCATTGAGTTCAATGGTGGGCTAAATCACCCGCACTACAGGTATAGTATTAAAATTGTTATTTTTCTCTTTTTCTTTTGTTTTTGTTTTTGCTGACCGCGTAAAGTTGAAATCGCGCATGTTAAATGCACGTAAGATGCGACAGACCTGTATTTTCAAATTGGGTTGAAGCTTTTCCCTGCAGGAAAGCAGGTGCCAGGACTGTTGTGAAACTTCTGCTTAAAGATTTTGTACCATGATTTGGCATCCCTGTGAGTATCAACAGTGATCGTGGAACTCATTTTACTGGACAGATTGTAAAGGAGTTATGTGCAGCTTTGCAGATCCAGCAGAACCTTCACTGCCCCCACCACCCGCAGTCTGCCGGGACAGTGAAACATCAGAATGGAATTTTGAAAAATAAGCTGGGCAAGATTTGTGCTGAGATGAACTTAAAGTGGCCAGATGCCCTCCCTATTTCAAAATATGCTTTCACTGTTACCAGAGGTTCAAAGAATCTCTGAATTACAAGGACAAATCCATATGCTTCAAAATATATATCAAGTTGAAAAGAATGCCTTTCATACAGCTTATAGAGTGTCTACTTTATGTACTAAGTATGATGTATTGTGCTTTGTGACTAAAACTGTACAAGAACCCCATCATATTATTACCACGGGAATGTTACTGCTTGTATTGTTATTTAGTTTAGGTTTATGTTATTGTTGTTGTAAAGGATGTGATAGTAGTAATACCTTTCATGTCCATGCTAATCATGCATTGTCATTGCATCCAATCAAAACCCCTCAGGTTGAAGCATTTGATGTAGAATCTGAAATTCAAGGCTTGATGCAAATGGAGGTATAAGGATGTTAGTTGTGCTTGAAGTACAAAAGGGGTGTGTGTGGAAGTAGAGCAAGAACTGACAGGGATTTGAAGGGGATTTCAATGCAAACAGTCCCTTCTCTGAGCAAGAGTCAGGCTAGCTGTAACCCTAATAACGCAAGATTTGTAGAAGCAAGGATTGTGTGAGGCGAGTGGGAAAGAACTGTGAGAAGTTGTTGCGATCTTGTGTTAGATAAGTATGGAATGTAGACTATAGTCTAAATAGAGGCGAGAAAAATAAGATATCCGGATGACCTATGTATAAACAAAATGCAGCTGTCGCTCATCATTGTATGTAACAAAAGGTATAAATGCTTGCTGTAATTGTTTACCTGTAGAGAGACCTGTCTAGCTCTCTCCCTCCACGCAATTTCTAGAGCTAATAAAGTATCTGACTTGCTGCACCCAACCAGAGAGTGAAAACTCTGTTTTTCTCCGACAGTAGTTACACAACCCTAATCCCCTGCGTAGATAGCGCCACATCAACAGGAGAGCTTCTCTTTCCAACATGCCTGGATAGGAATCTCTATTAGTTACCAGAGCTGGAGTTTCTATTAAAAAAGAGCTACTTTTCTGCAGCTATTAAATTTCCAACACTGATTTAATTGTATAGACATTTTTAGCAACTACAAAATATAAATTCAACAAAACCCCCACTTCTATTTCCTCAACATCTGCGCCATGAAGGGCAGCATCTCTCATACCATAGGATTAGCTAGGAGAGATCTTCTGTGGGGCCTGGGTTACAAATGCTTTGGGAATCAAATAAATGGACAATTTGCCTAGTTCAAAACTACTTACCATGGAATTCTCTCCCCAGATCATCTGAGACAATATTGATGTCAATAATTGAACTACACTGTGATCATATGCACTTCCTTCAGTTAGTTGGGCTTCTGCTGTTATTCACCATTTCCCAGTGGAGATTTTAAATCACCGTTGTTTCCTTGTTAGCATGTCCAGTAAATTGGAGAGTTCTCTCCTGTTGACAGAACTGCACTTGAACTTTCTCCATGTCATCATGGAGGGGTGGGGAAAATCAAAGTTGAAGTGAAAAATGATGACTTTAGCAAATGGTCATTTGTCTTAAAGTCTCCAATAAATCTGAGCTACATCCTATCAAACTGAACTAATATCCTGTTGGGTGACCAAGAAGTCTTCAGGAAAGATAGAAACCCACATCAGAGAGAGATAGAATACATGACAATGAAAGTGTCAAGTGAAACTCCAGAGCAGGTTACATCAGATTATTCAGAATCAGGACAAGAGATTCTCCCATCACATTCTCCTCTGATCCATTCAAACCTGCTTCACTCAGCACTGTCTCAATGGTTAGTTATGTTATTTACAAAATGTTTAGTGTCCTAGCATCCCCATAATGGGGGACAAAAAACCACCTTGCCAGAAATGGCTTTACCAATAGATGGAACCTGGGATTTAAACTCCAAATGACCACACTGTGTTTGGGATCCATTTGAATTCCCCTTCCAGGTCTTTGACACTTTCATCTCCAGTCGTAGCGACTCTAGTATAGCATTAAAGAAGTCAAAGTATCATCTCCAAGCAGAGACAACTAAGAACGCTTCATCACATGACATATTGAGAAGTGGAGGGATAGAATGTGATGAAGATAAACTCTTCATAGTGTCGGAGAAAAACAGAGTTCTCACTCTCAGGTTGGGTGCAGCAAGTCAGATACTTTATTAGCTCTAGAAATTGTGTGGAGGGAGAGAGCTAAACAGGTCTCTCTACAGGTAAACAATTACAGCAAGCATTTATACCTTTTGTTACATACAATGATGAGCGACAGCTGCATTTTGTTTATACATAGGTCATCCGGATATCTTATTTTTCTTACCTCTATTTAGACTATAGTCTACATTCCATACTTATCTAACACAAGGTCGCAACAACTTCTCACAGTTCTTTCCCACTCACCTCACACAATCCTTGCTTCTACAAATCTTGCATTATTAGGGTTACAGCTAGCCTGACTCTTGCTCACAGAAGGGACTGTTTGCATTGAAATCCCCTTCAACTCCCTGTCAGTTCTTTCTCTACTTCCACAATAGCTCAGACAAAAGGTAACAGTCTGCAGTTATGGGGAAGGAAGGAATCTCTGAGTCACCCCATCTCTTTCCAGTGTCACAGAGGCTGAAATGACACTTTTTCCTGCCTCTGCTCCTCTTCATTTAAATAATATAATTTGAAAAGGTCCCAATATAACTGCTCTTCAGCACAACCTAGAGCAACATGAGAAATGGCAATGATACAATCTGTATCATTGGTTACTCTAACAATAACTTTGTAATAGGAGGAATGGTATAAATGTGATGTCCCCTGGCTGCTGATAGGAAGGACACACTCGAATTACTCATGGGACAATGGTGTTGATAGAACGGACAAATGGGTCCACATCAAAACAGGGTGAACTGCAAAAAGCAAAAATGGGCCACTCATCTGGACAAGCTGAGGGATAAGGGGTGCTAGAAACAGTTCAAACAGCTTTAAAAGTTACTATGTGGGAATCAGCCAAAGTATTAAAGAAAAAAAAGTCTTGATACCCCTAGAGCAGGGGTAGGCAACCTATGGCACGCGTGCCAAAGGTGGCACGCGAGCTGATTTTCAGTGGCACTCACACTGTCCGGGTCCTGGTCACCGGTCCGGGGGGGCTCTTGAGCTTCTTAAACATTTTAAAAACCTTATTTACTTTACATACAACAATAGTTTAGTTATATATTATAGAGGTATAGAAAGAGATCTTCTAAAAATGTTAAAATGTATTACTGGCACGCGAAACCTTAAATCAGAGTGAATAAATGAAGACTCGGCACACCACTTCTGAAAGGTTACCGACCCCTGCCCTAGAGGTTTGTATGGTCTTGATCTCCCTTGCAGATTCTCTGATGGCTAACATGGGCTGAGTGCCAAGAGAAGGTATTCCTACACTCACTGCATTTGTAGGGCATCTCTGTGGATTCTCTGATGCCTAATAAGGTGTGAGCTGTGATTGAAGTTTTTCCCACACTCACTGCATTCATAGGGCCTCTTCCCTGTGTGGATTCTCTGATGGCTAAGAAGTCCTGAACTTTGAGAGAACTTTTTCCCATACTCACTGCATTCATAGGGCCTCTCTCCTGTGTGGATTTTCTGATGCCTAAGAAGTCCTGATCTTTGAGTGAAGTTTTTCCCACACTCACTGCATTCATAGGGCCTCTCCCCTGTGTGGATTCTCTGATGTTTATAAAGGTCTGAGCTGCAAATGAAGTATTTTCCACACTCCCTGCATTCATAGGGCCTTTCCCCTATGTGGATTCTCTGATGTTTATAAAGGTCTGAGCTGCGGATGAAGTTTTCCCCACACTCGTGGCATTCATAGGGCCTCTCTCCTGTGTGGATTCTCTCATGTTCAGAAAGGGCTGATCTCCAAGTGAAGTTTTTCCCACACTCACTGCATTTATAGGGCCTCTCCCATGTGTGGATTCTCTGATGCCTAACAAGGATTGAGTGTTGACTAAAGGTTTTCCCACGCTCACTGCATTCACAGGGTTTCTCATCTGTGTGAATTCTCTGACGCTTTATAAGGACTGAGTAGTAACGTACGTTTTTCCCACATTCAGTGCATGTATTTTTTCTCTTGCCCCTGAAGATTTCCTGCTGTGTTGTGGTTTCCTTGATGTCCTTCTGAGTTCCCCGACAGGAAATAAATTTACCCACTTTCTCCCGTGGCTGGTTTCCCTGCTGTCTTTCTGGTCTGTGCTGAATCTCACAGGATTGTCCCTGCTCATGACTCGTGGACACATTCCTTTTCAGTCTTTGCGATAATTCCCTGTGTTTATCCACTTGCTCAACATTTTCCTGCTGAGAATTCTGCTCCTCTTTTTCACATACCATTGCATCACCTGCTGTGATAGAGACAGAAACCTCAAATAGGGATGGAAAGGGGAAGGCCAAACCAAAACAAGTGCTGGAGAGAGGTCAAATAAAAACTCAGGAACTGAACTCCCCCAAACTCTTCCCCCAAATGTATTAGTAAGATTTTATGTTTGTATTTTATATAATTTAGCATGAAGGATAAAGAATAAGAATGTAGCATGTATTAAATGTATTGGTGTATAATTTGATGATATCCTGCCAGCCACCCTTTTTGAATAACAGAAAGGAATGGCCTAATGGGCCAATGGATAGAGATATGTTAGCCAGAATCTGTGTCTGGACTGATTTCAAGGCAGTAACACACCTTTGAGGGTCACCAATTTGTTGTAGGTTTAGCATTTTAAAATACGTAAAAGAATGCCATGATTGTTTTCTTTTGCATTGCAATGTGATGTTCCTATTCAAAATGGTCTGTGTAAATTAATTCTGTTTTGTATGTGAATGAGGAACATATGTGTTAAGAGATAAGTGTGAAGGTCATCGCTGAACCAGATGTACGAGGGAGGGACCAGAGACAGATGCAAGGGCACCAGGAGGCTGTAACACACCCCTATGGAAATGTCAAAGGAGGGCACATTGATGACTGGATCAGACAGGCACTTATCAATTGGGACAAGATAGCTGCGATCAAAACCAGCATGGGATAATTCCTTAAGGAACTTGATGAAAGAACAAGATAAAGGATGAAAAGGACAATTTAAGAAAACAAGCACTCGTCAAACAACAATTGATTACAGTATGATGGTGCAAAACTCAGAGTGATTTTCCTTCATTGGGTCCAATATCAACAGCATATGCCATGAAACTTCGGGTTCTTCCTGCCAAGACTTCCCCAGAGCATCATGTTGTGACCAATAGAACCCGGCTCCTCCTACCTATGATCAACCTAGCTGGCCACTAGATTAATCTGAACTCTGGACTGGTAACTATAACATCGACTGGTGGGACAGTGTATGTGTGTGGTGTGATTGAATGCATATACTAATTGTTGTATCTTCAATAAACGTGGTGAATTGCCTTTTCCCCTGAAAAAGATCCTATGTGCTTCTTATAAGCATAACACAAATAGGAGAGAGGAGGGGATCAATTTGGTCTTCACATCCCATCCAAGTTCACAGGGGGAAGGGAGGAAGCTACTGCCTGTTGTCTGCTAGTATCTACAGGAACCCATGAGCTGTATTTACCCTGAGGATACAACCCCCTGCTAGGGACAATAATGAACTGAGAGAGCTCCCAAGGGCTTTGTAGGGCATCCTAGATGTTTCTTTCAGGCACTTACAGATTCTGAGTTGGTTTAATGTTTCCTCACCTGTGCAGGGAGATCTCAGGATCTCTCTTTCCTCTGAACGCTGGAGGTCTGGGACCCATGACTCTTCCCCTTGTTCCAGCTGGGAGATCACATCAGGTTTTGAAACTGAAAGCTCTGCTCAGATGAAAGAAAACAAAGGAGTTTAGTTGATTTCATAAGACTTTGTCATAAAAAACCTTCTATTAATTTAATTTCAGTACTTAGTGTGACCTGGTGTGCTTGAGGCAGTCCTCACTGAAAATGCCAAGATCAGGGAAGGCTGAAAAAGGGAGAGCAGATGCTCCTAAATCTGGTGGTTAATACTGAAGTTAAACTCACCGACCAGTCACAAACTGTGCTTCTGATCACTCACACCGGTTATTGAGAAGCTGGAAAAAGAAATTACACAGCCCCCTTTACTGCATTCCAGTTCTCTGACTCCAAATCAGCACCTAGGTCCAGTACAGTGAGAGGTTATTTAAAAACTGCGCACATTGACAAAATGTTCTTCTGACCCCAAAGGGTCAGCCACATCACCAGGTCAGTATAGGTTTGCATCTTATTGTGACGTTATTGACATAATCTGTAACGGTATAGATCACTGTTACAACCACTGTAATATATTTGCAGCAAATATTGAATAAAGGTGGTCATGGAAGGGGTCTATAAAGAGGTTAGGGTTTGCTGGTTATGATTATGCTATCTATATGTGTGTATCGTTTTTGTAGCTGAAGTTATGAATATTGGCTCTATACTGTCTGTATTTCAAACTTATGCTATGCTTCTGGGTGAGACACCCCAGCCAAACTGGTGTCAGCTCTGCCTAGCCTGCTTGATGGCCCATTAAGCACCATCAGCTATACAATTGACCCATTGGGAGAAGGCAGACACACCTTGTGACTCAGCAATGTATGCAGGGACTTGCTCATGTGACTCCAAACTCCATTTTGCTGTAATTTTTCCACAGTAAGAACAAAGAGGTGTTCTTACCACCTGGAAAAGACTATAAAAGGCTGATGCCTCATCTCCATCTTGTCTTCAATCCTGCTTCTTACCTCTGGAGGGACTTTGCTACAAACTGAAGCTCTGAACAAAGGACTGAATGACCCATCCCAGCTGTGGATGTACTCCAGAGACTTGATTTGAACCTGCAGTTTACTCTATCACTGCTACAAGCCTGAACCAAGAACTTTGCCATTACTGTATGTAATTGATTCCATTTAACCAATTCTATCTCTCATCTATATCTTTTACCTTTTATGAATAAACCTTTAGATTTTAGATTCTAAAGGATTGGCAACAGCATGATTTGTGGGTAAGATCTGGTTTGTATATTGACATAGGTCTGGGGGGCTTGGTCCTTTGGGATCGGGAGAATCTTTTTTCTTTTACTGGGGCATTGGTTTTCATAACCATTCATCCCCATAACGAGTGGCACTGGTGGTGATACTGGGAAACTGGAGTGTCTAAGGGAATTGCTTGTGTGACTTTTGATTAGACAGTGGGGTAAAACCAAAGTCCTCTCGGTTTGGCTGGTTTGGTTTGCCTTAGAGGTGGAAAAACCCCAGCCTTGGGCTGTAACTGCCCTGCTTGAAGCAATTTGTCCTGAATTGGCACTCTCAGTTGGGTACCACCAGAACCAGCATTGTTACAGTTACACAAAATACCATGCTGCCCACTAACTCTTTAACATCTAAACTAAAGGTTTATTAGAAAAGAAAAGAAAAGAAAAGAAAAGAAAAGAAAAGAAAAGTTGTTAAATGGGAAAGCAGTCAGATATATTCAGAAATCTATATATCAGGTTCTTAGCAGTATTGGTGAGTTGCTGGCTTGAAAGTCCATTTGGAACACATCCACATCATTCAGTCCTTTGATAAAGGCTTCAGTTTGTAGAGAAGTTGCTCCAGAGGTAGGAAGAGGAATTGAAGAGAAAATCCACATGATGCAGCTGCCCTTTATATTCCTTTGTGGCTTGTACTTCCTGTGTCCCAAACACAAGCTTCACAGCACATGGCATGGAAACGCCTTGGAGTTCTCAGTACACAGCCATACCCCTGCATGTCTTGCTGACTCAATAGGTGTATCCTCTTGGTCCTTTCCATGGGCTCATTGTACAGCTGATGACCCTGGATGGGACATCAAACAGGCTAGGCAGCGCTGATGCCAATATGTCTGGGGGTGTCACCCAGAAACACTGCGCAAGTCTGGAAATACAGATATACCCTACATATCTATAACTCAAAATACAAAGGTGATACAAAGATAGAAACAAAATTATCAGACTTGGAAAATCATAACATTTTCATTGACACCTTACATGGCATATCTAGCACGATTCATTGCAATTTTATCATAGTGGTGTTAATAATAAAATAATAATATAAAGTGTCTCTCAATTCCATACAGTGTCACACTTAATAAACCAGTGAATTCCCAGGACCGGTTCCCCAGGTCTTTGAAGATGCCAAACTCCCTGCTTGTGAGGGATTGAAATATCCACATATATGTTGGGAACACACAGACAGACACTGTGCAAGTCTGTACCCCTATGTTCACTCCTCTACAAAATTATGATAAATTTTGTACATAGTATGTGTCAGGGCTGAATCCCCACTCTGAGTGCATAAAGTGGGGGCCCGCAAGGATTCTAAAAATTAATTCGTGCCACTCTAGGCTTGTATTAAACCCCCAAGGTTACAGCTTTTCTCTGACCTTGGCTTGGTAAATGCTGCCACCACCCAAATGCAAAAAACCCCCAAACCCTTGGACTCAGGAAGGAGCACTTGAGAATTCCTCCCTCTGGAGCACCCTCAAGCCCTTTCACCTCCCCTCCGGAAAAGAGCTGAGAAACAAAACAAAGGAAATTAGCTGTGGCTACCGGCTAATCAAACAACATGCACAAACCTCTTAGGACACCAAAAATCCAATCCTGTTCTTTAAAAGAGGTACATTTTATTAAAATTGAAAAGAAAAACAGTACATCTGGAACTTAGGCTTTTGCTAGATCTTAAAAGAAACAATTTTTGTAAGCACCCAAAATAGCTTTCTTGGGGGTTCAGCTTCAAGCTTACAAGCAAACAAAAGCATCTGGGATAGCACAGAGGAGATCTAAAAGCCAAAATAAAAAATAAACCTGATTGTGTCTGTCTAAACATTCCCTATCCAAATAATTTCTTCTAGGTATGGAAGATGAATTTTCATACCTGCTTCAAGCGATACACAGCATTGCTACTCCGTGTCTCCTTCTCCAGAAAACAACAGAGAAAAGGAAAGTTACTTTCCCATTTAAAAAAGTTCTAGCCTTTCCATTGGCTCTTTTGGTCAAGTGTCCACTCCTTTTCTTTTACCTGTGGGCTTGTTAACCCTTTACAGGTAAAGCAAGCAGAGAACTCACACCAACAGGGATTTTACAGCAAACTGGCTGGCTGGGTGTTTATAAAAGGGAGATCCCTCCCCTCCTCTTCATTTATCACTGTATGGCTTGTGAGGTATCATTTGAAAAGACATAATCTACTGAATATCCCCCTGTTTAAATGTGTAGCAACATTGTATGTAAAGTTATGAGATTTTACTGTATGATACACCACTACCCCGATATAATGCGGTCCTATAGAATGCAAATTCAGATATAAAGCGGTAAAGCAGCACTCCGGGGGATGAGGCTGCTTTACGTCGTTATATCCGAATTCGTGTTACCGCAAGCGGTTCCTCTGTGCCCGCATTACTTGTTGCAGCCCTCTCCAGCCCCCAGCCCCAGCCTCCCACCCCTAGGACTGACCCTTGGGGAACACCACTAGTTACCCCTCTCCATTCTGAAAATTTACCATTTATTCCTACCCTTTGTTCCCTGTCTTTTAACTAGTTCTCAATCCATGAAAAGATCTTCCCTCTTATCCCATGATAACTTAATTTATGTAAGAGCCTTTGATGAGGGACCTTGTCAAAGACTTTCTGGAAATCTAAGTACACTATGTCCACTGGATCCCCCTTGTCCACATGTTTGTTGACCCCTTCAAAGAACTCTAATAGATTAGTAAGACACGATTTCCCTTTACAGAAACCATGTTGACTTTTGCCCAATAATTTTTGTTCTTCAATGTGCCTGACAATTTTATTCTTTACTATTGTTTCAACTAATTTGCCTGGTACAGATGTTAGACTTACCGGTCTGTAATTGCCAGGATCGCCTCTAGAGCCCCTTTTAAATATTGGTGTTACATTAGCATCTTCCAGTCATTGGGTACAGAAGCTGATTTAAAGGACAGGTTACAAACCATAGCTAATAGTTCCCCAATTTCACATTTGAGTTCCTTCAGAACTCTTGGGTAAATACCATCTGGTTCTGGTGACTTGTTACAGTTAAGTTTATCAATTAATTCCAAAACCTCCTCTCTTGACACTTTAATCTGTGACAGTTCCTCAGATTTGTCACCTACAAAAGCTGGCTCAGGTTTGGGAATCTCCCTAACATCTTCAGCCGTGAAGACTGAAGCAAAGAATTCGTTTAGTTTCTCCGCAATGACTTTATCGTCTTTAAGGGCTCCTTTTGCATCTCGATTGTCCAGGGGCCCCACTGGTTGTTCAGCAGGCTTCCTGCTTCTGATGTATTTAAAAAAACATCTTGTTATTACCTTCTGAGTTTTTGGCTAGCTGTTCCTCAAACTCCTTTTTGGCTTTTCTTATTACATTTTTACACTTAATTTGGCAGTGTTTATGCTCACTTCTATATACCTCACTAGGATCTGACTTCCACTTTTTAAAAGATGCCTTTTTATCTCTCACTGCTTCTTTTACATGGTTGTTAAGCCACAGTGGCTTTTTTTAAATTCTTTTGCTATGTTTTTTAATTTGGAGTATACATTTGAGTTGGGCCTCTAATATTGTGTCTTTGAAAAGTGTCCATGCAGCTTGCAGGGATTTCACTCTAGTCACTGTACCTTTTAATTTCTGTTTAACTAACCCCCTCATTTTTGCATAGTTCCCCTTTCTGAAATTAAATGCCACAGTGTTGGGCTGTTGAGGTGTTCTTCCCACCATAGGAATGTTAAATGTTATTATATTAAGGTCACTATTTCCAAGCGGTCCTGTTATAGTTAGCTCTTGGACTAGATCCTGTGCTCCACTCAGGACTAAATCGAGAGTTGCTTCTCCCCTTGCGGGTTCTTGTACCAGCTGCTCCAAGAAGCAGTCATTTAAAGTATCGCGAAATTTTGTCTCCGCATTTTGTCCTGAGGTGACATGTACCCAGTCAATATGGGGATAATTGAAATCCCCCACTATTACTGAGTTCTTTATTTTGATAGCCTCTCTAATCTCCCTTAGCATTTCATTCTCACTATCACTGTCTTTGACAGGTGGTTGATAACAGATCCCTGTTGTTATATTCTTATTAGAGCATGGAATTACTATCCATAGAGAGTCTATGGAACATGCAGTTTCATTTAAGATTTTTACTTCATCTGAGTCTACATTTTCTTTAACATACAGTGCCACTCCCCCCCCCCCGCCCGAGTATGACCTGCTCTGTCCTTCCGATATATTTTGTACCCTGGAATGATCGTGTCCCATTGACTGTCCTCACTCCACCAGGTTTCTGTGATGTCTATTATGTCAATATCCCCTTTTAACACGAGGCACTCTAATTCACCCATCTTATTATTTAGACTTCTAGCATTTGTGTACAAGCACTTTAAAAACTTATCATTGTTTATTTGTCTGCCCTTTTCTGATGTGTCAGATTCTTTTGTGTGTGAATGCTTCTCATCTGATATTTTTTTGTGTGTGAATGCTTCTCGTTTGATCTGGCCCCTACTTTATCCTCTTCCAGCCTCTCTTCCTGACTAAAACTAGGAAATCTCTATCACTAGACTCTCTTCTAAGAGAAGTCTCTGTCCGATCTACGTGCTCCTCTGCAGCCATCGACTTTCCCCCATCTCTTAGTTTAAAAACTGCTCTGCAACCTTTTTAATGTTAAGTGCCAGCAGTCTGGTTCTACTTTGGTTTAGGTGGAGCCCATCCTTCCTGTATAGGCTCCCCCATCCCAAAAGTTTCCCCAGTTCCTAATAAATCTAAACCCCTCCTCTCTACACCATCGTCTCATCCATGCATTGAGACTCTGAAGCTCTGCTGCCTACCTGGCCCTGTGCGTGGAACTGGAAGCATTTCTGAGAATGCCACCATAGAGGTCTGGGATTTCAGTCTCTTTCCTAGCAGACTAAATTTGCCCTCCAGGACGTCTCGCCTACCCTTCCTTATGTCATTGGTGCCTACATGTACCATGACCACCGGCTCCTCCCCAGCACTACACATAAATCTATCTAGATGCCTCGAGAAATCCGCAACCTTTGCAACAGGCAGGCAAGTCACCATACGGTTCTCCAGGTCATCACAAATTCAGCTATCCTTGTTTCTAATGATCGAATCTCCCATTACTAACAACTGCCTTTTCTTAATGACTGGAGTTCCCTCCCCCGGTGAGGTAACCTTGGTGCAAGAAGTTACCCCAACACCACCTGGAAGGAAGGTCCCAACTATGGGAAGGTTTCCCTCTGCTCTCGTTGACTGATCTCCTTCTCTGGGCCGTTCATCCTCCTCAACAGCGCAAGGGCTGTCTATCCAGAGGTGGGACAAATCTACAGTGTCCCAGAAAGCCTCATCAACATACTTCTCTGCCTCCCTTAGCTCCTCCAGTTCCGCCACCCTGGCCTCCAAAGCCTCCACATGGTCTCTGAGGGCCAGGAGCTCCTTGCACCGAATGTACACATATGCCACCCGCCCACAGGGCAGGTAATCATACATGCTACACTGAGTGCAATAAACAGGATAGCCCCCACTCTGCTGCTGGGCTTCTGTCTGCATTCTCTCTTACAGCTACCTAGGTGGTTAAACAATAGGGGTTTTGTTTAAATCAAGAAGTTTGTATTATAACTTAAATGTTTTAAAGAATGGCAAGAGTACCTCGCCCCCTTCCCACTCCCCTTCCAAACTCCCTAACGAAACTCCCTGTTCGCAAAGCTCCCTGGTCGCTTGCTCACTGCTTTACAAAGCACTCCCCTATCACATACCCCCCCAACCCTAGCCCCTGCTGTGAGCCACTCAGGGTAGGGGACTGGGAGCACTCCCACGACCCCAGCCCACACCCCCAGACCTGACTCCTGCACCCCCTCACACATACCCAGCCCTCACACCCCATGCCCTGATTCCTGAACCCCACCCACATCCTCACCCCCACCCTGAACACCAAATGGGAGCTCCTGCACCCCTTCCCACATTGCCATCTGCACCCCTCACACCAAATGGGAGCTGCCCCAGGTAAGCACTCCACACCCCAACCTCCGGCCCCAACCCTGAGCCCCCTCCTGCATCCTAAAACCTGACCAGACCCTGCACCCCAACCTCCAGCCTGCTCCTGCACCCTAACTCCCTCCCAGACCCTGCACCCCCAGCCCTGACTCCTGCACCCCGAACACCCTGCCCTCCCTGACTCCTGCACCCCCCCACACCCCCAGCCATGACTCCTTAACCCCTCTCACACACACCCCAGTCCTCTGCCCTCCCTGATTCCTGCAATCCCCATACCTCCTGCCCCCACACACCCCCAGCCCCCTCTGACTCCTGCACCCCTCACAAACCCCCAGCCCTGCCTCCTGCATCCTCTCACACACCCCCAGCCCCCTCCAACTCCTGACTCCCTCACACACCCCAGCCCTTACTCCTTCACCCCTCTCAAACACACCCCAGTTCCCTGCCCTCCCTGATTCCTGTAACCATCCATAACCCCTTCCCCCCACACACACACCCAGCCCCCTGACTCCTGCCCACACCCACCCAGCCCCCTGACTCCTGCACCCCCTCACACCTCAGCCAACTCCTGCACCTCCTAACACACCCCCAGCCCCCTCTGACTTCTGTGCCCTCACACACACCCAGCCCTGACTCCTGCACCCCCCACACACAGCCTCCTGCCCACCCTGACTCCTGCCCCCCCCCACAACCCCACCTGCATCCCTCACATGAAACGGGAGCTGCCCCAGGTAAGCGCTCCACACCCCAACCCCCTGCCCCAGCCCTGAGCCCCCTCCACACCCTAACTCCTGGTCAGACCCTGCACCCCAACATTTTTTTACATTTTTTTTATAAAGGGCTCTTATCCAAAGCACTTTACAGTAGTTAGCTAACGGTACAAACAATATTTGGAAAGATCATTAAGTGGTGCACTGAGACCCTCAGAGATTTTCAAGTGATCTGTGGAAAAATCAGTTAGACTACAAAAATAATCAAGGTACATCACTTTATTTTCATTTACTTCCTATTACTTACAGGAGGAGGATGAAGAAAAAAAAGAATGAAAAATCCCAGGGCTGGGGTGGGGGGCAGCCAAAAAAAATTTTGCTTGGGGCAGCAAAAAACCTAGAGCTGGCCCTGGATGCTGAAACTGGGCAGCGTAGAAGTGGCATTGTGGGGCTGGCATGAACCTTATCTCTTCTTTTCCCCTTCCAAGAACCAAGAGGACAGTAACCCTTACCCAGCGAGGTCACATTCTCATAGTTCTCCTGCATGACATCTTTGTAGAGGGCTCTCTGAGTGGGGTCCAGCAGAGCCCATTCTTCCCTGGTGAAAAACACAGCCACCTCCTCGAAGGTCACCGGCCCCTGAAAGACCAAGGGTCCAACACTCAATACCTGCTGCCCCACACACAGCCCCACTATTTGTGGGGGAGAGGAGCCCATCAAAGGGAAGCCCTGGGTGGATTGCAGTCAACAAAGTCCCACCCTCACCCTGCTCCGAGCATCCAGGAAACACCAGAGTGAGGGGAAGAAGAGAGAGCCCCTCCACTTTCCCAGCAGATCCATCACACACCTACTAGCCACAGACTGATACAGGAGATGGAGCTCCCCTCCAGGGAGAGCTCCCTGGTAGGAAGCCCAACACCCTCCCCATTCTGAAGATCTGGATACGAAGGGAGGGGAATCTCCCCTAAGCCTGACTGGTGGGTGCCCCTTTCATATCTCACAGCAGCCATTGGTTAGTCAGATCAGGCTTCAGCACTATGAGTCTGGTCAGTTTTCCTAGCTCCATGTAGCTGGGTTATTTTCTGTTCAACAAATTAGGTCATTTCCACTACCGAACCTCATGGGTCTGTTCCTAGAATCTAAGCCACTTATTAAACAACTCCCAGCAGGTTTGCCACACGCTGTCCTCCTCCATTTCTCCACCCTGTGCATTTCCTGCCCCGCTCCAATCTCCAAACCAGACTGTGCAACCTTCCCATCTCCGGTGTATTTCTGTGCAGCCATTTCTCTCCCCTGTCCCATGGGAGGACGGGATGAACTGGAGTGAAACATGGACATCATTCTGCAGCCTGGCAGGGTGAGAAGGGCAGTTGTGGAGGTTTCAGAACAGGCTTTCTCCCTCTATCTCCTTTTCCCTGTCCCTTCTCCCTGCCCACCTGATAGCAAAGTCCCATTCCTGGGTGGTTTGCTCCCCCATGGCTGGATTTGCTCCTGCAATTGCTAACGGGACGAGAAATGAGGGGGTCTGTTTGTGTAGAGTCAGTTTAAGGCCAGACCCTCAGCATTTTCCCTTCATTTCTTTCAGTTACTTGGAATGTCTGGCTCAGAATTTAGTATTAACAGGGCTCAGGGCTGCCCTAGGGGGCTAGTACCAGTTGGAGAAAGTCATCACCTGGGCCGGGCAGAGAAGAAGCTTTAATTAAGGTCACAATTCAGCTGGGGGAGCAGCTGCCAAGCCTGGTCTCCCAGATCACAATGGAGGCTGCAGCGTCTGACCCAGGAAGCTGCACCCCAATATGCTGAGCAGAGAGGGACAGAGCATTTGAGCAGCTTCCCTCCTTTAGCTCTCCGGGTAGAGCAGCTAATGAGAGCACCTCCTCACAGGGAGAACTGCTAATCTCATTTGCCCCACTGTCCATCTGGAGTCACTCCTTGTCTTTCCAAACAGTGATTCTGGATTAACATTGGTATCAGTGAAACCAGATTTCAGAAAGAATGAGTCCAGAATGCTGTGGAAGAGACCATTGTGTGCCAGTACTAACCCTATTCCCACCTCCCTCACCCCCCAGATTGAGAACAAGGACTGGGGGCACAAATTTTCCAAACGGAACTGAAAGTTCCTGCAGTTTTCAAAAGAGGAGAAAAGCAAAATCTGTGATTTCACACTAATAGTGTTTGATAAGTGGATAGAAAGTTATCACAGTGACAGGGCATGTGACTGGGGAATGCTGGGCAGTGCTTGGAGCCAGGACTCTGGCATGAGTTGATCAGAGAGAAGGATCATGGTTAGTAGCAGTTCCCAGAGCCTGCAGCCAGGGGCCCCAGACACCCCCCAGCCAGAGGCCCACCAGATATTCCCTGGGACGCAGCCCCCAGAGTCCCTTGCCAGGGACCCCAGATACCCCTCAAAGCCCACCAGCCAGGGAATCCCCACCAGACCATGACTGCCAGGTTGGGAATCCCAAAGGGTTCTACCCACCAAGAGCCCCCAGCAGCCAAGGGAACCCCCCCCCCACTGGGAACTCAGTCCCTCACTGCCTGCCTAGGACCCCCCCACCCTGCCCTCCAGCAGGATCTGCCATGCCATTTGTCTGGGACCCCCTCGTCCACCCAACGGGACTCCCTGATGCTTTACAGTGGGACCCCTCACTCTGCTTGCCTGGCATTCCCTGACCTAGTTCCAGAGCTCCGTGTCCCCCCCCAACCCCCTCAGCTCTGTGCACTGGGCATAGCAATGATCCCAGGAGCCAGCGGGGGAAGCCCAGACACAGCCCCTGGCACAGCACCAGGCTCCCTCTAACCCCCTGTCCTGCCTCCCCAAGAGACACCCACCCCCGGGACTCTCTGTTGCTTTTTACAGATCCAGACTAACATGGCTACCCCTCTGATACTTGTCACCCCCGCTGTTCCCCAGCCAACAGGCCCCCGGCAATACCCACCTCCAGGACCCATAGCCGCAGGGCTGGGCACATCAGAACCACCCCCTGAAACCTCAAACCTCCAGAACCCACCAACCTGACTAGGGTACCCCCTGCCCAGCCACCCAAACACATCCCCCAAACACAATGACACAACACATCTCCAGCTGAAATCTCCCCACACAGACACCCCTTGCCCACAGAGCAACAGTGTTACCTCACAGTGTCTGATAAGTGCATAGAAAGTTATCACTGCCCCCTGCTGGCCAGTCACACAGGCAGAGGGAGCCCTGGAGGATGCCTCTTGAACAGGAGAATGGAGGGCATGGAGGGCAAGAAAGGTAAGAAATGTCCATGGTCTGTCACTAGCAAATAATGGCCACCATGGATCCACCCCAGAGGTGGCTACATCTTAGCACTGTGGGAAGCAGCCCCTCACACAGACCATTTGTCAAGCGGTTTGGGATACTTCTGGACCCATGCTGCATTCAGAGTGACCTCCTCATCCCATGCCAGCTGGAGAAAAGAAAAGGGCCCAGCCAACTCTCCCATTACCAGCTGGGACCCACTGATCCCCAAACAGGGGGAGGCCTCTGGCTTTGATGTGTATTAAATATGTGGCTGGTCTCTTTCATCAGCAAACATTTTAAGAGACATTTTAACAGACAAAAAGGGGGGAAGAAATGACTCTCAAAGGAGAGGGGAAAGATGATCACTGGGCAATTTAACCCCCTGCAACCTCCAAGATGGAGAAGGACTCAGGGCAACAGGTTCCCTCCAGGGAAGGAGAAGTTGCTGGGATTTGGAAACATGGGGAACAGCCCCAGACCTGACAGGATTTTTAATTGACATTAAATGACATCGAAAGCGGCAAAACCTGAGATTTGAGATCAATGTTCAGAAATGAGAGAGAAAAGGTTGGAAATTGGAGGAATTTTGTATCCATTTTTGCATATTATAGAGAGAAAGTGGAAAATCTGAGGGATTTTATGTCAGTTGTTGTTATGAGGTAAAAATCTGAGTGTATTTCACATCAGTGTTTGATAACTGAATAGAGAGAAAATGGGCAACATTTGCAAACATTTTATATCCATGTTCAAGAATCTGAGAAAAGGTGTAAATCTGAGATTTTCTTAGTATTTTATAATTAGACTGGGGAAAATACCAGGGCATATTCAATTAAAAATAGAGAACTAGAGACAAAGTGTGGCAAATGTTTAGTGTATTTTATATGAATCTTTGAGATTTGCAGAGAAAATGTGTCACAAAGTACGTATTTGATAACATGAGAGAAGATCTGAGGGGATTTTATTTTGCTATTAAATAACCAGTGGAAAAGGGGGACTGTTTGATTGGATTTTATATGACTGTCCAATACATAAACGGAAAGTGATGGTTCCCCCCTGCCACCATTCACATGGGCAACAGAGAGCCCTTTGAGGAGCTGATTTAAGAGGGCAAGGGAGGGGGAGGGGGAGCTGGAAGGCTCCATGGATAAGAGAAGGGGGTTTCAGCGGGGGATGGGCGGGTGACTGGCAACTGAGGCCTGGGAGCAACTGGGGTCCCTGTGTGGGGCTGGGCGGGGGCTGCCGGGCGGGGGGGGGGAGTGAGACCTGGGAAAGGGGCGGATGGAAAATGTCTGTGCAGCCCGGACATGGCCGGGGGAGGAGAAGAGCAGGTGACCCCCGAGGAGCAGTGAGAGAAAGGGGGGGCTGAGATCCCCTCGGATTTACCGCTGCCCCCTCCCGTGGGGACCCCCCATCCTCTCCAGTCCTGCCCCCTTTCTCCCTAGAGAGCAACGAGCAACATCCAGGGTGACCCCCCCTTTTCCCTCAAATCCCTGAGAAGGTCTCTGTTCTCCTCCCCCGATTGTGCCCCATTTTCTCTCCACTTCGCCAATGGCCAGTTCAAATCTCAGGTTTGGGGTATTTCCCCCCATTTTTACCTGCAGTGATTTGTCCTTGTTTAGGTGGGAAATCGTTCCCCTGGGTGATTTCTGAAATGGGAAGAGGGTTAATGGGCAGAGGCTGGGAGAGCCCTGAGACAGGGATACCTCTGGGCTGGGCTCGGGGGGCCACTCTCTGCTGGCAACAGGGCATGGAAAGGCCCAGGAAGGGAAGAGCAAGAGTCACCCATGGAGATGGCCCAGCCCCAGGTTTCCCAGTCCACAATACTTCCCCCTCCCCCACCCTGCCCAACCCAGCAGCCCCCCCACCCAAGACACCGCCTGCTAATCACATTTCCAGACCCCACTGCCAGCCCCTTCCCACAGCCAGTGAACTTGTGACTCTAGCCCCACTCCTTTCCCCTGTGAAAGCCACATCACCCAGGGCTCCCTGATGGCCATGTGAATGTGAGGCAATAAGAATCCATCCCATTCTGTTGTTGATTGAATATCGCTGTATAATCCCCTCAAATTTCCCCACCTTTCTCTTGAACTGTTGAATGGTGACATAAAATCTCCCCAGATGCTGGTGCTTCTCTCTTATATTGGCAAATATTTAGTTTGTGCCCCATTTTCTCCTCAGTTCTGAAATACTGATATCAAATTCTTGAAAATCTTCCTGCTTTTCTCTGCAGGTGTCTGACTGAGATCAGGGTTCTTATCATACTGAGCATGGCTCAGGCCTTGCCTGAGATCAGGTCCCCCAGTGTGCCAGGCACTGCACAAACCCTGACCAAGTTTGGGGCACTCATTGTGCCAGGAACTGCACAGACACCTACAGAGAACAGGGACTTTGTTGTGCAGGGCTCTGCACAGACACTGACCAAGATCAGGGTCCCCATTATGACAGGTGGTGAACAGACAGCAAGGGTATCTCTATCCTGCCATGAAGAACCCACAGCTGGCCCATGCCAGCTGATTCAGGCTCACAAGGCTCAGGCAAAGGGGCTGTTTAATTGCAGTGTAGACATCTGGGCTCGGGCTGGAGCTAGGTTGAAGGACCCTGCGAGGTTGGATGGTGCCAGACCTTGGGCTGCAGCCCAAGCCGGAACATTGGCACCACAATTAAACAGCCCTGCAGCCTGAGCTGTGTGAGCCCAAGTCAGTGGGCACGGGCCAGCCACCGGTGTCTAACTGCAGTGTAGACATGCCCACAGTGACAGAGAGTCCTTGCTACAAAAAGCTCAAAGGCTAAATAGGCAAATGGTGGGAGGTGACTCTCCTTTTTACAGATTGGGAGACTGAAGCTCAGAGAGCTGATGTAATTTGCTCAAGTTTGCATGGAAAATTTTGGGCAAAACTGGAAACTGAACCCAGATTGTTTGAATTCTTGCCTCTCCCCTTAACCCCAAGCCCAGCTTGTGGGTGTACAGATTTCTTTTGGTCTGTGTTTGCATTGCATTGGCTTCCAAGGGAGGTTGTGCAATTTCCTTCATTGGAGATCTTTAAGATCAGGTTAGAGGTACACCAGTCTGGGAATGTCTAGGGATACTTGGTCCTGCTTCAGCACAGGAGGCTTGAGTAGACGACCTCTCAAGATCCCTTCCATGCCTACATTGAAATAATTCTCTTTTGTGCTGTGTCCTATTCTACGCTGACCTTTTTGTATGGTGCCATTTGGAACTCTGATACACCATGTTGTGTAGCATGGTTTTATGGTGAATTTTTTTGCCTCTACTTGTTTGGTGCCTGTGCTGTGTTGGTTTGAGTTGAGCTATTTTCCATTGTGTACTTTTGTCCTAGAATGTGTTAGTTTGCATTGTTTTGCTTTCTTTTCCCTTGTATTGTCATTTTATGCTGTGGAGTGTAGGTTGTGTGTGTGTGTGTGTTTGTTTGTTTGTTTTTCCTGAATTGCCTGACATTATGTTGTGGTGGATTTTATTCTTTATGTTGTGTTTTTACACATATATATTGCATAGCATCATAGAAATATAGGGCTAGATAGGACCTCAAGATGTCATCAAGTCCACCTCTCTCTGCCGAGGAAGGACCAAGTATATGTAGATTATGTGTGACAGAGGTTTGTCCTACCTGTTCTTAAAAACTTCCAGTGAAAGAGACTCCACAGTCACCCTTGTAATACTATTCCAGAGCTGAACTACCTTAGCTCTGGTGACACCCACACAGATTTTAGTGGTGAGCAGCTCTGAAGAGAGAGGAGACCCCAGTGAGTGGGCAGCTGGGTAAAGAGACTAAAGTTGGGAGGAGAAACATTGATGTGTCCAAAGTCACCCAGGGTGTCTGCGACAGAGCTAGAAATAGATCCCAGTTGTAGTGCCACCATACTGCTGTTTTGGGTACTGAAGGTCTCTGCCACACTGCTGTTTTAGGCACTGGTGCAAACCCTTAATATAGACAGAATTTACACTAGTGCACTCTGATTGGCATTGGTGCACCATGTCCCACTTTGAAGGTTTGGGGTGGGGAGGGCATGACCGTGACCTCACTGAGGCCTGGGGCTGGCTGAACAGTGCAGCAGGTAATGGAGGGGCAGCAGTGAGTGCTGGAGGTATGAGCCAGGAGCACAGCCCCACAGGACTGGACACTGACTTCTCCTGCCCCAGGGGACACTCCCCCAGCTGTGTGCAGGGACTGCAGCTGAGCTGCCCTGCCAAGACAGCCTGTGCATCCATGGAGAAACCCCCTCTTCCTGCAGCCTAATACAATGGGGTCTGGGGACCTTTCCAAGCTGTGGGTGACGGGGCTCTGGAGTTACCGGGGTCTGTTCCTGGCTTTGTCACTGACCTGCTTGGTGACCTTGGGGAACTCACAGCCCCGCTCTGTTTTCCTCTTATCTACTTGGATTATGATCTCTTTGGGGCAAGGACTGTCCCTCTCTGTCTGTGCAGTGCCCAGCACAATGGGGTGCTGATCTCAGTCAGGTTCTCTGCCATGTGCAGCATGATGGGGCTCTGATCTCCATCACTGTCTGTGCAACAGTTTATAGACTCACAGACTTTAAGTCCAGAAGGGACCATAATGATCATCTAGTCTGACCTCTTGCACATCGCAGGCCACAGAACCTTTCTCATCCACTCCTGTAATAGACCCCTAACCTCTGGCTGAGTAATGAAGTTCTCAAATCATTATTTAAAGACTTCAAGTTACAAAGAATCCCACCATTTATACTAGTTTAAACCTGCAAATGAGCCATGCTGTGCCCCATGCTGCAGAGGAAGGCAAAAAAAAAAAAAAAAAACGCGGCGTCTCTGCCAATTGAGTCTGGGTAAAATTCCTCCCATCCCCAAATATGGCAATCAATTAGATCCTGGGCATGTGGGCAAGACCCAGCAGCCAGACACCTGGGAAATAATTCTCTGTAGTAACTCAGAGCCCTCCCCATCTAGTGTCCCATCACCGGCCTTTGGAGATATTTGCTGCTAGCATTTGCAGATCAACTACATGCCATTGTAGGCAGTCCCATCATACCAATCCCTCCATAAAGGTATCAAGTTCAGTCTTGAAGCCAGTTAGGTTTTTTGCCCCCACCGCTTCCTTTGGGAGGCTGTTCCAAAACTTCACTCTGATGGCTAGAAACCTTCGCCTAATTTCAAGCCAAAACTTATTGATGGCCAATATTCACTTGCTCTAGTGCCAACATTGATGCCTAACCTAAATAACTCCTCTCCTTCCCTGGTATATATCCTTCTGATGGATGTATAAAGAGCAATCATATCTCCCCTCAGCCTTCTTTTGGTTAGGCTAAACAAGCCAAGCTCTTTGAGTCTCCTCTCATAAGGCAGATTTTCCATTCCTCAGATCATCTTAGTAGCCCTTCTCTGCACCTCTTCCACTTTGAATTTATCCTTCTTAAACACGGGGAACCAGAATAGCCCACAGTATTTCAGATGAGGTCTCATCAGTGCCTTGTATAACAGTACTAACCCTTCCCTGTGTCTACTGGAAATACCTTGTCTGATGCATCCTAGGACTGCATTAACCTGTTTCACAGCCGCATCTCATTAGCAGCTCATAATTATCCTGTGATCAACCAATACACCTAGGTCTTTCTCCTCCTCTATCACTTCCAACTGATAAATCCCCAGCTTATTGCAAAACTTCTTGTTGTTAGCCCTAATTGCATAACTTTGCACTATTAATTTTCATCCCATTTCTATTCCTCCTTCTTTCAAGGTCATGCAGATCTTCTTGGATGATATTCCTGTCCTCCTCCATGTTAGCAATCCCTCCCAGCTTTGTGTCACACTCCCTCTTTTTGTGCCAAGGTCACTAATAAAAATGTTGAATAAGATTTTTCCCAAGACTGATCTCTGAGGAACTCCACTAGTAACCTCCCTCAAGCCTGACAACTCACCATTCAGTATGACCCCTTGTAGTCTCCCCTGTAAGCAATTCCCTATCAACCTTTCAGTTCTCATATTAATCCCCATCTTCTCCAATGTAACAAATAGTTTCCCATGTGGAACTGTATCAAATGCCTTACTGACATCCAGATAGATTAGAGCTACTGCATTTCTTTTGTCCAAAAAATTAGTTACCTTCTCATGGAAGGAGAACAGGTTTCCTTGGCATGATCTACCTTTTGTTACACCATGTTTTATTTATTAATAGTGCTGAAGGCTGGAAGGAACTCTTAGCAATAGGCATAGAATGGCTATGTGGAGGTGGAGGAAGGGATGGCAGACTGGGTGGAGGTGGGGGAGGGGATGCAATGTTGGAGGTGTATCTGGGATTGTGTTTTGTAGGAGTTCATGTCTCTGCTCCCTGTGTCCGTGGTGCATTCCATACCAAAGCAGCATGTCAGCGGGGCAGAGTGACACACCATAGCTCCGTCTGGAACAGGCAGCATTCACTGCCAGATGGGATGGGCAATTTTTCAGGGGCCCAGCTTGATATGCCTGGCTGGGGTGGATTCAGTTGGATGGTGGTCTGGGGATCTGATAGTTTGGGATGTTCCTTTTTGCATAGTCAGTTCTTTCCCTTTATTGTTTTACCCTCACCTATGCCCGCTGTCACTCTCTTCTTAACTTGCTTTGGTTATTTCAGTTCCAGTTTTTAAATGAGATCTAATAATTGCAAATGAATGAAAGATAAAACAAACAGAACCATTTCAATTTTGGCACATAGCTGGTAGAACTATACCTAGTGAAGGTCTGCTGTAATTACCTGGTTACCTATAGCATTTTCTGGTGGGGCAGATAAAGCAATGTCAAAGAACCAAAAGCAATTTTTCGGGTGAATGGGCTCATAACGTGTTTGCTCTCTAGGGAGCATGCCACAGGCCAGGGCTTTCAGTCTTTCAGGAGTGGTGCTCTGGATTGTATTTAGGAATCTCAAAATAAAAGGTTAAGACTGCTGGTTCACAATATCCACTGAAATCTTACAAACAATTATACAAATAGCCCCTAATGTTATTAAAACAACATGGTTTTAATACTGATTCAAAACTGAAATTAAAATTACGAGATAAACGCATGAGAAATGAACTGACACCTAATTTCTATTTCTTAATGCCTGAAATTTTGACAGTTGCTCACACCATCTTTTTCTTTAAAAGCGATGCACAGCACACAGTCAAGTTAATTAATGAAAGCACACCAATCATTGATTGATTTGTGTTTCTTAGCATCTGATTAAGCACCTAATTAATTAATCAGTACCACTATAAGTGTAAATGCATCAACACAGCTTAGCTCCGATGTGTTTAAATGTGAATGAAAAGTTTCTAAATTAAATAGATGGCAGGATGGTAAATAGAGGGGGAAATACACAGAAGTGCCTCTACCCAGTCCTCTTGATTTCTTATCCCAACCCCCCATGTGTTCTGGCCTCCTGGTCAACTCAGCTCCCAATCCCACATCAGCTGTGCCCTCTCCCAGCCTAACCCGTTTCTACTGCAGTTCTTCATCCCCCTCGTCCAGGCAGGGGGCTGGCGCTACAGCCCCTAAGGCATCTGCATTAATCTCTGTCTCACATACTGGGGCTATTTAGATTTCAGGGAATGATTTATCAGAGTTACTTACTCTGGGAGATGGGAGAGAGGAAAGGCTGAGAGGGAGTTTGCTCCCCACACTCTGTAGGGCCATGTTCAACCCTGGTAGCCTCCATATTACCTCATCCTCCCTCCTCCCCCATGTGTCTCTGTTCATGTGTCAGAGTGTCACCTTCTGATCATAATGCCACTGGCCTCAGCAGAGCTCCCAGACAGGAGCTACATCACGATGGGGTTACGGTACTGAGACTAAAATACATCACAGGTAGGGTGTAATTATCCTCAAAGCAAGCATTACAGTCCAGGAAGTGAAAGAATTAAAGTACTTCATTACTTAAAAGTACCCTTGAAAGTATTGGATTTTTATGAATAAATTGCAGTAAATGTTCATTTCACTGTACACACACAGATGGGAAAAATATTTATATAGGTAAAATACAGAAATGATTCTGGAGAAAGTCGAGTTTGATTTAAGGATATTTACACTGTATATTTTGCATGTGACATTGACAATTTGTTTGAACAGTTATAAAAATTTGGCTTTTTAAATCAACATTTACTGTAATTAAATAAATTATCTGATGACCCCCATAACTTCCAACAGCTCTGAACACTGAAATTGTGAACATTAAAGAAAGCTTAAAAATAAATAGATATCATCTATTGAATTTAAAAGAAAGAAATAAAATGAATTTTGCCAAACCCACTTAACAGCAATCACAATATGTTAGGGGATGGAAATTCACAGTTAAGGCACCCAACCTTAATTATGCCCTGTAGAGACACCAGGCAATCGCCATAGGGCTACGAATAAGACATTTTACTGTATAAAGTCCCAGATTAGATTATACCAATTTGTAAAGACACATGAGATCTTTCCCTCAGGGTATCAACTTCACTGGGTTGTTTCTTTTATTGGTAATTCCCAGAAGTGAATAGATAAATAATGTTCTATCAGTTATGAAGTGCCCATTTCAGATTTCTGGGGAGTGTCTATAATTTTGCACTAGGGGCCAGGTCCTTGGAGAGACACAACCTTGGTTTCATTTTAACTTGTGCATGCTCAGCAGCTGCCGGAATTTGGTTCAAAGTAAGAATTTCTTTTTTTTGCATGAAGAAAATACATTCTGCCTGAGAAGTTATGCAGTTCTGCCTTTCACCCACCAGAGGCCCCTGTGGCACCAGAACAGCCAGCAGCAAGCTGGGTTCATCTTGGTGGGAAATTGCTGCCCTGAGCTATGCCCCAAATGGGAAGAGAGTTAGTGGGTGCAACTTGGGAGAGTCCTCAGACATGGCTGCTTCTGAGGGTGGGGACAGGTCATTCTCTACTCGCAAGAGGGTGTGGAAAGGGCACAGGAGGAGCAAGTGTCCCCCATGGAGACTGCCCAGCCCCAGATTACCCAGTGCCATCTGCTTCTGCCCCCCACCATACCCCAAACCTCTTCACCCCTCCTACTATTAGCTGCCAGTTTCCCCTCGCTACTACCCCTTCCTGACTGGCAGAGAACCTCTAAGCTCTGCCCCCTTCTCTTTGCTTCTGAAAGTTACCTTACCCAGGGCTTTGCTGCCTGTGCGAATGGCAGGTAGGGATGGTGAGCCATCACTTTCTGCGTATTTACTGAACAGTCATTTAGTCACTAACACCTTCATTAATGCAGAGTTAAGGGTTAAGGTTTCCCAGCAGTATGTTGGGCCCTGCCAGAATGTCAGGTTCAGCAAAACTCAAACCTCCGAAAACTAGGAAATAGAGAGCTAAACGCCAGTGCAAACTTAACTCTGCCTTCTGAAGCTTGCAACACCCACTGGGTGTTATCTGCCTGCACTCCAGCTGCACTCATTGTGTTAGGTGTAGCTGCACTGAACGGTAGAGGCATTAGTTAGAGCAATTTGGTGGAGGTGTGATTGTGATATGAGAAGATCTGGGTCTGAGTCCCCCATGTGTGCGATGAAAGGAGAGAGGTGCATGTGTACCTTGAGCTTCCAGTCTGGATCATTTCTGCACTGAGCTGTGCATGTTGTCAGGTGGAAACAGGGGACTGTTTGCCATGGGAATGGTCAGCAGTGAGATGGGATCTGAGAGCAGTCTGTGTGCTTAACGATGGGTGAGTGAATGTATAATGTTAGCTGGAACTTCTGTGAGTAAGGATGAAAGAGTTGTAAAAAGGGGTGAAGAGGTGTTCAATTGATCAAGTGTGTGGCTGTTTCTGGGGAGCAGGCTCAGTATCTGAGTGTAGAACAGGTGTCAGTAACTCCTGTACAGCAGAGCTCACCTAAAACCAAATTCTGTCTTAGCAAAGATAAAGTGCTTTATTGTGTGCCCTGGTTGACGTTTTCCCTAGTACTTTTGTGATAGGCACTATCTCAAATGATTGGGTGCACATAGGTGTGTTGTAGGAGTAAAGAAAGGGTCATTGGTCACGTGGGTCAGAATTAGGATTATATTGGTGTGTATCTTATCTCTGCATTTTCTGATTATTACAAGTTTGAGTTTTGCTGATCTCTCTTCTGGAGGGGCACGAGACAGTAGCGTAGCTGGGGGAGAGCAGGGCAGCAGCCCTTCTCCTGCCGAGCACAAGCGGCACCTTTTCAATTTCTTGGCGCCTTTTTAATTTTTACTCACCAGGCGCTTTTACTGATGGGGTGGCGTTGAAATGCCGCCGAAGACCTGCGGAGCGAGTGAAGGACCCGCTGCCGAACTGCCGCTGAAGACCTAGAGCGCCGCCCCATCAATAAAAGCGCCTCCAGGTGAGAAAAAGTGCCGCAGCGGGTGGCGCCTTTTTTTGTGATCGCTCCCCCTGTTCGCTACACCTGGCTACGCCACTATCTCATGCCAGCTCCAGGCAACCTTAAATCCTGCGTTCATAAAGTTTTTTGTAAGTGAATTTCCTAGGTTTTTGCACAGAGTAATGTTGGCTGGAGGAGTTAGCAGCCCTATAGGTAGTTGTGGGTCTCACACAAGTTTGCAATCGGAGGCACAGAGAAGTGCAATGACTTACCCAAGGTCACCCAGCAGGCCCGTGGCAGAGACAGGAATAGTCCCTGTCCAGTACTCTCTCCACGTAGTTGCTGGGTGATTCTGAAGTGCAGCTCCCTTCTCCCTGTACTTTTTGTTACAGTGGAATGGGAACGGTTATGCTTTCAAATGTCTCTCTCCTTCTCCTTCTACTCCTCCTCCTTCTGCCACCATTTCCAGCTCCGTCTCCCCTTCTTTCAAGTGTTTGTCATGGGCAGTTGGTAACAGAGCCAGTGAAATCTGCCAGGAATAATCTGATGGGTAAGGAATAATGTGGCATCCCCGCTATTTTCCACTGTTAGAATTATAGCGCAAACACAAAACAGTGAATCCTCTGCAGTTCTAGACCAAAATATTTTTCACCTAGTATCAGCAGGAAAAGATAAAGAGCTTGGTTTGGGCTATGTTGAGTTTCAGTAGACAGCTGGTGGACATCTGCTGGAGATGTTAGAAAGACTGGGCTAAGATTTAGTTTGATTGGAGGGAGACAGATCCAGAGCAGAGAGGTAAAGAGGGCTGAGGGATTCTACATTAGTAGCTTTCAATGCACAATCTGACTTGTATTGGTGTATTTCCCCCCGCCCCCTAGAATATCAGGGTTGGAAGGGACCTCAGGAGATCATCTAGTCCAACCCCATGCTCAAAGCAGGACTAATCCCCAGACAGATTTTTTGCCCCAGGTCCCTAAATGGCCCCCTCAAGAATTGAACTCATAACCGTGGGTTTAGCAGGTCAATGCTCAAACCACTGACCTATCCTTCCCCCTTTTAATTGTTAAGCATTTAGGCTACTTTTGTAGATACATGTTAATCATCTGTCCTCTTCCTAGAGTTCTGAAGAGGTTATATGGGTATTTTTAAAGAGTGCAGACTGCAGATTAGCTTGCAGTGAGGTCTTAATAAGGGCAGGATCAAGCTCTAAACTGCTGTCAAGTCCACACAATGAACAAACTGAAAAAACACGTTGATCTTTCTGTTTTAGTGACCTTATGGGTAAATTACAGCAATCCAAGGTTAAAAAAAATAGATCTGTGATTTTATTTAGATTGGTGTGGCTTTAAGAAACTGCTTTCATGTTATTTACTCTCTCTTAGATACTGACCCTGCAAACAGTTGTGAATGTGAAGGGCTCCCATGCATAGGTGTTTGCAGGATTGGAGCGTTAGTGAATGAATACTGGAGCAAAAGCAGGTGGATAGGTCTAGCTCATGACATTGGCATGGTTACATTTCAAACAAAGTTTACATAGGTGTTAATGGCTTAAGGTAAGAAAGACAAGGATTCTTTTAACAACATAATTATTTTGGAGTGTTGTAGGTATCTGAAAACTGTGATCTTAATGATTTAAAAAAAAAGTCCTGTGTTACTAATAAGTACAAGGTAAATAGTTAAAACTGGAAGAACTTTACCATGGATGCGTTTATTTGTTTGGCCTTTCACTTAGAGTTGGATTCCAGACAAGTGATTTCCATTAAGTTTTAGAATGTGTTTGGGGAGAGGTATTGGAAACCATTAAGGCCAGATCTTTGCTATCTGGTATAGTTCCCGCTCTTCCGAGTACTCCCATTGACTCAGAAGTAGCAAGCAGTACGTGTGGTGCTGGGTTTTTTGTAGGATGAAGACCTTATTTGCAAGATCTTTGAAGCAGGGCTCTGTCTGCAAACTCCAAAGCTGTGTGTCAATGTGCTCAGGGCTTATACTCTGAGTTTTTGAGTTGGTCAAACACACACACAATGTGAAAACAGGAGAACTTTGCCTGTTTCTACAGGGCTCTGTTGCACTTGCACAGCGTGGGTCCTAAACACTCATTTAAAATACCCATAACCAACCAGTTAATGTTTTACTTCCCTTCGTATTTTCAGTATTGTCACTTGTTTGTTTGTGGTTTTGTTTGCTGTCTGTGTTGCTTTATTACTTATTTTTACTGTTCTACCAACCAAGTATCCAGTGTAAACGCTTCCGGCACTGTAACAGCATTAACATGGAATCAGAGACAGTCCCCTTGGGTCATCCCATATATCTCACCACGCAGGTGAGCCAACCTTTGTTACAGATGGTCCCTTACTCCAGGGGTTCTCAACCTTTTTCTTTCTGAGGCCCCCCCAACATGCTATAAAAACTCCATGGTCCACGTGGGCCACAATAACTGGTTTTCTGCATACAAAATCCAGGGCTGGCATTAGGGGGTAGCAAGCAGGGCAACTGCCTTGGGCCTCATGCCACAGGGGCCCCCACAAAGCTACATTGCTTAGGCTTTGGCTTCAGCCCTGAGTGGTGGGGCTCAGGGCCCTGGACTTCAGCCCCATGCGCTGGGACTTCAGCTTTCTGCCCTGGGCCTCGGCGTGTCTAATGCTGGCCTTGCTTGGCAGCCCCCCTGAAACCTGCTAGTGGCCCCCCAGTGGGCCCCAGACCCCTGGTTGAGAACCACTGCCTTACACCATGAATCACAGCAATGTTCAGGTTTCTGCCAGTCCCGAAGAACCAGTCACTTCCTTAGGTCAATTGAATATTAGATCTCCCAACAAAGACAAAACTTGTAGCCAGGCCTGTAATTACCTGTATTAAGATATATTTAAAAGGAAACGAGAGTTGTTTACAAAGTTAAAGCAGGTTAAAGCAGATGCAGACAAGTTAGAGTCTTAAATTTCAAAAGGTAATGGAAGCTTCTATAATAAGCAAGCTCTACATATTCTTTAGGACTAACCCAGGCTAAGCAGCTGAGAATCTCTTCCTTATGCCTAGAAATTTTGCCCCACCAGAGTCAAAGTAGCAAACAGATAATCAGTTCCTTCTGTATGGGTTTTTTTATTCCCTTCCTACCATGTGCTCTGAGTTGCAAACTCAGCTAATGGGAGGTCAAGAGCACAACAACAGTCTTTTGTCTTCTTTAATATCCCATAATAGTCTCTCTGGTGTTGATGGACCTCTCCTGCCAGGCAGGATATAATGCATTCTGTTGCCAATCAGCACTTCACATAGGTAAAGTCTCTCTCCTGTCCGGTGATTTACATAGCCACAGAGGCTCACAATGCAACTAGTCAGATATTAACCCAGGCGGCAACTCACGAGCATTCAGTAAAGTTTAAACACATTGTTATAATTCTAATACCTGTTTTAACAATACTAACACAGGTGAGTCAGACTGATTCCAGCTCTGCATTTGTCCCTGTTCAATTAAGACATGGGGGCTTTTGGAAGAGCTAACACCTCATCTGCCAGTGTCAGAGGCAGGATGGGCAGGGATGGTGTGTCTAGCCTCTGTTTGCCAGAAGCTGGGAATGGGTGACAGGGGATGGATGATTTGATGATTCCCTGTTCTGTTCATTCCCTCTGAAGCACCTGGCATTGGCAACTGAGCTACATGGACATTGGTCTGACGCAGTGGGCCATTCTTATGTTCACAGGTTCTATCAGGAGTATCTACTCATTTGGACTCACTGGGGAGCCACAGAAAGAAACAAGGTGTGCTGAGGCAAGGAGGCCCAGTCTCAGAGCCCCCAGGCTCATGTTTGTCAAAAGCTAAAACTAGGCCCAGCCAATGAAAGGGGGCACTCCCAGGAGAGACTATATAAAGGCTGGAGCATCAAAAAACGTTGTAAACCTGAGACAGCTGCCTTGGGGACAATGACAGGGAGAATCCACCAAAGTGACTCCTTTGGTTCTGCTCTTCTCTGGCCTTTGGTTTATAGAATCATAGAACTGGAAGGGACCTCCAGAGGTAGCTAGTCCAGTCCCCTGCACTCAAGGGAGGACTAAGTATTATCTAGACCAGGAATGGCCAACCTGAGCCTGAGAAGGAGCCAGAATTTACCAATGTACATTGCCAAAGAGTCACAGTAATACGTCAGCTGCCCCTCATCAGCTCCCATCTCCCGCTCCCAGTGCCTCCCACCCATGGACAGCCACACTAATCAGCACCTCCTCCTCCCTCCCCACACTTTCTGATCAGCTGTTCATGCTATGCAAGACATTCGGGGGTAGGGGGGAATGGAGCGAGGGCACTGCGGGCTCAGCGGAGGGAGTGGGAAGGGGTGAAGTGGGGGCAGGGCCTGTAGCTGAACAGTGAGCACACCCAGCACATTGGAAAGTTGGTGCCTGTAGCTCCAGCCCAGGAGTTGGTGCCTATACAAGGAGATGCATATTAAATTCTAAAGAGCCACCCCTGATCTAGACCATCCCTGAGAGGTGTTTGTCCAGCCTGTTCTTAAAAATCCCTAATGATGGAGATTCCACAACCTCCCTAGGCAATTTATTCCACTGCTTAACCACTCTGACAGTCAGGAAGTTTTTCCTAATGTCCGACCTAAATCTCCCTTGCTGCAATTTAAGCCCATTGCTTCTTGTCCTATCCTCAGAGGTTAAGAAGAACAATTTTTCTCCCTCCTCCTTAAAATACTTGAAAACTGATTATGTCCCCTCTCAGTCTTCTCTTCTCCAGACTAAACAAACGTAATTTTTTCAGTCTTCCCTCATAGGTCATATTTTCTAGACATTTAATCATTTTTGTTGCTCTTCTCTGGACTTTCTTCAATTTGTCCACATCTTTCCTGAAATGTGGCACCCAGAACTGGACACACTACTCCAGTTGAGGCCTAATCAGCGTGGAGTAGAGCGGAAGAATTACTTCTTGTGTCTTGCTTACAATACTCCTGCTAATACATCCCAGAATGATACCTGCTTTTTTTGCAACAGTGTAACACTGTTGACTGATATTTACCTTGTGATCCACTGTGACCCCCAGATCCCTTTCCGCAGTACTCCTTCCTCGGCAGTCATTTCCTGTTTTGTATGTGTGCAACTGATTGTTCCTTCCTAAGAGGAGTACTTTGGATTTGTCCTTATTGAATTTCATCCTATTGACTTCAGACCTTTTCTCCAGTTTGTCCAGATCATTTTGAATTTTAATTCTATCCTCCAAAGCACTTGCAACCCCTCCCAGCTTGGTATCATCCGCAAACTTGATAAGTGTAACAGAGAGACTCCGCTACTGGGAGGGTTTCACCATGTCTCAGAGGGTTACACCCTGGTGCGAGGGGGCTAGGCCTGTACTGGAATAAGGTTACTCTTTGCTTCACAGTGTGGCAGAACCTAGAATATCCATTAGCAGGGAAAAATCCTGAGGGGAATCGGCATGTGGAATAGACAAAAAACTCCTCTGAATTCTCTCACATTGCCCTTCTTGCCCTGGCAGGTTATAGAAGAACGTCCAGGTTTCACTCCAGATCACCCCATTCTCCCAGGGGGAAGGAAATGGCTTCAATGGAGCTGGCTCAGGTAAGGGATTATCAGAGAGCTGGTGGTGGGTTCTGCTTGGAGAGAGAGGAGCAGTAAATGCAAAGGAGGGTGGGAGCTGCTAGAGGTGGTGGGAGGCAGGAAATATCTCGGGTGGAGAAAGGGAGGGGACAGGATGTGACAAACCTGCTGAGACTTGTGTAATCTAGGGTGTGATGGGTTGTCACCCTGGGTGCAGTCTGGGGGGTTTCTGGGAACCGCTGTGCCCTCTAACCCTGAAGCTGGGCTGGCCCTTCTCACACTGCTTTGCTGGAGATTCAGCCAGCCCCTCCAGCCCCTGTTATCACCCACAGGACAGCAGGTGGCACCTGTAGATGTCCAGGGTGGGGCTCGTCCCTCACAGGGGTGACTGGGAGCCAGGCCACCTCACGTCATGAGGCTGGGAAACAGTTCAGTCTTGCAAGCCCAAGCCCTAGTTTGGGGCGGGGCAGCAAACAAACAGTACTTTAGGGGCTCAGGCCCTCAGGCAGGGGCTGAGCAAACAAACAGTACTTTAGGGCTCAGGCCCTCAGGCAGGGGCTGAGCAAACAAACAGTAGTTCAGTTGCTCAGGCCCTCAGGCAGGGGCTGAGCAAACAAACAGTACTTTAGGCCGAGCCCTAGGTCAGGGTGGGACAGCAAACAGTACTAAGGTAAGTCCAGGCTCCTACACCTGAGCATTGGCATGAAGGTGGGGGGGGGAGAGACTGCCACCCGGGGTGGGGTGGCAGGGGGGACACAGGCCCACCCACTCCACTGTGTCCTGGCCCGGGGCCCTAACAGCAGCAGTCCGTCTGCTGCTGGGTCAGTGGGGATCCTGACCGCAACACACTGACATGGACTCGGGGTCTGCTATCCCCAGGCCACTTCCAATCTCCCCCTACATGGGTACCTGCATGTCCTCAGCCTCCTCCACCGTGTCCCAGACCATGGGCTCCTCAGGGCACCGAGCGCTGGGTAGGTTGGGTGGCTCCTCCGGACCCTCGGCGAGGGGAAGCTCAGGCCGCTCCTCGGGATACCGGGCCCGGGGAAGGCTCGGCCAGTCCTCCTCAGGATACCGGGCTCGGGGCCGGCTCGGCCAGTCCTCCTCAGGATACTGGGCCCAGGGCAGGCTCGGCCCAGCAGGAGCTCAGGCACCAGCGTCTGTCCTCTCCCGCGGTCGGCCGGCAACTGAGCGCAGGGGCCGGGCCTTTATACTTCCTGTCCCGCCCCTTGACTTCCGGGGGGGCGGGGACAGGTGGCGGTGATTCCGCCCACTCTGGCGGCTGTTCTGGCTCGTCCCTCGCAGGGGCGACTGGGAGCCAGGCTGCCTCACTACAGCGCCATACACCCAACTAAGCTACCTGAGTGCTTTACCTAAGCCACTCAAGGACAGATAGAAGACAACAGCCAATATCCCAGTGATGAGTGATCGCAAACAGATCAAAGCAGATTACTTAGCAAATAACCAAAAACTCAAACTAAGCATAACATACTAGATGGATAGAATTTGAATTAGCAATTTCTCACCCTGACTGATGATAGAAGCAGTCCCCCAAGTTTCCATACACAAGCTAGAAATCCTTTACTCTGGGACCAACACTTCCCCTAGTTCAGTCTTTGTTTCTCAGGTGCTTTCAGGAGTTCTCTTGTCTGGGGATGTGACGTTGTGCAGTCTATATGGTTTTATAAAAATATGATAAGTGAATATGATATAACTGGGATGATGTTCGTCCATCGTTATCGATGAAGACCTCAACAACTCATTCTTTCGATGACCAGGCTTCGTGCGTCCGAAGATGACTGATCAGTCCAATTCGGGCGTGGAACGTCCTGTCACACGTCGGGCAAACATGTAATGGCACTGTCGATGATGTATGAGCAGCTCTGGACTTGCGCAGCTCACGCTTTTTTTCAGCCTCAGCAATATGCCTTGCCTCAGAGGTATTACTGCCTGTGTGAATGAGGCTGTGCCATGCTGAACGGTTCAGTGCGAAGGTTTCCCATGTGGCGGTGTTGATCTCGAAGGACTTCAAAGAGGTCTTCAGCGTGTCCTTGAATCGCTCCTTTTGACCTCCATGGGAGCGCTTTCCCTGAGTGAGTTCTCCGTAGAAGAGCTGTTTAGGAATGCGTTCATCTGACATTCTCACAACATGTCCGGCCCACCTGGTCTGGGCTCTCATCAGCAATGTGTGAACTGACGGCAGACTGGCTCTAGTAAGGACATCAGTATCGGGTACTTTGTCCTGCCATCTGATTTTTAGAAGCTTTCGCAGACAGGAAATGTGGAAGTGACTGAGCCTTCGTGCATGACTCCGATAGACAGTCCACGTCTCGCAGGCGTACAGCAGAGTTGGAAGCACCACTGCTCGGTAGACCTTCAGCTTCGTTGATAGGCTGATCCCTCGACGTTCCCAAACATTGAAGCGCAGTTTACTTCATCATCGATTGACACTGCTCGGGAAAGAATACTGCCCAGGTACGTGAAGTGGTCCACTGTCTGAAGTCTCTGTCCATTTACAGTGATGGACGGTTCTGAGTACGGAGCGTGGGGAGCTGGCTGGTGCATGACCTCAGTCTTCTTGATGTTAATAGTGAGACCGAAGTTATTGCATGCAGTTGAAAACTTGTCCATACTGGCTTGCATTTCTGGCTCAGTACTAGCATTCAGAGCACAATCATCAGCAAAGAGAAAGTCTCGAAGTACAGTTTCCTTCACCTTGGTGATGGCACGCAGTCGCCTCAGATTGAATAATTTCCCATCAGTTCTATACTTCAGGCCTACTCCTTCAGTGCAGTGTTGAAAGGCATCAGTCAGAGTGGCAGAGAATATCATGCTGAACAAAGTGGGTGCTAAAACACACCCTTGCTTGACGCCGTTGGTGACTGGGAAGGCCTCAGATGTTTCACCGTCATCCAGGACACGAGCCATCATACCGTGATGAAATTGACGTACCATTCGTATAAATCTGTCTGGACAGCCAAATTTCGACATGATCCTCCACAGGCCCTGGCGACTGACAGAGTCTAATGCTTTCGTGAGGTCCACAAAAGTTGTGTAGAGTTCACGATTCTGCTCTTGACATTTCTCCTGTAGCTGACGCACAGCAAAGATCATGTCAATAGTCCCACGACCTTTGCGGAAGCCACACTGTGATTCTGGCAGTAAGCCCTTCTCCAGGTGAGTAATCAATCGGTTCAACAGAACCTGTGCAAGAACTTTCCCCGCTGTAGAAAGCAGCGAGATTCCACGGTGATTGTCGCATACCTGGCGATTGCCCTTCCTCTTATAGAGGTGCAAGATGGATGCGTGTCTAAATTCCTGTGGAATGGTTCTCTGCCCCCAGAAGGACTGAAACAGCTCAGTGAATTTCCGTAGCAGCACGGGTCCACCGACTTTGTACACCTCTGCTGGTATGGCATCTGACCCTGGGGCTTTGCCACTTGACAGCTGATTGATAGCTTTCTTCACTTCGTCCTCTTCTGGTGAAGCATCCATGGAGTCATTGACTGCAACTTGGGCATCTTGTCAATGGCCTCATCATTGATGACTGAGGGGCGATTGAGAATTGCTTCAAAGTGTTCAGCCCATCTCTGGAGAATCTGCGTCTTCTCTGTAAGGAGCACAGTACCATCAGAGTTCAGGAGGGGAAAGCTCCCAGAAGACTGTGAACCATAGAGTGTGTTAAGGGCTTCATAAAACTGCTTAAAGTAGTTCCTGTCTGCATATGCCTGTATTTCATCTGCTTTGGCGCTCAGCCACAAGTCCCGCATTTTGCGCAATCGGTTCTGTACTGTTCTGCGAACGTTGATAAAGGCGGTCTTCTTTGCCGCCGAGGATGGATCGTTTTGATATGCACGATGCAGGCGGTGCTTCTCAGCAAGTAAGGCCTGGATTTCTGCATCATTTTCATCAAACCAGTCTTGCCGCCTGCATGTGGAGGGCCCCAATACCTTCGATGCAGCTGTATGGACAGTGTTGCGGAATCGCTCCCAGTCTTTCTCAGCGTCATCCTCAATACGAAGATCAGCAAGCTCATTCTCTAGGTCTTCCGCTAGATTTTCAGTGATGCGGCTGTTCTTCAGCTTCGACACATTGATCCTTTTGAGAGTCTTACAGCCTTGCGGTCGTCTCTTCGGCATGATACGGAGCTTCATTTTGGATACTATGAGCCTATGATCCGTCCAACAGTCAGCGCCACACATAGCTTTTGTAACCCTGACATCTTGTCTGTCCCTTCTCCTGATGATGACATAATCGATCAAATGCCAGTGCTTGGAACGGGGATGCATCCACGAAGTCCTGTTGCGGGTAGGAAGGCGGAAGACCGTATTGCTGATCAGAAGGCCATGTGCTGCACAAGTTTTCAGCAGTAACAGGCCATTGCTGTTGCACTTTCCCACTCCATTTTTCCCGATGACTCCTTCCCAGGCTGCAGCATCGCATCCGACTCTTGCGTTAAAATCGCCAAGCAGAATCAGCTTGTCTGTGCGGTGCACTGACGATAACAGAGTATCTAGTTCTTCGTAGAATTTATCCTTCACATCCTCTGGGTTGGTCATTGTAGGAGCATATGCGCTGATCAAAGTAGCTTGTTTTCCTTTTTGAAGCGGAAGCTGCATTGTCATGAGCCGGTCATTCATACCCTTGGGGGAACTGGCAAGTTTCCGAACAAGATGATTCTTGATGGCGAAGCCAACTCCAGATTCGCGATGCTCATCACTGCTGCGGCCACTCCAGAAGAATGTATAGCCACCACCTGACTCGGATAGCTGTCCTTCATTAGCAAGGTGAGTTTCGCTAAGGGCTGCAATATCAATGTTGTAGCGTGCGAGCTCTCTAGCGACAAGTGCTGTTCTTCTCTCCGTTCTGTCTGCCGTGATGTTGTCCAGTAACGTGCGCACATTCCATGTGCCAATAGTGATCGGTGTCACTCTAAATTTTGTTTTTATTTTTGTTCGACCGCTTTTATGGGATCCCCGCCAGCTGCGGTATGCTGGCCAGGGTAAGGTGAAGCAGGCAATGTTTAGGGCACCTTTTCTAGCCCCCTCCTCGTTCTACGGAGGTGAGCAGTGCAATCCTGAATGGGGCTGCTCAGTCGCTCAAGAAGATGCCGAGCTCCACTGCTGCTTCCATCAGTGAGGAATGACCATTATGCCTGAGCCGCCTATGTGCAGGTCCGCGGCTACAGCTCCCAGTGTATCCACACCTGCTGCTTCGTCGCTCGCCCATCGCCACAGGACTTGATATGATATGATATGATGTTGAGACTTGCACGTGAATTGGATTAAAGTGTGGGAGAGTTGCGCAACGTCAGCCTCACTCTCTCTTCCCAGTTCCTATCTGTATCCAGTGGCAGGACAGAAGTCGAGACGGCTGGAGATAGGACAGGGCGCAGTGGATGACCAGGACGCCTACGTGTCTTGTCGTGCTCTTAAGCGTTCCACAACGCTTGCTGTCACCGCCTTCCTGACCATTGAACCAGGTTGAACCAGGTTGCCTCAGTCAGCCGGATCCAGCCTTCGCATGCAATGGGTAGACAAGCCCTGACTCACCGAGAGTCTCATACTCATCAGCTACCCTCACCTGGTTTAGCCCGCCAGTCGAGACAGTCTCCGGGGTGTGGCCGCTGTCGCATGCTGACAGCTACTTGGAGCCACAGGTGAGAGCTGGGTGTCAAGTGGGGACCAAAGTGGATGAGCTACTCCTAGGAGTACGACTGCTCCCCCATCAGAGGTACTACCCCTCCCTGACAACCCCATACACCCCTATAACTGGGATATGCTTCATGCAAAAGGTCTCTTGTAAGGTATCATTACAAAGCTTATAATCTACTGAGTGTGGTCATCCTATTTGTATAAATGTACCACTCTTGTATCTAAAACTAGAAATATAAAATACAACTCTGAGGGCCTATTGTAATTATGCAAAGTGTGGGCCATTAATGGTGGTTTGGAATCTTGATAACTCCCATTAACCAGGACCATTGTCTGCAGATGGCTGTGTTTTACCTGTGAGTCTTCCTGTATATGTGTGTGCTGGCAAGTGGGTAATGAAGTCTTGCAGTGACACGTGATCATGTCACCTGAACTGGAATCCATCTTTAACCTGGTGCTTTTCCAGTGAGGGGGGTGTGGAAACCCACAGGGACAAAGGGTTCCCGCCTTATGCAAAAGATATATAAAGGGGTGGAACAGCCCAAAGAGGGAGAGAGGAAACATCATGAAGAATCCCCTAGCCACCACCTGAGCTGGAACAAGAGCTGTACCAGGGGAAAGAATTGTGCCCAGGCCTGGAAGGTGTCCAGTCTGAAAAAAAAACTTACTGAAGCATCTCTGAGGGTGAGATTATCTGTATTCAGTTTGATTAGACATAGATTTGTGCATTTTATTTTATTTTGCTTGGTGACTTACTTTGTTCTGTCTGTTACTACTTGGAACCACTTAAATCCTACTTTCTGTATTTAATAAAATCACTTTTTGCTTATTAATTAACCCGGAGTATGTATTAATACCTGGGGGAGCAAACAGCTGTGCATATCTCTCTATCAGTGTTATAGAGGGTGAACAATTTGTAAGTTTACCTTGTACAAGCTTTATACAAGGTAAAACAGATTTATTTGGGTTTAGACCCCATTGGGAGTTGGGCATCTGAGTGCTAAAGACAAGCACACTTCTGTGAGCTGTTTTCAGGTAAACTTGCAGCTTGGGGCAAGTAATTCAGACCGTCTTTGTTGGAACAGACGGGAGTGTCTGGCTCAGCAAGACAGGGTGCTGGAATCCTGAGCTGGCAGGGAAAACAGGAGCAGAGGTAGTCTTGGTACATTAGGGCAGCTCCCAAGGGGGTTTCTGTGATCCAACCCATCACAGGGGAATGAGGCCAAGAGATGATGTCACACCCCACCTCAGGTAGATTTTCCATATGGTGGGAACCCTTTGTTCCAAACTCAGTTCCCAGTCCAGTTAGTGGAAAAATACAGGTACCAAAATGGAGTTCAGTGTCATGTGGTCTGGTCACATGCCCTAGCATGCCCTGCTGAGTCATAGTAGCCATGACTCATAGACTGTCTGAAACATTCACAGGAAGGCTAAGCTCTTCCAGAGTCCATTGTCTTTGTTGATGAGCCATCAGCACTGTCTGGCTTCTTCACTGTTGTACCTGAAAGGCTAGTTGTGGGTGTTAACCAGAGTAAGCACATTTGAAATACAGATACATAGTCAATATTCATAACTTCAGATACAAACATGATCCATGCACACAGGTAGGATAATCATATTCGGCAAATCATAACTTTTCCAATGACACCGAACATGACGCATCTTGCACAAAATGCATCAGAATTATGTCCTAATCATATTATAATCACCCCACTATGCTAAATATGGGGTGTAGTGTGAGATAGGGCCTAATTTCAAGGCACAGGAGTTGGGAATGGAACTTCCCCTCTTTGTGGAACAGGAAATTGCCCTCCAGCCAGGGCTGGGAAAACTTCCCAGACTCCCAGTGCTGGAGCCTGAATCTACTGACACTTCATTAGTTACCACTACCCCCAATCTTTGTGGCAACTGCAAACTTTATCAGTGATGATTTTATATTCTCTTCCAGGTCATTGATAAGAATGTTAAATAGCACAGGGCCAAGAACCAATCCTTGTGGGAACCCCCTAGAAAGAAATCCACTTGACCATGGTTCCCCATTTGCAATCACAGTTTTTAATCTATTTAATGTATGCTGTGTTTATTTAGTATCTTTCTAGTTTTCTAGTAAAAATGTTGTGCTGAACCAAGTCATATGCCTTACAGAAGTCTAGGTGTATTATATCAATACTATTAGTTGCAACCAATGTTTTTATCTCATCCAATAAGGATATCCAGTTAGTTTGATATGCTCTATTGTCTCTGAACCTTTGTTAATTGGTACTAATTCTATTACCCTCCTTTAATTCTTTATTAATTAAATCCATATTCACTGCTCCATTATCTTGCCCAGTATTGATGTCAGACTAACATTCTTGTAATTAGCTGGGTCATCTCTTTTACACTTTTTAAATATTGGGACTGCATTAGCTTTATTCCAGTCTTCTGGAATTTCCCCAGTGTTCCAAGTCCTAATTAAAATCAACATTAACAGTCCTCCACACTCCTCCACCAGGTCTTTCAAAACTCTTGGATAGAAGTTATCTGGACCTGCTGATTTAAACATGTCTAACTTTAATAGCTGCTGTTTAACGTCCTCGTGAGTTATTGTTGGAATGGAAAGAGTGTCGTCGTCAACATCTTATGATATGACTATATGACTGTTTTTCTCCAAATCCAAGAGAGAAATATTTATTGAACACTTTTACCTCTTCTGCATTATTTTTGATAATTCTGCAATTTCCATCTAGTAATTTACCACTACCATTGTTAGGGATTAATTTTGTACTTAATATACTTTTTTAAAACTTCCTTCTTATTTTCATTAATTGGTCATTGATTTCTAGCTTCCCTTAACAAATTTCTACAATTCTGACCTTCTAACTTATATTCTTTACTATTGACTTTCCCTTCCTTCCATATATTTTATTTGGAGAGTGTTGGGATTCCTACCAGGGAGCCACCAGTAAGGTCCAGAGACAGCCCCATCTCCTATATCAAACTCTGGCTAGTAGGTATGTGATAAATGTGAAGACCCTGCCTCCGTCTGTCAGCTGGGAGACACAAAGGTTCTCTCTTTCCACCCTCTGATGCCTCCTGGCTGCTCTAAGGAAGGTGGGGTGGGACTCTGTTAACATGTGCCTCCCAGAGCTTCCATTTACCTGGTGCTGCTGTTCCGTGAATAGCGGGGTTGTGAGTGGGGCAGAAGGTACTGAGTGTTGGACTCTTTCTCTTTCAGGGGCCGGTGACTTTCGAGGAGGTGGCTGTGTATTTCACCAAGGAGGATTGGGCTCTGCTGGACCCTGTTCAGAGAGCCCTCTACAGGGATGACATGCAGGAGAACTATGAGACGGTGGTCTTTCTGGGTAAGGAGTCCTGTCCCCTCGGTTATTAGAAGCTGTCAATAAAGAACCTGAGTACTAATAACTTTATACCTTTATTCATCATACAAGTTTTGAGACATTTCCTTGCCCCCCTTTTTTTGCCTTATCTCCCACCCAGTATTATAATTTTGGGACACGTGCCTTTCTGGTGCCGTCAGTCATTTTAAAATTGCATTTAATGTATCCTTATTGGCTACATTAATAACTACATAAATAACTGTAGCTTTCATGCCTTTTCCTCATTTTAAGAAGAAAATATGCCACCTGTAGAATTCTAAATTGAGTAAATGGATTTATGACTCATGCATGGCTTGTGTGACAGTCAGATGAGCTCTTCTTTTGATAGGAGAGCGTATAATGTTACCATTCAGGACCCCACGGGTGAAGGGAGAACAGAGCCATGGGAGGGGAGGAGAAGCGGGGAGTAGATAATTCTGGGGTGCCAGGACATGGGGAGGGTATGTGCAGGATTAGAGCTAAGAAGCAGCAGGGAGGGAGGAGGTAGTGAGAGACGAGGAGGGAACACAAGAAGCTACCAAGGTACCGGGAGGTGGTGACGGCTGAGAGTAATGGGAAGAAGGGGAGGGGAGTGTGGAGTAAGGGCACCCAGGAAGTCGGCTGGGTGGGTCAGTGGGAGGGAGAAGAGGTTTGGGGATCTAGAGCTGTGGGGGATCCAAGACCTTTAACCCCAAATCCGTACCCAAGCCTCATTGCTTTAAAGCCTACACTCCAGTTTTATTTCTGTTCAGTTTCACTTCACTATACATTTTCCCCCCAAATATTATAGTTTTAACTCTTGACCTCCCTCTCTCACTCATTATCCCCCTCCCCATATAACCTCCCCATCTCTATGCACAGCGACCCTGGCCACAGATGCTGAGTCCTTGCTGCATTCCTCCCTCCCACAGCAGGGCCCCTACCCCGGCACAAATGGCCACTTTGTTGATGATGTCACAGGGTGGTAGTCAAGTATCAGGGGGTAGCCGTGTTAGTCTGTATCTACAAAAACAACAAGGAGTCTGGTGGCACCTTAAAGACTAACAGATTTATTTGGGCATAAGCTTTCGTGGGTAAAAACCTCACTTCTTCGGATGCATAGAGTGAAAGTTACAGATGCAGGTATTATATAGTGACACATGGAGAGCAGGAAGTTACTTCGCAAGTGGAGAACCAGTGTTGACAGGGCCAATTCAATCAGGGTGGATGTAGTCCACTCCCAATAATAGATGAGGAGGTGTCGATTCCAGGAGAGGAAAAGCTGCTTCTGTAATGAGCCAGCCACTCCCAGTCCCTATTCAAGCCCAGATTAATGGTGTTAAATTTGCAAATGAATTTTAGTTCTGCTGTTTCTCTTTGAAGTCTGTTTCTGAAGTTTTTTTGTTCAATGATAGTGACTTTTAAATCTGTAATAGAATGACCAGGGAGATTGAAGTGTTCACTTACTGGCTTATGTATGTTACCATTCCTGATGTCCAATTTGTGTCCATTTATTCTTTTGCGGAGGGACTGTCCGGTTTGGCCAATGTACATGGCAGAGGGGCATTGCTGGCACATGATGGCATATATAACATTAGTGGATGTGCAGGTGAATGAGCCCTTGATGGTGTGGCTGATGTGGTTGGGTCCTCTGATCGTGTCGCCAGAGTAGATATGGGGACAGAGTAGGCAACGAGGTTTGCTACAGGGATTGGTTCCTGGGTTGGTGTTTCTGTGGTGTGGTGTGTAGTTGCTGGTGAGTATTTGCTTCAGGTTGGGGGGTTGTCTGTAAGCGAGGACTGGCCTGCCTCCCAAGGTCTGTGAGAGTGAAGGATCATTTTCCAGGATAGGTTGTAGATCGTGGATAATGCGCTGGAGAGGTTTTAGCTGGGGGCTGTATGTGATGACCAGTGGTGTTCTGTTATTGTCCTTGTTGGGCCTGTCCTGTAGTAGGTGATTTCTGGGTACCCGTCTTGCTCTGTCAATCTGTTTCCTCACTTCCCCAGGTGGGTATTGTAGTTTTACTAATGCTTGATAAAGATCTTGTAGGTGTTTGTCTCTGTCTGAGGGGTTGGAGCAAATTCAGTTGTATCTTAGGGCTTGGCTGTAGACAATGGATTGTGTGATGTGTCTTGGATGGAAGCTGGAGGCATGTAGGTATGTATAGTGGTCAGTAGGTTTCCGGTATAGGGTGGTGTTTATGTGACCATCGCTTATTTGCACTGTAGTGTCCAGGAAGTGGGTGGTAGTGTAGCCCGTACAATTTTTACCCCTATAAGATTACGTATTCCGAAGCTCTTCACACCAGTCAGGTTTATCTCTTTACGCCGATACAGTCTGTTCCCCAGTGTTCCTTTCCCAGCTCTGATGCCGCAAAACATTTACCCCGTGACCCCCTTCTCAGCTCTCATGCTGCAGAGGCTTGCCGTGTCCGGGTTCCCTTTTCCCCCCTCCCCCTTAACAAACATTCGACATTGGTGAGGCCTCATCTGAAGTAGTGTGTCCAGTTTTGGGCCCCACACTACAAGAAGGATGTGGAAAAATTGGAAAGCATCCAGCGGAGGGCAATAAAAATGACTAGGGAACTGGAACACATGACTTATGAGGAGAGGCTGAGAGAACTGGGATTATTTAGTATGCAGAAGAGAAGAGTGAGGGGGGATTTGATAGCTGCTTTCAACTACCTGAAGGGGGTTTCCAAAGAGGATGGATCTCTAGACTGTTCTCAGTGGTACCAGATGACAGAACAAGGAGTAATGGACTCAAGTTGCAGTGGGGGAGGTTTAGGTTGGATATTAGGAAAAACTTTTCCACTAGGAGGGTGGTGAAGCACTAGAATGGGTTCCCTAGGGAGGTGGTGGAAGCTCCTTCCTTACAGGTTTTTACAGTCAGGCTTGACAAACCCCTGGCTGGGATGATTTAGTTGGAGATTGTTCCTGCTTTGAGCAGGGGGTTGGACTAGATGACCTCCTGAGGTCCCTTCCAACCCTGATATTCTATGATTCATAGAATCTATGATTCTATTATTCCAATTTCTCTTCCCTCTCCTTATTGACTCAATTTATATAGTAATATTCTCAGCTATACCTTAGCCAATCATTGTGCTGAAATTTAACTAACCAATTCTAACATATTGTAACATAATTCTCTAACCAATTATATCCCACTATCCTAATTAACTTACACCTAGCAAAATTAATTATACACCAGACAGAAACAATTAGAGAACCAGACTGATTAACAATGTAAAAGTGGTGGCCATAAAGAGAAAACAATACAGAAATGAGTGTTTCACAACCATAACCATTGATAAGGGATTTCTTGCCAGACAGTGTAGCCTGATTTGGGGTGTGTTAGTAATGTTGATTTTTTTGATCCACTTAATGTATTTTTATTTAATTAATTTTTAATTAATTGATAATTATTATTATTATTATTATGGATATTAATTAGTTTGATCAGAAGATAAAAGTTTGTCCTGAATCAGGCTTCACAGATGTTATAAAAGGACCTTCGGGGGTATGACAGGAAGCTCACACTGAGACAGATATAGTCATAAAGACCTTTTATTAAAAACAATGAAATAGTAAGCAGATGGTAAAACAGTTAAAATTACAGAGTTGCAATTGTACTACTGTTATTCAAGAGATACATATTGTGACAGGGTCAGGCCAGATGGCTTCAGGAGAGTGATAGAAGGCAGATATATTAGCCCCAGATTAAGTAGGTCTCTTTTCCCTGGGTAAGGTAACAGGGAAGGTTCCAGAACAATCAGGAACTTTCTGGAAACAATTAAGGCAGACAGGCTGATTAGAACACCTGCAGCCAATCAAGAAGCTGCTAGAATCAATTAAGGCAGGCTAATCAGGGCACCTGGGTTTTAAAAAGGAGCTCACTTCAGTTTGTGGTGTGTGTGAGAGGAGTTGGGAGCAAGAGGCGCAAGGAGCTGAGAGTAAGAGGGTGTGCTGCCGGGGACTGAGGAGTACAAGCGTTATCAGACACCAGGAGGAAGGTCTTGTGGTGAGAATAAGGAAGGTGTTTGGAGGAGGCCATGGGAAGTAGCCCAGGGAGTTGTAGCTGTCATGCAGCTGTTACAGGAGGCACTATAGACAGCTGCAATCCACAGGGCCCTGGGCTGGAACCCGGAGTAGAGGGCGGGCCCGGGTTCCCCCCAAACCTCCCAACTCCTGATCAGACATAAGAAGTGTTGACCCGGACTGTGGGTTCCACCAGAGAGGAAGAGCTCTGAGGCGACCAAATCTGCCAATAAGCGCAGGACCCACCAAGGTAGAGGAGGAACTTTGCCACAACTGGTGTCAGGAGTGGGATCGAGTGGGATAATTGGTGTGCACAGCGTGGCGGAAGAAGGAGGGTGATTTAAAAAAAAAAAGGAGAGGGTTTATTTTTTTTCACCACAATGGATGACATAATGTGGGCACTAATACAAGCTACGGCAGCCCAGCAGGAGGCTACCCGTGTCCAGGCAGCCGCCCAACAGGAGGCAGTACGGCTGCAGCAAGAGACTAATCGCCTGCTAATGGACCAGGCTTCTCAGGACCGTGCTATGTTGCGGGAACTGGTAAACCAGATAAAAACCCTTACGGAGCTGAATCGCGGCCATGATGGGATGCAGATCATACGGGCCAGCCATTGGCTGCAGAAAATGATGCAGGAGGATGATGTAGAGGCATACCTTCTGGCCTTTGAGAGGACAGCCCTACGGGAGGCCTGGCCTCGAGATCAGTGGTCTGGCATCCTTGCCCCATTCCTGTGCGGGGAGGCCCAGAAGGCCTACTATTACCTGCCTGAAGAGGCTGCAGCAGACTACCCCCAGCTGAAAGCAGAGATCCTGGCCAGATCTGGGGTAATGACCACAGTGTGGGCCCAACGGTATCATGAGTGGAGGTACCAGGAAAACAAAACCCCACGGTCCCAATTGTATGACCTCATCCATCTCGCACGAAAGTGGTTGTGAACTGAGTCCCGGAGTTCGGAAGAGATACTAGAGGTTCTGGTCATCGACCGATACATGAGGGGGCTACCGCCAGACCTTCGTGCCTGGGTAAACCAGAACGAACCCTCCACCTATGATGAGGTTGTCGCACTGGTAGAGAGGCGAAGGACGGCAGGGGAGCTGACCCGACCAGTTAAGGAAGAGGCACCCCGGGTTAAACTAGCAGCACCATGCCCGAGAGCTCGGGTGAGTGGGCCACCAGGAGAGCCCAGGTGGAAAAAGAGAGGAGCTGAAGGCCCACCAGAAGCCACAAAGAGTCGGAGCACTGAGGGAGAAGAGGATCGGGATGTTAGACTGCCCAAACCAAGAGACCGGGGACCACCTAGGGCTCCATACAGATGTTATGCCTGTGGAGAGTGGGGACACATAGCTGCACAGTGTCCCAATGCCGAGGAGCCTATGCAGTGTAATCTCCCTAATCCACCTTGTAGGGGTCTCGCTAACCCCACATATGTACACCAGACCAGTGAAACTAAATGGGGTAGAGACCACGGCACTGGTTGATTCGGGGAGTGCTATCACGCTTATCTCAGGAAAGTTCGTGAAGCGTAGTCAGCTGCTACAGGCTAAACGTACGGGGATTACCTGCGTCCATGGGACAGTTAGTTACTACCCAACCATCCCAGTAAAAATTGAAATCCAGGGGAACACTACTGAGGTAGCAGCAGGTGTAGTCCCTAAACTCCCATACCCGGTGCTCATAGGGAGGGACTTTCCAGGGTTTGGAGACTTACTCCCAGTAGGAGGATTGGAGAAAGAGGGGAACCCTGAAGTTAATGAGGCATCCACAGTAGACTGTCAACCCCCAGTCTTCTCTGAAATAGCCCCAGATTTGTTCTCCACTCCCAGACAGGGTAGGAAGACAAAAAGGGAAAGAAGGGCAGCTAAGGCCTTGGGAACCCGAATACTGACCCAAAGCCAGAGGGTCACTCTCGTAGGTAGGCGAACCCGAGCAGCTGAAAAGGATGCCGCCCAGGAGGGAGAAGCACCTGACTCTGACCCCCACCCTAACGCCTCTGAACCAGTAGAGGCAACAGAGACTGGGCCTCTAGCTCTCGAGCAGATTAGCTCTGTGAGAGGAAATTTTGGACGGGATCAGGCTGAAGACCCAAGGTATGACAACATTAGAAATGAGGTGACCGAAATGGATGGGGTCCCCGTGGAAGGGAAAACCCAGGGACCAGGACCCTACTTCATAATGAAGAAGGATCTCTTATACCGGGTCGCACCAGTACAGGGGCAGAAGGTACAGCAGATCATAGTACCTCAAAAACACTAGAACGCTGTATTAAGTCTTGCCCATATAGTCATCTTTTTGGGGGACATTTGGGAGTAGAGAAGACCCTGGCATGGGTCCTATGATGGTTCTTCTGGCCCAGAGAACATGAAGAAGTGTGGAGGTACTGTGCTTCCTGCCCGGAGTGTCAGCTGCACAGTCCCCGTCCCCATTTGAGGGCACCTTTAGTACCCCTTCCCATCATAGAGGTCCCCTTTGAGCGAATAGCCATGGACCTAGTGGGACCCCTGGAGAAGACAGCCCGGGGCCACCAATATATACTTGTCGTTCTGGATTATGCTCCTCGCTACCCAGAAGCCATCCCCCTGCGGAACACAGCCTCTAAAACAATAGCTAAAGAGTTGGTGGAGATCTTTGCCCGAGTGGGGCTACCAAAGGAGATATTAACCGACCAAGGAACCCCATTTATGTCAAAGCTAATGAAGGACCTCTGTACGCTGCTCCATATACACACCCTGAGAACTTCAGTCTATCATCCGCAGACCGATGGGCTGGTAGAAAGGTTTAACCGAACCCTCAAGGCTATGATAAGGAAGGTGGTAAGTCGGGACGGGAAGGATTGGGACATTACCTATTACCTTACCTTATGTTCGCCATTCGGGAAGTACCTCAGGCCTCAACTGGGTTTTCACCCTTTGAATTATTATATGGGCGCCATCCCCGTGGCATATTAGATATCGCCAAAGAGATCTGGGAAGAGGAACCCAATGAGGGGAGAAATATAATTGAACATTTATTGCAGATATGAGACCGGATTGCCCCGGTCACCCCATTGTACGGGAACATTTGGAAAAGGCGCAGGAGGCCCAGCGAACCCATTACAATCACCAGGCAAAAGTCTGCCAGTTCCAACCAGGGGATCGGGTGATGGTGTTGGTACCCACGGCAGAAAGCAAGCTTTTGGCCCAATGGCAGGGGCCCTATGAGGTGGTTGAACCCGTGGGGGAAGTAACCTACAAGGTGCGGCATCCAGGACACCGGAAACAGGAACAGATCTATCACATTAACCTCTTAAAGCCTTGGCACCAGCGAGAGGCATGTGTAGTGGTCCAAGAGACCCCGATCCAGGGAAATAACCTGCAGGAGCAGATCAGGATATCCACTGATCTGACACCAAACCAGAAGGAGGAGGTAACTGAGATGATCAACCTATACCAGGATGTGTTTTCAACCAAACCAGGCCGGACCACCGAAACATATCACCACATTATCACAGACCCTGGGGCAAAGGTAACGTTAAGGCCCTACCGGGTCCCAGTGGCAAAAAGGGAGGAGATCAAGGCGGAGGTAAAAAGGATGTTGGAGTTGGGAGTCATCGAAGAGTCCCACAGTCAATGATGGAGCTCGATTCTGTTGGTGCCCAAACCCAATGGCACCACTAGGTTTTGTACTGACTTTTGCCGGCTGAACGAGATATCCAAATTTGATGCATACCCCATACCCCGTATCAATGAGTTAGTTGACCGCCTGGGAAATGCCCAATTTTTGACCACCCTTGATTTAACAAAGGGGTACTGGCAGATTCCCCTTGCCAAAGATGCGAAAGAAAAGATGGCATTTTCTACCCCAGAGGGTCTATTTCAATATACTGTTCTTCCTTTTGGACTGCATGGGGCACCTGCCACCTTCCAGTGTCTTATGGAAAAGCTCCTGCGGCCCCATACCAGTTATGCAGCTGCATACCTGGACGACGTGATTATTCATACAACCGACTGAGAGACCCACTTGAAAAAGGTGGAAGCGGTTCTGGACATGCTAAGACGGGCTGGCCTCACAGCCAACCCAGCCAAGTGTGCTATAGGGCTAGCCGAGGCTAAATACCTTGGCTACATTGTAGGAAGGGGCATGGTCAAGCCCCAACTAAACAAACTGGAGGCTATCCAAAATTGGCCTCGGCCAAATCGGAAAAAGCAAGTCCAGGCATTCCTGGGTGTGGTGGGGTACTACCGGCGATTTATTCCCCATTTCGCCACCAGAGCGAGTCCCCTGATGGAACTGATAAAAGCCTGGGGTCCAGACATGGTGAAGTGGACAGATGCCGCAGAGAAAGCATTCATGGATCTACAGACAGCCCTCTGCAGTAACCCCGTGCTTATAGCCCCGGACTTCAACAAAGAATTCATGTTACAAACAGATGCATCTGAAGTAGGATTGGGAGCTGTCCTATCGCAGATGGTCGGAGATGAAGAACACCCAATCCTCTACCTCAGCAGGAAACTCCTCCCGAGAGAGCAGAAGTATGCCGTGGTTGAGAGAGAGTGCCTAGCTGTGAAATGGGCCATGGAAACACTACATTATTACCTTCTGGGATGATGGTTTACCCTTGTGACCGACCATGCACCCCTCCAGTGGATGCAGCGAAATAAGGAGAAGAATGCAAGGGTGACCAGATGGTTCCTGTCCCTACAACCTTTCCAATTCACCATACAACACTGGGCTGGATGCCACCATGGCAATGCAGATGGCTTGTCACATATACACTGCCTGACTTCCCAAGTTGCCCAACCCCGTGGCGTTGAGCAGGGGGGGGGGATATGTGACAGGGTCAGGCCAGATGGCTTCAGGAGAGTGATAGAAGGCAGATATATTAGCCCCAGATTAAGTAGGTCTCTTTTCCCTGGGTAAGGTAACAGGGAAGGTTCCAGAACAATCAGGAACTTTCTGGAAACAATTAAGGCAGACAGGCTGATTAGAACACCTGCAGCCAATCAAGAAGCTGCTAGAATCAATTAAGGTAGGCTAATCAGGGCACCTGGGTTTAAAAAGGAGCTCACTTCAGTTTGTGGTGTGTGTGAGAGGAGTTGGGAGCAAGAGGCGCAAGGAGCTGAGAGTAAGAGGGTGTGCTGCCGGAGGACTGAGGAGTACAAGCGTTATCAGACACCAGGAGGAAGGTCTTGTGGTGAGAATAAGGAAGGTGTTTGGAGGAGGCCATGGGGAAGTAGCCCAGGGAGTTGTAGCTGTCATGCAGCTGTTACAGGAGGCACTATAGACAGCTGCAATCCACAGGGCCCTGGGCTGGAACCCGGAGTAGAGGGCGGGCCCGGGTTCCCCCCAAACCTCCCAACTCCTGATCAGACATAGGAAGTGTTGACCCGGACTGTGGGTTCCACCAGAGGGGAAGAGCTCTGAGGTGACCAAATCTGCCAATAAGCGCAGGACCCACCAAGGTAGCGGAGGAACTTTGCCACAATATGATAATACAATATTAGGTGCTGCAAACTTTGGTTGATACTCACACTCTGTTTTAATAATCTGGTGTTGGAAGATACAGGACTCCGCCTCTGGCGGTTCCGGCTTCACACCTCTAGCAGAGGAAACTGATGCAAAGAGCTGTTAAAGCTGTTTACTCTCTAACTTAACTTAATAAACCTTAAACCGAAATAAAGCATAGGGAAACCAAGCTTAGCCTAGTCCCCTTAAAACTTAAAGTTTGAAAAGAAACAAAGTACGTCCTATTAATAGTTAATAGCCGTCGTAGATGGGGAGCATCGATACGTTGTTGAAGATGGAGACAATGAAGAGTAGATAGGTGGGTAGATTGCCTTTAAAATGGCGAGATGAATCCTCTTTGTATAGGGCATTGGTCGGAAATCCTTCTTCTTATGCCCAAATTTCATCCTTCCCCCACAGGGTACACTTACCTCATAGGCTAGTATGTATGTGCATATGGATGACAGGTATGTACACACTTGTGGTGTACTTGTTAAGTCTGTGGGTACAACTTTGAAAAATCCCCTTTTCCATCCTGCATTGTCTATTGGGTTAGGTAAACGTCCCTAGACATCTGCTTGGGTGTTTTATCTATTTGGGTCATCTTTACTTTTCTGGGTAAAGGGTCCCAAAAAAATATGCTATCTTCGCCTTAGCTTAACATACAGGGTTTTAGCCTATAGGTCTCTTGCATTACAGCCAAACTAACTTTTAATATAAATCTATAAACCTATTATATCAAATACTCAAATTTATAAGAAAAGATATATCTATGTAAACAAGCAGATTAAACCTTAGGACTACAACAGGATGCTATAAAACTAAGTTTTCTTTAACCGTCTTAAGATCTGTTTCTTTATCTGGTGGGGATGGGCACTATCCGGACAGGATTCTCTTCCCAACAGCCCAATAGCACCTTATTTCAATGTGACTGGTTTGGGATGTGAGGATGTGACCCTACGCTTCCCAGCTTACGTCTGCCCCTGCTGCTTAGCCAAAGGCCTTAGCCTAAGAACAAGGCCTCAGACTATCCTAGTGAGAGACGGCCCATACACAGGTGGACTGAGATTTTGATTCTTAGCTAGTTACAGGGGTATAAAGACAAAGTGATAAAAATACACCTAAGTTTCTTAAAGTATAGGCTTTACAGGCAGGCCTGAATATCTCTATTCTAACAGTGGGTTCTACCCCTTCCCCCATTCTGTGTCTGTCTTGTCTATTTAGATTGTAAATTCTTCAGGGCATGGCCCATCTATGATTTTCTGTTTGTAGTTTGCCTAGCACAATGGGGACCCACTGTTAGTTGGTCCTTAGGCACTAAGGTAATGAATATGATTTATAATAATAATAACTCTCCTGCCACTTTGAGCCAAGGAAGATGGCCTTGGGATGTTACTGCTTAAAAATGAGCTGGGGTTAAACCATGGAATATTCTTTGTGACAAGTATCCCACAAATTCCACTGACCTCCCTTGTTTTCTTTACCTGGAGTAGGGTTTCCAATTTCCAAACCTGATGTGATCTCGCAGCTGGAACGAGGGGAAGAGCCATGAGTCCCAGACCTCCAGGGCTCTGAGAAAGAAGTGATCCCGAGAGCTGCCTACACAGGTGAAGAATTGGTTAAACCAACTCAAAAACTGTTTGGGAATGCAGGAAACATTTGGGATGCCCTACATAGACCCTGTGAGCTCTCCAAGTTCAGGACTGTTCCCTGCAGATGTGGAATCATTATGGCAGATGTCACTCATGGATTTCCTTCTATTCTGACTGACAACTGGCAGCAGGTCCCTCCCCAATCTCACTTTCCCCTGAGTGTTCTGGTGAGATACGGACCAAAACTGATCACTTCCTCTCTCGTCTGGGGAAGGGTTTGGGGAAAATCAGCTCCTGATAGGTTTGATCTCTCCTGCACATATTTTGGTTTGTTCATCCCTTTTTCCATTCCTCTCTCTGAGATTTCCTTTCTTTCCGGCGCAGGGAGTGACCTATGTCTGGATTCTCTCTGTCTCCCATCAGGTGATGGGATGATGAATGAGAATGAGGAGGAGAAACCCCAGCAGGAAGATGCTGAGCAAGTGGAACCACACGGGACGTTATCAGGAAGATCCAAAGGGAATGTTTCCCGGAGTTGTGCACTCCCAGAAAAATCAAAAGCCTGTGAGACTCAGCAGAAGCGAGAGGAAAACTTCAGTAGGCACTCAGACCTTATTACAAGCGACAGAATCCACTTGGAAGAGATATGCTACAAATGCCATGAGTGTGGGAAAAGCTTCAATCGGAGCGCAGACCTTGTCAAACATTGGAGAACCCACACTGGAGAGAAACCCTACATGTGCTCTGAGTACGGAAAAAGCTTCATTGATAGTTCAACCCTCATCTCACATCAGCGAATCCACACAGGAGAAGCGCCCCACACATGCTCTGAGTGCAGGAAAAGCTTCAGTCGGAGCTCTACCCTTATCATGCATCAGAGAATCCACACAGGAGAGACGCCCTATACATGCTCTGAGGGTGGGAAAAGCTTTAGTCGGTGCTCACACCTTATCAGACATTGTAGAATCCACACAGGAGAGACACCCTACACATGCTCTGAGTGCGGGAAATGCTTCACTCACAGCTCAAACCTTGTCACACATCGGAGAATACACACGGGTGAGAAACCTTATGAATGCTCTGAGTGTGGGAAATGCTTCATTCATAGTTCAGCCCTCATCTCACATCAGCAAATCCACACAAGGGAGAAGCCGTACACATGCTCTGAGTGTGGGAAAAACTTCAATCGCAGCTCACACCTTATCCGACATAACAGAATCCATATAGGGGAGATGCCCTACACATGCTCTGAGTGTGGGAAAAGCTTCAATAAGAGCTCAAACCTTATTACGCATCAGAGAATCCACACTGGGGAGATGCCCTACACATGCTCTGAGTGCGGGAAAAGCTTCAGTCGGAGCTCTACCCTTATCATGCATCAGAGAATCCACACAGGAGAGACGCCCTACACATGCTCTGAGGGTGGGAAAAGCTTTAGTCGGTGCTCACACCTTATCAGACATTGTAGAATCCACACAGGAGAGACACCCTACACATGCTCTGAGTGCGGGAAATGCTTTACTCACATCTTAAACCTTGTCACACATCGGAGAATACACACGGGTGAGAAACCTTATGAATGCTCTGAGTGTGGGAAATGCTTCATTCATAGTTCAGCCCTCATCTCACATCAGCGAATCCACACAGGGGAGAAGCCGTTCACATGCTCTGAGTGTGGGAAAAGCTTCAATCGGAGCTCACACCTTATCCGACATAACAGAATCCATATAGGGGAGATGCCCTACACATGCTCTGAGTGTGGGAAAAGTTTCAGTCAGAGCTCAAGGCTTATTACACATCAGAAAATCCACATGAGAGAGAACTGTACTAAATGCCTTGACTAGGGCTGGTGAAAGAATTTTGCACCATCTTCACCATGGTCTCTCAGCTCCACCAGATGAGTTGCCTGCTTCTGCCTTTTGCAGCTCACCTTCTTTGGAGTCAGTCCTGTGATCTTTTCTGTCAACTCCTTTCCTTTTGAGTCGTAGGAGTGTGTGTCCCTCCAGCCAGGAATGTTCATCAGCTCCAGGTGGGGGAGAGAGGTTTGATAAAACAAGGTACACTGAGGCAAAAACTACCTGGGCCTTACATCCACTAGGACTGTACATGGCATTAGCTGCTCAAGTTAGTGATCTTGGTATAAAAAGACAATTATAGTTGTAGAACAGATGCAGCCCAGGTGCAGTGGTTGGCATTAGCTTTCCCCTTGACCTGACCTAAACTCCATCACTTTTCCTAATCTAAACAAACCCTGAGCATCACAGTTATACTGTTCCCCCATTTCAAAGCAATTGTTAGTCATCAAGTTCCCACTTCGGGAACAAGTTGTTTCATTCCCAGTTGCTCTGATGTTGCTTCATGTTGTTGTGTGTGAGCAGATATTTTTACTACCATTTTCCTCACTTAAAATATGTTGAACTATAACAAAGAGCAGGAAGAGGGCAGGGAGAGGGGAAAATGTCATTTCACCCTCTGAAACAAGAGAAGAAGATAGGGTAAGTCAGAGGGATTCCCTTATTCCCCATCATCATCCCAATCCCCCTGTTGTTCAATTAGTTAGGTCAATATTTTTTCTAACGGGTTGGGAAGAGAATTCCCTAGTAAATGACTTGTAACTAAGCAAAATACTCATGCATTAGGCTCCCAAAGCAGTTGTGGCATGGGCTCTGCAGGAGGTCGCTCTTGAAGATATCTCCTTCCTAATCAGGTGCATGTTGCCTATTATTTGGGAAATGCAATCCCTATCTAGGTAGGGATGGGAAAAATGGAAGTGACATTTCTGTTCAGCTCATCGCTACTAATATGTTGTGTGGTTGGTGAAGAATTCTATGCCAGAGAAGTGTAAAATTATTCCAAGTAAGGTCAAAGATTTGAAAAGAACTCAGGTAGAAATTGCCAGTACTAGTAGTTCATTTTCACCCCAGAGATGGACGCTATGTTGACCTGTGGCCCAGGAAAACTATTTTTAGAACACTGCTCCCTTGTTAAGTGGCATGGATCACACTCCTAAAAGATGCCATGATTAAATTGGGCACAACTGTCTTTTACCATTTGGATCCAAAGTTTCATGAAGCACAGAGAGACTCATAGAAGATTAGGGTTGGAAGAGACCTCAGGAGGTCATCTAGTCCAACCCCCACTCAAAGCAGGACCAACACGAACTAACTCATCCCAGCCAGGGGTCTGTCAAGCCAGGCCTTAAAATCCTCTAAGGATGGAGATTCCACCCCTTCCCTAGGTAACCCATTCAAGTGTTTCATCACCCTCCTAGTCAAATTGTGTTTTCTAATATCCAACCTAGACCTCCCCCACTGTAACTTGAGACCATTGCTCCTTGTTCTGTCATCTGGTACCACTGAGAACAGCCGAGCTCCATCCTCTCAGGAACCCCACTTCAGGCAGTTGAAGGTTGCTATCAAATCCCCCATCACACTTCTCTTCTGCAGACTAAACAAGCCCAGTTCCTTCAGCCTCTCCTCGTAAGTCATGTGCCCCAGCCCCGTGATCATTTTCGTTGCCCTCTGCTGGACTCTCTCCAATTTGTCCACATCCTTTCTGTAGTGGGGGACCCAAAACTGAATGCAATACTCCAGGTGTGGCTGTTGTGCTTAAAGTACTGCACAGGATCTTTTCAGGGGGAATAAGGCAAAATGCCACATTTATTAGTAATACATGTATTAATTAACACTGTATCATATGCATATGATATATATATTACACTCATGCACTCACATACACACACACACAAGCACACTCCTGTCTTGTTGTTGTTACCAATTAGTTGCTCCCCTTAACTTCACTGGCCAGGTGAGTTAGATGGGGGAAGGGGTGGAGGCAGGCTTCTGCCAATCTGGATCGATGCTCCCAGGTTGACAAGACGAGACCCAGGGTCCTCTGCAAGACACCTCACATTTATAGCAGCTTCCCTCTCATGCAAATCTATACCAGATTTTAAATCTGTATCTGTGTCCTTGGTCCTTTGTGCTGCTTCCTTCTGGGTGTTGTCCCAATGCTGTTCAAAGAGGGTGTTTTCAAAAAAAGGTGCTTGCTTCTAACCCCCAAGGCCGTCTATATGTCTGCTCTTCTTTAGTGAGCCCACTTGACAAGTTTTATTGTTCTTGGGTCTGGCTTCCATCCCCTCTCCAACTGTTGCAGCTGTCTGGAGGTGCTGCCTTTCACGCCTTTACTCATTCACACCTTGTTCATTCAACAGGGCAATGGATTAAAAGGGGGGTGGGGGAGAGATCTTACTCTACTCCTAGCAAAAAGACATTTTTTAAACATTTTACCAAGGCTCAATACAAAATATTCTATAAAAGGATCTGATACAAAGTTGTATGAAAATAGAGGCATAATACAAAGTCATGAAAGTTGTGTGAAGATGCTTATTGCAGAGATTTAACTACATGGCCTCACCAGTGCCGAATAGAGGGTAATCATCATTTCCCTCGATCTGCTGGCAATGCTCCTACTAATGCAGCTCAATATGCCATTAGCCTTCTTGGCAACAAGGGCACACTGCTGACTCATATCCAGCTTCTCATCCACTATAATCCCCAGGTCCTTTTCTGAAGAACTGCTGCTTAGCCAGTCAGTCCCCAGCCTGTAGCGGTGCATGGGATTCTTCCATCCTAAGTGCAGGACTCTGAACTTGTCCTTGTTGAACCTCATCAGATTTCTTTTGGCCCAATCCTCTAATTTGTCTAGGTCCCTCTGTATCCTATCCCTACCCTCCAGCATATATACCTCTCTCCCCAGCTTAGTGTCATACGCAAACTTGCTGAGGGTGCAATCTATCCCATCTTCCAGATCATTAATAAAGATGTTGAACAAAACCAACCCCAGGACGGACCCCTGGGGCACTCTGCTAGATACCGGCTGCCAACTATACATTGAGCCTTTAATCACTACCCGTTGAGGCTAACAATCTAGCCAGCTTTCTATCCACCTTATAGTCCATTCATCCAATCCATATTTTTTTAACTTGCTGGCAAGAATACTGTGGGAGACAATATCAAAAGCTTTGCTAAATTTGAGATATCTCACATCCACTGCTTTTCCCAATATCCAAAGAGCCAGTTATCTCATCATAGAAGGCAATCAGGTTGGTCAGGCATGACTTGCCCTTGGTGAATCCATACTGACTGTTCCTGATCACCTTCCTCTCCTCTGAGTGCTTCAAAATGGATTATTTGAGGACCTGCTCCATGATTTTTCCAGGGACTGAGGTGAGGCTGACTGGTCTGTAATTCCCTGGGTTCTCCTCCTTCCCTTCTTTAAAGATGGGCACTATATTTGCCTTTTTCCAATCACCTCCCCTGATCGCTACGAGTTTTCAAAGATAAAGGCCAATGGCTCTGCAATCACATCAGCCAATTCCCTCAACATCCTCAGATGCATTAGATCTGGACCCATGGACTTGTGCATGTCCAGCTTTTCTAAATAGTCCTTAACCTGTTCTTTCACCACTGAGGGCTTCTCACCTCCTCCCCATACTGTGTTGCCCAGGACAGCAGTGTGGGAGCTGACTTTGTCTGTGAAGACCGAGGCAAAAAAAGCATTGAGTACTTCAGCTTTTTCCACATCATCTGTCACTAGGTTGCCTCCCCCATTCATTAAGGGTCCCACACTTTCCCTGACCTTTTTCTTGTTGCTAACATACCTGTAGAAACCCTTCTTATTACCCTTCACATCTGTTGCTAGCTGCAACTCCAGTTGTGTTTTGGCCTTCCTGATTACACCCCTGCATGCTCAAGCAATATTTTTATACTCCTCCCTAGTCATCTGACCAAGTTTCCACTTCTTGTAAGCTTCCTTTTTTTGTTTAAGCTCAATGAAGATTTCACTGTTAAGCCAAGCTGGTCGCCTGCCATATTTGCTATTCTTTCTGCACATCGGGATGGTTTGTTGCTGTGCCCTTATTAAGGCTTCTTTAAAATACAGCGAGCTTTCCTGGACACCTTTCCCCCTCATCTTAGCCTCTCAGGGGATCCTGCCCATCAGTTCCCTAAGGGAGTCAAAGTCTGCTTTTCTGAAGTCCAGGGTCCACATTTTGCTACTCTCCTTTCTTCCTTTTGTGAGGATCCTGAACTCAACCATCTCATGGTCACTGCCGCCCAGGTTGCCACCCACTTCTACTTCCCTACCAATTCTTCCCTGTTTGTAAGCAGCAGGTCAAGAGGAGAACAGCCCCTGGTTTGTTCCTCCAGTAGTTGCACCAGGAAGTTGTCCCCAACACTCTCCAAAAACTGCCTGGATTGTCTGTGCACTGCTGTATTGCTCACCCAGCAGATTGAAGTGCCCCATGAGAACCAGGATCTGTGATCTGGAAACTTCTGTTAGTTGTCTGAAGAAAGCCTCATCTACCTCATCCTCCTAGTCCGGTGGTCTATGGCACACAGCCACCACGACATTACTCTTGGTTCATTTACATGCACCTAAAATAACTAGCTGATTGCCCTGCTTTCTCAGTATGAATCAGGAGGCCCCCCTCTTGCATCCTCCTCCTTGTGTTTCCTCCCGGTATCCCACTTACCTCAGGGCTTAGGTCACCGTCCCCTGGCAAACCTAGTTTAAAGCCCTCCTCACTAGGTTAAGAATCCTGTCTGCGAAGATGCTCTTCCCTCTCTTTGTTAGGTGGATCCCATCCTTCCTAGCAATCCTTCTTCCCAGAACAACATGCCATGGTCGAGGAATCCAAAGCCCTCTCTCTGACACCACCTGCGTAACCACACATTTACCTCCACAATTCAATGGTTCCTACCTGGGCCTTTTCCTTCAACAAGGAGGACGGACAAGAACACGACTTGTGCCTCAAACTCCTTTATCTTTCTTCCCAGAGCCACGTAGTCTGCAGTGACCCACTCAAGGTCATTCTTGGCAGTATCGTTGGTGCCCACATGGAGAAGTAGGAAGGGCTAGCGGTCCGAGGGCTTGATCAGTCTCAGCAGACACTCCGTCACATCCTGAATTCTAGCTCCAGGCAAGCAGCACACTTCTCGAGTCTCTCAGTCTGGTCAGCAGATAGATGACTCTGTCCCCCTTAGGGAAGAGTGCCCGACCACCACCACCCGTCTCCTCCTCTTTGGAGTGGTGGTCGTGGAACCCCCATCCCTAGGACAATGCATCTCATGCCTTCTGGTTGATGGGGTCTCCTTCTGATCCCTAGATTGCTCTTTCAAATCATTCTCCACAGTAGAATCTGTGCAGAGGGCCTGAAAACCATTTTGTACCTCTATCTGCATTGGGGGTACATGGGTTCTCCTCATTCTTCTTCTGGAGGTCACATGGTGCCAGTTTTCCTCCCCGTTCTGCACTGCCCTCTCTGATTCTTTGGTATGTTGTGCCTCCAGAACCAAACGCTGACTTCTGTCCAGAAAGTCGTCATTTTCTCTGATGCAATGCAAGGTTCATACTTGTGTCTCTAGTCCTTTAAACTCTAATATGGAGACCAGTTTGCACTTTGTGCAGCCAAAGCCACTTCTATCCTCTGGGAGAAAGACAAACATGGCACATCCTGTGCAGGTCACAACAGCTGATCGCTCAGTATCCATGTCTTCCTCAGATGTTGTATTTACTTCTCACAGAAGCCTGAAAGGCAAAAACATTCTGTGGGAACTCCCCCCAGGAAAACTCCCAGGCAATAGCTGATTCCTTCAGAGCCATTCCATTCCTATATGTCCCAATCTGGCTGCCTTGTTGGACAAGAAGCACTTCCATGCTGGGCAAATGATGGTAGCCAATGAGGGAATTTATCAGATTCCAAGTTCAGACTGCAGGATACATGAATGCTAAGTCCAAAGTCTGTGGTTTGGTTTCTTAGATTTGCTATTAAGTCTAATGCATTTGTATTACTTCTCCTCCTGCTGCTACTTTGAAAGATTAGCAAGTGCAAAAATAGAGCACAGGTGTTTTTTTCTCATGATGCAGCCTTCCCAAGTAGTGTGAGACCCCTTCCACCCACAGTTCTGGGAGAAGACCCAGGGAGAAATGAACTCACAGAAATGGAAGGCTCCTAGGTTATTGTAGAATGTGACTTCACACAAAGCTCACTGGGTGGAAATGGGAATTAAGAGAAAACGGCCCTATAGGTTTATATTTTGTAATCATTTAATGAATTGCAAAGAGTCCTGTGGCAACTTATACACTAACAGACATATAGGAGCATGCGCTTTCGTGGGTGAATACCATAAGTTCTTACCAGTGACAATGAAATTAAACATGAAGTTAATTAGTGGAATGTAAGAGGCTGATTATGTGATAACTTTCAGTGTTTACAATATAATTCAGGTTTTCTTCTAGTTCTCTCCCTGCCCCGTCCTACTATATCGGAAATGGTGGCTAATCCTGAAATTAAAACCTTACTCCAAAGGAATTAGCGTGGGGGGAATATGTGAGAGAAATAGCATGTACAAGAATAGAGACCCAGTAGAGACTGTAATTATTTGGGCCCCACACTACAAGAAGGATGTGGAAAAATTGGAAAGAGTCCAGCGGAGGGCAACAAAAATGATTAGGGGTCTGGAGCGCATGATTTATGAGGAGAGGCTGAGGGAACTGGGATTGTTTAGTCTCCAGAAGAGAAGAATGAGGGGGGATTTGATTGCAGCCTTCAACTACCTGAAGGGGGGTTGCAAAGAGGATGGAACTCGGCTGTTCTCAATGGTGGCAGATGACAGAACAAGGAGCAATGGTCTCAAGTTGCAGTGGGGGAGGTCTAGGTTGGATATTAGGAAACACTATTTCACTAGGAGGGTGGTGAAGCACTGGAATGCGTTACCTAGGGAGGTGGTGGAGTCTCCTTCCTTGGAGGTTTTTAAGGCCCGGCTTGACAAAGCCCTGGCTGGGATGATTTAGTTGGGAATTGGTCCTGCTTTGAGCAGGGGGTTGGACTAGATGACCTCCTGAGGTCCCTTCCAACCCTGATATTCTATGATTCTATGATTCTATTTAAAAAGGAATTTATTTTGATAAATTTTAAATTGTCTGTTAAGAGGAAAATTACTTGAGACAGGATTTGGAACCTTTTACCCAGTTAGAGGGTAGCAGCCACAGAGTTCTCCAGGTGTCTTGTTTGCAAAGCAAAGATGTCACATGAGGCAGGAGATGTCAAAAGCTACAATGGTGATGGATGTGTGATGGTAGCTTTTCTGAGTTGGTTTTTTTTTTGTTTGGTTTTTTAATGTATTTTTTTCCCAACTAGTTATTTTTATAGGTGCTGAGGCCCCTTTTCCTTTTGAGCACAGCTGTTTAACCCTCAGGCCTGGCTCTGGAAACTTCCACAGAACTCGCCTTCTGTTTCTGTCATGTTTGATATCTTTGGGGTTCACACATCCACACTACATGTGGTTCACAGCAAGAGATACTTTGAGAAACCAGCTGGGTTAAGCGGGCCTTTTCCAAACTGACATTGGCCCAAAGTCTGCCTCAATTCAGCTGGATTGGGACATGTCTGTATCAAAGGAGTGGTTCACACCTGATTTGTCCAGAGACCTTGGGGGAGTTGTGGTAAGATAGGATAAGTAGGAATTGACAACAATAAAGTTAAAGGTAAGGGTGACAGACCTTCACCTTGCAGGTCAACAAGCCTGTTCTGTTCATTCCCTCTGACGCATCTGGCACTGGTCACTCGCAGGCAGCACACTGGGCTAGATGGAGGAATGGGGATTTCCTCATCCGAAAGCTCTGCAGCCACTGCTCGTCATCCCAGATGTGCATGACGATGTGATCCCACCACTCAGTGCTTGTTTCCCAAGCCCCAAAGCGGCATTCCACTGTGGTCAGTACCTCCATGAATGCCACAAGCAATCTCCTGTCATAGCTACTACGTGTGGTGAGATTAATGTCGAATTCCTCTGCTTTTGTAGTTTAAGAAATAACTCCACTGCCACTTGTGACATATAGCATATTGGTGAACAGTGCGGGATCCATTCCTGCAGCCCGAAGAGTCAGAATGCACAGTACACAAACCATTGAAAGATGGCACCAAATGCGGACGGAAGCACAGGGATTGCTGGGAGGAGGGTGGTGGTGGTCGGGGACTCCCTCCTCAGGGGGACTGAGTCATCTATCTGCCGCCCCGACCGGGAAAACCGAGAGATCTGCTGCTTGCCAGGAGCTAGGATACACGATGTGATGGAGAGACTGCCGAGAATCATCAAGCCCTCGGATCGCTACCCCTTCCTGCTTCTCCACGTGGGCACCAATGATACTGCCAAGAATGACCTTGAGCGGATCACTGCAGACTACGTGGCTCTGGGAAGAAGGATAAAGGAGTTTGAGGTGCAAGTGGTGTTCTCGTCCATCCTCCCTGTGCAAGGAAAAGGCCTGGGTAGAGACCGTCGAATCGTGGAAGTCAACGAATGGCTACGCAGGTGGTGTCGGAGAGAAGGCTTTGGATTCTTTGACCATGGGATGGTGTTCCAAGAAGGAGGAGTGCTAGGCAGAGACGGGCTCCACCTAACGAAGAGAGGGAAGAGCATCTTCGCCATCAGGCTGGCTAACCTAGTGAGGAGGGCTTTAAACTAGGTTCACCGGGGGAGGGAGACTAAAGCCCTGAGGTAAGTGGGGAAATGGGATCCTAGGAGGAAGCACAAGCAGGAGAGCGCAAGAAGGGAGGACTCCTGTCTCATACTAAGAAAGAGGGACGATCGATGAGTTATCTTAAGTGCCTATACACAAATGCAAGAAGCCTGGGAAACAAGCAGGGAGAACTGGAAGTCCTGGCACAGTCAGGGAACTATGATGCAATTGGAATAACAGAGAGTTGCTGGGATAACTCACATGACTGGAGTACTGTCATGGACGGATATAAATTGTTCAGGAAGGACAGGCAGGGCAGAAAAGGTGGGGGAGTTGCGTTGTATGTAAGAGAGGAGTATAACTGCTCAGAGCTCCGGTATGAAACTGCAGAAAAACCTGAGAGTCTCTGGATAAAGTTGAGAAGTGTGAGCAACAAGGGTGATGTCGTGGTCGGAGTCTGCTATAGACCACCAGACCAGAGGGGTGAGGTGGACGAGGCTTTCTTCTGGCAACTAACAGAAGTTGCTAGATCGCAGGCCCTGGTTCTCATGGGAGACTTTAATCACCCTGATATCTGCTGGGAGAGCAATACAGCGGTGCACAGACAATCCAGGAAGTTTTTGGAAAGTGTAGGGGACAATTTCCTAGTGCAAGTGCTGGAGGAACCAACTAGGGGCAGAGCTTTTCTTGACCTGCTGCTCACAAACAGGGAAGAATTAGTAGGGGAAGCAAAAGTGGATGGGAACCTGGGAGGCAGTGACCATGAGATGGTCGAGTTCAGGATTCTGACACAAGGAAGAAAGGAGAGCAGCAGAATATGGACCCTGGACTTCAGAAAAGCAGACTTTGACTCCCTCAGGGAACAGATGGGCAGGATCCCCTGGGAGAATAACATGAAGGGCAAAGGGGTCCAGGAGAGCTGGCTGTATTTTAAAGAATCCTTATTGCGGTTGCAGGAACAAACCATTCCGATGTGTAGAAAGAATAGTAAATATGGCAGGCGACCAGCTTGGCTAAACAGTGAAATCCTTGCTGATCTTAAACGCAAAAAAGAAGCTTACAAGAAGTGGAAGATTGGACAAATGACCAGGGAGGAGTATAAAAATATTGCTCAGGCATGCAGGAGTGAAATCAGGAAGGCCAAATCACACTTGGAGTTGCAGCTAGCAAGAGATGTTAAGAGTAACAAGAAGGGTTTCTTCAGGTATGTTAGCAACAAGTAGAAAGTCAAGGAAAGTGTGGGCCCCTTACTGAATGAGGGAGGCAACCTAGTGACCAAGGATGTGGAAAAAGCTAATGTACTCAATGATTTTTTTGCCTCTGTCTTCACGAACAAGGTCAGCTCCCAGACTGCTGCACTGGGCAGCACAGTATGTGGAGAAGGTTACCAGCCCTCTGTGGAGAAAGAAGTGGTTCGGGACTATTTAGAAAAACTGGACGTGCACAAGTCCATGGGGCCGGATGCGCTGCATCCGAGGGTGCTAAAGGAGTTGGCGGATGAGATTGCAGAGCCATTGGCCATTATTTTTGAAAACTCATGGCGATCGGGGGAGGTCCCGGATGACTGGGAAAAGGCTAATCTAGTGCCCATCTTTAAAAAAGGGAAGAAGGAGGATCCGGGGAACTACAGGCCAGTCAGCCTCACCTCAGTCCCTGGAAAAATCATGGAGCAGGTCCTCAAGGACTCAATTATGAAACACTTAGAGGAGAGGCAAGTGATCAGGAACAGTCAGCATGGATTCACCAAGGGGAAGTCGTGCCTGACTAACCTAATTGTCTTCTATGATGAGATAACTGGCTCTGTGGATGAGGGGAAAGCAGTGGATGTGTTATTCCTTGACTTTAGCAAAGCTTTTGATACGGTCTCCCATAGTATTCTTGCCGGCAAGTTAAAGAAGTATGGGCTGGATGAACGGACTGTAAGGTGGATAGAAAGCTGGCTAGATCGTCGGGCTCAACGGGTAGTGATCAATGGCTCCATGTCTAGTTGGCAGCCGGTTTCAAGCGGAGTGCCCCAAGGGTCGGTCCTGGGACCGGTTTTGTTTAATATCTTTATTAATGATCTGGAGGATGGTGTGGACTGCACTCTCAGCAAGTTTGCAGATGACACTAAACTGGGAGGCGTGGTAGATACACTAGAGGGTAGGGATCGGATACAGAGGGACCTAGACAAATTACAGGATTGGGCCAAAAAAACCTGATGAGGTTCAACAAGGACAAGTACAGAGTCCTGCACTTAGGACGGAAGAATCCCATGCACTGCTACAGACTAGGGACCGAATGGCTAGGTAGCAGTTCTGCAGAAAAGGACCTAGGGGTCACAGTGGATGAGAAGCTGGATATGAGTCAACAGTGTGCTCTTGTTGCCAAGAAGGCTAATGGCATTTTGGGCTGTATAAGTAGGGGCATTGCCAGCAGATCGAGGAACGTGATCGTTCCCCTTTATTCGACATTGGTGAGGCCTCATCTGGAGTACTGTGTCCAGTTTTGGGCTCCACACTACAAGAAGGATGTGGAAAAATTGGAAAGAGTCCAGCGGAGGGCAACAAAAATGATTAGGGGTCTGGAGCACATGACTTATGAAGAGAGGCTGAGGGAACTGGGATTGTTTAGTCTCCAGAAGAGAAGAATGAGGGGGGATTTGATAGCTGCTTTCAACTACCTGAAGGGGGGTTCCAAAGAGGATGGAGCTTGGCTGTTCTCAGTGGTGGCAGATGACAGAACAAGGAGCAATGGTCTCAAGTTGCAGTGGGGGAGGTCTAGGTTGGATATTAGGAAACACTATTTCACTAGGAGGGTGGTGAAGCACTGGAATGCTTTACCTAGGGAGGTGGTGGAGTCTCCTTCCTTGGAGGTTTTTAAGGCCCGGCTTGACAAAGCCCTGGCTGGGATGATTTAGTTGGGAATTGGTCCTGCTTTGAGCAGGGGGTTGGACTAGATGACCTCCTGAGGTCCCTTCCAACCCTGATATTCTATGATTCTATGATTCTGTGAATCTGCAGCAACAAAAACTGACACAAACCTGTTGCTGCCCCATTCTGTGCCCATCCAGCAGGAGTATAGAACAAACACCTCCTGGAGCGGGGATTGTCACACTGGACTGTAAATACAGATGCACGTTCCCAAGGTTTGCTGTCTTTCTCAAATCATGGCATAAGGGTGACACCTACAGCTCTGTGTAATCACGCCTGGCAGGAAGGAGATGCCTATGTGCATTGCCTTGGGAGGCAGGGGGATCTGGGGGACTCTGTACACTGTGGGCTATTTACCCAGAGCTCAGGAGCAATCTACTCAGGGGTGATGCAGTAGAAAAGGGCTGGGTGATGCTTTCCCCACTTATTTCTCCTTATCCCCTTTCAGTCTCCCCCCTTTCCCTTTCTTCCCCTCCCCCCACCCTCTGGCAGGGAGACTTGGTCACTTCCCTGCTCCCAGGGGCGCTCACTCTCCGGTAGCTGGATTGGCCCCTGCGAGTGCTAATAGGAGTGAGAGCCTGGGTGCGGGTCAGTCCCTGCAGCGGCTCTGGGACACACAGAGGCAGGAGAAGGAGCAGAGATGGGGCTAGTTCCCACCTCAGAAAGTCCCTGGCCTGGTGCATACAGCAGCTGCAGCCTGTGTTGGGCTTGAAGGAGCTGGAGCAGTGAGGAGCTGGTAGGAAGGGAGGCAGGAAAAAATCTGTGGGGAAAATCCTGGAAGCGGAGCTCTGTAAGGTACAAGACACTGCTGGTGCTGCTGCCTCCAGTGTGAACTGGGAGCCAGGGCTGAGCTCCGGGCTGCTGTTGCGGCCCCAGTGGGGCTGCTCCAGGCAGACCTGGATTAACCTTTTGTGGGCCCAGTGCCCAACATATTTGTGGGCCCCCATGGGGGCAATGGAGCATGGTGCAGGGGGGTCGGTCCCTGGAGAGAGCGGCTGGCCAGAGGCAGCTTGCCCCTTCCCCTCGGGGGTGGGCCCATGCCATGCCACAGGGTCCCCACACTCAACACTGGAACAGCCCTCCGATTCCCTATGGTCAGAGCCCCCCCGGACCCGCTATGCCCAGTGCCCCCACCAGACCCTGCCACAAATTCACAGTGCCCTGCACAACACTACCCCTGCCCAGGGCCACCTTGCCCATAGCCCCACCACAACTGCCCAGCACCCCAACAGAACCCCCACTCCCTAGTGCTGCAGCACACACAGATCTTCCCCATCCCCTCACAGCCCAGCACCCCCTCCAGGCCCTCCAGACACCCACTCCCCCACACCCTGCCTCCTGGCCGCACTCACCAGCCCTGCTGGGAGGCAACTGTCTGCCAAGCTGAGCTGTCAGGGCTGGTCCTGGGCGAGGAATCGCACCAGCCCCTCAGGAGTGGTGCGATCAGCCAGGCCAGGGCCTGCCCCATCAGGGCTCCCTCAGGACCCACTTGACTGGAGGGGCCCAGTCAAATCCCCCCACACTGTCCCCCCCCAACTGGCCAAGACTAGCCAGGCTTCTGCACCAGTCCCAGGCGGCTCAGCTCTGGGGAGAGAGGTGGGGCCCCACAGGTGGTGGGAAGCAGAGACTGGCCGGAGCTGGAGGTGCACTGGGGTCTCGCCAAGGGGCAGAGAGAAGATGGTGGGTGGGGCCAGGGAGTGAAGAGGAGCCCTCAGCAGACAGGCCGAGAGGAGCGAGTGGTGGGCACGGTGGGGGGAGCCAGCAGGCTGGCAGGGTCACAGTGCAAGCAGAGCAGGCTGGGGCCCCTTCTGAGCATAGGCCCGGCTCCATGGCACCACTGGCACCATTGTAAACCTGGCACTGGCTCCAGGGACAGACTTTCACGGAAGCACTTTCTGTGCCCATTCGAGGTGGGGACTTTCTCCAGCTGGACCCAGTCCCAGGCTCTGCAGCCCCCGGCTAAGAGCTGCAGACACCAGGGGCCAGAGAGACCCTGGGGCCAGTGCTGGGCAGGCAGGACAGAGATTCCGCCCAAAGGCTCTGGGAGCAACTGTTCTCGCAGCCCCTGGGGATCTGCTCCCGAGCAGGGAATGTGCTTGGGCAGGTCCTGGACAGTGATGGAGCCACCGCCCTCACGCTGCCTCAGGTGTAGTGTGAGAAACTGCTATCTGTAGGAATTTCCTACTTAGGGTGTACTGAGCATGCTCACATGAACTGAGCATGCTCAGTAACATCTGCTGAAGCCACTTCCCTTCACCCTGCCCTTTCTTGGAATCAGATTCTGCGGACTGCTATTTACAGGGATTAAAAAGGGGCAAATCGGGCAAATCGGAGGAGGAGGGTGGCCAGGATCTGAGGAGGGGGCAGAAATTGACTGGTCAGGGGGGTCAAGCAGCTGGAGGCAGGGTTAGGATGGGGGCTGAATGGCAAAAATCAGGGCTGAAGGAACTGGGGTTAAGCCCAGGGGAAAGGCGCTGCCAGACGGTTACAGAGGGCAAAACCCCAGCAGAGGCAGGGGCAGAGGGGGTAACAGTTACCTCGATGGACTGAGACAACAGTGTTTGCAAAAATAGGGGAGGGGCAGAGGGCCTTTTTTATTTCCCCTCCCACAGACAGCACCTCTCAGCATGGACTTCCCAGGGCTGGGTTCTTAAAGGCACAGGCATCCCAATGCCTAGTCACTGCAGCTCCTCTCTGTCTGATGTCACCTACTGAGGTGCTGTAGGAGACTTAATTCAGTGAAATACTTTCTCATAGCAGTTCACAATTTGTCTTATCTGCTGCTGGGATTCCCTGAATTACTCTTATCACTTCATCATTTAGCTCTGTTATTGTGCAGATGCATGTCATTGTGCTATTTAATTTCTATTTTACTGTGATACTGCTGGGCCAGGGAGCAGTGGGACAATGGTCTTATTGAGCGCCGGGATGGGGGCAGGCGCTAGCGCACCCACTGCTAAAAGCCCCTCCCCAGCCTAGGGAGGAGCTACTAAACCCAGAACCCAACCAAGTTCAGGGGACAATAAAGGCAATAACAGGAACAGGTGTGGAGGTCAAAGGGGACACTGAGCAGAGAACCCCGAACACTGCCCATTGCTCCTTGAAGGCATCGAGAGAGCCGGCGGATGCTGCCCAGAGGAACTCTGCCCGGGTACATGAGTGGATAAAAGAACAAAAGACAGCCCCCAGTCACAGGGGCCCCCCTCTGCCAACCTCCTCTCCCTGGTGTTATGAATGGCCACCTTGGCGATGGCCAGGAGGAGGTTGACGAGGTGGTCCCGCAACTTCATGGGGCCTCGGATCGGGTGTGCGTAAATTAACAAGTGCGGGGAAAAGTGCAGTCAGAACCTCAATAAGAGGGTTAGGGGCTCAGGGCAGGGGGTTGGGGTGCAGGAGGGGTGTGGCAGGGGGCTCAGGGCAGGGGGTTTGGGGCTCAGGGCAAGGAGTTGGGGTGTTGGAGGGTGCAGCAGGGGGCTCAAGGCAGGGGTTAGGGGGCTCAGGGAATGGGTTCGGGGTGCAGACTCCAGCCTGGCACCACTTACCTCGAGCGGCTCTGGGGTGGCAGCGGTGTGCAGTGCAAAGGCAGACTCTTTGCCTGCCCTGGCCCCGTGTCACTCCCAGAAGTGGCCACATGTCCAGCAGTGGCTTCTGGGGGTGGGGTGGGACAGGCAGCTCCGCCACATGCTGCCTTCGCCTGTGGATAACACCCCCAAAGCTTCCATTGGCCACGGTTGCCCATTCCCAGCCAATGGGAGCTCTGGGGGGCAGTGCCTGCAGGCGAGGGCAGCGCATGGAGCCCTCTGCCCTCCTCCCCTCCCCCCCCCCGGGAATGCACGCCCTGGGGCTGGCAATCCCATGGCCCGGATTGAAAGCCCTGATGGGTCTGGCCCACAGTTTGCCCTCCCCGATCTATACACACCCCTGAGACACTGTCAACTCACTCCCCATCCCAAGTAAATCCCCTTCTGCTCCTTTCATGTAGATGCCAGGGATACTCCCTCATGCTGTGTCCCTGCGGCCTCAGGCAAACTCTCAGCTCCTGAAGCCTCTGCCACTCACCTAGCACCCCATGGGTCAGTCCTAACCCTGGTTGTTGGAGCTGAGACAGTGCAGGAGCCTTCCCTGGGGCCACAGCCTGCGGCTTTGGGAGACGGAGATTGTCTGAGACATCCAAGTGTTGGAAACCATGTGGCCACCCTTTAAATCCGGGGCTTGTTCCAGCCCTGAAACTGAGCTGCCAGGATCCCCCACACAGAGCCGGGTGCCCCAGATTACAGCCTGCAAATAGGCATGTGAAACTAACTCCTGTTCTCCCTGCATCACAACTGGGGGTGGAAACACCCCTCCATTGCCATAGGGTATGTGGGCCTCATGCACCGTGCAGCCATTCATGGAATGAGCCCTTCTACCAGCAGCCCTGTGCCAGGCACAACAGCCCCGAGGGGGCCATGCTGGGCTATTTACACCATCCCTGCAGATGTGCAGCATGTCCGATTGCAGCTGGGAAGCCAGGCTTTGCTACCGGGGACGTCAATGCCTGGCTTCATTCTCTATCCAGCCCGTGCTGCTATTTATACCAAGAAATGCTGCATTGGTGGACAAGTGAAATGAATCCCAAAGTTCCCTTTCATCAGCCCCAGAAATTCATTTAAACTTAGGTTTGGCTGCAGAGAATGAAATAAACGTGTCTGTTAACAGAGGGGAGTCGAGCTCAATCCCTTGTCACCATCAGTGTGCAAACCAGGAGCCTGCTGCTTTGCATTCCTGATGTTCTGTCTGCATCGTGTGGCCATCTGGTGTCCGTCCTTTTAAATAAACAATGTTTTTTCATAGAAACCATATTTTCCTCACAGACACACATGAGCAGATTGATCTACAAAGGGAAGGTGATTCTGAGGCAGTTCTGGTGGGAGAAGGGAACATTTGCAGCATTACTTTATTATTGTGTTGCACCTCACACACACAGAATGAAAATAAGCTTAATTCTTTGAGCTACACACAAACTTCACAGGAATGAAATAAACAACTTTATGTTCAAGGAATTCGGTGCATTAAATAATATTAAAAATATGTTCTGGGCAACGCATGGAAAAGTCATTACATTGAACAACCCACTTGATATAGTTAATGTACCACACGATATTTAATGGCCTTAAGAAAGGTGTGCTTATAAATTAATGTGTTGTGCCTCTTATACATGCACAAGACACAGAAGAAACTGAATTATTTGAGCTACCAACATTTCCATTTTCCCACAGCATGTTAGTTCTGAAGGTTGATTTAATTTGCTTATTTTCTTGGAACCAGAAATGAGGAAAGAGAACACTGGAGTCAGTGGAATTACAGCAGTAGGGGATAAGTCTCATGATTCGTCACTAACCAAAGGCTTTGTAAACAGAGCGTTAATGTTACTGAATGGTCTGGCTAACCCTGCAGTTAGTTAGATGCAGAAACAACCAGCTCTATGGGTGGTAAATTTACAGAGGCTCTGCTGCTGATCATGAAATAGAAGCACATTACCTTTAAACAGCTGCTATTTCAATGCCTCTGGAAGTTACAGAAAACAATGATCTGTGTTAAAGGAAAGTTGCCATTTCTTAGAGCCCCAATTTCTATTGTGTGTCTACAGGAAGGCTTGAATGTGTAACAGGTAGTGGATGTTACCCTCCTTAATACATAGATTTCCCCCTGAAACCTGGATTACTGTGCTCAGATGACCTTCATTTTCTCAGGATTCCTGCTGCTTCCAGCGTAGGTGGGGGAGGAGAAAGGCAAAAGCATGATGCCACAGTCTCCTATTTTATATTCTTAGTTCAAGTGTCTAGAAGACACTTGTCCAGACATGTCCGGGTGGGCTCTGCTGAGTCACTAGCTTGGGGAATCCTCCTGGTGTGGTCTTGTGCAACTGAGTCATAGGCCTGAGCAGTCCCCATAGTGTGGTGTTTAGACATCTGTCATTGAATTGGAAATCCCTTAATTACAATTCCTCTGCTGACTCATGGTTGTTGAACACCCTCCTCTGCAGGGGTCCTTTGTGTGTCACTAGCAAACTTATAGCATATTTCAGTAACAACCATACAGCAAAATACATAACTTCATACACCCTAATGCTATACATATTTGGACAGAATGATGGATTTCAGCAGATCATGACTTTTCTATGGAATGCTTTGTATGAAATATCACAACCATATATGAATGATGAATATGTGGGCTACAGGTGCTATTTTGAGGTACATCACGTCACAAAAGCCTCTGGAGACTGGCCTTTAGGAAGAGCTGCCTGAAGAACCTTCCTAATAACTGAGAAATCCTGGTTTGGCCTGCCAGTTTTTCCTTGCTGAATGAAGCTTGTCTGTTGGGCTCTCTTTTTTGTATTTCTTTCTCGTAAACAGAAAAGAAGTTCTTGGCCATTCCTTGAAAGTGCTTGTTGAATACACAGAGAGCCTCTGAACTGGGGAAGGGGGTAGGGGTGCGGGAGAGGGTCAGGGGGGTGGCACTTACCTTGGGCGGCGTGACTCCCAAAGTGACCAGCACACACTCCGCTCTGGCAGTGGCTCCTAGGCGGGGGGATCAGAGGGTAGCCAACTGTGGAGTTTGCACTCGGGGCAGGAGCAGCATGTGGAGACGCCCTCCCACTTTCCCCCAGCGGCTGCAGGGACATGCCGGCCACTTCCAGGAGCAGTGTGGCATGGAGGGAGGGGGGCAGAGGGGGCAGGGAGCCCCCTTAGCATGGCTGGCACCTCTCCACGCTTCGCTTGGGGAGGCATCGGGTCTCCATGGGCTGCCTGAGGCGGAGACAGTGTCAGAGGGGGCTCGGGCCACCCCTTTGCCTCCTCTCTCCGGGCTCCAAGCTCATATTGCTGGCTGACAGGGATTTTAGGGTGCAGCAGTGCAGGGAGCAGGAAGAGAGAACCTCAGCAGCCGCCTCCCCGACATGCGGGAAAACAGGTTTAGCTGCTGGCCCCGCGGACTAAGTCACCAGGTCTCCAGCTTGCCCCATTCGACCCAAGGGGTTGATCTTGTGGCTAGAATTATTTGCGGTCGGGATTTCCCCGCAACAGTACCCCACAGGGGTTCAGGGTCCTCTCCAGCACAGGCCACACAGGAAGGCTTAATGCTTGAGCTGCAGCACATGCTGGCCAGGCTTAAGGCTGGGCTCCCCAAGGCAGGAGAGAAGAGAAAGACTCAGCCCCCGGAGGGGCAGGTTGGGGCTTCATGGATTCGATTCGCTCACAGCCAGCCCCCTGCCCCCTCTCCCAAGTGATCAATGGCACCTCCAGGTTGGCCAGAAAGGAGCAGCGGCTCTCACTGGAACAAGTCCACCTATGGCTTGTGGGCAACTCCCAAACCTACCACAGTAAACCATCTTGGCCAGAAAGGAGCCCACTCGGACTAACCATTGCTTCTTTTCCTTCCACCCAGAACCCCGCTTCTCCTGGGCTGCAAGTAGCCATCCCTGGGATGCCAAGAGGCAGGCACAGGATACTATCTCTCAGCAGCCAACCGCAGCTCCATGGATTCGGCCCTCAGAAGGGCAGGCGGGGACTTCCTGGATCCCAGTTGCTCACAACCGGCCCAACCCCCACCTCCAAAGCCATCAATCATGCCCCCAGGTTGGCCACAAAGGAGCAGCCATTCTTGCTGCCTCACAGGTGGCAAGGAGCCTCTCAAGACCATCACCACACACCACACGCTCACTCGGCTCAGCTTTGCTTGTTTTCCTTACACCCATAACCCCCTTCTTCTCCTGGACTGCAAGTAGCCATCCCTGGGAAGCAAAGAGGCAGGCACAGGATTCTACCTCCCAGCAGCCAACCACACCTCCCCAGGCTTTCGCAGAACAAATGGTGGCACTTTACTATCCCCACTTAGCTGCACAGCTTCTTCCCTGCCTTCCTCAGCTTGACTTTCCTTTTTTGGCCCATTCCAGTCTTACATCCTCCTTTTGCAAGTCATGCAAAAGAGGCCAGCAGGAAGTGACAGCCTCTATAGGGCAAACTCCAAGGGCAGAGCCTCCAAAAGGAGACATGGCTAACTTCTCTAGGTTCTCCAGACTGACATCAAAGCGCTTTCCCGCTGATGTCACCACCTTCTGTCATGCGGGGGTTGGAGTTATCCAAGGGATAGGACAATAGCAGAAGGAGGAGGACATTCCTAGACAGAAAAGGGATCTAGGAAAAGGAAGCAAGCATGTTTCTGCCCAGTTTTGAACTCTGGCCCTTTTGCATGTTACGCAAACATGATAACCACTACACTACAGAAATTCTCTTACATGACTCTGCCCCTCCCTTCAAATTCCATCCACTTGGCTGGTGCTCACCCTGGCACACACCGATGGGCGAACCTGGAGAAAGTGGTGGCAGCCCTTCGATAGGTCAGCTGGTAGAGCAGAGGACTGGAGCCGGTGCTCAGGAAGTCATCCTTATGTTGCCCCTTGTGATTCTTGCTTGAAGGAGAGCTTCTTTTTCTTCCTCTTGCTGAGAAAGAGCAAGAGAAGAATGAAAGGTCAGGTTGGCCAACTCGATGCTAAAGCCCACATTGTCTTTTCCTGCTGCATAGCCCAAAATGAGGGACTCGTGGCAGTTAAAGGAACTGCTTCACTTTCAGAAAACAGACACCTCTGCACAAAGACAGATGGAAGAGCATGCCTAAGCCTGGGCTTGAACCAGGAACCTTTAGATCTTCAGTCTAGCACACACCCAACTGAGCTACTTCAGCAACTACTTGGTTATACTTTGGCCTACTGCTTTTCTGTCTGGGATGTTTTTGTCAGCTGTGGCACAGAAAAAGGATGTCATTGCGAGTGGCCCATGAAGGCAAGATTAACTTTTGCCTTCCCTGCTCAGCTTTACTTGCTTCCTCACCCTATTCCTGCCTTAGTTACCTGAAGGCGACTGGGGCCCAGCGGTATGAGGAGGAAGTTGGGCAGCTAGACCCTGGTGGCAAAAGTCTTGCTGCCACTTGCCACCCGACTCTCTTCTCCCAGCTTCATATATTGGCCACCAGGGCTTTGGTGCCCAGCAGCACAACAGAAGGCAGTGGACAGAGCCACCCTCACCTTGACGCTCTGGCTCATTAAACAATATCTTCAGTCGATAATGGCCAATGAGAGACCAACATCGCTTGCTATTTTAGCACTTGAAAATGCCATTGTCCAATCTTTGGGTCTCCCTAATGCTGCGCTTCAGTTCATGAGGGCAAAGGCGAGAAAAGTGACCTTTGAACTAAAGGACTATGGTTAACATTCTAACGCTGTCTCTTACTGTAACACTATTTAATACTAGTCCACCCTGTGTTGGTGACAGTTCGATTTCTAGATGTTAGTACATTTCAGTTACTGTTAAAATTAAAAAGTTTCTATATGCTTAGAGGAAATGAATTTGTTTTATTTGCTTATATATGGCATGAATAAATACAGGTTTACAGATTCTAGCATGCAAATTTATCATCTTATATGACAGAGAAAATCATGCATCCAAATTGTGCATCAAAATCATGAAATGAGCTACAAATGCAATGAAAAATAAGATATTCAAAAGTTTAACATATGGGGGGGCAGGCACCGAAGACACATCTTGCCTGGGGTGCCATTTGGTTTAAGGCAGACCATGTCAGGGAGAACAGGAGTTAGTTTCACAAGCCTATTTTCAGGCTGTAATCTGTGGCAACCTGCTCTGTGGAAGGGATTCCGGTAGCCCAGACTTAGGGCTGGAACAGGTCCCTGATTTATGGGGTGGCTGCATAGTTTACAGCACTCTGATTTATCAGACAATCTGTCTCTCCCCAAGCCTCAGATCTGCGTCCCCACAATGCTCCTGCACTGCCTCCTCTCCTTTCACATTCAATAGCAAGGAGCAGCATCAAGGGTTAGGGATGAGCCATAGGGCACTACATGGGTGGCAGAGGCTTCAGGAGCACAGAGTGTTTGCCTGTCTGGGGCATTTTGGCTGAGACCTCAGGGACACATTGTGAGGCAGAATCCCAGGCATCTATATGAAAGGAGCATAAGGACGTAAGAATGGCCAGACTGGGTCAGACTGGGTCCATCTAGCCCAGTATCCTGTCTTCCCATAGTGGCCAAAGCCAGGTGCTTCAGAGGGAATGAACAGACCAGGTAATCATCAAGTGATCTATCCCCTGTCACCTATTCCCAGCTCCTGGCAAACAGAGACTAGGGACACCATCCCTATCCATCCTGGCTCATAGCATATCCTCCATGAATTGATTTAGCTCATTTTTTTGAACCCTGTTATAGTCTTGGCCTTCACAACATCCTCTGGCAAGGAGTTTCGCAGGCTGACTGTGCCTTGTGTGAAAAAATACTTCCTTTTGTTTGTTTTAATTTCATTTGGTGACCCCTAGTTCTTGTGTTATGAGAAGGAATAAGTAACACTTCCTTATTTACTTTCTCCACACCAGTCATGATTTTATAGACCTCTATCATATCCCCCTTAGTCGTCTTTTTTCCAAGCTGAAAAGTCCCAGTCTTATTATTCTCTCCTCATATGGCAGACACTCCGTACCCCTTTTCTGAACCTTTTCCAATTCCAATACATCTTTTTTAAGATGGGGTGACCATAGCTGCACACAGTATTCCAGATGTGGGCATACCATGGATTTATATAGTGGCAATAAGATATTCTCTCTTATTATCTATCCCTTTCCTAATGATTCCCAACATTCTGTTTGCTTTTTTGACTGCCACTGCACATTGAGTGGATGTTTTCAGAGAACTATCCACAGTGACTCCAAGATCTCTCACTTGAATCGCAACAGCTATTTTACATCCCATCATTTTATATGTATAGTTGGGATTATGTTTTCCAATGTGCATCACTTTGCATTTATCAACATTGAATTTCATCTGCCATTTTGTTGCCCTTTCACCCGGTTTTGTGAAATCTCTTTTTAACTCCTCACAGTCTGCTTTGGACTTAACTATCCTGAGTAGTTTTGGATCATCTGCAAAGTTTGTCACCTCACTTTTTAGCAGATCATTTCTGAATATGTTGAATAGTACTGGTCCCAGTACAGACACCACTATTTACCTGTTTCCATCCTGAAAACTGACCATTTATTCCTACCCTTTGTTTCCTATCTTTTAACCAGTTATTGATCCATGTGAGGACCTTCCAGAGGTGAAAGTAAGCTGGTACATTCCGGTATGGTGGACCGACTTCCCCAGGCTGGTGATATAAAGGGCCCGTGGCTCCCTGCAGCGTCTGGAGCCCCGGGTCCTTTAAGTCACCTCCCGAGCCCCACTGCCGGAGCCCTGAGGAGCAAATCACTACCATGGAATGCTTCTCTCTCTCGCTCTACGAACACAGAGCAGGGGCAGCGTAAGCTTCCTTACAGTGGTGGGACCACCATTGCCCCAACTGTGGTGCTCCCATGACACCCCTTCCCCAAGGACCCACACTCACACCACCTCTCCCCCCGAGGCCACACCCACAGAATGCTTCTTCCCCCCAAGACTCCCCTCTTTTCCCCCCTCCATCACTTGTCCAAACAGCTGGTAAAGAGTCATGGGGCCATGACCCTCTAAACCTCCCTGTTCCAGCACCCCTGACACAGAGCTAAGCAGGCAGCAGTGTGTGTGTGCGTGTGCGTGTATGTGACAGAGATTCTGTGCTGTGCTGAGCCAGTGAGAGAAGTGGGGGCTGATGTCAGGGCTGTCCCCCTCCCCCTGCCTCAGGACTGGTTGCTTCCAGCAGCTGTCTGAACTTAGAGACAGTGTGCCGACACACTCACTCTTCCCCAACACACACACACTGTCTCTCCCTACACTCCTACAGTCTCTACCCCACCATGCACATTGCAGTTGAAAAGCAGCTGGCAATCTAGTAGGATGCCCATGGAACAATGGGATAGAGAAACCTGCATCATGTGATGCTGTACCAGCCCATGAGGCATTGCAAACCCTTCCCAAAACCCTGCAGCCAGTTGCACAGTGGGATAGCTCTCTGTGGCGATCCAAGAGCTGCTAGCGTGGATGCGCTCTGGTGACACAAGGGGCGTAGTGTGGACATGCAACAGCTGTTTAATTAAAACACTTTAACTAAAGTGGCATAACTCTGTCGTGTAGACATAGCCTCAGAGTGAGACAAGACCCAGCTCCTGTTGAAACTAAAGAATCACAACTTCTTCCATAGCTGGCAGGATTCAAACCTGCACAGGGAGACCCCAATGGATTTCTAGGCCGCCGTCTTAACCAGGTTTCAGAGTAGCAGCCGTGTTAGTCTGTATCCGTCTTAACCACTTGGCCACAACTACTTACTTTTCACATGTCTCTCACTACACTCTAGTTCTGTTCTCACTGAGTGATCAATTCCAATTGTTTCCTCAGACCAAAACATACTCACTGCTGTGCCATTGTGTAAGCATGTCCATGGCTGAACTGCAAGAATTCCTGCTCATTTCCATTCTGGCTGGAGCAGGAGTAGAGTGTGTTTGCGGTTAATGATGTTGCTGTAGATTGTTGTCCATTTCCTGCCTTGTTAATTCAGACAGTCCCTTTCCCGTCATATCACCAGCACATCAGTGATTGCGATAGCAGGGGCAGGTTTTCTCTGGGGCACTGAGTTTTGCCAGGGGGTTGGTGGCTCCTTTCTTTCCTCACCCTGGAGTAAACTCAGCTTTTTATTCCATCCTTGATGTTTCATGGAATAACAACAGACGACCGAAGAAAGAGGTGGACAGGGTGGGTCTCGGGGGAGGGGCAAAGAGGTTCAAGCGGTGGGCAGGGCAGGGGAGGGTGCAGAGAGGCATGGGTGGTGAGGAGGGTGGGTCTCAGGGGAGAGGTCAGAGGTATGGGTGGTGGGCAGGGCAGGGCAGGGGAGGGGGCAGAGAGGTGCAAGCGGCAGGTAGGGTGGGTCTCTGGGGAGGGGTCAGATAGGTGTGAGCGGTGGGCAGTGCGTGTCTCAGTGTAGGGTCAGAGAGGTGCAAGCAGTGGGCAGGATGGATCCTGGGGGAGGGGGCAGAGAGATGTGAGCGGTGGGCAGGATGGGCCTCAGGGGAAGGGCAGAGAGGTGGGGGTGGTGGGCAGGGCAGGTCTCAGGGGAGGGGCAGAGAGGTGTGAGCGGTGGGCAGGGTGAGTCTCAGGGGAGGGACAGAGAGGTGGGGGTGGAGGGCAGGGCAGGTCTGACAGCTGGTAGGTCAGTGGTCCAGTCCCCTCACAGATGACCCCCTCCCTCTGGGATGGGGCGGGTCTGAGCTCTCACACCAAATGCTTCATTGTGGTTCCTAGAATCTCTGGGTGGCTCATTTAGTTTATGCCGAGGGTTGAGTCCTGCTTTGTGCACCATGTCTGAGAATGAAAATCCCAAACCACCCTATGATATAATGAATGCATCAGGCCATGTTTTTGTCACTGCCCCAAAGCAGACAGAACAATGGAGAAATGCCATTGAGTCCAGGATTTACCATTTCCACTTGCTAAACTCCCTCCCAAGCTTCTGGGCTCCTAGAGCAGGGTACTGAGCCTGAGCCGAGACACATACACTGCAACTTTACAGCCTAAGCCGCATGACCCTGATTAATCCGACACGGGCCAGCTGTGGGTGTTTCATTGCACTGTAGACGTATCCTAACATAATAGCTACACTGTGATTAAAACATCCAGGGCACCTGTCTCAAAGTCTGGGTCAGCTGATTCAGGCTTATGGGGCTTGGGCTGCAAGACTATAAAATTACAGTGCAGATAAATGGGCTTGAGCCCAACCTCTGAGTCCCCAGGAGGGGTGAGGGTTTCTGAACCCAGGCTTCAGCGTGAACACAAATATCTGCACCAGTTTTTAGCCCCACAGCTTTAACTCCATGAGGATATCAGGAGAAATCTAAGGCCAGCAGACATAGGGACAATAAGGAGTTTTTAAAAACTAAGTGTAAGCAGGGCTGAATGGGCTCCCCCGCACATATAGTCATGAGCTGGGGGAAAGACTTCAGGAACAGACCGTGTTTGCGGAGAGATGCCTACTTTGCCTAGGTATGCAGCATGATGGGGCCACTTTGCGAAAATGACCAGTTTTGGATGGTGTGGGGTTACAAATCACTTTAGGATTGAGTAGAATGAAATGTTATTATCCTTCCTGTATGAGTCAAGGACAGCAGAACATACCTAGTCCATCCTGATTGAGGGGCTAGGTGGGTGAGGAATACCTTTTATTGGACTACATAGAAGTGATTGAGGGTGTCACTCTACATCAGTGGTCCTGAAGCTTTTCACATTGTGCCCTCTTATCCGTGTCTGTGGTCACTCAGAAGCCACGGTTGAGAACCAGGGCTGGGAGCAGTGCCGTGGCTTCCTGGGGAGAGGAATGCGGACACGGGTAAGGGGGTCGAGGCTGGGCCAGAAGCCAGGGACCCAGGCTGTGGGTGTGGTTGGGGTGGGTTTGGGGAAGAGCTGGGGCAGAGTGGGGCTGAGTGGTGCTCCCTCTCTGCCCTCCATGGGAGTTGGCTCAGCCCCTGAGGTGCCCCCATAAATGTTCCTCTTTGCCCCTCTAAGAGTCATGCCCCACATTTTGGGGACCACTGCATTAAACTGAACCCTACTCGCTAAGGCCTTGGCTACCCTTGAGAGTTACAGTGCAATAAAGCCGCCCCCAGTGCTGTAACTCACTCCCCGTCCACACTGGCAAGGCATGTACAGCGCTGTATCTCTGCAGCTACAGCGCTGCTTGTACTCCACCTCCCCGGGAGGAATAAAGAGTATTGCGCTGCCGGTGCTGCACTGCGGCGCCAGTGTGGCCGCCCAATGCGCTCTGATTGGCCTCCAGAAGTATTCGGCAGTATCCCACAATGCCTGTTCTAGCCACTCTGGTCATCAGTTCGAACTCTACTGCCCTGGCCTCAGGTGACCAACCGTCAGACCCGCCCTTTATATTCCCCGGAAATTTTAAAAATCCCCTTCCTGTTTGCTCAGCCAGGTGTGTAATGCTATCAGCAAATCTTTCCAGGTGACCATGCCTCCACGCGCCAAGCGAGCCCCAGCATGGAGCAATGGTGAGTTGCTGGACCTCATCAGTGTTTGTGGGGCGGAAGCTGTCCAGTCCCAGCTGTGCTGCAGCCGTAGGAATTACGATACCTTTGGGCACATATCAAGGACCATGATGGAAAGGGGCCATGACCGGGACGCATTGCAGTGCAGGATTAAAGTAAAGGAGCTGCAGAGTGCCTACCGCAAAGCCTGTGAGACAAACGGACGCTCCGGTGCTCCCCCCGTGACCTGCCAATTCTACAAAGAGCTGGACGCGATACTCGGGGGCGACCCCACCTCCACTCCGAGCACCACTATGGACACTTCAGAGTGGGGGGAGGAGGAGGAAAGCGGGAGTGAGGGTGCTGGGGCAGGGGGAGACACCCCAGAATCCCTGGAGGCATGCAGCCAGGAGCTCTTCTCGAGCCAGGAGGAAGGTAGCCAGTCGCAGCGGCCAATACTTGGTGGAGGACAAACAGAAGAGCAGGTTCCCGGTAAGCGGCTTTTTTGGGGAGGAAGGAATTTTTTGGTGCGGGCTCTTTGGGAGAGGAGGGTTAGGACTGCATGCATGCCTAGATGCGGAATAGCGCATTGATGTGGTCTATCACATCGTGGTAATCGGCCTCGATAATCTCTTTGAAAGTCTCATCCAGAACGTGAGCAATGCGCTTGCGCAGGTTTCTTGGGAGAGCCACCGTGGTCCTTGTCCCAGTCAGGCTAACGTGTCCATGCCACTGTGCCGCAAGGGGCGGGGGGACCATTGCTGCACACAGGCAAGCGGCATATGGGCCAGGGCGGAAGCCGCATTGCAGTAGAAGACCCTCCCTTGCTTCCCAGGTCACCCTCAGCAGCGAGATATCTTCCAGGACAAACTCCTGTGGAAAAGGTTGGGACAGTGTTCAGTGTAGGTGCCCCCTGAAGCTGTTGGCTCTCCCCAAGGCACAGAAACCCAGAGGACAGTACAGCCATGAAACAATCAGTCCCCCTTACTCACCATTTTGGGAATCCCGTGGGTTATGTGCGCTCTCTTTGGAACGGGAAAATTATGCTATTGTGTAGACTGTGTGTGCCCTCCTTAAGTGCGGGGGAATCATTACGCTGTCTGGTATAAACAATGCTGCCTCTGTTAAGTGTTGCATTTTGCCTTTACAGATGCAACCTTGAGACCTCAGCCGTCCGTGTTATCACCGGCTGAGAGACTGCGAAAACTCAGGAAGAGATCACAAAAAAGCAAAGAAGACATGCTTCAAGATGTGATGCAGCAATCTCTTAAAGAGAATCAAAAGGCGCAGAAGTGGAGGGAGAGCGAAAGCAGGATCCGCCAGGAAAATGCAGCGCACCGGCGGTGAAGCACGGAGCACGGGCAGCAAAGCACGGACCGGCTGATAAGCATCATGGAATGCCAAGCAGACTCTATCCAGGCGCTCATCGCCATGCAGGCGGAGCACTACCGCGCCCGCCCCCCCCTGCAGCCCTTGTCCCAAAACTCTTTCCCTTGTGCCCCCATGTCACCTCCAACCCACTTTCCCCAACATCCGGGTTCTTACCACCACCAGCTGCCTCCAACACCTGTATCTTCACCACCCAGCCCTGAAAACTACGACCCTTACCCTCTGCACTCAACCCCCATCACCATGCAGTATAGCTATCCTGAAGTGCAGCCCTCATTGCACAGCACTCCAGACAGGACATACGCAAATCTGTGATTGTACCATTCCCCACCACACCCCCTTGCCCTTTCTGATTCCCAAACAGTTGTGTTGCTTTTCAATAAATGAATTTTATTTTCAATAAATGGATTTTTTTGGCTTTGAAAACATTCTTTATTATTGCATAAAGTAAAAGATACCTTAGCCCAGGAAAGAAACAGGCACTGAAAATCAGATTACCAAACACAGATTCCTACTAACATTGTAACCACTGCACTTCACTCCCATGCAGGACACCAGACATTACTGCTGGTTTTCAGCCTCAAATTGCTTCCTCAAGGCATCCCTAATCCTTAAAGCCCCGTGCTGGGCCCTTCTAATAGCCCTGCTCTCTGGCTGTGCAAAGTCAGCCTCCAGGTGTTGAACCTCGGAGGTCCATGGCTGACTGAATCTTTCACCCTTCCCTTCACAAATATTATGGAGGGTACAGCATGCGGATATAACCGCGGGGATGCTGTGTTCAGCCAAGTCCAGCTTCCCATACAGAGATCGCCAGCGGCCCTTTAAATGGCCAAAAGCACACTCCACAGTCATTCGGCACCAGCTCAGCCTGTAGTTGAACCGTTCCTTGCTGCTGTCAAGGCTCCCTGTGTAGGGTTTCATGAACCACGGCATTAACAGGTAAGCAGGGTCTCCAAGGATCACAATGGGAATTTTGACTTCCCCTACTGTGATCTTCCGCTCTGGGAAAAAAGTCCCAGCCTGCAGCTTCCTGAACAGCCAAGTGTTCCGAAAGATGCGTGCGTCATGCACCTTTCCTGGCCAGCCTGTGTTAATGTCAATGAAATGCCCACTGTGATCCACAAGTGCCTGGAGAACCATAGAGAAATACCCCTTCCGATTAACGTTTTCGGATGCTAGGTGGGGTGGTGCCAGAATAGGAATATGCATCCCATCTATTGCCCCTCCACAGTTAGGGAACCCCATTTGTGCAAAGCCATCCACTATGTCCTGCACGTTACCCAGAGTCATGGTTCTTCTGAGCAGGATGCGATTAATGGCCCTGCAAACTTGCATCAACACGATTCCAACGGTCGACTTTCCCACTCCAAACTGGTTCGCGACTGATCGGTAGCTGTCTGGAGTTGCCAGCTTCCAGATTGCAATAGCCACCCGCTTCTCCACCAGCAGGGCAACTCTCAATCTCGTGTCCTTGCGCCGCAGGGTGGGGGCGAGCTTCTCACACAGTCCCATGAAAGTGGCTTTTCTCATCTGAAAGTTCTGCAGCCACTGCTCATCATCCCAGACTTGCATGACGATGTGATCCCACCACTCAGTGCTTGTTTCCCGAGCCCAAAAGTGGCGTTCCACGGTGCTGAGCATATCCGTGAACGCCACAAGCAATCTCGTGTCATACGCGTTATGCAACTTGATATCATCGTTGGACTCCTCACTGTCACTTTGGATCTTAAGGAATAGCTCGACTGCCAAACGTGATGTGCTGGCGAAACTCGTCAGCATACTCCTCAGCAGTTCGGGCTCCATTTCCCCCAGACCGAAACAGAACACAGATTGCGCTGCATAGAAACCGTTGAAAGATGGCGCCAAATCTGGACGGAAACACAGGGATTGCTGGGATGTGAAGCGATGCATCACGGGGCATTGGGACAGGACCCAGAATGCCCCGCTCCCCCCGCCCCCTTCCCACAGCACACGGCACCAGAATGGGAAGAGGTTCTCTGTGGGATAGCTGTGGGATAGCTGCCCATAATGCACCGCTCCCAATGCCACTGCAAATGCTGCAAATGTGGCCACAACAGTGCGCTGGTAGCTGTCAGTGTGGACAGACTGCAGCGCTTTCCCTACTCAGCTGTACGAAGACAGGTTTAACTCACAGCGCTGTACAGCTGCAAGTGTAGCCAAGGCCTAAGTAGGTGCTAGTGATGCCAAAGCCCAGGGAAAGGGAGAACAAGTGCAGGGTCCCTGGCACCAGAACCATGGCCCTGCCCCCCGTTCTGCCTGCAGCCCTGCCCTCTTCCACCCTTTCCACGCCTTCCACCCACAGCCCCATCCACTATGTCACCTCTGTTCCACCCTTTCCCCCACTGCCCCACCCTGCTCATTCCTTTACCCTCTCCCCGCTGCGGCCCTGAGACCAGAGAAGCTCTGTGCCCCTGCTGCAGCCCCCGGGCCATAGCTTTCAGATTGCAATAGCTGGAGTGAGAGCTCCTCCAGCCCTGGGGCTGACATGGGGGAGACTTTTCCAGGGGCCCCAAATGGGCCATGGCACTGGGTGGTCAAAGGGGCACAGTGCGGCAGTGCAAAGGTGCACACTGAGGGTGTAGTGTCAGAAACTGCTTCCTGGGGGGGCTCCCAGATTTCTCCCTGCTTCTTCCCAGTGGAGGAACATCGGGGGGGAGGGAAGTGGTGACACACAGATACAGCTCACCCCCCCCCAACATTCCTCCATGGCCCCATAGAGGGTTGGGGGGGGCGAGGAAGTCCATCAGAAGAGGGAGCCCTACTTCACTTTACACTGTCTCGGGGACCTGACAAAATGAAAAAATGGTAACTAGGAGAGGTATTTTATCTGCTTCCTTATGGTAATAGGATTGCTCTATACCATATTTGCTCCTTTACTCTGATTACAAGAATGTCAATAGCTGCCCCAAACCATATGTGGCCTTTGGGAAGTCCATAATTAAGCATCAAGCATTAATACTCATGATTTACATCACCTATTTATTAATAATTCCAATCTAGGAATGCGTCCAACTGCTGAGATACTGCATAGCAACCTAATTGCTAAAGCCCGCCCCAAACTTCCTTCTTTCCGGAAGAATTAGAGGCTGTTGCTCCTGAATTTTAGTGTTTAATTCCCCAGCCTTCTCCACACACTGGGGGAGTTTAATTCTCCCTCCCATTACACCTGAGTCACTAGATTTCCTAATTCCACAAAATGTGCTTTTGCGATGTCACAGTTCTGGGGTAGCTAAGCCTTTGACCTGTCTCCATGGTCTGCTCAAGGAATGCCCTGTCAGGTATCAGGCCTCTAGCCAGCCCCTCTCTATGGGTAGGGACCCACATGCCTCTCCTTTTTGACCAGGGTTTGAGGATTGCAGCTTGTCCTCCACTGTGTTCCCTGGACTAATGTCCAGTTCCTGTGCTTTGCTTTCTCTCCAAGGGCTGTGAGCAGTGTGTGTGTGATAGAGGTGGGAATTTTGGTGATATTTGTATGATGCCAATATGCACCTCAGTTTCCCTCTGTGATTGGTATTGCTATGATTAGAAAGAGCAGGAGACATGAGGTGTTTTGTCACGTAGCTGTCATGGGGTGATATGAATGGGTAATTAAGGACTGGCTGGGACCAACCTATATCAATGGAATACCTGACAGAGACAAGGAAATAATTGTTGCCTGTGTATCTCAGCTTGGCTGAGAGAAGCAAACATGGACTCATTATGTTTTTGGGAGCAGGAAGAAATGGGCTTGAAGATGGAGGGAGCTCTACTGGAGCGAAGACAAATGGACAGGCACAGTGATAGGAAACTAAACTGTTTTCTACAGCAGCATGGCTCAAGGGCATTGGCCAGTATGGACTATACAGTCTTTTTTGCTTCCCTGTGCTAATCTAAGGACTTTCCAATGCTGTGTTTCAGTTGACTAATAAACCCTGCTATGTTTTAAAAGTCTGCCCAATGTCACAGCAAAAACTTGCTCTGTGCATTGAATGAGGAACAGTCTCTGAACAGGAGTATAGTTCAGCTGGACCTGCTGGCAGAGCTCACAGTTTGAAATAGGATTGTTGAAGCCAGAGGCTTCCCAAGGACTGTTTAAAAGCCCAGGCATTGCACAGATCCTATGGATCCATGACAGTGTGCCTCATGCAGAAAAGATATAAAACAAGAAAAAGATCTAACTGCGTATTTTCCATGGCCCCCTCATCAGTTCTCGTGGGAATCCCTGATCAGTTCCAAAGTGTATTAAAACCTGCCTTAAAGGCTTACCTCTTAGTTATCAGGTCATGTCAGTTTTGTTAGAGAGCTTTCCCTTCACCCTCCCACTTCCCTGGTTCTTGTCACGCAGACCGCAAGCAGCAAAAGACCGGAAGTCCGAAGCGCATACAATGCAATGTTTATTGGGGTTAGTTTCCAAGCAAGCATATTCCAAAGCCCTTCACACCAGTTGGGCTTATCTCTATACTCCGATAGAGTCTGTTCCCCAGTGTTTCCTTCCCAGCTCTGACGCCGCAGAGTGTTTACCCCGTGTCCCTCTTCCCATCACTGATGCTGCAGAGCCTTGCCTGTGTCCCTGTTCCCCGTTCCCCCAATTAACAAACATGATTCCAATTTCCCTTTCCCCTCCAGTTTATATATTAATATTCTCAGCTATACCTTAACCAATCATTTTACTGAAATTTAACTAACCAATTCTAACATATTGTAACATAATTCTCTAACCAATTATATCCCACTACCCTAATTAACTTACACCTAGCAAAATTAATTATACAACAGGCAGAAACAATTAGAGAACCAGACAGATTAACAATAGAAAAGGGGGGGCCATAAAGATAAAACAGTACAGAAATGAGGGTTTCAAAACCACAACCATTGATAAGTGATTTCTTGCCAGACAGGATGCTATCAAACCAAGTTTTCTTTTACCATCTTAAGATCTGTTTCTTTATCTGGTGGTGATGGGCACTATCTGGACAGGATCATCTTCCTTACAACCCAATACCACCTTATTGCAATGTGATTGGTTTGGGATGTGAATATGTGACCCTACACTTCCCAGCTTATGGCTGCCCCTGCTGCTTAGCCAAAGGCCTTAGCCTAAGAACAAGGCCTCAGACTATCCTAGTGAGAGAAGGCCCAGACACAGGCGAACTGTGATTTTGATTCTTTGTTTTTATACCCCTGTAACTAGCTAAGTGATAAAAATACACCTCAGTTCTTAAAGTATAGGCTTTACAGGCAGGCCTGAATATTTATATATTCTAACAATGGGTTCTACCCCTTCTCCCATTCTGTGTCTGTCTTGTCTATTTAGATTGTAAATTCTTCAGGGCATGGGCCATCTACTCGTCACGGACGAGGTCGGTAAAAAGATCATCCTGGTCGACGTAACGATTCCATTCGAGAACAGGACCCCGGCCTTCCGTGTAGCCCGAGCCCGCAAGCTTGAAAAATACGCCCCCCTGGCTGACGCCCTGCGGTCAAAGGGCTACGAGGTACACACAGACGCTCTGCTTGTCGGGGCCCTGGGTGCCTGGGACCCGTGCAACGAGCGAGTGCTGAAGACCTGTGGAGTGGGCCGTCACTACGCACGGCTCATGAGACGCCTAATGGTCTCAGACACTATCCGTTGGTCCCGGGACATCTACACGGAACACATCACCGGCCACCGCCAATACCAGGAGTGAGCCGATCAGACCTCGCCCACCTGCAAGGGAGAAGGGACTCACTAACCCTCCCCCTCCCCACTGGGCCTGAGCCCCGAACCCACCCAACCTCACCGGCCGCCGCCAATTCCAAGAGCGAGCCGGGGAGACCTCACCCACCTACAAGGGGGAAGGGACCTTACCCCCTGAGCCCCAACCCCACCGGCCAGTTCCAATGCCGAGAATGAGCCAGGGAGACTTCACCCACCCACAAGGGGGAAGGGACCCTTAAACCCCCTCCTACGGGACCTTACCCCCGGAGCCCCGAACCCACCCAACCTCACCGGCCACCGCCAACTCAGTGAGTGAGCTGGGGAGACCTCGCCCACCCGCAAGGGGGAAGGGACCCATATCCCCCCCTCCCCCGAGCCCTGAACCAGCCCAACCCCACCGGCCACCGCCGATAACAAGAGTGAGCCAATGGGACCTCGCCCACCCGCAAGGGGAAAAGGGCCTATATACCCCCCCCCCCGATGGGCCTTATCCCTTGAGCCCTGAACCCACCCAACCTCACCGGCCACCGCCAATGCCAAGAGTGAGCCGGGGAGACCTCGCCCACCCGCAAGGGGGAAGGGACCTATTAACCCCCCCCGCCCCCCCGCTGGACCTTTTTCGCTGAACCCCGAACCTACCCAACCTAACTGAATCCCACCACGTGAGGGTCGCCCCATCACCATTACCCAGCCCACCTACTTGTACCCATGACTATTTATACCCCCTATGTGGATGATTGACCCTCACCGCTTACCAACTGTGTCTTGATCTCGCCCACCGCTTACCCCCCCCCATTGGAGACATCACAGTCTGTATGTATTATGTGTGCTGCCAACCCCGACATAACAACATCCCCCCCATACTCTGTATGTTCCCCCAATGATCGACAACTGACTCTTCAATTCTTTTGTACCGTTTATTTTTAAATATTCTCTAATAAAAATTTAATTCTGTCTTTGTACTTTGCCTAGCACAATGGGGGCCCACTGCTAGTTGGTCCTTAGGCACTAAGGTAATGAATATGATTTATAATAACAACGACTCTCCTGCCACTTTGAGCCAAGGAAGCTGATCTTGGGGTGTACTGCTTAAAAATGAGCTGGGTTTAAAACCATGGAATATTCTTTGTGACAAGTATCCCACAAATTCCACTGACTTCCCTTGTTTTCTTTGCCTGGAGTAGGGTTTCCAGTTTCCAAACCTGATGTGATCTTGCAGCTGTGTAGATAAATCTCTGCATTAGGCATCTTTGCATAACTTTCATATGACTTTGTATTATGCCTCTTCATATAACCTTGTATTGGGTCTATCCATGTGTGACCTCTGTTTTCATGCAACTTTGTGTCAAGTCCTTTGATATGGGAACTTTGTATCAAATCCTTATATAGAAACTTCGTATTGAGCCTTTGTATAATGTTATAGCCCCTAAGGATAGTTAAGGTAGAAGAAAAATGTCTTTTTGCTAGGAGCAGAATAAGATTTTTCCCCCTCCCCCTTTAATCAAGTGCCCTGTTGAATGAACGAGGTGTGAATGAGCAAGGCGTGGAAGGCAAGCACCTCCAGACAGCTGCAACAGTTGGAGAGAGGATGGAAGCCAGACTCAAGAACAATAAAACTTCTCATGTGGGCTCATTAAAGAAGATCAGACATATTGATGGCCTTGGGAGTTAGAAGTGAGCACCTTCTTTTGAAAACACCCTCTTTGAAAATAAATGTGACAACAACAAGACAACACCCAAAAGGAGGCACCACAGATGACTGACTGACACAGATTTTGAATCTGGTATAGATTTGCATGAGAGGGAAGCTGCTATAAATTTGAGCTGTCTTGCAGAGCATCCCGGGTCTCGTCTTGTCAACATCGGAGCATCAATCCGGATCAACAGAAGCCAGGCTCCAACCCTCTCCCATCTAACTTGCCTGGCCAGTGAGGTTAAGGGGAGCAACTAGTTGGTAACAACAACAAGATGGATTGTGCTTGTGTGTGTAAGCGCATGAGTGTAATATATCATATGCATATGATACAATGTTGATTGATACATGTATTATCAATAAATGTGGCGCTTTCCCTTATCCCCCCTGAAAAGATCCTGTGCAGTACTTTAAGTACAATAGTTGGAATGAGGGGAAGAGCCGTGGGTCCCAGACTTCCAGGGCTCTGAGAAAGAAGTGGTCCCGAGAACTGCCTGCACAGGTAGGGAATTGGTTAAACCAACTCAAAAACTGTCTGTAAATATAGGAAACATTTGGGATGCCCTACAAAGACCTTGTGAGCTCTCCAAGTTCAGGATTGTTCCCTACAGATGTGGAATCATTAGGCAGATTTCACTCATGGCTTCCCACCTATCCTGACTGACAACTGGCAGCAGGTCCATCCCCGATCTCACTTTCCCCTGAGTGTTCTGGTGAGATGCGGACCAAAACTGATCCCTTTCTCTCTCCTCTGGGGAAGGGTTTAGGAAGATCAGTTCTTCACAGGTTTGATGTCTCCCGCAAATATTTTGGGTTGTTCATCCCTTTTTCGATTCCTGTCTCTGAGATTTCCTTTCTCTCTGGCACAGAGAGTGACCTATGTCTGGATTCTCTCTCTCTCCCATCAGGTGATGGGATGGTGAGTGAGAATGAGGAGAAACCCCAGGAGGAAGATGCTGAGCAAGTAGAACCACATGGGATGTTATCAGGAAGATGCAAAGGGAATGTTTCCGGGAGTTGTGCATGCCCAGAAAAAGCAAAAGCCTGTGAGACTCAGCAGATGCTAGAGGAAAACTTGAGGAGCCACTTAGACCTTATTACACACGAGAGAATCAACTTGGAAAAGAGACGCTACACATGCCATGAGTGTGGGAAAAGCTTCAGTGGGAGTTCAGACCTTTTCACACAGCAAAGAATCCACGAGGAAAGAGACCCTGCACATATTCTGAGTGCGGGAAAAGCTTCAATCAGAGCTATACCCTTATCAGACATCAGAAAAGCCACATGAGAGAGAACTTTAATAAGTGCCTTGACTAGGGCTGGCCAAAGATTTTTCTTTAAAAAAAATCACATTTGTTAATTCCCACAGAGTGATCTTTGCACCATCTTCAGTGTGGTCTCTCCGCTCCCCCAGATGAGTTGCCTGCTTCTGCCTTTTGCAGCTCACCCTTCTTTGGGGTCAGTCCTGTGATCTTTACTATCAACTCCTTTCCTTTTGAGTCGTAGGAGTATGTGTCCCTCCAGCCAGGAATGTTCATCAGCTCCAGGTGGGAGTGAGAGGTTTCATCCCAATAAGTACACTGATGCAAAAACTATCTGTGCCTTACATCTACTAGGACTGTACAGGGCGTTGGCTGCTCAAGTTAGTGATCTTAGTGTAAAAAGACAATTGTAGTTGTAGAGCAGGTGCAGCCTGGGTGCTGTGGTTGCATTAGCTTTCCCCTTGACCTGACCTAAACTCCATCACTTTTCCTAGTCTAAATGAACTCTGAGCATCACAGTTATACTGTTCTCCCATTTCAAAGCAATTGTTAGTCATCAAGTTCCCCATTCGGGAAGAAATTGTTTCATTCCTAGTTGCTCTGATGTTGCTCCAGGTTGTGCTGCAGAGGAGATATTTTTACTACCATTTTCCTCACTTAAAATATACTGAACTATAACCAAGAGCAGGAACAGGGCACGGATAGGGGAAAATGTCATTTCACCCTCTGTAACAAGAGAAGAAGATAGGGTAAGGCAGAGGGATTCCCTTATTCCCTATCACCATCCCAATCCTGCTGTTGTTCAATTAGTAAGGTCAATAAAGGGCTGGGAAGAGGATTCCCTAGTAAATTATTTGGAACTAAACAAAATACCCATGCATTGGGCTCCCAAAGCAGTTGTGGCCCAGGCCCTGCAGGAGGTCGCTCCTGAAGATATCTCCTTCCTAATCAGGTGCATTTTGCCTATTATTTGGGAAATACAATCCCTATCTAGGTAGAGATGGGAAAAATGAAAGTGACATTTCTGTTCAGCTCACCCCTGGGAGGTGCTGCAAATGTGTAGAAAATGAAGTCCGTGTTGAATGTGATATAGCTGCAGAAAGATACCTATTTTTAATAGATACCTGACATTTGGTGTTTAACAGGGATTCTAAGCCACACCTGAATTTAGTCCCTTATTTAAACCTGTGCCACCAGATTAAAGAAATAAAAGGACATTTTTGGGGAGTTATACCTTACTATCACTACTGATATGTTGTATGGTTGGTGAATTATTCTACGCTAGAGGAGTGTAAAATTACTCCAAGTAAGGTCAAAGATTTGACAAGAAGTCAGATAGAAATTGCAGGTACGAGTGGTTTATTTTCACCCCAGAGATGGAAACTATGGTGACTTGTGGCCCAGGTAAATTATTAAGAGAATTAAGAGAAAACTGCCCTATAGGTTTATATTTTGTAATCTTTGAATAAATTGTTACTAGCAACAATGAAATTAAACCTGAAGTTAATTAGTGTAAATAGTGTAAGAGGCTGATTCTGTGATAACTTTCAGTGTTACAATATGATTCGGGTTTTCTTCTAGTTCTCTCCCTGTCCCCTCCTACTCTATTGGAAATGGTGGCTAATCCTGAAATTAAAACCTCACTCCAAAAGAATTAGAGTGGGGGAATATGTGAGAGAAATAGCCTGTATGAGAAGAGAGACCCATTATGGACTGTAATTATTTCTATTTAAAATGGAATTTATTTTAATAAATTTTAAAATAAATCTTCTTTTAAGAGGAGAATTACTTGAGACAAGACATGTAACATTTTACCCATCCCCCATAGTGCTGATGTGTTTTTGTTTGTTTGTCTCTCCTCCGGTGGTTGCTTTTTAATAAAAGAATAGTTTTGGTTTGAAAGCAATCTTTATTCCATTAGTTGAAAGCAAACAGAGCCCTGCAAAGCAACAGGCAATTTTCTTAAGCCTTCATAGTGCATTGTCTGCACCAATAACAATCCCCTCCTAGCATTACAAACACTACCCTGCTGTACATAGCAACAACTATTAGTGGCTTTCAGCTTCAAATTGCTGCCTCAAGGTATCCCTGATTCTTATGGCCCCGCGCTCTTCCCCTCTAATAGCCCTGGTCTCTGGCTGTTCAAATTCAGCCTCCAGGTGCTGTGCCTCTGTGGTCCAGCCCTGAGTGAAGCTTTCACCCTTCCCTTCACAAATAAATGGCCAAAAGCACACTCAGTTATTCTGCATTTGCTGAGCCTGTTGTTGAACCGCTCCTTGCTCCTGTCAAGGTGCCCCATGTATGGCTTCATAAGCCACGGCATTAAGGGGTAGGCAGGGTCTCTCAGGATCACAATGGGCATTTTGACTTCCCCTACAGTGATCTTTTGCTCCGGGAAGAAAGTCTCTGCTTTCAGCTTCTTGAACAGGCCAGTGTTCTGAAAGATGCACCTTACCGGGCCAGCCTGCATTAATGTCCATGAAATGCCTAGGGTGATCCACAAGTGCCTGGAGAACCACAGAGAAGTACCCCTTCTGATTTATGTACTCCATGACTGGTCTGGTGCCAGAATTGGAATACATGTGCCATCTATCGCCCCTCTGCAGTTAGGGAAGTCCATTTGTGCAAAGCCGTCCACAATGTCATACACGCTGCCCAGAGTCACAGTCTTTCGGAGCAGGATGCAATTAATGGCCCTGCACACTTTTGTCAACACATGTCCAACGGTCGACTTTCCCACCTCAAACTGATTAGTGACCGATTGGTAGCAGTCTGGAGTAGCCAGCTTCCACACGCAATTGTCACACACTTCTCCAATAACTGGGCAGTTTTCATTCTCGTGTCCTTGCACTGCAGGGTTGGGGCAAGCTCATCACAGAGTCCCATGAATGTGGCTTTCCTCATCCAAAAGTTCTGCAGCCACTGCTCGTCATCCCAGATGTGCATGACGATTGATTCCACCACTCAGTGGTCATTTCCCAAGCCCAAAGGTGGCATTCTACTGTGGTCAGCACCTCCATGAATGCCATAAGCAGTCTCATGTCATAGATACTACGTGTGGTGCTATCACTGTTGAACTCCTCTTGCCTTTGTAGTTTAAGGAATAACTCCACTGCCACTTGTGATGTGTTAATAAGAGTGAGCAGCATATTGGTCAACAGTGTGGGATCCATTCCTGATGCCCGAAGAGGCAGAATGCGCAGTACACAAACCATTGAAAGATGGCACCAAATGTGAACGGAAGCACAGGGATTGCTGGGATGTGAATCAATGCATCACGGGGCATTGGGACAGGACCCGGGATGCCCCGCAACCCCGTCCACCTTCCCACAACTCTTAGCTGCATAAGAGGAAGAGATACTCAGTGGGATATTGAGTGCACTGCTCGGAATACCGCTGCAAGTGCCGCAAGTGTGAACACGCTATTGTGCAGGCAGTTGACAGTGTAAACACACAATAGCAGTTTCCCTTCAGCGCTCTCTGAGTGGCACTGTAACTCCTGGCACTGTAACTCTGCCCGTGTAGACATAGCCTCAGGCCTGGTCTACACTAGGAGTTTATGTCGAATTTAGCAGCGTTACATTGAATTAACTCTGCACCCGTCCACACAACGAAGCTATTTAGTTCGACATAGAGGTCTCTTAAATTCGACTTCTGTACTCCTCCCCAACGAGGGGAGTAGCGCTAAATTCGACATGGCCATGTCGAATTAGGCTAGGTGTGGATGGAAATCGACGGTAATAGCTCCGGGAGCTATCCCACAGTGCACCACTCTGTTGACGCTCTGGACAGCAGTCCGAGCTCAGATGCTCTGACCAGCCACACAGGAAAAGCCCCGGGAAAATTTGAATTCCTTTTCCTGTCTGGGTAGTTTGAATCTCATTTCCTGTTTGGACATCGTGGCGAGCTCAGCAGCACTGGCAACGATGCAGAGCTCTCCAGCAGAGATGGCCATGCAATCTCAGAATAGAAAGAGGGCCCCAGCATGGACTGATCGGGAAGTCTTGGATCTGATCGCTGTGTGGGGTGATGAGTCCGTGCTTTCTGAGCTTCGATCGAAAAAACGGAATGCAAAGATCTACGAGAAGATCTCAAAAGCCATGGCAGAGAGAGGATACAGCCGGGATGCAACGCAGTGCCGCGTGAAAATCAAGGAGCTGAGACAAGGCTACCAGAAGACCAAAGAGGCAAACGGACGCTCCGGATCCCAGCCCCAGACATCCCGTTTCTACGAGGCACTGCATTCCATCCTAGGTGCGGCCGCCACCACTACCCCACCACTGACCGTGGACTCTGAGGATGGGATATTGTCGACAGCCGGTTCCTCGGACATGTTAGTGGACGGGGAAGATGAGGAAGGAGATGAGGAGGACGAGGCAGTCGACAGCGCTTACAACGCTGATTTCCCCGACAGCCAGGATCTCTTCATCACCCTTACAGAGATCCCCTACCAACCGTCCCCAGGTGTTAACCCGGACACAGAATCAGGGGAAGGATCAGTCGGTAAGTGTTTTAAACATGTAAACATTTATTTTTAACAGAACAGGAATATTAACAATATTAACAATGGGTTTGTCATGATTACTTTGCCCTAGGCGCTTAACATTTCAGTCCTTGGCAGTGCAACTACTGAAAAAAAATCGCACAATGTCCACTTTAGCATGATTGTTTTGCCCTAGGCGCTCTACTGTTTAGTCCCTGCCAGTGCAGCTACAGTAAAATCCGGTCTATATGTCCGGGGATAGAGCAGAAATCCTCCTGGGACATCTCCACGAAGCTCTCCTGGAGGTAATTGGAAAGCCTTTGCATCAGGTTCCTGGGGAGAGCGGCCTTATTGGGTCCTCCGTGGTAGGAAACGTTTCCGTGCCAGGAGACAAGCAAGTACTCGGGGATCATCGCCTTGCAGAGCATGGCGGCATACAGCCCTGATCTTTGCAGGCTTTCCCGAAGCATCCGTTCTTTATCCGTCTCTGAAATCCTCATCAGAGTGATGTCGCTCATGGTGACCTGCTTTGAATTAGGTAGGGGAATGTTAGTATTGGGACTGCTTGCCTGTTCCTTTACAGAACTGTAACCGGCGGTTTACAGCCACACGGTGGAGGCGGGAGAGGGGCAGCATACAGGGATCTTTCCCTGGGACAGCTGCGAGGGGGTGGGACAGGGGCAGAGTTCATGCTGGCCGGATTGCTGGCAGCAGGAACTGGCCAACGCTAGGAGCATTGCTTTGAACGTGAAAGGAGGCCAGTGCTATTATTAAAGTTTTAAGCAGCCACAAGTCTACGGCTTACCATGTCGGCCTGCTACCCAAATTCCGCTGTCCTGCCCCGCTTGTCTGGTCTGCACTGCAAGACCCCAGGCACTGAATGCGAAGGTCGAAAATTCGACCTTATCCTGAGTGTGCATGTGATAGGTGCTGTGCATGGTCTTGTTCACAGAGAAAGACTATTTTCTTTGTTCACCAAAAAATGTATCTTTGTGAGGAATTCACTCCCTTTTTCCCATCCCACAGCTGCGACTGTCTCCCGACCTACCCTGGCATCACACTCCCAGAGGCTAGCGCAGATTAGGTGTAGGAAGAAGAGGACACGGGAGGACATGTTCTCGGAACTTATGGGCTGCTCCCGAGCCCAGGCGGCCCAGCAGACCCAGTGGAGGGAGAACTTGTCCCAAATCCACCGATCACACACTGAATGGGAGGAGAGGTGGCGGCAGGAAGACCAGCAGGCGACTCAAACGCTGCTTGGACTAATGAGGGAGCAAACGGACACGCTCCAGCGCCTTGTGGATGTTCTGCAGGACCGGAGGCAGGAGGACAGAGCCCCGCTGCAGTCTATCTGTAACCGCCCTCCCCCGCCACAAAGTCCCATACCCCCCTCACCCAAAGTCCCAAGAAGGAGGGGCGGCAGAGTCCGTGAAAACTCTCACTCCACCCCTGCAGACTGCTCAAGTACCAGAAGGCTCTCATTCCCCAAAATTTGGTAAGTCCTTTCCTTCCCGCTTCACCCAAGCCCCCGTCCCAGTTTCATCCCCCAGTTTCATGTGTAGTTGCTAATAAAAATGTTTCTGTTAATTACTGTTTCCATCATGTTCTTTTAGAGGAGAGTCTGTTTGAAGGGGGGGAAGAGGGTTGGTAATTGGACAGGACAGTCACCTTTACCAGGGTACAGATGCGGGGGCAGGTTCAGCAGCAGGGCACACACACATTGCAGTCACTAGTTACCCTGGTCAGTCTGGGAGGTGGTTTTCATGTTCTGTGTGTGGGGGGGCTATGTGACTTTGTGGCGGGGGAGGGTGGTTAGAGATCTTATGCAGCGGTCCTTATCCTGGATCACAGAGCCACGCAGCAGGGGATCTGTAACCGTCCTCCCCCTGCCACAAAGTCACATAGCCCCCACACACAGAGTCCCAAGCAGGAGGGGTGGCAGGCTCCGTTGAAACAACCAGTCCACCAGTGCGGACCGCTCTAGGAGCAGGAGCCTGTCATTCCTGGAGTTTAGAAGCGTCCTTTGCATCACTACACTACACCCGCTCCCCACCACAGTCTGCGTCCCAGGTTCAACACTTTACCGCGAAAACAGTAATAAAGAAAACGGTGTTCATTAACAAATTTCAAGTGATTTTATTTTTAAACGTGTGTTGGAAGGGGGTGAACGGGGTGAACGGGGTATGTAACTGGAGAGGATAGTGAACATTAACCGGGTAAAGAAACGGGGACAGGTTCAGCTTCTCTGTAAACAAACTTAATAGTCACAGGTTACCCTGCTCACTCAGGAACCTAGCTTTCAAAGCCTCCCGGATGCACAGCGCGTCCCGCTGGGCTCTTCTAATCGCACGGCTGTCTGGCTGGGCGTAATCAGCAGCCAGGCTATTTGCCTCAACCTCCCACCCCGCCATAAAGGTCTCCCCCTTGCTCTCACAGAGATTGTGGAGCACACAGCAAGCTGCAATAACAATGGGGATATTGGTTTCGCTGAGATCAGAGCGAGTCAGTAAGCTTCTCCATCTCCCTTTGAGACGTCCAAAAGCACACTCCACCACCATTCTGCACTTGCTCAGCTGGTAGTTGAAGAGTTCTTTTTCACTGTCCAGGGCGCCTGTATAGGGCTTCATGAGCCAGGGCATTAGCGGGTAGGCTGGGTCCCCGAGGATCACTATAGGCATCTCCACATCCCCAACAGTTATTTTGTGGTCCGGGAAGTAAATACCTTCCTGCAGCCGTCTAAACAGACCAGAGTTCCTGAAAACACGAGAGTCATGAACCTTGCCCAGCCATCCGACGTTGATGTTTGTAAAACGTCCCCTATGTTCCACCAGTGCTTGCAGCACCATTGAAAAGTAGCCCTTTCGGTTAATGTACTGACTGGCCTGGTGGGCCAGTCCCAGGATAGGGATGTGAGTTCCATCCATAGCCCCACCGCTGTTTGGGAATCCCATCGCAGTGAAGCCATCTATGATCACCTGCACGTTTCCCAGGGTCACTACCTTTGAGCGCAGTAGCTCAACGATTGCGTTGGCTACTTGCATCACAACAACCCCCACGGTAGATTTGCCCACGCCAAAGTGGTTCGTGACTGACCGGTAGCTGTCTGGCGTTGCAAGCTTCCAGAGGGCTATGGCCACTCGCTTCTGGACAGTCAGGGCTGCTCGCATCCGGGTGTCCTTGCGCTTCAGGGCAGGGGACAGCAACTCACAAAGTTCCAGGAAAGTCCCCTTCCGCATGCGAAAGTTTCGCAGCCACTGTGATTCATCCCAGACCTGCAGCACTATGCGGTCCCACCAGTCCGTGCTTGTTTCCCGGGCCCAGAATCGCCGTTCCACAACATCAACATGACTCATTGCCACCATGATGTCCTCGGCGCGGGGTCCCGTGCTTTGTGACAGGTCTGTGCCACTCTCAGACTTCAGGTCCTCACCGCGCTGCCGTAGCCTCCTCGCCCGATTTCTCAGCATCTGCCTCTGGGAAAGGTGGATGATAAGGTGCGAGGTGTTGACAACGGCCATAACTGCAGCGATGGTTGCAGCGGGCTCCATGCTCGCAGTGCTGTGGCGTCCGCGCTGTCACTGACCAGAAAAGTGCGCAAACTGATTTCCCGCCGGCGCTTTCAGGGAGGGAGGGCGGGAGTGACGGTTGGATGACGACAGTTACCCAAAACCACCCTCGACACATTTTTTTCCCCAGAAGGCATTGGGGGCTCGACCCAGAATTCCAATGGGCAGCGGGGACTGCGGGAACTGTGGGATAGCTGCCCACAGTGCACCGCTTCCAATGTCGACGCTTGCCCCGTTAGTGTGGACTCACAAAGTCGAATTACTGTCCTTAGTGTGGATACACACGTTCGACTTTGTAATATCGATTCCACATATTCGATTTAAGTAAAATCGAACTACTCTCGTAGTGTAGACATACCCTCAGAGAGACTGACTGCCAGGATCCCAGGACTGATCCCCTCTGGGGAATGAAGCACAACATCTACAGGCTATGCAACCTTCACTAGTCTCCCTGTACCTGAAAAGCCTGCTAGCCCTAAGTGCTGGAGCATCTATGCCAGTACCTGGTTCCTAAACTGCAGCTACAGTTCCTACTCCAGGTGAATCCAAAGACCGAGAGGTGCAGAGACCCAACCCCTTATAATCTTAGAAATGTTTTGTTCCTTTTTCTATTTTTTTCTCTGTTTCTTTTTATGAACTTGGAGACCTCCCGGCCTTTCTATTGGATTGGGGTGTAACTGTGTGGCTCAGTGGGTGTGAGTGTGTGAACACCTCTGAAATCTACAAAGGGAAGATGCTAGGAAAAATTGTTCCACAAATCTTAATAGCCTTAAAACTCTGCCCTATGAAATGACTGAATGCATGCTCCTCACCCCTCCTGCACCACCAGCCCCATCCCAGCCCAGAGCCTGCTCCCAGCACCCAAACTCTGTCTGAGCGCCTGCACCCCCACCCCCTTCCCACACCCCCCTCCTGCTGCCAAACTCCCTCCCAGAGCCTGCACCCAAACTCCCTCCTTGAGCCTGCACCCCTCACCCCCTCCTGCACCCCGCACCTCCTGTCCCAGCCCAGAGCATGCACCCAGCACCCAAACTCCATCCCAGAGCTTGCACGCCAAACCCCCTCCCCCACCCAAACTCCCTCCCAGAGCCCAACCTCTCACCCCTTCTGCACCCAAACTCCCTCCCAGTGCCTGCACCCTGCACCCCTCCTGCACCCCAGATCTCCTCCCACCACCCAAAGTCCCTCCCAGAACCTTAGGCAGATAGGGTGTGCAGTTTGGGGCGGGGGGCGGCTCTGGTCATTCTGGGCACCACCAAAATTTCTACAAACGTGCTGCCCCTGTTGTCCACTGCACTCCTGGTTCTCTCCAGCTGCTTTTTTCTATCCCATCTCCTTCTCTTCTCTTCTCTTTGTTTTCTATGGGACCTGGCCCCATAGTTCTATGTTGTGCAATATCATGTTTAACTTTCCAAATCAGCTGGGGCCTGGAGAATATTTCTAGGTGGTTGTCACCTATGTAGATTGCAGTGATCTCTGGTGTGTTCTCACAGGGAACCAGTTCACAAAAAAGAGCCAGGAACTGGTCCCAGTGCATCCCCCATCTGCTGTGTGGAGAGAAAATTGCCTCCAGGCCAGGCCCAGCTGCAAACCCCTTGCTGAATTACAGGCTGTCTTGGAAGCCCACTGCACAATGCTGTGCCAACAAATTCATATCCCCAGCCATTGGTGTACTTCCATATAATCTAAGTAAGAGACATGGGCAAGGAAGCAAACAGGGTTAAAACCTGTGGTGCCTATGCCCCACCACATGCATTGGCCTCTCCACAGGCAGGGGACTTATAGGCCCTTCTGCCAGTTAGTGTCGGCAGCAACAAGGGCTGGGTTCAATGTGTAGGGGAGGAGAGCAGCAGAAATGGAGGAGAGAAAGTCCTGAGAGAGGAAGCAGTTGGAGGACAGCAATGAGTGCAGAGTGCAAACCGACCAGCTGAGGGTCTCACAGGAGACCTGAAATGGCAGTAGCTGCAGGTCCCATGGTGTAATGATCAGCCCCCAGGACTCTGAATCCTGAAATCTGTGTTCAATCTCAGTAGGACCTCCTGGTGCTGTGTTGGTTTGCTGTAAAGCCTTGGAGCTCAATATGCTTGATTTCCCTGTTCCAAGATGTACCAGAGTGAATTTTTTCCTTCCTGCTGCGTGAGTGACGCCCACTAGAGCTAGGGCTTTGGTCTAGCTGGTTCAATAGGTTGGGGCCCTAGAATTTAAGTCTGGCAAGAGATTCCTGCGGGTTGACCTGATGGTTGTGTTTCTTGCTGCTTCACCTGATGCCCACAATTTGGTCCTTGTACCTGCAGCTGCTACCCTCTTCCTCTTGCCCACATGGCACTTAAGGGGAGCAGTACCAGGACCAGGCTTAATAGTCAGGAAAGGGCAGGAGGGAGAGAGAGAGTCCCAGGCTGGAGCCCAGCACACCTTTCCTCCTCTGGGCCCTAGAGCAGAGGCAGCTGTTGCTGACAGCTCTAAGGAAAGGCTTAAATGCCACAGAGCAACCGAGGGCAGGGCAAGAGGAGGGGAGGACCATGCCCACGTGTGAATTCAGAGAGTAATTGATATCCACTCTACATAACTATAGGCATTTCAACATCCCCAACAGTTATTTTCTTGTCTGGGAAGTAAGTCCCTTGCTGCAGCCATTTAAACACAGTAGTGTTCCTGAAGACGCGAGCGTCATGAACCCTTCCCGGCCATCCCACGTTGATGTTGGTGAAACGTCCCTTGTGATCCACCAGTGCTTGCAGCACCATTGAAAAGTACCCCTTGCGGTTTACGTACTGGCTGCCCTGGTGCTCCGGTGCCAAAATAGGGATATGGGTTCCATCTATCGCCCCACCACAGTTAGGGAATCCCATTGCAGCAAAGCCATCCACTATGACCTGCACATTTCCCAGAGTCACTACCTTTGGTAGAAGCAGCTCAGTGATTGCTTTGGCTACTTGCATGACAGCAGCCCCCACAGTAGATTTGCCCACTCCAAATTGATTCCCGACTGACCGGTAGCTGTCTGGCGTTGCAAGCTTCCACAGGGCTATCGCCACTCGCTTCTCAACTGAGAGGGCTGCTCTCATCTTGGTATTCTGGCGTTTCATGGCAGGGGAAAGCAAGTCACAAAGTTCCATGAAAGTGCCCTTACGCATGCGAAAGTTTCGCAGCCACTGGGAATCATCCCACACCTGCAACACGATGTGGTCCCACCAGTCTGTGCTTGTTTCACGGGCCCAGAATTGGCATTCCATGGCTATAACCTGCCCCATTAACAGCATGATCTCCAAAGCGCCGGGGCCTGCGGTTTGATAGAATTCCATGTCCATGTCCTCATCACTCTTGTCGCCGTGCTGCCGTAGCCTACTCCTCATCGCCTGGTTTTGCAGGTTCTGGTTCAGCATAAACTGCACTATAACGCGCGAGGTGTTTACAATGTTCATGACTGCTGTCTTGAGCTGAGCGGGCTCCAGGCTTGCTGCGGTATGGCGTCTGCACTGTTCACCCAGGAAAAAGGCGCGAAACGGTTGTCTGCCGTTGCTTTCCCGGAGGGAGGGGGAGGATGTACCCAGAACCACCCGCAACAATGTTTTTGGCCCCATCAGGCATTGGGATCTCAACCCAGAATTCCAATGGGCGGAGGAGACTGTGGGAACTATGGGATAGCTATGGGATAGCTACCCACAGTGCAACACTCCGGAAATCGACGCTAGCCCTGGTACATGGACGCACACCGCCGAATTAATGTGCTTAGTGTGGCTGCATACATTCGACTTTATACAATCTGTTGCCAAAAATCGAATTCTGTAATTAATTAATTAATTCGGATTAATACCATAGTGTAGACATACCCTTTGAAAAACTGGAGCCGAGAGGAGTGGGTTTGTGGACTAGCAATGTAATGGGAATCATTGGTGGGGGAGGGGGTTTTCTATCGAAGTCCAAAATTGGAGACCCCAAAACTTCTGCATACCAGGCACACTTGTTGGGGTCCACGGCTGCACCTGAGATATGGGCTGAGAAATGGTGGACATGATGATTCACATTTAATTCAGGGTACAAACTGGTCTGTGCAACCAAAAAGGACGGAGAGGCCTCAGATTGCAATAATCCAGTGCAGATAAATCAGGCTTATCTACCCTGTATCCTGGCACAGCAGTGAAGGTTAGATTTTGAAAACTGTCAGATTCATAAGCAAACCCCTTTTCATGCTGACAAACCAAAACAAAGTTGGGCCACGCCCAGAGGGGAATGGCACTCAGGGCGTACATGTCGGCTGCTCCTTGAGAACTGCTGGCTACCGCAAATGGCCCCTTTTACTGCCTCCAAGCCGGTCCCCTTGGCTTCAATGTGTTGACCTAGTGGACGGGCAACCATGGGGGCAGCACAACAAAACCCCATGTCCGAGCAGCAACGCCAGGGCCTCAGGCTTAATCCTCCAGTCCAAGTGCAAAATCTTCAGCCGGGACCTTGTCATTCCCCTCCTGCTTCTGCCTGAGTAGCGAGGGAGAAACCCATGAGATGCGCAGGCTCCACCTTCCTTCTCACCCGCTACTATGTAGACTGTGCCCAGCTCTTTGCCTGTGGCGTACCCTGCTAGGGAAGCATGGCCAGGCGGCCCAAGCCTGAGCTACAGCCACAGTCCCACCTCCCATGGCTGGCCGAGCACAGAGCAATGTGGGCCAATGCTAGGCTGAGATGGAAGGCTTGGCTCTTTCCCCTGCCAGCCAGACCTAGCTGACCGATATCCTGAGCACCTCGCTCGCATGTCCCCACAGCAGCTGCCTGCCTCTCTGGGTAGGAGAAGGGGACAAAGAAACACCGATGCCTCAGGCCAGGAAATGAGGCACTTACCTCCCATGGCAGTGCCCTTTGACTTCATCAGAGCCAACGAGAAGTGCTAGGGACCTTCCTAGCGGGATGCAGCTTCAGCAGGTCCCTGACCTCAGGGGCCAGGCTCTTGTTGCTCTGCAGGCCCCTGCCACGCTTGAAGGTCCAGAATAAAAACAAGGGGGCCTGTTGCTATCAGAGAATGGTGTCAGTCCATCGACCTCTGACTTACTGGACTAGTGTGTTACTGCTGCAAAACTGTGCATGGATAGGTTAACTTGGAGGAACAGGCAGTAGCAGTTGCAAATAAGCTTCCCTTCACTAGCTTAGATGGTAGAGCGGAGGGCTGTAGCAGGCCAGGAGTGGATTTACCATTAAACAAACCATGTGGTGGCACAGGGCTCCCAATGGCAGGGGACCCCCAAAATGCAGGACAAATCTCATCTGACAACCTGGTCCCGAGTCCAGGCAGGCAGTGCAGCAGGGCTTAGGCTGGTGGCCTCAGGCTCCTCCTGGAAGCGGCTGGCTGCTGGCACATCTCTGAGCGCCCCTGTCCGGGGGTGGGAGGCAGCTCCATGCTCTGTCCCCATCCCAGGCAGCGCATGGAGGCCCTCTGCTCCCCTCCCACCAATGGGTGTGCAGAGACGTGCCAGCAGCACTAAGGTGACTCCCTGCCCTCTCTGCCTCCATGCCGCTCCTGGAAATGGTCAGCATGTCCTGGCATCCCCTCGGGGTGGGGGAGTGTCTCCACATGCTGCCCCTGCCCCGAGTACCAACTCCGCAGTTCCCATTGGAATTGGGGCCAATGGGAGTTGTGGGGGCAGCGCCTGCAGGCAGCGGCCCACGGAGACCCCCTGGCCCCACCCACCAAGGAGTTGCTGCTGGAGGGTTGTGTGTGCTGGTCGCTTTGGGAGCTGCACTGCCTGAGGAAAGCGCCACCCCTCCTGCACCCCAACCCCTGCCCCAGTGCAGAGCCCGCACCCCACACCCAAATTTCCTCCCATAGCTTTGCTTGTCTTCCTTTCACCCAGAACCATCCTTCTTCTCCTGGGCTGCAAGTAGCCATCCCTGGGAAGCCAAGAGGCAGGCACAGGATTCTACCTCCCAGCAGCCAACCGCACCTCCCCGGGCTTTGGCAGAACAAATGGTGGCACTCTACTAACCCCACTTAGTTGCACTGACGCGCTTAGCTTCTGCTGTGCCTTCCTCAGCATGACTTTCCTCTTTTGCCCCATTTCTACCTCACTTCCTCCTTTGGCAAGTCACGCAAAGGAGGCCAGCAGGAAGAGCCGGCCTCCGTAGGCCAACCTCCAAGGGCAGAGGAGGCCAAGCCACAAGCCTCCAAAAGGTGACTGGCCTGGATCATCTAGCTTTCCCCGGCTGATGCCAAGGTGCTTTCTCAGCTCATTTCACCAGCCTCTGTCCTGCAGGGGTTGGGCATATCCCAGGGACAGGCCAGTGGCAGAAGGAGGAGCACCTTGATGGACAGTTAGGGGAGCTGGGAAAAGTAAGCTCTCCTATTTCTGCCTGATTTTGAACCAGAGCTCTTTTGTGTGTTAGACAAACATGATAACAACTACAGTACAGAAACTCTGTCACATTGTCTTGCTCCTCCCCCCAAATTCCATCCACTTGGCTGGCGCTTGCCCTGGCACACACCAACGGGCAAATCTGGAGAAAGTGGTGGCAGCCCTTCGATAGGTCGGCTAATAGAGCAAAGGACTGGAGCCGGCACTCAGGAAGTCATCATCCTTATGTTGCCCTTGTGACTCCAGCTTGAAGGAGAGATTTTTTTTCCCCCCCTTGCTGAGAAAGAGCAAGAGAAGAAAGAAAGCTCAGGTGGGCCAACTGGGTGCACAAGCCCATGCTGTTTTTTCCCGCTGGGAAGCCTGAAATGAGGGACTTGTGGTAGATAGAGGTACCACTGCACTTCTAGAAAACAGCCCACCCTGGTACACAAAGAGCATGCCAAAGCCTGGGATTGAACCATGGACCTCTAGATCTTCAGGTTTATGTTCTTGCAACTGAGCTATTTCAGCACTTGTAGGTCGTCTTTTGGGCTTGTTGCTTCTCTGTCCTAAATGTTTTTGTCAGCTGTGGCACAGAAAAAGGACATCATTGTGAGCGGCCCATGAAGGCAAGATGAATTTTTGCCTGCATTGCTCAGCTTGATTTGCTTCCTCGCCCTATTCCTGCCTTAGTTCCTGGGTTACCTGGTGGCTGAAGGTGACTGGGGCCCAGAAGGACAGGGAGGAAGTTGGTGTCAGGTGACAGGAACAGGGAGGAAGACAGTATATATTTTGGGCAACTAGACCCTGGCAGCAAGAGTCCTGCCTCCACTGTTGTCCTGGCTTCATCTGCTGGCTGCCAGGTACTTGGGCTCCAGCAGCACAGGGGAAGGAGATGGACAGAGCCAGCCCCTTTGGCTCCTCTCTCCAGGCTCGTCTTGGTGGCCAACAGCAATTTTGGGGTGCAGGGAGCAGGAAGGGAAAATCTCAGCAGCCACCTCCCCCACATGCAGGAGAATTGGCTTCACCTGCTTTCCCTGTGGACTAAGTCACCAGGCCTTCAGCTCAACCCCTTCGAATCAATGGGTTGACCTAGGCACCTGGGAGGAAGTTGGGCAGCTACACCCTGGCAGCAAGAGTCCTGCTGCCATTTGCTGCCCGACCCTGTTGTTCCAGCTTCACCTACTGACTGCTCAGCAGCACAGCGGAAGTAGGTGGACAGAGCCACCCTCGCCTCGAAGCTCAGGCTTAATAAAACATATCTTCATTCGACGATGGCCAATGCGAGACTGACATCGCTTGCTATTTTGTCACTTGAAAATGCCATTGGCCAGTTTTGGCTCGCTCTAATGCTGCGCTTCAGTTCATGAGGGGAAAGGTGAGAAAAGCAACCTTTGAAAAAAAGCACTAGGATTAACATTCTAACGCTGTCTCTTACTGTAACACTATTTAATACTGGTCCACCTTGTGCTGGTGATAGTTCAATGTCTAGATATTAGTACACTTCAGTTACTGTTCAAATTAAAAAGTGTCTATATGCTTAGAGGAAATGAATTTTTTTATTTGCTTATATATGGCATGAATAAATACAGATTTACAAATCCTATTATGCAAAGTTATCATCTTATATGACAGAGAAAATTATGCATCCAAACTGTGTATCAAAATAATGAAATGAGCTACAAATGCAATAAAAATAAGGTATTTAAAGGTTTAAATATGGGGGGGGGGCACCAAGGGCACTTCTTGCCTGGGGTGCTATTTGGTCTAGAGGAGGCCCTGTCAGGGAGAGCAGGAGTTAGTTTCACATGCCTATTTTCAAGTTGTAGTTTGGGGGCTCCCTGCTCTGTGGGAGGGTTCCCGATAGCCCAGAGTCAGGGCATGGTTTACAGAAGGGGCAACTTCCTCACATGCCCACTGACCTTAAAGGCTCTGAGTCTAAAAGAGAGAGGGAAGTAAATATTTTTTTAAAAATAAAATAAACCAAACATTGTAATACAAGGATGACTCCAACAGCTCACTGTATAGTCCTGCTCCTTTTTTCCTCCACTGTGTGATTAATGACCTGCTGGGATTTGGGACATTAATTCTCTCATTCCATTGATAAACTGATACAATGTGACTGAAATTAAACCAATTCGCAGCCAGGAAAACATCACATCACTGCATTGCCTGGGAATTGAACCCAGGTCAACTGCTTGGAAAGCAGCTATGCTCACCACTATACCACCAATGCATCTGCCAAAAGTACCTCTCCTATGTGCCACTTATGCTTTCCAAATGACTCACCCCCACAGAGCTAAGGAGCTGTCTGGAGAGGCTGGCAGCAGCCTGTCAGCTGTGAGCAAAGAAAGGTTCCCAGAGTGACTGACAGATGGGGACATGGGCTCTATATCCCAGCATGAGGTAGCTCCAACCCCATCTTTGCCCTCAGAGAAGGGAAATGAAAATCAATGACCATAATGACAAATTTTACCCCAGAAGGAAGGAGACAGCTCCTTTTAAAGCACATTTTGGGTTGGTTCCTGCTATGTACAGAAGGGTTTGTTGCTGCCACTGATTCCAATCCTTGGGCTCTGCCCGGATAAGGAACGATTCAGGCTGTCACTCAAGTGAAGACAGGAGATGATTTTTTTGACAGGGACGGTAGCCTCATCTTAAGGGTGTTTGTCGGTCACCTTCTAATCTAGTGGGTGCTTGGTACTTGCTGCCTGCATGTACTGAGGAAATAAAGTTTCTAAAAAAACCCCCAAAGCTTTTCACAGAAAGGAGGGGGAAAGGAAATGGCCACAAGACGGCACTAGGACATAAAGAATGGAACACAACACCATTCTTAGGGGTAATCCATTATTTTGTGTCAAGGTCCAAAATTGGTTAAGGTCTCCAGACTTCAGAGAAAATAATAATAAAAAGTAACAATAATGATAATAAGTAAATAAAAAGATTTTGGGGCCCATTCAAAAGCTATTTGGCCCCCCGTCTGCCTATTGATTACCCCACATTGACTCTGAGAGGTGATTTATCTCCAATCTTTTGTATTTGATGAGATGGTTAGTTTTACCCTTGGTAAACTACCAGGCAGAACAAGCCATGTTATCGATGGTGACACTAGGATTGAAGGATTATATCATATTATAAAAAACTGTAAATAAAGATGTTGTCTGAACGTGAGTGTTCTGTAATGAAAGGCTGGTTCCCCCAGTTCAATTCCAAATGCTCTTCTAGAAATGCCCCCTGGGATCCCAGCAGTTCCCAGCAGGAGTGAAAGGAGAATCCCCCAGCACTGCATGTAGCTCCAGGCTGATTCATCAGGGGTGGGGGGAATTGACTTCTTTGCTGCTGAGAAGGGAGCTAGGGCAGTTCTTTGGGAATCAAGGTTCCCAGCCTGACCTAGCTGCTTCATTGCCCCCTGGGACCCTGCAGGCTTAGACCGTCCCTGAGAACAGGCAGCTACTCAGTGAATTTTCCTGGAGTAGCTGGCAGTGCAGGAATAGCCCATTCTAAGGGCCTGAGTTTGGCCATCAGGAAAGGCAGCAGCTTTTCTCCCTCCTTCTAAACAGAGCTCCAAGGCACTGGTTCTCAGCCGGGGGCAGCGAGCAGGTTTCAGGGGGGGAGGTCCACCAAAATAAACCAGAAAGCAGGGCTGGCGTTAGACAGTTGTTGTGGCACAGGTGGGCTGTGGAGTTTTTATATCATGTTGGGTGGGAGCCACAGAAAGGAAAAGGTTGGGAGCCCCTGCTCCAGGGAATCCCGAAGAATAAAGACTCAATCTGACTCACTGCTGCCAACTCTAATGATTTTGTCTTGAGTCTCATGAGAATTGTTTTCCTTAATGTCCCAGCTTCTGGAGTCAAGTGGAGATGTGATGATTTCAGCCTTTGCTCTTAAAGACACAGTACGTTTCTAGCCCTTGTGACTGTGGAGAAAGATTCAAAATATGACCCCAGTGCGCCCTAAAGGCTCATCAAGCAGAAGGTAAATAAAAAGATCCCCAAATCTATTAATTTTATATAATCTCATGATTTTAAAGCCAATCTCATGATTTGTGAACGTTTGGAGTTGGCTGTATGCAGACTGAGAGCTGGGCACCGTCCTTCACACCCAACGCTCCCAGACTTTTCTAAAGCATTAACTCTTTCTTTTCCTTCATGCCCCTTTAATGCAGCTGGGAATTCCAATGCCTAGAAGTGTTTTTCCACAGACAGTGAATTCTCCACAGGGCTGAGTCCCCACAGGGCTGTTCTGGGGGCTCCAGTCCCCCACCCCAGGATTGATGGGGCAGTAACCTCACATCACCCCTTTGTGACTCCCAGGGACCCTGCAGGAACAGCAGCTCCATGCTGGGCTCTAGGGCACCCCAAAGCACCTGGGGGGAGAGGGCAGTTCAACTCCCATGTCAGGGGGCTCCTGCTGCCTGGAGGTGACCATATCCTCACAGCCTCTCCCCCCTCACAGAGACACTCCATAGCCCTCCCCTTCACAGTCCCTCCCCCTCCCACTGCACTCCCATGGACCCTCCCTCTCATAGCCCCTCTCCTCACAGAGACACTCCACAGACCCTCCCCCTCACAACCCCTCCCTTCACACTGAGACCCGCATGGACCCTCCCCCTTACAGCCCCTCCCCCTCACAGAGACACTTCATAGCCCTCCTTCTCACAACCCCTCCCTTCACACTGACACCTCAATGGACCCTCCCCTTTACAGCCCCTCCCCTCACAGAGACACTCCATAGCCCTCTCCCTCATACCCCCTCCCATCACACTGACTCCCTCTTGGACCCTCCACCTCACAGCCCCTCCACCTCACACTGACTCCCCCATCGATCCTCCCCTTATAGTCCCTCCCCTCACAGAGACACTGCATAGACCCTCCCCCTCACAGCCCCTCCCCCTCACAGAGACACTTCATAGCCCTCCTTCTCACAACCCCTCCCTTCACACTGCCTCCCCCATGGACCCTCCCCCTCACAGCCCCTCCCATCACACATAGAGGGACTTGTTTGCTGGACCCTGAGATTAAAAACCCAGGGGTGAGATTTCTGAGGATTTACTCCCTCAGCCCCCTCCCCCTCTCACTGCTCCCCTGAGTGTAGAGGAGCTGGGCTCAGGCAGCCAGTTTCATCCAGGTATTTCACAGCCCAGGCCCCCGAGGCTCATCTGACCATATTTACCAGTGACACTGAGCATGGGCGGCGGGTAGAAGAGGCTTCAGGGAGGCTGAGCCTCCCCAAACGGGGCAAAAAATGCTGGATGTGACTCACCTCCCTTGGAGGGGGGCTGGGCTGCTGCCTTTGGACAGAACCCCCCGAGGAGTGGGGGAGCCACCAGCACTGAGACCATGGCCCCGCCTGTGCTCTGCCCCCATGCCCTGCCCCCGCTCAGCCTCTTCTCCTGAGGACCCCCCCACCCACTGGGGCAAGCAAATCTTCCGCCCGATCAGTGCCGAGCCAGGTCTCTGTGCTGCAAATTATTCCAGTATCTGGGAAGGAAAGCACAGCAGCCCACACCTCCAGCTCTGATCGCTCTTTGCTGTCACTGGGATAGGAGGCAACAAGTCTATCACTGCTCAGTGTGTGGCGAATGTCTCTGTGTTCTCTGCCCTTCATGGTGGGGCGTTTCCCCATTGATCTTTTTTCTCGCTGGGAGGGGAAGGGGAGAGAGAAGAGGAGTTTTCTCCCTGTTTCATTCCTCTCCTTTTTCTGTTCCTCCCTTCCCTTCCAGGGTCCTCTCCCTTGCATTTCACGTTGTGCAGTGACCCCCTCCCCGCACCCAGGACTCTGGAGAATCTGGAGCAGCAAGATCCCATGTGATCTTTAGTGACCAAGGGACTTTTCCACCTTCCAGGAGATCCCAGCTTGGGACTAAAGGCAGCTCTGGCCTTTTCCTCTCTCCCTTCCTGGGGATCAAGATCATGAAGCCTCTTCCTTGCCTCCTGAGACTGAATTAATGTCCCATTTCTCACTATCCACTTGAAAGAAACAGATGTTTCTAACCCAGGTGAGTGGAGTTAATTCAGTTCTCAGCCGGAGTCCTTCACCCACATTCCTTAGGACAGTGGTTTTCACACTTTTTTTCTGGTGACTCAGTTGAAGAAAATTGTTGATGCCCATGATCCAATGGATCTGGGGATGAGGGGTTTGGGGTGTGGGAGGGGCTCAGGGCTGGGGCAGAGGATTGGGGTGTGGGGGTGAGGGCTGTGGGTTCAGGCTAGGAATGAGGGGTTCAGTGTGTGGGAGGGGGCTCTAGGCTGGGGCAGGGGCTTGGGGTGTGGGAGGGGGTTATGGATCTGGGCTGGGGGTGCAGGATTTGGGGTGGGGCAAGGGATGAGGGGTTTGGGGTGCAGGAAGGGGGTCCAGGTTGTGGGGGCTTAGGGCTGGAGCAGGGGAGTGGGGTACGGGGTTGGGGGTTACCACAGGTGGCTCCCAGTCAGCAGCGCAGCGGGAGTTCTAAGGCAGGCTTCCTGCCTGTCCCGGCACTGTGGACCATGCTGCACCCCAGAAGCAGCCAGCAGCAGGTCCGGCTCCCAGGCAGGCAAGCACTGTGGAGCTGGGGTGCAGGCACTGTGGAGCTGGGGTGCAGTGCGGTGTCAGAACAGGTAGGGACTAGCCTGCCTTAGCTGACCAGCACCATCGATGGGACTTTTAATGGCCTGGTCAGCGGTGCTTAAATATCTCTGGAGATATTTAAGAGTAGGTTAGATAAATGTCTATCAGGGATGGTCTAGACAGTATTTGGTCCTGCCATGCGGGCAGGGGACTGGACTCGATGACCTCTCAAGGTCCCTTCCAGTCCTAGAATCTATGAATCTATGAATCTATAAGGCTAGACCAGAATAGAGGAGATTTTCTTCCTGTTAAAATGTACTGGATTCACATCACTAAAAAAACCCTCCATCTTTATTTGGGTTTTAACCATCAGCCTTTCAGTTACCAGCTAAAGGTGTTAACCACAGACACAGGTAAAAGCCTACTGCCCAAATTTATCTAAGAAGCACCTACAGTGCTGTAACTGGCTAGTGCAGCAGGAAATACTCCTCTAGGTGTGAGTTCAGGCCTCACCCGGAGCACTGGTTTTCATTAGCCATGTAGCTTCCCCCACTTACTTTGTCTAATTCACATAGGAAGTGCCCTACTAGGGTGATGAGAATAAGTTCTAAACTCTGAAATGTGGAGGTTAGCCCATAGATTAGGATAAGGATGGGTTTGAAGAGAAAAAGCTCTAAGAGTATAAAATGAGACAGTCTCCAGGGGCAGTTATGGTACAACTCCTTAACAGAGAGCCATGTGTGGGAGGGGGTTTCACTTCCTTTGTTAAATGTACTGAGACGTATTTTACGATGAAGATAACACCATGGTTAACAGTTCACTGGGATGTCCTGCGTTAAAGAAAGAAAGGGACCTAAGGTTAACAGTCTGAAGTATTTGTGTTACCAACCCTGTCCTGGTCTAACCCCCCTTCAGTTCAGAGCAGGTTTGTACTTTGCTGGGTGGAACGCACAGACTCCTGGAGAGCAGTGGCAGCTGTTTCCATGGCAGAGAGCCTGGCCCTTAGGAGACTTTCTTGAGTTGCTATTTTGAAGCAATTCAATAAAATAATGGTGGAACTGCAATGTCCGGTCCAAAATTTCAGCCCCCCGGATGCAAAAATGCTATTTTAGGATCTAAACAGGAGGCTCCCAGCACTAGGACACCTGACCAGAGAGCTCAGTGGGGGGTGTAACAGCTGCTGACTCTGAGGGTCCTGGGCTAAATCCCCTTGCAGGTGGAAGCGTTTCGATTTATTTGATCGATAATGAGTAAGGTGAAGATTTAATCACAGGTATTTTTAGAAAAAAGTCATGGACAGGTCACGGGCAAGAAACAAAAAATCATTGCCCACGACCTATACCATAAATACCCCTCATTGAATCTTGAGGAGGGGAGCCCAGGGGATCTGCGACTCCAGCTATGGGGCAGGAGACCAGGGGGCCTGTGGCACCAGCTACCGAGGGAGAAGCCCTGGGGGCCTGCTGCCACTCCAGCTGCTGCCAAGGGGGGAGACACAGGGGGCCAGCCACTGCTCCGGCCATGCTGGGACCACTGCCGGGGGCCACTAAGCTGCGGCTGCTCTGGCCACCCTCAGAACTGCTGCTCAAGCAGGTCCCCAGGGCCAGCCGCATTGGCCACTGCTCGTGCGGTCCCCGGGGCCAGCTGCTTGTGCGACCCTGGAGTCAGCCACAGTGACCACTGCAGAAGTCAGAGAGGTTGCAGGAGGTCACAGAATCTGTCACTTCTGTGACCTCTGGGACAGACACGGATCCCTTACAATGAGACAAACTCCTCCCTGCTGTGACTGCAGTTCCTGGAAGAGAAGAGAACAGAAAGTGAAGAGGGAAGGAAAAAGAGAGACTCCCTGTCACCTCTCTCCCCTGCTCCCTCCCTCCTTGTATTCTGTAACCCCATCTCACTGGGTTCCCTCTGCTGGTACCATGGGGGTGACACTAGAGTTCTGGGGATTTGGGGGGAAGGGAAGGGGGCTCTTCACTTCTCAACATTTCACACAAATTTGTATTTGGGCTGAAATTTCTCCGGTGGGGCCTCTCAGTCAGAGCTGTAACCCCCCCTTTAGTTGGGGGGAGGTGTAAATTGCGGAGTAGGCAGATAAGTTGCTCACAAAGGGTCATATTGTTCTGGTGACTGGTTCTGACCTGGGTCACACATCCTCTGACACAGGATCATGTGCAGAACATGGAAGCTCTGGCTTTTCCTAAATGCTGTAGAGTGTGAGTTCCTGGGAAAGGGCAGGGGGAGAGGGAGCAAGTGGAGAAAGACAGAGACATTGGAGACAAGAAATGGGGGGAGAAGAAAGAGACAGAGAACACAGAGAGAGAATATATATGATTGAAGCAAAACAGGTGTCCCAACTTGATCTTGCTCATCACAGGTGTTCAAAGAGACGGGCAGCAGCAGGTTTTCCACAGTGTCAAGTCTGAACTTTGATTCTAGTAACGTGAGTTCAAATATCAAGGGGATCTCCACATACCTGATCTATTTCCCATCCCCATCCCTCTTTAGTATTTTTTTATTTTGAAGTGTTTGACTTAACTGTGATCTTCTCTTTCCCAAACTGCATTGCAATTTTGAGTTTATTTTTATTTTTCCTCCCTTTTGTTCATGTCATTATAATTGTAACAGCAAAGGAATCTGCAGGAACAAAAACTGACCCAAAACTTTATTTCTCCATCATGCAGGAACATCATGCAAACATCACATACAGCTGGAATCATAACACGGAAAGGAAGGGGATGGGAGATGCAGGTTTCCAAGTGTTCTGTCTTTTGCAGATGTCACATTCCAGCCCCTTGTGTGTCTCCATCCTGTATGACCTGCTGGGCTTTGACACATTTATTGTCTCATTCTATGGATAATGTGATTATAACATAATGTGAATGAAATTAAACCACTTCCAGACAAGAAAACAACAAATGAGGAAAATCACTATTGCATTGGCTGGGAATTGAATCCAGGTCAACTGCTTGGAAAGCAGCTATGCGCACCATTATACCACCAATGCATCCGGTGGGGAATGCCTTTCCTGCACATTATGGGTGCTATCAAAGGTGGTGACACATGACCATAGAACTACTAAGCAGGGTGGATGGGCTGGAGGCTGCCTGACAGCCAGGAGCAGAGTTAGGATCCCAGAGTGACTGAAAGTGGGCAAAGGTGAAAACAGATCTCATTGGGAGCTGGCCCCCCACCCAACCTGCCCCTAGGAGAGGGGAACTGAAGCTCAACTTCAATCATAGAAAAATCTTCCCTGAGAAGGAAGGGGAGCTCGTTTTAAAGCCAAGGTTTCTGTTTGTTCCTGCTACATACAGAGGGGCTGGATAGTGCTGAGTCCAGCCCCCAGACTCCAGGAGGATAAGGAACAAATTCAGGCTGCCAGTGACCTGCAGGAGGGAGATGATTTTTTGATAGTGATGGATGCCTTGTCCTAAAGGCCTTTGTCTGCCCCCTTCTAGTGACTGTTTGGTACAGGAATGCAGACCCCACTCCTAGGTCTCTCCTGGGGAAATAATGTTTCTGTGCAAAACACCAAAGCTTTTAACAGAAAGGAGGAAAAGGAAATGGCCACACGATGGGACCAGGACATAAGGAATGAAACACAAGATGTTTCTCCCATGTGCATTGACTTTTAACCTTGTTTGTTGTGGTGGTGTTGTATCAATGTTGGTCCCAGGACATGAGAGTCAAGGGGGGGGGGGGATGTCACATAATATCTTTTAAAGGACCAAGGGAGTGTTATTTACTCCTTCTCATAACACAAGAAGTAGGAGGGGTCTCCAAATGAAATGAATAGGCTGCAGGTTTGAAATGAACAAAAGGAAATATTTATTCACAGAACATAATGGCCATATTGGGTCAGACCCAAGGTCCATCAAGCCCAGTATCCTGTCCTCTGACAGTGGCCAAAGGCAAGTGCCCCAAAGGGAATGAGCAGACAGGTTATCATAAAGTGATCCATCCCGTCACCCAATCCCAGCTTCTGGCAAACAGAGGCTAGGGACATCATTCCTGCCCAGTTAACCTGGGGAACTCTTACTCTCACCTGCCTTGTCTCTCTTGGTCTCTGAAAATTGCTTTCTCTCAACTTCCTTTGGAGAGAAGTTAAGTTTTCACTTCGGGAAACTATCAGGCTGAAGCTATTGTATTGATTGTGACAGTAGAACTGAAGGATTATTTAATATTATAAATAAATGAGTCTAAACCTGAGCTTCCACTTTTCAAATTGTTTTTTTTTAACTCAGTTCCCAATTCTCTTCTAGAAAGGCCTCCAGAATGCCTGCCCACCTCAGAAGAAGTGGCAAGGAGAAAGCCCCCAGTACTGCTCTTAGTCCCATGTGGATTGTTCAATGGCAAGTGGAGTTGGTTTCTTTGGTGTTGAGAAAGCTGACAGGAAAGGCACCAGATCTCCCCGTTTCTCCCAGCACACCCCTGGCTCCTTTCCTGCCCCAGTCATTTGAGTAAGAGGGTCCTACATGCCCTTAGCCAAAAGTCTTTCAAAGCCTTCTTAGCACAGTTGGCAGTGTGTTAGTGTCATAATCTGAATGTCCTGACTTCAAACTTCAGAGAGAACAGAACTTTGCTCCCTGCTTCAGCTTTTTCTAAAGGAAATCCCAGAGAAAAGAGATAGGAGCAAACTGATTTCTGGACACCCTCCCATCCATCTAACACACACAAACAGACTTTTCTAAGACATTAACTCTTCCTTCTCTTTTATGACTCTTTAATGCAGCTGAAAATACCAGTTCCCAGAAGTCCCTTCCCACAGAGAACAGAACCACAGAGCAACGACAAAGCTGGGGACTGCCAGGTTGTCGTGGGAGAGTAGTTAAGGGGATGCACTAAAAGTCCAGCAGAGTCATCCCCCTCCTCTGCACCCACAAGCAGCTTTGAATCTTGATGACTGTGATGCTGAGTTTCCACTGCCTCAGCATCCTTGATCCCCACTGGAGGCCAGTGTAGAGTCCTTAGATCCCTGTTCATATTTCAGACCCCAGCCAGTGCAGCATCCCTGCCCAGCAACTCACCATCTGTCCCAGGTGAACTAGCTGGTGGGCTGCATCCACAGGCAGATAGCTTATACCGCTCCCCTCAGAGCAGCAGCCGCAGCTGTTGGCAGCTAATCCCCACCTAAGGCTTTGGGGAAGGAGCTGGGGATCACTAGTTATTTCTTCCATACAAGTCTCACTGTGTATGAACACATTTCTCTTTAAAACTGATTTAAATTTAGAGCCCCTCCCCCCATTTCGGCTTTTAAGTGCCTCATTCCTGTACATAAAACATAAGAACACCCAGACTGGGTCAGATGAATGGTTCATCTAGCCCAGTGTCCTGTCTTCCAACAGTGGTCAATGACAGGTACTTCACAGGGAATGAACAGAACAGGTAATCATCAAGTGACCCATCCCCTGTTGCCTGCTCAAAGCAGGACCAATCCCCAACTACATTGACATTCCCAGCATCTGTACAGATGTGAACACAAAGAAACATTTGGGGACCACTTACAGCTACTTAGAATCATAGAAGATTAGGGTCAGAAGAGACCTCAGGAGGTCATCTAGTCCAAACCCCTGCTCAAAGCAGGACTAACCCCAACTAAAAAATCCCAGCCAGGACTTTGTCAAGCTGGGTCTTAAAAACCGCTAAGGATGGAGATTCCACCACCAACCTAGGTAACCCATTCCAGTGCTTCTCCATCCTCCTAGTGAAATAGTTTTTCCTAATATCCAACCTAGACCTTCCCCACTACAACTTGAGACCATTGCTTCTTGTTCTGTCATATGCCACCACTGAGAACAGCCTAGCTCCATCCTCTTTGGAACCCCCTTTCAGGTAATTGAAGGCTGCTATCAAATCCCCCTGCCCACTCTTCTCTTCTGCAGATTAAGTCCAGTTCCCTCAGCCTCTTCACATAAGTCATGTGCCCCAGACCACTGATCATTTTTGTTGCCCTGTGCTGGACTCTCTCTAATTTAATCACATCCTTTCTGTAGTGGGGTGCTCAAAACTGGATGCAGTACTCCAGATGTGGCCTCACCAGTTCCAAATAGAGGGGAATAATCACTTCCCTCGATCTGCGGGCAACACTCCTATAATGCAGCCCCGTATGCCATTAGCCTTCTTGGCAACAAAGGCACACTGCGAGCTCATATCCAGCTTCTCATCCACTGTAATCCCCAGGTCCTTTTCTGAAGAACTGCCGCTTAGCCAGTGGATCTGCAACCTGTTGTGGTGCATGGGATTCTTCCCTTCTCAGTGCAGGATTCTGCACTTGTCCTTGTTGAACCTCATCAGGCTTCTTTTGGCCCAATCCTCCAATTTGTCTAGGTCACACTGCACCCAATCCCTACCCTCCAGCGCTTGGATTCTTTACATGCTTTCAAAGGCAGAGAGCAGATGTTCCATTATTTCATAGGGCAGAGTTTTAGGGCAATTTTATTCAGAGAACTATGCTATAGGGTGCTTTCCCTGTGTGTATCTGACAGGTGGATCAACATAGATGCACATAGTGACCCTTTTCAGGGTGCTGAGGGTTGTGAGTCTCCTTGTTGCCACCTGCCACTCGTAAGAGGGACTTTTGTATTTGGCAGCTGGATGTTTGCAACCAAACTCACCCAACCTGTCAGGCACTCAAGCACCCTCCTCTGACCCACAGCAGCCCAGCCAGTTGACAGCAGAGGCCCCCTAACCCCTGAGTTCCTTCAGTGTGTCCCCCTCTTGGGTCCAGCCCTGATCCTTAGATACTCAGAGAAATCCCAGATCCTCTCTTCCCAAAGCAATGGTATATCCCAGGTTACCAGTTTTACTATTGACCACTGCTACTGTATCACACACAGCACTTGAGTACAGTTATTAAACAAATGGAAATTTATTTAACAAAGGAGAGAGATTTAAACAGAAACAAAATGTGACTGATGGAAACCAACCGTTACCAACTAAACAAAATCACAAAATGCAACCTACACTTTTTAATAGTTACCTTTCCTATCTAAGTAGATTCTCACCTCACACTTCAGTCTATTGCAGTGATTGGTAGTCCCTAGGAGCCACGGTCCTGCCTTTCATGAAGAACCACTCGTCGTTAGTGTTAGCCAGAATCGCAATAGTTAAATCAAAAAGGGAAAAGATAAAAGCCTTACTCGATAATTATTGTGGTTTTGAAGGGCTATGCCTTTCTTGAATGTTTTATTATGTTTTTATTTGTTTTCCTATCTTTATGTTAATTGATTTAATGGAAGAGTTAGAAGATGGATTTAAAGGGAGGATGGTGATTAAAGGGGAAAGTAGGAAGTAGATGTAAAGGTAGAAGAAATAGAGAATAAGAGTGTTTGTGTGAATATATGCATGGGAAAATAGGAGATGAAAGAGGTACCAGTGCCAGCCTGAGCATTATAGCTTCTCGCATCGTTGGGCCGAAGAATGTGCAAGGCGAAGGTGACCGGATGACCCCAAAGGGCAAGCCGGAACCCCCGCTGTTATCACCGGACAAGACGGCCAAATGGCTGAAGAACAAAGATACACAAGATAACCCCCCCCCCCCCAGGCGTCATGGAGGTGCTACATGCTGATTGATTATCTTATCAAAGGTTACAGCTGCATGACAAAGCGTCCTCCATAGGTTTGCATGGGAGAAAATCTCTATAAGAACTGAGTAAAAATAACAAGATGTTGAATCTGGCTCTGCTACCATCCTCCAGGAGCATCTGATGTGCATCGGACAAAGGCTCGGCTCCACCCTCGTGTCCAGGCTACCTGGCCAGTAACTTGGCATGAGCAACTCTTAGATTGGTAACTATAACAACCTCGCAGAACTCTTAGGAATGAATGCATGTGTGGGTGTGTCTAATGATGGGTTATAACTAGAAATAAGTAATTTGGTATTGTGTTGCTTTTCTTGCCTGTATTTGCAATAAATGTGGTTCTTTGCCATGTCCCTCTTATAAGATTCTGCTAGTTTTTATTTAAGTTGGTACAACATTAGGGATTTTTTTGGTGAATGGATCCAGAACGTTTTTCTCCAACCTGTCATAAATGGAATCAGTCTTTTGTCTTTATTAACAGAAAGGATGATCTCCTCATTGTCATATCGTTCTGTTCACTTTCACAGGGTTCAAATGTCTATAGTTAGTCTTTGATAGTTTTCTGTTGTTTTTTCTGGGTTGGTGCAATGGTTGACAATGGAGCAATACATCATATAACTGGTTAGCAAGGGCGGGGTGACAATTCCCTCCCGCTGGAATGGGCCGTCCCCACCAAGACCTATGATTGGGGTGACTCACTTTCATGACAATACCATATGGACATAATTTTCCATGTACTTACATTAGTCCTTCAGTATGATTCATACACGCCTCTCGCAGTGATTAGGAGTAACAATAATTTACAGTTTTTCAGTAGATCTCACTGCTAAGCTTCCTGGATAAATATAATAAAATCAGTGTATTCGTGTGATGAGTTGTCAGGTCTGAGACAGGAGTTTCTTGTGAATTACTCTGACTCCTTTGCCAATTGGCACCAATGAGCTCTTGTCACAGATGCACTGAACACACCCTGTTATAATAGAAAGGCCAGCACAAAAAACAGAGAAAGGAACAATAAGCTACTAAAATGTCAACGGTTGGAACTCTCCATTTCTCTCAGTCTTTGCATTGAAGGGCACTAAGAGCTGTAGCTAGTGTTGAGGAACTAGGCGATCGGATAGCTGGCTCAGCCCTCCATATTAGTAGCTTTCTCACCTACAGGGAGATGGGTCAAGATCAGAATTGATGTCATGACTTGATTCCCAATCTGTCTAAGTGGGCAAAACGTTTTACAACTTGTCTTGTGTAGTTTTCCTTTTAATAGAAATTGACTTTGAAGCTAAGCAAACAAAATTCTATTTGAAACACAAAAAATTAAAATATATCCTGGGTCAATATTCTCTTAGGGTATGTCTACACTACGAGGCTAGTTCGATTTCTCTTAAATCGAAAATGTAGAATCGATATTGCAAAGTCGAACGTGTGTGTCCACACTAAGGACAGTAATTCGACTTTGTGAGTCCACACTAATGGGGAAAGCGTCGACATTGGAAGCGGTGCACTGTGGGCAGCTATCCCACAGTTCCCGCAGTCCCCGCTGCCCATTGGAATTCTGGGTCGAGCCGCCAATGCCTTCTGGGTAAAAAAAAAGGGTCGAGGGTGCTTTTGGGTAATTGTCGTCATCCGTCCGTCACTACCGCCCTCCCTCCCTGAAAGCGCCGGCGGGAAATCAGTTCGCGCAATTTTCCGGTCAGTGACAGCACGGACGCCACAGCACTGCGAGCATGGAGCACGCTGCGACCATCGCTGCAGTTGTGGCCGTTGTCAACGCCTCGCAGGTTATCATCCACCTTTACCAGAGGCAGATGCAGATAAACCAGGCGAGGAGGCTACGGCACCGCGGTGAGGGCCTGAAGTCTGAGAGTGGCACAGACCTGTCACAAAGCACGGGACCCAGCGCCGAGGACATCACGGTGACAATGGGTCATGTGGATGTTGTGGAACGGCGATTCTGGGCACGGGAAACAAGCACGGGCTGGTGGGACCGCATAGTGCTGCAGGTCTGGGACGAATCCCAGTGGCTGCGAAACTTTCGCATGCGGAAGGGGACTTTCCTTGAACTTTGTGAGTTGCTGTCCCCTGCTCTGAAGCGCAATGACACCCGGATGCGAGCAGCCCTGACTGTCCAGAAGCGAGTGGCCATAGCCCTCTGGAAGCTTGCAACGCCGGACAGCTACCGGTCTGTCGCGAACCACTTTGGCGTGGGCAAATCTACTGTGGGGGTTGTTGTGATGCAAGTAGCCAACGCAATCGTTAAGGTACTGCTCTCAAAGGTAGTGACCCTGGGAAACGTGGAGGTCATCATAGATGGCTTCGCCGCGATGGGATTCCCAAACTGCGGTGGGGCTATAGATGGAACTCACATCCCTATCCTGGGACCGGAGCACCAGGCCAGCCAGTACATTAACAGAAAGGGCTACTTTTCAATGGTGCTGCAAGCACTGGTGGACCATCGGGGACGTTTTACAAACATCAACGTCGGATGGCCGGGCAAGGTTCATGACGCTCGCGTCTTCAGGAACTCTGGTCTGTTTAGACGGCTGCAGGAAGGTATTTACTTCACGGACCACAAAATAAGTCTTGGGGATGTGGAGATGCCTTCAGTGATCCTTGGGGACCCAGCCTACCCGCTAATGCCCTGGCTCATGAAGCCCTATACTGGCGCCCTGGACACTGAAAAACAACTGTTCAACTACCGGCTGAGCAAGTGCAGAATGGTGGTGGAGTGTGCTTTTGGCCGTCTCAAGGGGAGATGGAGAAGCTTACTGACTCGCTGTGATCTCAGCGAAACCAATATCACCATTGTTATAGCAGCTTGCTGTGTGCTCCACAATCTCTGAGAGAGCAAGGGGGAGACCTTTATGGCGGGGTGGGAGGTTGAGGCAAATAGCCTGGCATCTGATTACGCCCAGCAAGACAGCCGGGCGATTAGAAGAGCCCAGCGGGACGCGCTGTGCATCCGGGAGGCTTTGAAAGCTAGGTTCCACAGTGAGCAGGGTAACCTGTGACTTTTAAGTTTCTGTACAGAGAAGCTGAACCTGCCACCGTTTCTTTACCCAGTTAATGTTGACTATCCTCTCCAGTTACAGACCCCCTCCACCCCCTTCCAAAAAAATAAAATCAGTTTTATTTTGTTAATGAACACCGTTGTCTTTATTACTGTTTTCGCGGGAATGTTTTAAACCTGGGACGCAGACTGTGGTGGGGAGCGGGTGTAGTGTACTGATGCAAATGATCCTTCTAAACTCCAGGAATGACAGGATTCGCAGTGGCGGACTGGTTGTTTCAACGGACCCTGCCAGCCCTCCTGAGCGGGACTGCATGTATGTGGGGGCTATGTGACTTTATGGCAGGGGGAGGAGGGTTACAGATCCCCTCCTGCGTGGCTCTGTGATCCAGGACAAGGACCGCTACATAAGATCTGTAACTGCCCTCCCCCACCACAAAGTCACAGAGCAACCCCCCCGCCCCGCAAAGAACATGAAAACCACCTCCCAGACTGACCAGGGTAACTAGTCACTGCACTGTGTATGTGCCCTGCTGCTGGACCTGCCCCCGCCTCTGTACCCTGCTAAAGGTGACTGTCCTGTCCAATTACCAGGGCCCTTCCCCCCCTTCAGACAGACTCTCCCTCAAAAGAACATGATTGAAACAGTAATGAACAGAAACGTATTTTTTATAAACAACCACACATGAAACTGGGGGGTGAAACTTGGACGGGGGCTTGGGTGAGGCGGGCAGGAAAGGACTTTTCAAATTTTGGGGAATGACAGCCTTCTGGTGCTTGAGCAGTCTGCAGGGGTCGAGTGAAAGTTTTCACGGACTCTGCCGCCCCTCCTTCTTTGGACTTTGGGCGAGGGGGGTATGGGACTTGGTGGCGGGGGAGTGCGGTTACTGATAGACTGCAGCGGGGCTCTGTCCTCCTGCCTCCGTTCCTGCAGAACATCAACAAGGCGCCGGAGCGTGTCCGTTTGCTCCCTCAGGAGTCCAAGCAGCGTTTGAGTCGCCTGCTGGTCTTCCTGCCGCCACCTCTCCTCACGTTCCTGGATACAGGCCTGGATCAGAATCTCTGTTAGTTACCAGAGCTGGAGTTTCTATTCAAAAAGAGCTACTTTTCTGCAGCTATTAGATTTCCAACACTGATTTAATTGTATACACATTTTAAGCAACTACAAAGGATAAATTAAACAAAACCCACACTTCTATTTCCTCAACATCTGTGCCATGAAGGGCAGCAGCTCCCATACCATAGGATTAGCTAGTAAAGACCTTTATGGGGCCTGGGTTACAAATGCTTTGGGAACCAAATACATGGACATTTTGCCAAGTTCAAAACCACTTACCATGGAATACTTTCCCCAGATCATCTGAGACAATACTGACTTCAACAATTGCAAAGACAACTAAGACCACTTCATCACGACACTTGGAGAAGTGGACGGATAGAATGTGATGAAGATAAACTCTGCATAGCTCAGACAAAAGGTAACAGTTCTGCTGTTATGGGGAAGGAAGGAATCTCTGAGTCACCCCATCTCCTTCCAGTGTCACAGAGGCTGAAATGATACTTTTTCCTGCCCCTGCTCCTCTTTATTTAAATAATATAATTTGAAAAGTTCCCAATATAACTGCTCTTCAGCACAACCTAGAGCAACGTGAGAAAAACTGGCAATGATACGATCTGTATCATTGCTTACTCTAACAATAATGTTGCAACAGGAGGAATGGTATAAACGTGATGCTCCCTGGCTCCTGATAGGAAGGGCACACTCGAATTACTTATGGGACAATGGAGCTGATAGAAAGGACAAATGGGTCCACCTCAAAACAGGGCAAACTGCAAAAGGTCAAAATGGGCCCCTCATCTGGACAAGTTGAGGGATAACGGTGCTGCAAACTGTTGAAACAGCTTTAAAAGTTACTGTGTGGGAATCAGCCAAAGTATTACAGAAAAAAAAAATTATTGATAGCCCTAAAGGTTTTTATCGTCTTGATCTCCCTTGCAGATTCTCTGATGGCTAACATGGGCTGAGTGCTAAGAGAAGGTTTTCCCGCACTCACTGCATTCGTAGGGCCTCCCCCTCTGTGGATTCTCTGATGCCGAATAAGGTGCGAGCTTTGATTGAAGGTTTTTGCACACTCATGGCATTCATAGGGCCTCTCCCCTGTGTGGATTCTCTGATGGTTAGAAAGGGCTGAGCTGTTAGTGAAGTTTTTCCCACACTCACTGCATTCATAGGGCCTCTCCCCTGTGTGGATTCTCTGATGGTTAGAAAGGGCAGAGCTGTTAGTGAAGTTTTTCCCGCAATCACTGCATTGATAGGGCCTCTCCCCTGTGTGGATTCTCTGATGTTTGGAAAGGTCTGAGCTGCTAGTGAAGCTTTTCCCACAATCACTGCACTGATAGGGCCTCTCCCCTGTGTGGATTCTCTGATGCATAATAAGGTGCGATCTGTGAGTGAAGTTTTTCCCACACTCATTGCATTCATAGGGCCTCTCCCCTGTGTGGATTCTCTGATGCCCAATAAGGTGTGAACTGTAATTGAAGCTTTTCCCACAGTCACTGCATTCATAGGGCCTCTCCCCTCTGTGGATTCTCTGATGTTTAGAAAGGGCTGATCTGTGAGTGAAGTTTTTCCCACACTCATGGCATTCATAGGGCCTCTCCCCTGTGTGGATTCTCTGATGCCCAATAAGGTGCGAACTGTAATTGAAGCTTTTCCCACAGTCACTGCATTCATAGGGCCTCTCCCCTCTGTGGATTCTCTGATGCTCAAAAAGGCCTGATCTGTGAGTGAAGTTTTTCCCACACTCACTGCATTCATAGGCCCTCTCCCCTGTGTGGATTCTCTGATGCCTACTAAGGTTTGAGCTGTTAGTGAAGTTTTTCCCACACTCACTACATTCATAGGGCCTCTCCTCTGTGTGGATTCTCTGATGACTAATAAGGTTCGAGCTGCGATTGAAGGTTTTCCCACACTCACTGCATTCATAGGGCCTCTCCCCTGTGTGGATTCTCTGATGACTAATAAGGTGCGAGTCGTGATTGAAGGTTTTCCCACACTCACAGCATTCATAGGGCCTCTCCCCCGTGTGGATTCTTTGATGACTAATAAGGTGCGAGCTGCGATTGAAGGTTTTCCCACACTCAATGCATTCATAGGGCCTCTCTCCTGTGTGGATTCTCTGATGCTTTATAAGGGTTGAGTAGTCACATAAGTTTTTTCCACACTCAGTGCATATATTTTTTCTTTTTCCCCTGAGGATTTCCTGCTGTATTGTGGTTTCTTTGAAATCCTTCTGAGTTCCTCGACAGGAAATAAATTTACCCACTTTCTCCCCTAGCTGGTTTCCCTGCTCTCTTTCTGGTCTGTGCTGAATCTCACAGGATTTTTCCTGCTCATGACTCCTGGACACATTCCTTTCCGCTCTGTGTTTATCCACTTGCTCAACATTTTCCTGCTGAGAATTCTGCTCCTCTTTTTCACATACCATTGCATCACCTGCTGTGATAGAGACAGAAACCTCAAACAGGGATGGAAAGGGGAAGACCAAATCAAAACAAGAGCTGGAGAGACGTCAAATAAAAATCAGGAACTGAACTCCCCCAAACTCTTCTCCCAAATAGTAGAGAGGAGGGGATCAATTCGGCCTTCACATCCCATCCAAATTCACAGGGGGAAAGAAGGAAGCCACGGCCTGGCGTCTGCTAGAATCTACAGGAAGCCATGAGCTATAGTTACCCTGAGGATATGACCTCTGGTAGCGACAATAATGAACTGAGAGACCTCCCAAGGGATTTGTAGGGGATCCCAGATGTTTCCTTCAGACATTTACAGATTCTGTGTTGGTTTATGTTTCCTCACCTATGCAGGGAGCTCTCAGGATCTCTCTTTCCTCTGAACCCTGGAGGTCTGAGACCCATGACTCTCCCCCTTGTTCCAGCTGGGACATCACATCAGGTTTGGAAACTGGAAACTCTGCTCAGATGAAAGAAAACAAAGGAGTTCAGTTGTTTTCATAAGATTTGGTCATAAAAAACATTCTATTAATTTATCTTCAGTACTTAGTGTGACCTGGTGTGCCTGCGGTAGTCCTCACTGAAAATGCCAAGGTCAGGGCAGGCTGAAAAAGGGAGAGCAGATGCTCCAAAAGCTAGTGGTTAACACTGAAGTTAAACTCAATGACCAGTCACAAACTGTGCTCCTGGTCCCCCACACTGGTTATCGAGAAGCTGAAAATAGAAATCACACAGCCCCCTTTATTGCATTCCAGTTCTCTGACTCCCAATCAGCACCTAGGTCCAGTACAGTGAGAGGTTATTTAAAAACTCTGCGCACATAGACAAAATGTTCTTCTGACCCCAAAGGGTCAGCCACATTGCCAGGTCAGTACAGATTTGGATATTACCAAAAATTCCATCCTTCCAGCCAATGCTTTAGCATCTAAATTCCATCCTTCCAGCCTGTCTCAGCATATGTGAGAGAAACATTTGCTTTGAATCCGTTTTAGCTTGTTAACTCTGACTTTCATGCCTTATTACCCGTAGTCACTGAAAACCCCTCTCCAGAGAGCCCCCCTTTGTGCCTCCAGAAACAGCTCCCCTCCCCACTGCCTTCCCTGCTCCCGAGCTCTGTACAATCTTCCCCTTTGACTTCCCCCTCCCGCCCCCAGCTCATTGGCCAGGAGGCTCCCAGACTGTTGGCCACCAAGGCCAATGGGAGCTGCACCTGAGGCAGGGGGCCTGCTTGCAGATGCAGACCTGCCTGGCTGTGCCTCCACTGCACAGGGAGGGGGAGCCACAGGTGAGCAAACCCCGGTCATCATCATCACAGGCACAGCAATTCTCTGGATATTTAATTTCATTGAGGCAAGTAATTTAATCTACTCTTCCTTTCCAGACAGTTTGTGGCTTTTCCTGTAAGAAAATGTACAATTTCTTTGCAAAGAAGTCCAGTTATAGTTTTTCACCTGAGAAGTATATTTTTTGGTTGTTCATAAGCTCATTTATTTTGTTAACTCAGTTTCATAGGGAATTTTAAAAGTCACTTGAATTGTAACTGTTTTTTTCCATTGGTCCAAAAACACATGGAAGATGTGCAGATTTTTATTTCTGTGGGCCAAACCACCCTATGTAGAAATGTAAATGCCAGAGCTAGAAAAGCTCTGCAAGGGCATGGGTCCCTCAGGAAATTGTCCTCAAGTCATTCATTCTTCTGGGCATTCCATTCTATCGTTCCCTCTTACAATGACAGAGATCAGTGTCTCCACCCACAGGGGAGATGCAGAAGACTGGGCCAACCCTGCAGCCACTCTGCCTCTACCCTTGTTCTCTGTCTGCTCCCTCTACCAGCCCCTTTCGTCTCCCTGGGATTCCCCCTACCATTACTCCCTCTAGGTCTTCTTTCTCTGGAGCTTCTCATGAAGTAAAGTTGTCATTACAGGTTCTTATCTCTGTAATGTATTCAATTTTGATGTATTTATTAAGTGTTAATTAATGCACTATGGGACTCCCCCTTCAGCCCTCTGTATAAATTGATCCTCTTCTTTCCATATGTTTTGCCCATAGGGTTTTCTGCAGCCCTAGGGCAGCCAGCAATAACACCTGCGCCTTTGCAATGGGCTGAAGGAAGGGGATCATGATATCCCTATTTATGTGATTTTCAAGAAGTGTTATCATTACTCAGGGTACCAAATGTGTTTAAATGATATAAGTGCCTTGTAAAATCCCAAAGCAAGCTCATTTTCATTTCTCATATAATAATCTCATATACAGTATACACACATTTTTCATTAATTATATGAGTTGATTTTATTATTATTAACTAGGTTACTGTTTTTTTTTTCAGTGTGGAAAATTGTGTGCTATTTTACCGGTTGAATGACTGAATGACATAATACCCCCTACCTCCCCCAATGTCCACTAAGTCCAATAAATTTGTCAAGTGTCCATCACGCAACATGGTGGTGCCTAGCCCGGTCCCATTGTTCAGGGGGACAAGGGGTCCAGGGCAGCCTGGGGAGATAGTGGGGAGCCTGGCACTGGCAGCAGCAAGTGACCTGGTCCCAGCCCGCTCTGCTCCACCCCACCAGCTCCCAGCATTGCTCAGGGGCGGAGGTTTGGGGGAAGGGGTGGAGTGGGGGTGGGGGGGAAGGGGGGGGTGGGGCATGCAGGGGCTGGGTTGCTCGCTGGTGCCAGGCTCCCCGCTAAGCCCCCAAGCTGCCCTGGACCCTGTGTCCCCCTAAAGCACAAGCCCCCCCAAAGCGCAGGGTCCAGGGTGGTTGCCCCCATCCGTCCTATGGCTGGGATAGCTCTGCTTGGGCACCACCAAAAATTATACAAACCTGCCGCCTCTGGTTGGATAGGGGGGTGGGATTCCGGGGTGGGCAGGGGTCTCTGGAGGGGGCGGTCAGGGAGCAGGGATGTTGGATAGGCGTGGGAGTCCTGGGGGTCTGTCAGGGGGTGGGGGGGTGAATAGGGGGCAGGGCCTTCCCTACCTGGCCCTCCATATAATTTTGCAACTCCGATGTGGCCCTCGGGCCAAAAAGTTTGCCCACCCATGCCCTAATGTCTCAAAAAAAATTGGCTTTGCGTTTTAATTTAAATTTAATCGCATGATACACTCTATATAGAAAGCCCGCATTTGCTCGCAGCATGCATCCCCACTACTGCGGCGCCGCATTACCATTGGTCCTCCCCTCCCCCTACGACTGCTATTCTAGAAAATTCTTTGACCTATATAAACGGCCGCACCAGGCATGCCCAGCGCAGTGTCTACAGTGTTTGTCATCTTTGTCGCATGTACTCTACTGAAATAGCATAACAAGCCCGTGGCTTTATGTTTTAATTCAATCGTATTATACTCCCTCTTAATTTTAGAATATGGATCAGTTCATTGTTAAGATAAGAAAAGGAGCAGACAAACTGAATTATAATGAATGTGCTGATAGTAGTGCAAATACCTCGGACTCCTCAGTTAAGAACTTACATGAAGATAATGCTGCCACCAGTTCCAGTCTGTGCAATAAACTGAGTAATGACCAACAGAAACAGACTGTCTCTTAGTTCAGGTCAGTGTAGTTCCTATTCAAAGCCATCAAACATTCCATCTGATAACCTGGTCTGTGATATTCCAAACAATAGATTTGAACACCAGTCTCGATTATCTAGAGGTCCTTATCAGCCTACATTGAACATGTTTCCTAGAAGTAAAATAGGGAATAAACAAAGAAGTTTTCAGTCCGATTGGTATGAAAAGTATAGATGGTTAGAATATAGCTCATCAAAGGATGCAGCATTTTGCTTTTACTGCCGTTTCTTCTCCTCTAATGATGCAGCAAACAAAGGTCACACTGATCCAGCAATTATTGATAAGGGATTCAAAAACTGGCATAGGGCTAATGAATGTTTTAAAAACCACCAACTGTCAAAATCTCATGTGTTGAGCTGTTCTTCATGGTCAAGTTTTAATGAAGGGACACCTATTGATGTATTGTTGGATGAGGGCAAGCAGGCTTATCTATCTAAACAAGAAGAACGGTGCCATAACCGAAGTGTAATGGAGCGACCGATTGACATTGTTCTGTGTTTGGCAAAAGGTGGGAGACCATTCAGGGGTCACAATGAAAAAGCTGACAGTTTTGAGAAAGGTTTATTTCTAAATCTTGTCAATATGCTCCAAAAATATGATCCCGTAATGGCAAAGCATGTGCAAAAATCTCCTCAAAATGCTACCTATCTGAGTAATCGCATCCAAAATGATTTGACACAAAATGACACAAGGTTGTGCAACAAAAGATTGTGTCTTCGGTAAATGGAAAAATGGTCTCAATAATTGCTGACGACACTACTGACTGTGGACACCATGAACAGATGTCCATTGTGGTGCGGTATTTTGACAATGAAAAACATAGTCCAGTTGAACATTTTGTGTCTGTTCAGAGACTATTAACAATTGATGCTCAGTCTAAATGACCTCCTTGGCATTCTTAAAATTGACTGGTCATCAGTGATGTCTATCTGTTTTCATGGCGCATCTACTATGTCTGGATGTACTGCGGGAGTTCAAATGAAATGTAAAGAAAGAAACAGTGAAATACTCTATGTACACTGCTATGCGCAGTGCTTGAACCTCATCCTAGTAGATGCATGCACTTCAAGTAAACAAAACAGAACCGTCTTTGATTTTTTTGGTGTTATTCAGACTCTTTATGCCTTCATGGAGGGGAGTCCTGTGCAACATGCAGTAATGGAGAAGATTTCACAAGAAGTAGGATCCCAGTTGAAGACTTTGAAGTCCCTGTCAAACACAAGATGGGCATGCAGAGCAGAAGCAGTGGCTGCTGTAAAACAAAACTACTCCATCATTTTACAAGTTTTACAAGAGATTATCGAAAGAACTCGCTTTGCTAATGCTAAAATAAAAGCCAGGGGCTTTATCCATGAACTAAATTCATTCAAGTTCATCTTTGCCCTTCACATGATGCACCCTATTCTCCAGATGGTGGTAAAAGTGAGTAAGGCTCTTCAAGCTCCAGATCTCAACTTACTTACTGCAATGACAAGGGTGAAAAGCTTGCGTAACTCTTTGGCTGCGATGTGAAGTGGCCCAGAATATTTTCAATGACAGTGTGAAAATGTGTGTAGAGAATGATATATCGATTCCCCCAGTTAAGAAGAGAAAAATGTCTACTCGTATTGATGACGCGTTTGAGTCCCAGCATCACTTTGATACAAAAGAGGAGCAGGAGAGAATAACTTCATTTTACCCACTCCTAGACTCAATGATTACTGGCATTGACCAGCAATTTGAACAGGACACTTGTAAAATTGTGACTGCAATGGGAAAACTGCTGAGCTTAGACATTGGGCAGGGACGATATGAGAATCATTGCCAACAAATTTAAAGTGTCCTTGGATGAGTTGGAAGCTGAAGTCGGATTGCTTCGGGGTTATGACGGATCTGTTCCTAAAGGTAGCACTACGAACACCACCAGAGAGTGGCTTGATTGGCTAAAGGAATCGGATCGGTCTGCCATGTTCCAGGCCTTTTACAAATCTATTCAGTGCTTTGCAGTCTTACCTGTTACAAGTTGTTCATGTGAAAGAGCCTTTTTGAAACTAGCACATGTAAAAAACAAACTAAGAAGTACAAAGTCCCAACCGCGCCTCGACTCACTCATGATTTTCTACATTGAACAAGAATTGGCTTCATCAGTTAATTACAATGATGTGATTGAGGAATTTAAGTCCATAACACCTGGTGAGCGATGTCTCAGTCTCTAGGAAAGGAAGATGAAGAAACCTTAATCTGTTTTGGTCAATTTGGGTTAGCTCATTATCTGGTTAAAGGGGGGAGGGATAGCTCAGTGGTTTGAGCATTGGCCTGCTAAACCCAGGGTTGTGAGCTCAATCCTTGAGAGGGCCACTTAGGGATCTGGGGCAAAATCAGTACTTGGTTCTGCTAGTAAAGGCAGGGGGCTGGACTTGATGACCTTTCAGGGTCCCATCCAGTTCTAGGAGATAGGATATCTCCATATATTATTCCAAAGAGGATGGAGCTTGGCTGTTCTCAGTGGTGGCAGATGACAAAACAAGGAGCAATGGTCTCAAGTTGCAGTGGGGGAGGTCTAGGTTGGATATTAGGGAAAAACTTTTTCACTAGGAGGGTGGTGAAGCACTGGAATGCGTTACCTAGGGAGGTGGTGGAGTCTCCTTCTTTGGAGGTTTTTAAGGCCCGGCTTGACAAACCCTGGCTGGGATGATTTAGTTGGGAATTGGTCCTGCTTTGAGCAGGGGGTTGGACTAGATGACCTCCTGAGGTCCCTTCCAACCCTGATATTCTATGATTCTATAATTCTATGATCATGAAAATTGACTGTATCTTTGTATACGCCTGGTTATCACTACAGCAAAAATTTGGTATTTTGTGTCTCATTTTTTAAGTTTGTATTTTTTAAGTAAAGTTTAGTTGTTAATTAAAAAAAAAAGTTTAGTTAAGTTTTAGTTTCTTTAGTTTGTTTGATGAATAAAAATAATGTCCCTTATGACTGAGTATTCAATAAATGTTCGCCTTTAAAAAAAAAAAAAAAAATTCCCTGCGTGCACACCCTAATGAAATGTGCTGCGCACACCCATGCACCCCAACCTGGGGAACTGAGGGGACACAGCTGTTCAACAGTCCAGATTGCACTGTGGTTAATGTCACAGACACACAATTTCCAAGAGGCTCCTAAAACACAGAGAAAGTAAATCCATGTCCCAGAAATCGAAGACTCCAGACGGAGGGCAAGTCTCCCTGGCACTGCTTCTTGCTCAGAGGAGGTCCAGAGACAAAGAGAGAATCCTGGGGAAGCTGGGAACTGTAAGCATGGGCTGGTGAGGTTCGGTGGAGAAAGGGAACAGGAAGAGCAGGTATATTACTAAATGAAGGATATCAGCAGTACTAGATGTCAGGATAACACATATTGCAGCCCATTGGAAAACATAATCCCAAATACATATATAAAATGATGGGGTCTAAATTAATTGTTTCCACTCAAGAGAGGGATCTTGGAGTCACTGTGGATAGTTCTCTGAAAACATCCACTCAAGGTGCAGAGGCAATCAAAAAGCAAACAGAATGTTGGGAATCACTGAGAAAGAGATAGATAATAAGACAGAAAATATCATATTGCCTCTATATAAATCCATGGTACGCCCACATCTTGAATAGTGCGTGCAGATGTGGTCGCCCCATTTCAAAAAAAGATGTATTGGAATAGGAAACGGTCCAGAAAAGGGCAAAAAAATTATTAGGGGTATGGAACAGCTTCCGTATGAGGAGAGATTAAAAAGACTGGGACTTTTCAGCTTGGAAAAGAGACGAAGGGGGAAATGAGAGAGGTCTATAAAATCATAACTGCTGTGGAGAAAGTAAATAAGGAAGTGTTATTTACTGCTTCTCATAACACAAGGAGTAGGAATCATCCAATGAAATTAATAGGCAGCAGGTTTAAAACAAACAAAAGGAAGTATTTCTTCACACAACGCACAGTCAACCTGTGGAATGGGCAACGGGATGGATCACTTGATGATTACCTGTTCTTTTCATTCCCTCTGGGGCACCTGGCATTGGCCACGGTCAGAAGACAGGATACTGGGCTAGATGGACCTTTGGTCTGACCCAGTGTGGCTGTTTTTATGTACTAGGGAATCCAGTGAGTCCAGTGTAATGGGAGGGAGTAGGAAAATCCCTGGGTGTGGAGAACACTGGGAAATTAGAAGCTATAATTCAGGAGCAACAGACTCTAATTAGTCTGGTAAAGCAGAATGTGAAAAATAAGAATCGGGGTCATGTGACTTTGGCAATGAGGGACTCAAAAATACAAGGAGCCTGCAGAGAAGAGAGATTGTGGCTATTTCACATGATGATGGAGGAGCAAGACTCTCCAGGTTTCTGGAAGTTTCACTACCAACCTAGGCCATTTTCACACACTGCGGTGCAATCCAGTGCAGTGAGGAGTTGTGTCATCTGTAATCCTGGGTGAGATTCAATGTTCTGCTGCTGGAGCTCCCTCATAGGCAGATTTATATTAAAACACAGGGTGCCCTGGCACAGGGCCCCCAATGACAGGAGGCCCCAGGGCCGGGCAGCTGCGGGGTCAGAAGCTTGGTCCTGCCGGTTCCTGGGCCTCCTGCTGCAGGCGCCGCACCCACCAACAGCCAAGCTCCCCCCTCCCCGCTTCATCCCTGGAGCATACTGTGTTCCTGCCCCTCCCCAGCGCTTCCCCCTCTGCCAAACAGCTGTTTGCCGGTGCTCAGGTCACTCTGGGAGGGAGGGGGAGAAGTGGGACTGCAGCATGCTTGCGGGAGGAGGCGGATAAGAGGTGGCGGGAGGGCCTTGTGGAAGGGGGTGGAATCAGGGCAGAGCCCCTGCACTCCCCTATCACATGCCCTCCACCCCCAGCCCCTGCTGTGAGCCACTCAGGGCAGGGGGCTGGGAGCACCCCCATGACCCCAGCCCACACCCCCCTGCCCTGACTCCTGCACCCCCACACATACCCAGCCCTCCCACACCCCATGCCCTGACTCCTGCAGCCCCCCCGTAATGAAGTGGAAATGTTCTTAATGGTTTCTCTGAATACTGTGTGGGTGCCTCAGTTTCCCCAATGCATTTCTTAAGTGTCTAGGTGGTGGGATAAGGGCGTGTGATTGTTGCAGAGCCCTGGAGGGGCAGGGGTGTGTGGGGGTCTGCACAGAGAATGGCTGACACACTGTCTCCTGGCAACTGATGGCCTGGGCCCCTCCTCCGCAAGATGCTAACTAAAGGTGTTGGAGAACAAAGATCAGGTGGTCTCCTGGCCCAGGAAAGAGAAAAAGGCAAGAGGAGGGGCTGGAGGGGGTTTCAGTTGGGAGCTGGCTGGGGAAATGGAGGGAGGCCCAGATGGAACTCTGGCCTCCCTGACCCCCAAGATGGACCCAATTGAGGGGTCCTGTTCTCTGTACCTACAAGCTCTGTTTAGACCATGTTCCTGTCACCTAATAAACCTTCTGGTTTACTGGCTGGCTGAGAGTCACGGTGAATGAAAGGAAGTGAGGGTGCAGGGCTCTGACTCCCCCACACTCCGTGACAACTGGTGGCAGTGGTGGGATGTACTGCACCCCGTGGATGGCGCTTCCTGAAGTAAGTGACGGGGAGCAGTAAAACGAAGGGAGGTTAACGAGGACCAAGCATGCTGAAGGCTCCTAGAGGGGTGGTTTCAGGGGGCGAAGGAGCTACACTTAACCCCTGGGAGTGTCTGACTAGCGAGAAGGACTGTTGTAGTAACAGGGTCCCCCTGGGGACTGTGACAAGCAATCTCAGGGGTGGAGGAGTTTGCAGCTCAACCCTGGGAGAGAGGTGGTGACCTGGAGAAGGGCTGGCACACTAGGGGTTCTTCCTAGAAACCATGCGGAGCTGAGAGCACACAGGCCAGTGAGTCCAGAACAACTTGGGAACAGTGGAGTGATGGCCTATCACCATCTCCTTAAGAAGGACATTGTAAACCTGTGCAAAAAGAGAGGGTTACGCATTGGAAAGTTCACCAAAGCACAGTTAATCGGGCAGCTGGAGGATGATGACCGCTCTAAGGAGCAGATTCCTGACCCAAATGGGGCTACAAGAGGATCTGGGAGCAGCTGGAGTGGAAGCCAGGCATCCCCAAGACTCCTGTCCTCAACCAGACGGGGGTCTTCACGATCGGGTTCCCCATCAGGGGATCGGAGACAGATGGGATTGGAGCTGAGTCCGAGAGAGCAAGAGGACCACGAGAGACAGCGAGAGCCTGAGAAAAAGCTGCAGGAGATGCAGCAGCAGCATGGACTGGTGATGGTGGAGTGGAGAGGCATAGGGGACTTCCCAGGGGTGAGTGGGGATAGACCCCAGGGTGCCAGTTCTGCAGGGAACCTCGATACTAAATTGCTGCCCCTGGTTAAGGAGGGGGGATGTGTGGATTCCCACCACACTGCCTTTGAGCAGGCTGGTGATTTGAACCAGGGGGATCCTGCGGAAAAGCCTCAGTGTCTAGCTCTCTTGCTGGGTCCCAAGGCCATAGACGCCAGCAGCCAGATGGGTGGGGTGGTGGACAGGCTTCCACTCCTGACCCCAACCTATGTGTCTGTGTGGAGTCTCCGGGGCTCAGGCCCCTCGGACCCCCAGTGGGAGCGGAAGGTGATGGTCAATGGGGAGACATTCCTGGAGTGGCGAGATCCTGGGACAGAGAGAACTGTTGTCAGGCCCAGGGTGGTGCACCCCCACCAGATGCTAAGGGGCTGTGTGACCTGCGTGAAGGTCCCAGGGATGAAGCCCCTCACCCTGCCTATGGCCCAGATCCTTGTGCAGACCAAGGAGGGGTTGGGCTGGCTGGTCGTTGGGGTTCTCCAGGATATCAGCTGTGAGGACCTGTTGTGGGGTGACTGTCTCTTTGGGGCAGGATCCAGGCCTTGCTCCTGTAACGGCCGAGGATTTGAATTTGAACACCAGGGGATCCAGTGCACCAGGCAGCAGCTGCTGCAGAACTTTTACTGGCCCGGAGTCTGTGACACAGTCCAGCAGTGCTGCAGGTCCCCAGCCAGAGGGTGGGGATGGCAGAGGTGAAGTACCTGGGCCACAAGGTGGGGAGCGGCTGCTCAAGGCCAGATCTGGCCGAGGTGAAGATGATCAGAGATTGGCCCGTTCCCCAGACCAAGAAACAGGTCCAGGCCATTATCGGGATGGCGGGGTACTACCAGGGGTTTGTACCCCACTCTAGCTCCCTAGCTGCCCCCATCACTGAGCTATGTAAGAAGGGGAAGCCAGACGTGGTGGTCTGGACCGAGCAGTGCCAGAGGGCTCTCTGTGCGCTGAAGGAGGCTCTAATCCAGGGCCCGGTAAATCTGGTAAACCAGGACGTTGCCAAGCCCTTAAAGTGTTCACCGATGCCTTAGATGCAGTGCTGGGTGCGGTGCTGATGCAGGCCGATGCTAAGGGGGAGAGACACCCCATCGGGTACCTGAGCAAGAAGCTGCTGCCCCGGGAGCAGAATTGTACGGCCATAGAGAAGAAATGCCTGGCCATGGTGCAGGACCTTAAAAAGCTGCAGCCATATCTATTTGGGCGGCGCTTTGCGGTGTATACTGACCCCTCTGCCCCGATGTGGCTGCATCAAATGAAAGGGGCTGATGCCAAGCTGCTGGTGACAGAGTCACCTGGTCAGAGGGTGGCCAATGTCTAGATGGTGACACTTAACCAGGAGAACCCGAATCACAGCCCCCCCCCCAGACTGGAGCGCTGGGAGAAGACCCGATCCCAGTTTGAACCCCAGGGGTTGTGGGGTGGCCAAAGGGCACGGGTCGCATAAACCTTCCCACCTGTGGCCTGCAAGTGCCATCAAGCACACCCGATGTGGGCGTGAAACTGGAAGTGCCTGGTGTAACTCCCACCAAAGAATGGGGAAGATGCTGGGGCACCCATGGGAACGTTGGTGGGTTCGAACTGCCCCAGGTCACCGGCTAAAGTGACCCCGCTCAGTTTGGTCTCGAAGGGGGGAGAGATGTGATGAAGTGGGAATGTTCTTAATGGTTTCTCTGAAGACTGTGTGGGTGCCTCAGTTTCCCCTATGCCTTTCTTAAGTGTCTAGGTGGTGGGATAACACTGTGTGTTGCACAGCCCTGGAGGGGCAGGGGTCTGCACAGAGAATGGCTGATACCCTGTCTCCTGGCAACTGATGGCCTGGGCCCCTCCTCCGCAAGGTGCTAACTAAAGGTGTTGGAGAACAAAGAGATCTGGTGGTCTCCTGGCCCAGGAAAGAGAGAAAGGCAAGAGGAGGGGCTGGAGGGGGTTTCAGTTTGGAGCTGGCTGGGGAAATGGAGGGAGGCTCAGATGGAACTCTGGCCTCCCTGCCCCAAGATGGACCCAATGGAGGGGTCCTGCTCTCTGTACCTACAAGCTCTGTTTTAGACCATGTTCCTGTCACCTAATAAACCTTCTGTTTTACTGGCTGGCTGAGAGTCACGGTGAATCGCAGGAAGTGGGGGTGCAGGGCCCTGACTCCCCCACACTCCGTGACACCTCACACCCTCACCCCCACCCTGAGCACCAAATGGGACCTCCTGTACCCCCCCCACACACACATTCCCACCTGTACTCCTCACACCAAATGGGAGCTGCCCCAGATAAGCGCTCCACACCCCAACCATCTGCCCAAACCCTGAGCCCCCTCCTGCATCCTAACACCTGGCCAGACCCTGCACCTGCACCCTAACTCCCTCCCAGACCCTGCACCCCCAGCCCTGACTCCTGCACCCCGAGCACCCTCCCCTCCCTGACTCTGCACGTCCTCACACACCCCCAGCCCTTACTCCTTCACCCCTCTCACACACACCCCAGTCCCCTACCCTCCCTGATTCCTGCAACCCCCCATACCTCCTACCCCCCACGCACCCCCAGGCCCCTCTGACTCCTGCTCCCCCGCACACACATCCCCATTTGCATCCCTCGCATCAAATGGGAGCTGCCCCAGGTAAACACTCCACACCCCAACACCCTGCCCCAGCCCTGAGCCCCCTCCCACACCCTAAATCCTGGCCAGACCCCGCAACACAATGTTTTTTACATTTTTTTTTTCAAAGGGCTCTTGTCCAAAGCACTTTACACTAGTTAGCTAACGGTACAAACAATATTTGGAAAGATCCCGCCGAGACCCTCAGCGATTTACAAGTGCTCTGTGGAAAAATAAGTTAGACTACAAAAACAATCAAGGTACCTCACTTTATTTTCATTTACTTCCTATTACTTATAGGAGGAGGATGAAGAAAAAAAGAATGAAAAATGGGGGTGGGGGGGGATAAGAGAGAATGTTCTTTTTCTTGGCTGGGTCCCAAGGAGGGGCCCCAAAAACGAAGCTGAGCACAGGGCCCCCCTAACGCTAAATCCGCCACTGAGCTTCCTTCTCTGGATACCCCCAGCCAGCATTCAAGGACGCACGGAGTGTCTGTGTGATAAGTAACCCTGGACCAGCAGCTCTGACTCCAGCAGCCTGCTTGTTACACCCCAAGCACATTCAGGTTTGGGTGGAGTAGGCTCAGGGTTTGAGATAAGGCCAGGGGTAGGAAGCTTCTGTTGGTTATGGCTGCACCTAACCCCCAGTTTTACTTGAGCAAACAGGAGATATTTGACACTGTGCGATACTGCTCCTGTGCTCTGTTCCCAAAGTGTTCTGCAGTGGGGGAGGGTCTCTGGTAGTGTGTGTATCACTGGCATATTGGGGTGATGCTGAAACAGGACAGAGTAGAGGTGGCATTGTGGGGGTGGCATAAACATGATCTCTTCTTCTCCCCTTCCAAGAACCAAGGGGACAGGAATCCTTACCCAGAGAGGTCACATTCTCATAGTTCTCCTGCATGACATCCCAGTAGAGAGCTCTCTGAGTGGGGTCCAGCAGAGCCCACTCTTCCCTGGTGAAATACACAGCCACCTCCTTGAAGGTCACCGGCCCCTGAAAGTGCAAGAGTCCAACACTCAGTACCTGCTGCCTCACTCACACACCACTATTCATGGGGGAGAGGAGCCAATCAAAGGGAAGCTCTGGGTGGATTGCAGTCAACAGAGTCCCACCCCCAACCAGCTCAGAGCATCCAGGAATCAGCAGAGTGAGGGGATGAAGAGAGAGCCCCTTGTCTCTCCCAGCAGATCCATCACACACCTACTAGCCACAGATTGACACAGGAGATGGAGCCCCTAGCAGGGTCCCGGGAGAGCTCCCTGGTAGGAAGCCCAACACCCTCCTCATTGTGATGAGCTGGATATGAAGGGAGGGGAATCTCCCCTAAGCCTGACTGGTGGGTGCCCCCTTCATATCTCACAGCAGCCACTGGTTAGTCGGATCGGGCTCCAGCACTATGAGCCTGGTCAGTTTTCCCAGCCCCATGTAGCTGGGTTATTTTCTGTTCAACAAAATAGAGTATTTCCACCGCCGAACCTCTTGGGTTTGTTCCTAGAATCTAGGCTACTTATTAAACAATTCCCAGCAGGTTTGCCACACCCTGTCCTCCTCCCTTTCTCCACCCTGTGCATTTCCTGCCCCGCTCCAACCTCCAAACCAGACTGTGCAAACCTTCCCATCTCCAGCGTATTTGCTGTCCCTCTCCTCCAGCAGGAACTCACCAGCAACCCCCCAATAATCCCTACCTGAACTGGCTCCACTGCAGCCATTTTTCTTCCCTGTGTCATGGGAGGATCCGATGAGCTGGAGCAAAACATGGACGTCCTTCTGCAGCCCTGGCAGGGCGAGAAGGGCAGTTGTGGAGGTTTCAGAACAGGCTTTAGTTAATTTTACATCATAATTCCCCCAGGCCCCTTCCCTGCAGACAGACATCCTAGATTCTGCCATGCTGGGAAAATGCTTGATCTCTTTATTAGTGTAGATCTGGCCCCTCCTGCCAGGCTAAGTCCACAAAGAGATTTTTAACCTCCCTTCTCCCTCCCCACCATCCCATAACAAAGTCTCTGAACACAATGCTAGAAAAGAGCAGAACCAAAGGAATCACTGTGGGGGATTCCCTCGGACACTGACCCCACAGCAGCCACACCCCAGCAGGAGGGATATGGAGTCAGGAACTGGCTTTTCCCCTGTCTGATCCTTTTCTTGTTCACTGGAAAGTGATTCTCCCCAGCGATGCTGCAAGACATGTGTCTGGGTGGATGAGAGAGCTGGAAATCTCTCTCCCCACTCATTTCTACCACTGCCCCTTTCAGTCTCCCCTTCCCTGTCCTCTCTCCCTGCCCCTCTAACTGGAAAAGTCCCATTCCTGGGTTCTTTGCTCTCCCATGGCTGGATTTTCTCCTGGCAATTGCTAATGGGAGGAGAAACGATGAGGGGCTGTTTGTGCAGAGTCACTTTCATGCTAGTCCCCAGTACTTTGTCTGAGGTGTTTCAGTAACCTGGAGTCCATAGCTCAGAGCCCAGGTCTGCCCCAGGGGGCTAGTACCAGCTGGAGAAAGTCATCGCCTGGGCCGGGCAGAGAAGAAGCTTTAATTAAGGTCACTTCCCAGCACAGAACCCCTGTTGGGGGAGCAGCAGCTGCTAAGCCTGGTCTCCCAGATCACAATGGAGGCTGCAGTGTCTGACCCAGGAAGCTGAACCCCAATATCCTGAGCAGAGAGGAACAGAGCGTTTGAGCAGCCTTCCCTCCTTTAGCTCTCTGGGGAGAGCAGCTAATGAGAGCCCCTCCTCACAGGGAGAATTGCTGATCTCATTTGCCCCACTGTCCATCTGGAGTCACTCCTTGTCTTTCCATGCAGTGACTCTGGATTAACAATGTTCTCAATGAAACCAGATTTCAGAAAGAATGAGTCCAGAATGCTGTGGAAGAGACCATTGTGTGGCAGTGCTAACCCCCTTCCCACCTCCCTCACCCCCCCCCCCCGATCTAGGATAAGGACTCGGGGCACAAATTTTCCCAATGGAACTGGAAGGTCCTGGAGTTTTCAAGATGCTTGATAAGTGGATAGAAAGTTATCACAGTGACTGGGCATGTGGCTGGGGAATGCCAGGCAGTGCTTGGAGCCAGGATTCTGGCACAAGCTGATCAGAGAGAAGGAGCATGGTTAATAGCAGCCCCCAGAGCCTCCATCCAGGTGCCCCCAGTACCCAGAGCCCAGACCCCACAGCCAGGGTCCCACCAGATATTCCCTGGGACCCAACCCACAGAATTCCTGAACAGGGACTCGTTACCCCTCAGAGCCCCACTGGCCAGAGAACCCCCACCAGACCGTCACTGCCAGGCTGGGAATCCCAAAGGCTTTCCCACAAGAGCCCCCAAAAGCCAGGGAGCACCCCCCAGGGGACCCCCCACTGGGAATTCAGTCCCTCATTGCCTGCCTGGGATTCCCCCACTGCCTGCCTAGGACTCCCACCTGTCCTCTAGCAGGTTCTGCCATGCCGTTTGACTGATGCTTTACAGCAGGACCCCTCCCTCTGCTTGCCTGGCATCCCGACCTAGCGCCTGGGACTCCCCCACCCAGTTCTGTGCATTGGGCATGACAGAGCCCCTGGCACAGCACCAGGCACCCTCTAAACCCCTGCCCCACCTCCCCAAAAGACGCTCACCCTCACTGTTCTGCAACCAACAAGTCCCCAGCGATACGCGCCTCCAGGACCCATAGCCTCAGGGCTGGGCACATCAGAACACCCCCCCCCCCGAAACCCCAAACCTCCAGAACCCACCATCCTGACTAGGGTACCCCCTGCCCGGTCACCCAGAGGCCTCCCCCAACCCGCAATGCCCCTTCAGCTCCAGCTCAATCTCCCCACACAGGCATGCCCCCCCCCCACCCCCCCCCCCAACAGTGTTACCTCACAGTGTCTGCTAAGTGGATAGAAAGTTATCACTGCCCCCTGCTGGCCAGTCACACAGGCAGAGGGAGCCCTGGGGGATGCTTCTTTAACAGGAGAATGGAAGGCATGGAGAGCCAAAATAGGTAAGAAATGTCCATGCCCTGTTGCTAGCAAATAATGGCCACGATGGATCCACCCCAGAGGTAACTACATCTTAGCACTGTGGGAAGCAACCCCTCACACAGACCATTTATCATGGACTTTGGGATACTTCTAGACCCATGCTGCACTCAGCATGACCTCCTCATCCTGTACCAGCTCAAGAAAAGAAAAGGGTCCAGCCAACTCTCCTGTTACCAGCTGGGAACCACTAATCCCCCAAACAGGGGGAGGGCCTCTGGCTTTGATGTGTATTAAATACGTATAGAGAGGAAAGTGGAAAATCAGAGGGATTTTATATCAGTTGTTGATATGAGGTAAAATCTGAGTATTTCACATCAATATTTGATAACTGAATAGAGAGAAAATGGGCAACATTTGCAAACATTTTATATCCATGTTCAGGAATCTGAGAAAAGGTGTAAATCTGAGATTTTCTTAGTATTTTATAATTAGAGAGACAGGGAAAAATCTCAGGCCATATTCAATTAGAAATAGACAATTAGAGAAAAAGTGGGGCTTAAGATATTTTTTATATCAGTCTTTGAGATTTGCAGAGAATATGTGTCAGAAACTACGCAATTGATAACATGAGAGAAAAAACACCAAGATCTGAGGGGGTTTTATATTGCTATTAAATAGCTAGAGGGAAAAGGGGAACTGTTTGGACAGTCATATAAAATCCAGTCAATACATATACAGAAAGTGATGGCTCCCCCCTCTGCCACCATTCACATGGGCAGCAGGGAGCCCTTTGAGGAGCTGATTTAAGAGGGCAAGGGAGGGGGAGCTGGAGCTGGAAGGCTTCCTGGGTGAGGGAAGGGGCCAGCAGTGGGGGATGGGTGGGTGACTGGCAACTGAGGGCTGGGGGCAACTGTGTTGGCAGTTAGGGGGCAGCAAGTGGGATTGGGAAACCGGGGTCTGGGCAGTCCCCATGGGGGACACATGTTCCTCCCTTCCCTGGCAGAGAACCAGGATCCCATCCCCAATCCAGGGGCAGCCATGTTTTGGGGAATGACTCAGGGCAACAATTTCCCATCTAAACAAGGACAAATCACTGCAAATAAAATGGGTGGGAAAATCCCCCACATCGGAGAGATTTTAAATTGACATTTGAGAATCAGGGAGAGAACAGGGGGAAATCGGGGGAGAGCTGATCATTTGAGGGGAAAAGGGGGAATCTCCCCGGATTTTATAGCCACGTGTGAGATACTGAGAGAGAAAAGGGGCAGAACTAGAGAGAATTTGTATCAGGGGGTGAGAGGCAAGTGGCACAAATAGGGACAGGATCCAATTAACTCCCCTCCCCCCTTCCCCCGCCCGCCACTTCTCTCCCGGGGATTTCCTGGCTGCACAGAGACAGCTCAACTCCCCCCCCGCCCCGCCGCAACTGCGGCTTCTCCCCTCCCCCCACACCACAGGGGACCCCCCATCGGGCCCCAGTCTCTGCCCCCCCCCATCCCAGCGGTGCCGGGGGCAGATCCTGCTGCAGCTCCACTGGGGCTGAGGCAGCTCCGAGGCTTCTCCCAGGTTCCCCGGGGCGGAGAGTCACTTTCCTGCCCGGCCCCAGCGCCCCCCCGGGGTCTGTCACTCACCGGGGGGCTCCGGCCCGGGGGCTGGTGCGGGCAGAGCCCGGAGTTGCCCAGCGGGCGGGTCCCACCTGGAGAAAGCCCCCGGCCGGGCACGGAGGCAGCAGCGATAGTGACGTGGGGGGGGAGGACGAACGGGGCTCGCGCTGAGCATGCACAATAACAGCTACTGAAACCCTCCTTTCCCTGAGCTGAATAGGGCGGAAGTGGCCCCCGGGTCAGGCTGGGAGATGTAGTTCCTGACTCTCCCTGGACCGGAAGTGACGTTGGGTGGGGGGGGGTGGACGAGCCGGGCTGCGAACACTCGCGGGGTGCTGCGGCTCTCCCTGGCTCGTGCGGGGCCGTTAGAGCCTCTCCCGGAGACGGAGAAGAGTTTTGTGTCTCCCGGCTCTGAGCATGCGCAGATGGGGGGGGGGGGTTGTCCTGCATGCGCAGAGGCAGCGCTCACCCGCTGCTGCTCCCTGGCGCTGCGGGGCCGGGCTGAGCAGGAGGGTCTGAGCCGGGGAGACCTTCATTAACCCCCGCGTGCCCGGCCCAGGCCCTGCTCCCGCTGGAGCCGCCCTGGGGCCACCCCGGGCTGTGCCCGCCCCGCTGCGGCGCTGCAGCCTCCAGGTACCGGAGCGAGCCCCGGGGGCGGGGCCGGGCGGTGACTCTGCCCCAGTGTCCGTGGGGGGGACCCGGCATCTCGCAGCGCCGGGATCTGCTCCCTGGGGGCAGCGCCTGCGGGGGGGCTCGGAGCTGCTGTCCCCGCAGGAGCCCAACGCCCCCGGTCCGGCCAGGCTCTGCCCTGGGACCCCACGGGGGGGTCCCGGGGGGAGGGGACCAGCCCCCACTGGGGTCCCTGCGTGGGGCTGGGCGGGGGCTGCCGGGCGCGGGGGGGGGGAGACCTGGGAAAGGGGCGGACGGAAAATGTCTGTGCAGCCCGGACATGGCGGGGGGAGGAGAAGAGTAGGTGACCCCCGAGGAGCGGGGAGAGAAAGGGGGGGGCTGAGATCCCCTCGGATTTACCGCTGCCCCCTCCCGTGGGGACCCCCCATCCTCTCCAGTCCTGCCCCCTTTCTCCCTAGAGAGCAACGAGCAACATCCAGGGTGACCCCCCCCCTTTTCCCTCAAATCCCTGAGAAGGTCTCTGTTCTCCTCCCCCGAATGTGCCCCATTTTCTCTCCACTTCGCCAATGTCCAGTTCAAATCTCAGGTTTTGGTTGTTTCCCCCCCATTTTTACCTGCAGTGATTTGTCCTTGTTTAGGTGGGAAATCGTTCCCCTGAGTGATTTCTGAACTGGGAAGAGGGTTAATGGGCAGAGGCTGGGAGATCCCTGAGACAGGGATACGGCTGGGCTCGCGGGGCCACTCTCTGCTGGCAACAGGGCATGGAAAGGCCCAGGAGGGGAAGGGAGGAGCAAGCTGGAACATCTACACCACAATTAAACAACCCCACAGCCTGAGCTGTGTGAGCCCAAGTCAGCAGGCACGGGCCAGCCGCAGGTGTCTAACTGCAGTGTAGACATGCCCACAGTGACAGAGAGTCCTTGCCACAAAATGCTCAAAGGCTAAATAGGCAAATGGTGGGAGGCGACTCTCCATTTTACAGATGGGGAAACTGAAGCTCCGAGAGCTGAAGTAATTTGTGCAAGTTTGCATGGAGAATTTGGGGCAAAACTGGGAACTTAACCCAGATTGTTTGAATTCTTGCCTTATCCACAAGCCCAGTGTGTGTGTGTACAGCATTGTTTTGGTCTGTTTGCCTTGCATTGGCTTCCAGGGGAGGTTGTGGAATTTCCTTCATTGGAGGTTTTTAAGACCAGGTTAGAGATACACCAGTCTGGGAATGTCTAGGGATACTTGGTCCTGCCTCATCACAGGAGGCTTGAGTAGACGACCTCTCAAGATCCCTTCCATGCCATTGAAATAAGTCTGTTTTGTGCTGTGTCGTACTGTACGCTGAGCTGTTTTGCATGGTGCCATCTGGAAGTGTGATGCACCATGTTGTGTAGCATAGTTTTATGGTGAATTGTTTTGCCTCAGCTTGTTTGGTGCCTGTGTTCTGTTGGTTTGAGTTGAGCTCTTTCCATTGTGTGCTTTTGTCCTAGGGTGTGTTAGTTTGCATTGTGTTGCTTTCTTTTCCTTTGTATTGTCATTTTATGCTGTGGAGTGTAGTTTGTTTTTTTGTTTGTTTTCTGAATTGCCTGATATTATGTTGTGGTGGGGTTTTTTTCTGCATGTTGTGTTTTTGTATGTATATATTGCATAGCATCATAGAAATGTAGGGCTGGACAGGACCTCAAGAGGTCATCAAGTCCACCTCTCTCTGCCGAGGCAGGACCAAGTCTATGTAGATTATCTCTGACAGAGGTTTGTCCTACCTGTTCTTAAAAACTTCCAGGGAAAAAGATTCCAAAGCCACCCTTGTAAGACTATTCCAGAGCTGAACTACCTTAGCTCTGGTGACACCCACACAGATTTTAGTGGTGAGCAGCTCTGGAGAGAGAGGAGACCCCAGTGAGTGGGCAGCTGTGTAAATAGACTAAAGTTGGGAGGAGAAACATTGACGTGTCCCAGGTCACCCAGGCTGTCCATGACAGAGCTAGAAATAGATCCCAGTTCTAGTGCCACCGTAGTGCTGTTTTGGGTACTGAAGGTCTCTGCCACACTGGTGTTTTAGGCATTGGTGAAAACCCTTAGTATAGACAAAATTTACACTAGTGCACTCTGGCACTGGTGCACCATGTCCCAATTTGAAGGTTTGGGGTGTGGGGGGGGGGGACAGTGACCTTACTAAGGCCTGGGGCTGGCTGAACAGTGCAGCTGGTAACGGAGGGGCAGCAGTGAGTGCTGGAGGTATGAGCCAGGAGCACAGCCCCACAGGACTGGACACTGACTTCTCCTGACCCAGGACACACACCCCCAGCTGTGTGCAGGGACTGCAGCTGAGCTGCCCTGCCAAGACAGCCTGTGCATCCATGGACAAACCACCTCTTCCTGCAGCCTAATACAATGGGGTCTGGGGACCTTTCCAAGCTGCGGGTGACGGGGCTCTGGTGTTACCGGGGTTTGTTCCTGGCTCTGTCACTGACCTGCTTGGTGACCTTGGGGAAGTCACAGCCCCTCTCTCTTTTCCTCCTACCCATTGTCTACTTGGATTGTGATCTCTTTGGGGCAAGATGAGGTCTCATTGGTGCTTTGTATAACAGTACTAACTTATTGCACTGTTAAATTTCATCCCACGGCTACCATGCTGAAACCCATCCCATTTCTTTGACTCCAGCTTTCAAGGTCATGCAGATCTTCTTGGATGATATTCCTGTCCTCCTCCATATTGGCAATCCCTCCCAGCTTTGTGTCACACTCCCACTTTTTGTGCCAAGGTCACTAAATGTTGAATAAAATTGGTCCCAAGACTGATCTCTGAAGAACTCCACTAGTAACCTCCCTCCAGCCTGACAACTGACCATTCAGTATGACCCCTTGTAGTCTCCCCTGTAACCAATTCCTTATCGACCTTTCAGTTCTCATATTAATCCCCATCTTGTCCAATTTAACGAATAGTTTCCCATGTGGAACTGTATCAAATGCCTTACTGACATTCAGATAGATTTGAGCTACTGCATTTCCTTTGTCCAAAAAACTAGTTACCTTCTCACAGAAGGAGATCAGGTTTCTCTGGCACCATCTACCTTTTGTAACACCATGTTTTATTTATTTATAGTGCTGAAGGCTGGAAGGAACTGTTAGCAATAGGCTGAGAATGGCCATGTGGAGGTGGGGGCGGGGATGGCAGACAGTGTGGAGGTGGGGAGGGGATGCAATGTTGGAGGTGTATCTGGGATTGTGTTTTGTAGGAGTCCATGTCTCTGCTCCCTGTGGCCATGGTGCATTCTGTACCAAAGCAGCATGTCAGCAGAGCAGACACACACACCATAGCTCCGTCTGGAACACGCAGCATTCACTGCCAGACGGGATGGGCGATTTTTCAGGGGCTCAGCTTGATATGCCTGGCTGGGGTGGATTCAGCTGGACGGGGGTCTGAGGCTCTGATAGTTTGGGATGTTCCTTTTTGCATAGTCAGTTCTTTCCCTTTATTGTTTTACCCCCACCTATGCCTGATGTCACTCTCTTCTTAACTTGCTTTGGTTATTTCACTTCCAGTTTTTATATGGGATCTAATAATTGCAAAGCTGAATGAAAGATAAAACAAACAGAACCATTTGAATTTTGGCACATAGTTGGTAGAACTATACCTAGTGAAGGTATGCTTTAATTACCTGGTTACCTATAGCATTTTCTGGTGGGATGGATAAAGAAATGTCAAAGAGCCAAAAGCGATTTTAGGGCGAAAGGGCTCGTCAGGTGTTTGCTCTCTAGGAAGCATGTCACAGCCAGGGCTTGCAGTCTTTCAGGAGTGGTGTGCTGGATTGTATTTAGGAATCTCAAAATAAAAGGTTAAGACTGCTGGTTCACAATATCCAGTGAAATTTTGCAAACAATTATACAAATAGACCTTAACACTATTAAAACAACATGGTATTAATACTGATTCAAAACTGAAATTAAAATTACGAGCTAAATGCATGAGAAATGAACTGACACCTAATTTCCATTTCTTAATGCCTGAAATTTTGACACTTGCTCACACCATCTTTTTTTTAAAAGCGATGCACAGCACACAGTCAAGTTAATTAATGAAAGCATGCCAATTATTGACTGCTTTGTGTCGCACAGTGGTTCTCAAATTTTTGTACTGGTGAGCCCTTTCACATAGCAAGCCTCAGAGTGCAACCCCCCCCATATAAATTAAAAACACTTCTTTATATATTTGACACCATTATAAATGCTGGAGGCAAAGCGGGGCCTGGGGTGGAGGCTGACAGCTCGTAGCCCCCCATGTAATAACTTCCTGACCCCCAGTTTGAGAACCCCTGGTGTTTGTAAGCATCTGATTAAGCATCTAATTAAAACTGTACCACTGTAAATGGAAATGCATCAACACAGCTTAGCTCCAGTGTGTTTAAATGTGAATGAAAAGTTTCTAAATTAAATACATGGCAGGATGGTAAACGGGAAAATTACACAGACGTGCCTCTACCCAGTCCTGTTGACTTCTTCTCCCAACCCCCCCCCCCCCCCAATGAGTTCTGGCCTCTTGGTCAACTCAGCTCCCAGTCCCACATCAGCTGTGCCCTCTCCCGGCCTAACCCGTTTCTACTGCAGTTCTTCATCCCCCTCATCAAGGCAGGGGGCTGGCGCTGAGTTACTGACTCTGGGTCAGAATTACTAACTCTGGGAGATGGGAGAGAGGAGAGGCTGAGAGGGAGTTTGCTCCCCGCACTCAGTAGGGCCATGTTCAACCCTGGTAGCCTCCACGTTACCTCATCCTCCCCCGTGTTTCTCTGCTCATGTGTCAGAGTATCACCTTCTGATCATAATGCCACGCCTCAGCAGAGCTCCAAGACAGGAGCTACCTCACGATGGGGTTACGGTACTGAAAGTAAAATACATCACAGGGAGGGTGTAATTATCTTCAAAGCAAGCTTTACAGTCCAGGAAGTGAAAGAATTCAAGTACTTCATTACTTAAAATTACGCTTGAAAGGATTGGATTTTTATGAATAAATTGCAGTAAATGTTGATTTCACTGTACACACACACAGATGAAAAAATATGTATATATGTAAAATACAGAAATGCTTCTGGAGGAAGTCTGAGTTTGATATAAGGATATTTACACTGTATATTTTGCATGTGACATTGACAATTTGTTTTTGAACAGTTATATGATTTGGCTCTTTGACTCTCAACATTTACTGTAATTAAATAATTGTTGTCTGACCATCCCCATAACTTCCCACAGCTCTGAACATTGAAATTGTAAACATTAAAAAAGGGCTTAAAAATAAATATCGATATAATCTATTGAAATTAACAGCAATCAGAATATGTTAGGGGATGGAAATTCAAGCCTAAGGCCCCCACTTAATTCTGTCCTGTAGTGACACCAGGCAGTCGCCAGAGGGCTATGACTAAGGCATTTTACTGTATAAAGTTCCAGATGAGATTATATCGACATGTGCATGCTGAGCAGCTTCCGGAATTTGGTTCAAAGAATTTACATGTTTCCCTGGCCTGTTCTTAAAAGTGCTGCTATAGAAAGTGGGAGGAGCAGAAACTCACTGCAGGATCTGTAGCAGAATCTCTTAGATCAGGGGTGGCCAACCTGAGCCTGAGAAGGAGCCAGAATTTACCAATGTACATTGCCAAAGAGCCACAGTAATATGTCAGCCGCCCCCCATCAGCTCCCCCGCCCTGCTCCCAGCACCTCCTGCCCACCGGCAGCCCTGCTGATCAGCGCCTCCCCCTCCCTCCTCTGGGGAGGAGCGAGGGCACTGCAGGCTCAGGGGAGGGGGCGGGAAGGGGTGGAGTGGGGGCAGGGCCTGCAGCAGAGCCAGGGATTGAGTTGTGAGCATCCCCCAGCACATTGGAAAGTTGGCACCAGCCCCGAAGTCAGTGCCTATACATGGAACCGCATATTACCGTCTGAAGAGCCGCACGTGGCTCCAGAGCCACAAGTTGGCCACCCCGTCTTAGATATTTATAGCTCATTGGAAGAAGGACGGGGATTGGTGGGTGTCTAGGGATCTAACAACACACACACATATCCTAGTTCTTAATGAATTCTCATTTTACAATTCCCATAACCCACTAATTATATCCCTGGCTGTCCCCGGGAGTCTGGGGAGGGAGTACTAGTAAACGCCTATGGCCAGTGTGGAACCTAAGACACAAGGATCTTTCAGTGGCTGGCTCAAAGTCACCCACTTCACTGGATAAATCCCTAGTTGCTGGGCTCTGCAGAGGGGTGGGGAGGTGAATTCCATCCCCCATTCCTGGGCATGGACCCTCCCCCGCCCCACAATCCTCACCCCGATCTCAGACACTACCCTAACCTTCCCCTGCACTTGATGCTGCCAGAGCCATCTGCCATGGGACCTAGAGGGGGCAGAGGCCCAGCTCCAGAACTGCTACCCCTGCCCATGCTGTGCTGGACTTGCCCTGGTTTTCCAGTCTGCAGATGGGTCTAGCTGTCTGGGGACCCAGCCCGTGCACCCACCACACCCAAACTTCCTCACAACACACATCCCAGGATGGGGAAGGACCATCTGGGGCTGGCTGCAGTCTGCCCTTGCTGCTGTGAGAGGAATGGGGTGGTCCCTCATATAGGACACAAACATACCTAGGGGCAGAAGGGAAATGTAGTTTCTTCCAGGGGCTTGAAAATGTTTGGTTTAGAGTCCTGACCTCTGTCTTCCTGTTTGTTTCCTTCTGCCACTTTCCGATTTCTTGGAGAGACAAGGTGGGTGAGGTAATTTCTTTTAGGACCAATTAAAAATCCCTCTCTTTGATATCCTGGGACCAACATGGCTACAACAACTCTTTCCCCTTTGTACCCCCTCCCACTCTCACCTCCTCCTCAGCTGAGACTGTCCCATGTGATGGGAAAATAAGGGTTCAGTCCTGTCTCTGGATTGGGGTCTTGCCAGCACTAACGGGAGTGAAAGCCTGTGTGCATTAATGACAGCAGCAGCAGCTCTGGGTCTCAGAGACATAGGGAGAAGATATGGGAGTGAGCAGGTTATGTTTGTGCCGGGTGTGAGTTACTCATGTGGGAATTCTGCGCCACTGCGTATGCACAGAATTCACGTCCAGTGCAGAATTTTTCTTTCTTTCTTTTTTTTTTTTTTTTTTTGCATGAAGAAGATACATTCTGCCCAAGAAGTGTTGCAGTTCTGCCTTTCACCCACCAGAAGCCCCTGTGGCACCAGAACAGCCAGCAGCCAGCTGGGTTCATCTTGGTGGGAAATTGTTGCCCTGAGCTATACCCCAAATGGGAAGAGAGTTAGTGGGTGCAACTTGGGAGAGTCCTGAGACATGGCTGCCTCTGGGGGTGGGGACAGGGTGGTCATTCTCTACTCGCAAGAGGGTGTGGAAGGAGCACAGGAGGAGCAAATGTCCCCTGTGGAGACTGCACAGTCCCAGGTTACCCAGTACCAGCTGCTTCTGCCCCCACCATACCCCAAACCTCTTCACCCTTCCAACTCTCAGCTGCCAGTCTTCCCTCGCTGCTACCCCTTCCCGACTGGCAGAGAACCTCTAAGCTCTATCCCCTTCTCTTTGCTTCTGAAAGTTGCCTTGCCCAGGGCTTTGCTGCCTGTGTGAATGGAGAGGACAACTTTCTGCCAATGGCCTTCAGGACAGGTGCTGAGTTCACTGCAGTGCCCCTCGTCCCCTCTCCATTTCCCTTCTCGGAGTGCTGTCTGGGACGCTGCCCTGCTTCCTGCTCCCCAGACCACCCTTTATCTACTCCATGTGCCAGGCTGCTGGCAGCCCCCAGTGAGAGGCCATCCAGCCCATCAACTGGTGCCCAACTGCTGGGCCTCAGGCCTTCTGGGGTGCACCTCTGAGTCCAATTTCCCCCTGCCCCAGGAGTGCTACAGGGGCATGTCGTTCTAGTGTGTCAGGGTTCAACCCTCTGGCTGAGGCCTCGAGGCACTTTCTTCTTCTCTCGGGGTACCAGGTGAAACAGCAAAAGAACCGACTGTCGGCAAACAAGGATAAATAAAGTAATGAAAGAAAAGAAGTAGGGGGGACTGTGGACAGATCCCATCAGGAGAAGGGCCCCTTTTACCTCTGGGGGCCCTGGGAGCATCTCAGTCCCCTTCAAAGTTTACTGGGTCTCCAGTGGAAGTTTCAGCCTGCTCCCCCTTTGAGTGCCGAGGATCCCCACCCTCCCTCAGTGAAGGCCAGAGCCCCAAATGCTTCCAGCCCTCTCTTTGGGGCTGGAGATGCTCCACAGATGGTTCCCTTCCCAGGGTGGACTCCCTCTCAGTAGAGTAGGTCTCGTCTGTTAACTCCTGCTTCAGTCCTGGCATGGTTTGCGGGTGTGGAGGGGCTGGGCCAGTCCAGACTAAATCAGCAGTGTAACCCCTTCTGTGCCAGTGTGGGGTTTATATAGCCCTTCACAGGCACCCAGACCCAGGGAATGGCCCCCTATCAGCCCCATGCCTGATGTGGGGCGACCCACTGGCAGCATTGCCCTTGAAGATGCTGCTCCCACTCCCTCCCTTCCTTCCCCCTTTACTGCCACCACAATGCGTGTCACCTTCACTTCCTGAGGGGTGACCCCCCAGAAGGTGTGTTTTGTTATCCCTTTCCCTACCCCCCCAGGATCCGTTGTGCACCCTATATCACTCACCTCTGTCTCAGGAAACAAGGAGGGTCATGGGACGCAGGTGATGCTATGCTGGAGATCCATCATCACTGAAGGAGTGGCAGCCTTGACCCTCCTTGAAGGTTGCCGGGATGCTGATGTGCACTGGAGGAGAACTGGGGCTTGACTGAGTCCATAGACCATTTGGCCCACACTGTGTCACTGTAAAGCCTGCTCTGCATTGCTGCCAATTGCTGCTGGTGGCGTTGTGCCCGTAAGTCTCTGTAACGCTGTCTTCAGTGACTCGAGAGCATGAGCACCAGCCTCAGGCAGACTGGTAAGAAGCAGGGAACAAACCCCAAATTGGTTGTGAGGTCTATATGTAGATTTCACCAACCAAGTACCCAGTGTAAACGCTGCAGGCACTGTAACAGCATTAACATGGAATCACAGACAGCCCCTTTGGGTCATCCCATATATCTCACCAGGCAGGTGAGCTCACCTTTGTGACAGATGGTCCCTTACACCAGGGGTTCTCAACCTTTTTCTTTCTGAGCCCCTCCCCCCCAACATGCTATAAAAACTCCATGGCCCACATGGGCCTCAATAACTGGTTTTCTGCATACAAAAGCCAGGGCTGGTGTTAGGGGGTAGCAAGCAGGGCAACTGCCTGGGGCCCCATGCCACAGGGGCCCCCACAAAGCTACATTACTTAGGCTTTGGCTTCAGCCCCTGGTGGTGGGACTCAGGGCCCTGCACTTCAGCCCCATGTGCTGGGACTTCAGCTTTCTGCCCTGGGCCTCGGTGAGTCTAATGCTGGTCTTGCTTGGCAGCCCACCTGGTAACTGCTCGTGGCCCCCCAGGGGGCCCCAGGCCCCTGGTTGAGAACTACTGCCTTACACCACGAATCACAGCAATGTTCAGGTTACTGCCAGTCCCAAAGAACCAGTCACTTCCTTAGGTGAATTGAATCTTAGATCTCACAACAAAGACAACACTTGTAGCCAGTCCTGTAATAACCTGTATTAAGATTTATTTAAAAGGAAACGAGAATTGTTTAAAAAATTAAAGCAGGTTAAAGCAGATACAGACGAGTTACAGTCTTAAATTTCAAAAGGTAATACAAGCTTCTATAATAAGCAAGCCCTACATATTATTTAGGACTAACCCTGGCTAAGCAGCTGGGGATCTCTTGCTTATGCCTAGAAACGTTGCCCCCCAGAGTCCAAGCAGCATACAGATAATCAGTTAGTTCTGTATGGGTTTTTTTATCCCCTTCCTGCCATGTGCTCTGAGCTGCAAGCTCAGCTAATGGGAGGTCAAGAGCACAACAACAGTCTTTTGTCTTCTTTAACATCCCATAATAGTCTATCTGGTGTTGATGGACCTTTCCTGCAAGGCAGGATGTAATGCATTCTGTTGCCAATCAGCACTTCACCTAGGTAAAGTCTCTCTCCTCTCTGGTGATTTACATAGCCACAGAGGCTCACAATGCAACTAGTCAGATATTAATCCAGGCAGCAACTCAATAAAGCATTCAATAAAGTCTAAACACATTCTAATAATTCTAATACCTTTTTTAACAATACTAACCCAGGAAAGCCAGACTGATTCCAGCTATGCGTTTGTCCATGTTCAATTAAGACATGGAGGCTTTTGCAAGAGCTAACACCTCATCTGCCAGTGTCACAGGCAGGATGGGCAGGGATGGTGTCTTTAGCTAATGTGTGCCAGAAGCTGGGAATGGGTGACAGAGGATGGATCACTTGATGATTACCTGTTCTGTTCATTCCCTCTGAAGCATCTGGCATGGCCACTGAGCTAGATGGACCACTGGTCTGATGCAGTGGGCCGTTCTTATGTTCACAGTCTCTATCAGGAGTATCTACTTATTTGGACTCACTGGGGAGCCACAGAAAGAAACCACGTGTGCTGAGGCAAGAAGGCCCAGTCTCAGAGCCCCCGGGGTCATGCTTGTCAAAAGCTAAAACTAGGCCCAGCCCATGAAAGGGGGCACTCCCAGGAGAGATTGTATAAAGTCTTTGAGAGCTTGCACTTTGCTGATTAGAGGTGTCAGTTCTCTCCCCCCCCCCCCCCCGCCACTGTATATCTAAGGTAGGTTACCTCTTCTTGCCCAAGGTGACACTTTGCTGGGTTAGCTGTGAGGCCGGCTGCTCTAAGGGCTTGTAACACCCCCACCAGATGGCATAGGTGGTCCTCCCAGTTGTTACTGTAGACTACGATGTCATCTATATATGCTGGTCATGGGGTTGTAAGACCTTATTCATCAAGCGCTGGAATGTAGCAGCAGCTCCGTGTAGCCCGAACGGCATGGTTATAAATTGGAAGAGGCCGAAAAGTGTTGGAAAGGCCGTCTTCTCCCAGGAGTTTGGTGTGAGGGGGATCTGCCAGTATCCCTCGGTTAGATCTATGGTTGACAAGTACCTCGCTCCCCTGAGCCATTCCAGCAGTTCGTCCACCCGCGGCATCGGGTATGCGTCGAAGCGGGAGATGGCATTGACCTTTCAGAAGTCAATGCAAAACCGGGTAGTCCCATCTGGCTTTGGGGCTAGGATGATGGGGCTGCGCCACTCACTCGTCGATTCTTCCACGACCCCCATCTCCAGCATTGTCTCTAGCTCCTGTCGGACCGTATCCCACATTTTCCGGGGCAACGGTCGGTGGTTGTCTCTCACCTTCTGACCGGGGGTGGTGGCGATGTGATGACTTATCAGAGTCATTCGTCCTGGGCGGGCGGCTAAGACATCAGGGAATTCCTCCACCAGTTGTTGTAGTTGTTCTCGCTGTACGGAGGTGAGGCCCGACCCTAGCGTCACCGGCCTTGGGTCTGGTGGGTCCCCTACTAGGGGCCGGAGTTCCGATTCTGGGGTGGACAGGCCGATGAGCAGGGCTTCCCTGGTCTTCCAGGCCTTCAGAAGATTCACATGGTAGACACGCATCTCCCTCCGTTGCCCCGATAGTCGGACCTCGTAGTCCACCGGCCCAACTCCCGAGAACTCGCGTCTCCTGGGCTTCCCACTCCTCCTTCAGGAGGTCCAAGATCCCCCTGGGCTGCTTCCCGTACAGGAGTTCAAAGGATGAGAACCCCGTTGAGGCCTGGGGTACCACCCTTATGGCGAACAACAGGGCTGGCAACAGAGTATCCCAATGCATAGGGTCCTCCTCCACGAACTTCCGTAGCATAGATTTTAGGGTGCCATTGAAACATTCCACCAGGCCATTTGTCTGAGGATGGTAAACTGACATCCGGAGCGTTCGTATGTGGAGGAGGCGACACAGTTTGACTATCAGTTTGGAGGACACATTCGTGCCCTGGTCTGTCAGGATTTCCACCGGTATCCCGACCCTAGCAAAAATCTTCACTAGTTCATTAGCAATTGCCGGCGCTGGCGCTGTTTTTAGGGGAACGGCTTCAGGGTAGCGTGTTGCGTAGTCCACAATCACTAGGATGAAGCGATTCCTTGTCTTGCTTCTTTCAAGGGGGCCGACTAGGTCCAGCCCAATCCGCTCGAAGGGTACGCCGACTATCGGCATGGGTACCAGGGGTGCCTAGGCTACCCCTTTCAGTCCCGCCAGCTGGCATTCCGGGAAAGATGCGCAATAGTCCCGAACCTCTCGGTGTATGCCCGGCTAGAAGAACCGGCGAGCCGCCCTCTGGAGTGTCTTCTCCTGCCCCAAGTGTCCTGCCCTGGGGTTTGCATGGTCTAGTTGTAGGAGGCCTTGCCGCAGCCTCCAGGGAACCAATAGCTGGCAGAACGTCTCCTGGGTTTGGGGTTCCTGGGCTATCCGATATAGGCAATCCCACCATATCTCAAAGCGGGGGCCCTGTGGGGGTCGCAGAGTCGGGTCTCCATCGGGGTCCGGCTGGTGGCTTGTTCCCAGGCTCTACTTAGGGTCGGGTCCTCCCTCTGCTCCTGTACAAAGTCCACGTCCCGCTCCAGTTCTGCCTGGGCATCTTCCACCGAACGGGGCCTGGCTGTGGGACGAGTCGCGGGGGACTCCTCTGGTGCCAAGGTCCCTTCTCCGGGGTCAATCCTTGGCATGCGTCCGAGCAGCCCCGCTCTCGGAGGCCTAAGCCCGTCCGTTCGTGGGTCGGGTGGTTGGTACTTCTGGAGAACCTCCCCGAAGCCTGGCCAGTCTCGCCCCAGTACCACCGAGTAGGTTAACCTGGGGGCCACTCCCACCTGGAGGCCCTCCTCCCGGTGGCATACTTCTAGCCGTGGGGGTTAGAGCGGATGTCCCCATGTACACATTGTAAGTGGATCGGGGGGCCTGAGAGACTGAGGTCCGGGACCAGCCCCTCCCGTATGAGGGTCTGACTACACCCCGAGTCCACGAGGGCGTTCGTGAGGGTCCCCTCGACCCGGACAGGGACCACCAGCTTTCCTGTTCCTCTCTTCCAAGCCCTTCGTCCGGCGACCCAGGCTTGTCCGTAGTTGCAGTCCATGAATGGGCAATCCTGACGAAAATGCCCTTCCTGTCCGCACTCCCAGCACCCCCTCGGGCCTCGGCGGGTCCTGGGCCTCTGCCCAGGGGGCTCCCTTGCTCTCGGGGTTGTTGGTCCCTTCGGATCGGTGCCCAGGAGGCCTTGGCTCTGAGTTCGGGGAGTTTTTGAGGTGTGCGGCGGGCGCCTGTCGACGGTTCCTGTGGTCCCGACCCTTGGGGATTCCCTTTTCCTAGCCCACCCTTTCGACTGGAATTTCTTGCTACCCGGGTCGGCACCTTGGCCCCCTCAGCGGACAAGTAGTCCTCCATCAAGGCCACCGCCGCCGACAAGGTCGCCGGTCGATGCCGACGTACCCAGGCCCTTCCTCCCGGGGGCAGGATCTGAGTGAACTGTTCCAGTGCCACCATCTCCACTACTTGTGGCCCCATCAAGCCTTCTGGGTTCAACCATTTCCAACAATGGTCTCGGATGCATTGGGCCACTGCCCGGGGCCAGGCCCCAGCGGGGTACTGTTCCTTGCAGAGGCGTTGGCGATAGGTCTCTGGGCTAATACCGGTATGGTCCCATATGGCCGCCTTCACTCTGGGGTACTCTAGGGCCTCCCGGGGATCGAGGCTACGATAGGTGGCCTGGGTCTGTCCCGTCAGATAGGGGGCTAGTAGGTGGTCCAATGTTCTGGGGGCCACCTGGTGGCAGTCGCTACCCATTCAAACGTCACTAAGAAAGCCTCTGGGTCGTCTTCTGGCCCCATCTTAGTGAGGCATACCAGCAGTTTGCCCAAAATCTCCCTGGGTCCGGTCCCCGCAGGTATGGCGGCTGCGGCTCCCGCTGGGCGTAACAAGGTGGCCATCTGCTGCACCAGGCGCTCTTGTTGTGTCTGCTGCTGAACCGCTAATTCCCGGAGAGCTGCTGCTGGTGCTCTTGGTGCTGGGTTATCAGCAGCTGCTGCTGGCTGGCCATCTGCTGCATCATCTGCACCTGTTGCTGCTGTTGAGCCGCCTGCTCCTGCTGCTTTTCCAGCATCCACTTTAGGAGCTTCTCTGTCTCCATCATGAGGCTTGGCGGGGTTCCCACGGTTTAACTTCCTTATGCTGGACCTTTCAACAGGCCCGAATCGCTGCCTGCATTCTCCACCACGTGTGAGGGTTCACGCCCCTCGTTGCAGGGCAACACGGCCTAGTGGCCGAAGTCCCCAGAATTGCCCCTGGTTATAGGGTAACACAGCCTAGTGGCCCAAGTCCATAGGCTTGTCCCTGGTTACAGGGCAGCACGGCCTAGCGGCCGGAGTCCATAGAGTTGCCCCTGGTTACAGGGCAGCACGGCCTAGCGGCTGGAGTCCATAGAGTTGCTCCTGGTTACAGGGCGGCACGGCCTAGCGGCCGGAGTCCATAGAGTTGCCCCTGGTTACAGGGCGGCACGGCCTAGTGGCCGGAGTCCATAGAGTTGCCCCTGGTTACACCGCCGTAGGGCCTTGCCACTGGCTCAGCGGGGAGATCCTACCGAAACACGCTGAGGCTTACCGGCGGCAAGGTACCAGTCTGTCACCCCTCCCGGGTAGCTTCCTACCATCTTGAGAGTTGGGGTCTCCCATGAATCTCCAGGATCTCCGCGGGTCTCTGGGTCCGTCGCCGCCTCAGGCTCCTCCCGCAGTAGGGCTTCATGCTGGCCAGGGGAAGCTTCAGTTCCCAGCAACGTCAAGGGTGATGGCTGGTCCTCCACAGGAGCTTCCCAGTTAGGTACTTCCCCTGCGGCCACCAGCCCAGACTGAGCTGAGTTTCCTCCTTTTATATGCCCAGAGCATTTGGAGCATGCCCAGTACGAGCAGGGCGGGACTTCTACCACCAGAGCTACTGGTCTGACGCTGCCGGGGCTAGTGCGGGGCGGGGCTGCCCTGTCACAGTCATGTTTTCTAGACCTTTAATCATTTTTGTTGCTCTTCTCTGGACTTTCTCCAATTTGTCCACATCTTTCCTGAAATGTGGCGCCCAGAACTGGACACACTATTCCAGTTGAGACCTAATCAGCGTGGAGTAGAGCGGAAGAATTACTTCTCTTGTCCTGCTTATAATACTCCTGCTAAGACATCCCAGAATGATACTTGCTTTTTTTGCAATAGTGTAACACTGTTGACTCATATTTAGCTTGTGATCCACTATGACCCCCAGATCCCTTTCCGCAGCACTCCTTCCTAGGCAGTCATTTCCCATTTTGTATGTGTGCAACGGATTGTTCCTTCCCAAGTGAAGTACTTTGATTTGTCCTTATTGAATTTCATCCTATATACTTCAGACCATTTCTCCAGTTTGTCCAGATCATTTTGAATTTCAATTCTATCCTCCAAAGCAGTTGCAGCCCCTCCCAGCTTGGTATCATCCGCAAACTCGATAAGTGTAACAGAGAGACTCTGCTACTGGGAGGGTTTCACTATGTCTCAGAGGGTTACACCCTGGTGCGAGGGGGCTAGGCCTGTACTGGAATAAGGTCACTCTGTGCTTCACAGTATGGCAGAACCTAGAATGTCCATTAGCAGGGGGAAATCCTGGGGGGAATCGACGTGTGGAATGGACAAAAACCCCGTCTGAATTCTCTCAAATTGCCCTTCTCGCCCTGGCAGGCTACAGAATAACGTCCACGTTTTGCTCCAGATCATCCCATCCTCCCAAGGGGAAGGAAATGGCTGCAATGGAGCTGGCTCAGGTAAGGGCTTATCAGGGAGCTAGTGGTGGGTTCTGCTTGGAGGGAGAGGAGCAGTAAATGCATAGGAGGGTGGGAGCTGCTAGAAGTGGTGGGAGGCAGGAAATATCTCGGGTGGAGAAAGGGAGGGGACTGGATGTGACAAACCTGCTGAGACTTGTGTAATCTAGGGTGTGATGGGTTGTCACCCCAGGGTGCAGTCTGGGGGGCTTCTGGGAACTGCTGTGCCCTCTAACCCTCAAGCTGGGCTGGCCCTTTTCACACTGCTTTGCTGGAGATTTAGCCTTGTTATCACCCAACAGGATAGCAGGTGGCGCCATGCATCCAACTAAGCTACCTGAGTGCTTTACCTAAGCCACTCAAGGACAGATAGAAGACAACAGCCAGTTTCCCAGCGATAAGTGGTAGCAAACAGATCAAAGCAGATTACTTAGCAAATAACCAAAAACTCAAACCAAGCCTAACATACTAGATGGGTAAAATTTGAATTAGCAATTTCTCACCCTGACTGATGATAGAAGCAGTCCACCAAGTTTCCATACACAAGCTAGAAATCCCTTTACCCTGGGACCAACACTTCCCCCAGTTCAGTCTTTGTTCCTCAGGTGCTTCCAGGAGTTCTCTTGTCTGGGGAATGAGGCCAAGAGATGATGACACCAGTAGCGTAGCTAGCGGGGTGCAGGGGAAGCAGCCGCTTCCCCCGCCTTTCCAAAAGCGGCCGGAGGAGCGAGGGGGGACATGGCATGCGGCCTGCAGCGCGGCCCGGCAGCCGCGGCCAGAGGAGCAAGGAGGTGGTACGGCATGCGGCCTGCAGTGCGGCCCGGCAACTGCGGCTGGAGCAGCGAGGGGGGGCGCAGGCTGGCGGCCCGCAGGCTGCTGCTGCCGCCGCCAGGCTCCTCGTGCTTGTCCCAGGCCAGAGGAGCGAGGGGAGGGGCGCAGGCTGGTGGCCCGCAGCGCGGCCGGCATCCATGGGGGGGCAGCGGGCATGGCCGGAGCAGCGAGGGGGGACGCAGACTGCCGCTGCTGCCGGGCTCCTCGTGCTTGTCCCGGGCCAGGTAGCAGGTAAGGAAGAAGGCACAGGCGATGCTGAAGAGGGGGCTGAGGCAGTGGGACAGTCCCAGCAGGGTGTGCAGCGCCGAGGGGCCCCGCCAGCTGCTCTCGCCCTGCTGGCCCCAGGGGCTGCTCCGGCTGTAGGAGAGCAGGAGTGAGAGGACAAAGGCGGCCAGGGCGCCCAGGCTGAGCAGAGCCCTGGGGGAGGCGGCGGGGAGCAGCAGCAGGGAGAGGAAGCCCCTGGGGGGGTCCTGCCTCAGGGGGGTCACGCAGCTCTTCACATAGCCGTTCCGCAGGCTCTCCGGGCCGCTCCCAGGGTGGGCGAGGGGGGCAGCCACCCTGCCGCCGTCCTGCGGTGGCTGCTGGGGGAGTTTGCTAGGTCCATGCTGGGAGGTGGCGGCGGCTTCTCTCTCTTCCCTCACGGTGGTCTGGGGAGAGCGTGGGTCTAGTCAGCTCCTTCTCCTGCTGCCCACCGCTTTCCCCCTCTCAGTTGCCCACCTCCGCAGTGCGGCCGGCAGCCATGGGGGGGCGGCGGGCACGGCTGGAGGAGGGGGGGGCGCAGCATGGCAGCCGGCAGCCGCGGCCGGAGGAGCGAGGAGGGGGCACGGGGGTGGCACGGCAGGGCCGGAGGAGCCGGGGGGGGAGGGGTGATGCAGCCGGAGGAGGAGCCAAGGGGGCGTGGCCAGAGGAGGAGCCAAGGGGGGGCGCCTTTTTTATGTTTGCTCCCCCTCCTCTTAGAAGCTGGCTACGCCACTGGATGACACACCCCACCTTATGTAGCTTTTCCATATAGCAGGAACCCTTTGTTCTAAACTAAGTTCCCAGTCCAGTTTGTTGAAAAATACAGGTACCAAAATGGAGTTCATTGTCATGTGGTCTGGTCACATGCCCTAGCATGCCCTGCTGAGTCATAGTAGCCATGACTCATAGGCTGGCTGAAACATTCACAGGAAGGTTAAGCTCTTCCATGGCCCATTGTCTTTGTTGATGAGCCATCAGCACTGTCTGGCTTCTTCATTGTTGTACCTGAAAGGCTAGTTGTGGGTGTTACCCAGAGTAAACACATTTGAAATACAGATACATAAGTCAATATTCATAACTTTAGATACCAACATGATCTATGCACACAAATAGGATAATCCTATTCAGCAAATCATAACTTTAACAATAACACCACACATGACGCATCTTGCACCTAATGCATCATAATTATGACCTAATCCTATTATAATCATACCACTATACTGAATATGAGGTGTAGTGTCAGATAGGGCCTAATTTCAAGGCACAGGAGTTGGGAATGGAACTTCCCCTCTTTGTGGAACAGGAAATAGCCCTCTAACAAGGGCTGGCAAAGCTTCCCAGATGCCCAGTGCTGGAGCCTAAATCTATTGACACTTCATTAGTTACCACCACCCCCAATCTTTGTGGCAACTGCAAACTTTATCAGTGATGATTTTATATTCTCTTCTAGGTCATTGTTAAGAATGTGAAATAGCACAGGGCCAAGATCCAATCCTTGCGGGAACCCGCTAGAAAGAAATCCACTCGACCACGGTTCCCCATTTACAATCACAGTTTTTAATCTATTTAATGTATGCCGTGTTTATTTTGTATCATTCTAGTTTTTTAGTCAAAATATTCTGCTGAACCTAGTCATATGCCTTACAGAAGTCTAGGTATATTACATCAATAACATTAGCTACAACCAAACTTTTGATCTCATCCAATAAGGATATCTTGTTAGTTTGATAGGATCTATTATGTCTAAACCTTTTTAATGGGTACTAATTATATTACCCTCCTTTAATTCTTTATTAATGAAATCCAGTATCGGGTGCTCCATTCTCTTGCCCAGTATCGATTTCAGACTAACACTCTTGTAATTAGCTGCGTCATTTCTTTTATACTTTTTAAATATTGGCACAGCATTAGCTTTATTCCAGTCTTATGAAATTTCCCCAGTGTTCCAAGTCCTAATTAAAATCAACATTAACAGTCCACCACGCTCCTCCACCAGGTCTTTCAAAACTCTAGTTATCTGGACCCACTGATTTAAACACATCTAACTTTAATAGCTTCTGTTTAACGTCCTCGTGAGTTACTGTTGGAATGGAAAGAGTGTCGGCATCAACATCTTATGATATGAGTTACATCATCTGTTTTTCTCCAAATCCAGGACAGAAATATTTATTGAACACTTTTACCTCTTCTGCATTATTTTTGATAATTCTGCCATTTCCATCTAGTAATTTACCACTACCATTGTTAGGATTAATTTTGTACTTAATGTACTTTTTAAAACTTCCTTCTTATTTTCATCGGTTGATCATTGATTTCTGATAGCTTCCCTTACCAACTTTCTACAATTCTGACCTTCTAACTTATATTCTTTACTATTGACTTCCACTTTCTTCCATATATTTTATTTGGAGAGTGTTGGGATTCCTACCAGGGAGCTACCAGCGGGGTCCAGAGACAGCCCCATCTCCTATATCAAGCTCTGACTAGTAGGTATGTGATAAATGTGATGACCCTGCCTCCGTCTGTCAGCTGGGAGACACAAAGGTTCTCTCTTTCTACCCTCTGATGTCTCCTGGGTGCTCTAGGCAAGGAGGGGTGGGACTCTGTTAACATGTGCCTCATGGAGCTTCCATTTACCTGGTGCTGCTGTTCCGTGAATAGTGGGGTTGTGAGTGGGGCAGCAGGTACTGAGTTTTGGACTCTTTCTCTTTCAGGGGCCGGTGACTTTCGAGGAGGTGGCTGTGTATTTCACCAAGGAGGAATGGGCTCTGCTGGACCCTGTTCAGAAAGCCCTCTACAGAGACGTCATGCAGGAGAACTATGAGACGGTGGTCTTGCTGGGTAAGGAGTCCTGTCCCCTCAGTTATTAGAAGCTATGAGGTCTCTAAAGAACCTGAGTAGTAATAACTTTATACCTTTATTCGTCATACAAGTTTTGACAAGTTTCCTTGCCCACCCTTATTTGCCTTATCTCCCATACACTAGTATCATTTTTGGACATGTGCCTTTTTGGTGCTGTCATTTTAAAATTGCATTGAATTGGCTACATTAGTAACTACATTAATAACTGTAGCTTTCATGCCTTTTCCTCATTTTAATAGGAAAATATGCCGCCTGTAGAATTCTAAATTAAGTAAATAGGTGTATGATTCATGCATGGCTTGTGTGACAGTCAGATGAGCTTCTCTTTTGATAGGAGATGCATCTGAAGAAGTGAAGTTTTTTACCCACGAAAGCTGATGCCCAAATAAATCTGTTAGTCTTTAAGGTGCCACCACTGGAATCCTTGTTGTTTTTGATAGGAGAGTGTATAATGTTGACATTCAGGACCCCACGGGTGAAGGGAGAACAGAGCTGTGGGAGGGGAGGAGAAGGGGGGAGTAGATAATTCTGGGGTGCCAGGACATGGGGAGGGTGTGTGCAGGATTAGAGCTAAGAAGCAGCAGGGAGGGATGAGGTAGTGAGAGATGAGGAGGGAACATAAGAAGTTCCCAAGGTGCCAGGAGGTGGTGCCGGCTGAGAGTAATGGGAAGAAGGGAAGGGGAGTGTGGAGGAAGGGCACCCAGGAAGTGGTCTGGGTGGGTCAGTGGGAGGGAGGAGAGGTTTAGGGATCTGGAGCTGTGGGGGATCCCAGACCTTTAACCCTGAATCCCTACCCAAGCTTTAGAGCCTACACTCCAGTTTTATTTCTGTTCAGTTTCGCTTCATTATACATTTCCCCCCCAAATATTATTATTTTAACTGTTGACCTCCCTTTCCCACTCATTACCCTCCTCCCCATATAATGTCCCCAACTCTATGCACAGCGACCCTGGTCACCGATCCAGAGTCCTTGCTGCATTCCTCCCTCCCATAACAGGGCCCCTACACAGGCACAAATGGGCACTTTGTTGATGATGTCACAGAGTGCTAGTGTAGCCTGTACAATTTTTACACCTATAAGATTACGTATTGGGGTACAGCTTACCCTGTACATGGCTACTCAAAGTTAATTGAGAAGGTGAAATTTGGTAAAACACACAGAAACTTGATTTAATACAGACAGTTATAATTGAAATCATAGGCAAGGATCAATACACATAACGATTAGACTAAGATAAGTATAGTAAAGAGGGTCTTGCACTGTGCGTACTTACAAGTTATGTACACTGTTGAAAACAAAGATCGAGGGGCAAGGGAGACCATCAGAAGGGAGGCCCTGCTTCAGTTTACACTGTCTCAGGGATCCGACAAAATGAAAAAATGGTCACAAGGAGAGGTAATTTATCCATTTTATTATGGTAATAGGATGGCTATATACCATATCTGCTCCTTTACTCTGATTACAATAATGTCAATAGCTGCCCCAACCCATATGTGGCCTTTGGGAAGTCCATAATTAAGTATCAAGCATTAATACTCATGATTTACATCACTTAGTTATTAATAATTCCAATATATGAATGCGGTCCCACTGCTGAGATACTGCATAGCAACCTAATTGCTAAAGCCCGCCCCAAACTTCCTTCTTTCAGAATCCTGTGGCATATTCCACCTGTTTGTGGTTCCTCGTTAGTCTCTCAAAATGAGGGTGCAAAATATCTGACCTGGGATTCTCTCCTTAGGCCTATTCAGGTAAATCCCAGACTTCAGCATAACTACTCCCACAAAGCCTCAACCTAATATAAGGCCCTTAACTGTAGCAAGCTTTGGCTACATTTATACTACCGCAGTCAGTCGACCTACACTGCGCAACTCCAGCTACGTGAATAAAGTAGCTGGAGTCAGCATACCTTAGATCGAGTTACCACAGGGTGTACGCTGCAGGGGGTCGACTTACTTTACTCTTCTCATCTGGGTAGAGTACAGGAGTTGACTGGAGAGTGATCCGCAGTTGATTTAGCGGGTGTTTACTACACCCGCTAAATCGACCACAGGTGGATCGATCTCAGAGCATCGATCCCGGCTGTAGTGTAGACCTGCATCACCTCCTTGCCCCTCCACGCATGTTCCAAGCTAATAAGCAATACTCTGATAATGACATTTTACCTCTAGTGAGTATAAAATTGCCCACAAGACATGGTGGTCATAGATGATAAAATCAGGTGAGGGTCAACAGAAGTGAGAGTTTGGAGAATCTTGTCCCCCCTCTCCCCATCTGCAGCAGCCGCAAGCTGTCTTCTCTCCAGGCTCCTTGGATCTTTGAGCCTGTCCCTCCTGAGGTTGCATGGCCCAGTTCTTGTTTCTTACATTCTCCTCCTCTTCTCTCCGGAAGAATTAGAGGCCGTTGTTCCTGAATATTAGTGTTTAATTCCCCAGCCTCCTCCACACATTGAGGAAGTTTAATTCTCCCTCCCATTACACCTGAGTCACTAGATTTCCTAATTCCCCAAAATGTGCTTTTGCAATGTCACAGTTTTGGGTTAGCTAAGCCTTTGACCTGCCTCCACGGTCTGCTCAAGGAATGCCCTCTCAGGTATCAGGCCTCTAGCCAGCCCCTCTCTCTGGGTAGGGACCCACATGCCTCTCCTTTTTGACCAGGGTTTGAGGATTGCAGCTTGTCCTCTTCTGTGTTCACTGGACTAACTTCCAGTTCCTGTGCTTTGCTTTCTCTCCAAGGGCTGTGAGCAGTGTGTGTGTGATAGAGGTGGGAATTTTGGTGATACTTGTATGATGCCAATACACACCTCAGTTTCCCTCTATGATTGGTATTGCTATGATCATAACGAGCAAGAGACATGAGGTGTTTTGTCATGTATCTGTCATGGGGTGATATGAATGGGTCATTAAGGATTGGCTGGGGCCAATCTACATCAATGGAATACCCAACAGAGACAAGGGAATAATTGTCACCTGTCCATGGGAGGATCTCCGCTTGGCTGAGTGAAGCATAAATGGACTCGTTATGTTTTTGAGCTCGCAGACGCAGGGAGCTCTACTGGAGCAAAGACAAATGAACAGTCACAGTGAAAGGAAACCAAAGCATTTTCTACAGCATCATGACACAAGGACATTGGCCAGTATGGACTATATTGTCTTTTTGCTTCCCTGTGCTAATCTAAGGACTTTCCAATGCTGTGTTTTAGTTGACTAATAAACCCTGCTATGTTTTAATAGTCTGTCCAGTGTCACAGCAAAAACTTGCTCTGTGCATTGACTGAGGAACAGTCTCTGAACAGGAGTGTAGTTCTGCTGGACCTGCTGGCAGAGCTCACTCACAGGTTGAAATAGGAGTGTTGAAGCCAGAGGCTCAATCTCAGGTGTTGAAGCTACATGGTCTATCCTTGTGGAAGAGTGGGACCCCTTGGGGGTCTAGTGCACTCAAGGGGCACTTCCCAAGGACTGTTTAAAAGCCAGGGCATTGCACAGATCCTATGGATCCATGACAGTGTCAGTGTGCCTTCTGGAGAAAAGATATAAAACAAGAAAAGCATCTAAATGCATATTTGCCATTGCCCCCTCATCAGTCCTTTTGGGAATCACTGATTGTTTCTGAAGTGTATTAAAGCCTTCCTTAAAAGCTTACCTCTTAGTTATCAGGTCATGTCAGTTTGTAGCCCCAAAAGATCCCCCTCAGTCAGTTCAAACTCAGCTGTTTCTCCCCAAAAAGTCTGTCTTCAGTTTCCTCAAAGAGGTAAAATTAGTCCCTTCCCCTTTCTTCATGGGGCAAAGCTTCAAAAGATGGAGATCTGCATAACCAGCTTTAGGATCTGGCATTCATCACCCCTTAGTGACACCAGATTGCACAGGAAACCCATCCCTCAACCCTTCCTGGTATCATCTGGCCCATCTCAGCATCATAGTCTGTGAAGTATTCATGCTTTCAAGGGCTGGCTCAAATATACAGATAACAGTCATAACTAGGGCCAGTGTTTGCTGGCAAAGAAAACAGAGTAATTGACAAATATGAGCAATATATAATCCTTTACAGCATTGGGGGGAGGGGACAGGAGCCAGCTGTGTGGGGGAGGTGGGGCCCAGACACTGTGCATTGAGAGCCTAGAGCCAGCTGTGTGCGGGGATACTGGGCATGAACCAGCTGTGTGCAGGGGAGATGAGCAGGGGAGAGGTGCTGTGGATGCAGCCGAGAGCCGGTGCGAGCACCGTCCGCTCCTCAGCATGAAGAGGGAGCCTGATGTCCCACTGCCAGGTGCCCCTCCTACCCAGGGGAAGCTCCACGGTGGTTTTGCTGAGCCCAGACTTGTATGAGGAGGGAAGAAATTGGCAGCAAGTCTCAACTGCAGTGAGCCTCTGCCCTGCACCCTGGGGAGGAGTCAGGTGTCTCTGGGCAGAAATCTGGGGGTTGCGACCCTGCATGCCCCACCCACCCTCTGATCAGAAATTCCAGATATGAAGGGTGATTCCAGAAATGAAGAGTAATTTTGGGGGGGAAATGCAGTAATAGCAGCAATTTCTGGAAAACACTGGCCCTAGTCATAACATTAAATACGATAGTCTCAAGATGTATGCCTGTGTTCATCAGATCTGTCACTCTGCCTTCACATAGTTCACTCTGCTGGTGGGTTCTACCCCTTCCCCCATTCTGTGTCTGTCTTGTCTATTTAGACTGTAAATTCTTCAGCGCATGGGCCATCTACTGTTCTCTGTTTGTACCTTGCCTAGCACAATGGGGACCTACTGTTAGTTGGCCCTTAGGCACTATGGTAATGCATATGATTTATAATAATAATAACTCTCCTGCCACTTTGAGCCAAGGAAGCTGGCCTTGGGACGTTACTGCTTAAAAAAAAAATGGAGATATACCTATCTCATAGAGCTGGAAGGGACCCTGAAAGGTCATTGAGTCTAGTCTCCTGCCTTCACTAGCAGGACCAGGTACTGATTTTGCCCCAGATCCCTAAGTGGCCCCCTCAAGGATTGAACCCTGGGTTTAGCAGGCCAATGCTCAAACCACTGAGCTATCCCTCCCCCACTGAGCTGGGGTTAAAACCATGGACTATTCTTTGTGACAAGTATCCCACAAATTCCACTGACCTCCCTTGTTTTCTTTGCCTGGAGTAGGGTTTCCAGTTTCCAAACCTGATGTGATCTTGCAGCTGGAACGAGGGGAAGAGCCGTGGGTCCCAGACTTCCATGGCTCTGAGAAAAAAGTGCTCCTGAGAGCTGCCTGCACAGGTGAGGAATTGGTTAAACCAAGTCAAAAACTGTTTGGGAATGCAGGAAACATTTGGGATGCCCTACAAAGACCTTGTGAGCTCTCCAAGTTCAAGATTGTTCCCTGCAGATGTGGAATCATTAGGCAGATGTCACTCATGGCTCCCCTCTACCCTGACTGACAACTGGCAGCAGGTCCCTCCCCGATCTCGCTTTCCCCTGAGAGTTATGGTGCAATGAGGACCCAGAACTGATCCCTTCCTCTCTCCTCTGGGGAAAGGTTTGGGGATAATCAGCTCCTGATAGGTTTGATCTCTCCTGCACATATTTTGGTTTGTTCATCCCTTTTTCCATTCCCCTCTCTGAGATTTCCTTTCTCTCCGGTGCAGGCAGTGACCTATGTCTGGATTCTCTCTGTCTCCCATCAGGTGTTGGGATGGTGAGTGAGAACAAGGAGAAACCCCAGCAGGAAGATACTGAGCAAGTATTACCCCATGGGATGTTATCAGGAAGATCGAAAGGGAATGATTCCAGGAGTTGTGCACTCCCAGAAAAACCAAAAGCCTGTGAGAGTCAGCACAGGCCAGCGGAAAACCTCAGTAGCCACTCAGACCTTATTACACACGAGAGAATCAACTTGGAAGAGACACACTACACATGCCATGAGTGCAGGAAAAGCTTCAATCAGAGCTCTGCCCTTCTCACACATCAGAGAATCCACACGGGTGAGAAACCTTACAGATGCTCTGAGTGTGGGAAACACTTCAGTCGGAGCTCAAACCTTATCAGACATAGGAGAATCCACACAGGTGAGAAACCTTATGGATGCCATGAGTGCGGGAAAAGCTTTAGTCTGCACTCACACGTTATCAGACATAGGAGAATTCACACAGGAGAGAAACCCTACACGTGCTTTGAGTGCGGGAAATGCTTCAATCAGAGCTCAAGCCTTATCAGACATCGGAGAATGCACACAGGTGAGAAAACTTATGGATGCTCTGAGTTTGGGAAAAGCTTCAATCAGAGCTCAAGCCTTATTATACATCAGAAAATCCACACAGGAGAAAAGCCCTACACATGCTCTGAGTGTGGGAAATGCTTCATTGATAGTTCAAAGCTCATCGTACATCAGAGAATTCATACAGAAGAGATGCCCTATACGTGCTCTGAATGTGGGAAAAGCTTTAGTCGGCACTCAGTCCTTATCTCACATTGTAGAATCCACACAGGAGAGAAACTGCACATGCTCTGAGTGTGGGAAACGCTTCAGTTATAGCTCAGCCTTCATCTCACATCAGCATATCCACGCAGGAGAGACGCCCTACACATGCTCTGAGTGTGGGAAAAGCTTCGGTTATAGCTCACATCTTACCACACATCAGAGAATCCACATGGATGAGAAACCTTATGGATGCTCTGAGTGTGGGAAAAATTTCAATCAGAGCTCAAGCCTTATTAAACATCAGAAAATCCACATGAGAGAGAACTATAATAAATGCCTTGACTAGGGCTGGCCAAAGATTTTTTTGTTTTTAATCACATTTGCTAATTCCCACATAGTGATCTTTGCACCATCTTCACCGTGGTTTCTCCACACCCCAGATGAGTTGCCTGATTCTGCCTTTTGCAGCTCACCCTTCTTTGGGGTCAGTCCTGTGATCTTTTCTATCAACTCCTTTCCTTTTGAGTTGTAGGAGCATGTGTCCCTCCTGCCAGGAATGTTCATCAGCTCCAGGTGGGGGAGAGAGGAAAATATGCTGCCTGTAGAATTCTAAATTGAGTAAATAGGTGTATGACTCATGCATGGCTTGCGTGACAGTCAGTTGAGCTCTTTTGAAAGGAGAGCGTATAATGTTGCTATTCAGGAACCCATGGGTGAAGGGAGAACAGAGCTGTGGGAGGGGAGGAGAAGGGGGAGGAGATAATTCTGGGGTGCCAGAATATGAGGAGGGTGTATGCAGGGTTAGAACTAAGAACCATCAGGGAGGGATGAGGTAGTGAGAGACAAGGAGAGAATACAAGAAGTTGCCAAGGTACCGGGAGGTGGTGACGACTGAGAGTAATGGGAAGAAGGGGAGGGGAGTGTGGAGTAAGGGCACCCAGGTAGTGGGCTGGGTGGGTCAGTGGGAGGGAGGAGAGGTTTGGGGATCTAGAGCTGGGGGGCATCCCAGACCTTTAACCCCATATCCCTACCGAAGCCTTGTTACTTTAGAGCCTACACTCCAGTACTATTTCTGTTCAGTTTCACTTCATTATACATTTCCCCCCCAAATATTATTATTTTAACTCTTGACCTCCATCTCCCATTCATTACCCCCTCCCCATATAACCTCCCCATCTCTATGCACAGCGACCCTGGCCACCGACCCTGAGTCCGTGCTGCATTCCTCCCTCCCATAGCAGGGCCGCTACCCGGGCACAAATGGGCACTTTGTTTATGATGTCATAGGGTGGTAGTATAGCCTGTACAATTTTTACACCTATAAGATTATGTATTCCAAAGGCCTTCACACCAGTTGGGCTTATCTCGATACGCCGAAACAGTCTGTTCTCCAGTGTTTCCCAGCTCTGATGACACAGAGCATTTACCCCATGTCCCCCTTCCCAGCTCTGATGCCGCAGAGCCTTGCCTGTATCCCTGTTCCCGTTCCCCCCCTTAACAAACATTCAACATTGGTGGGGCCTCATCTGGAGTACTGTGTCCAGTTTGGGGTCCAACACTACAAGAAGGATGTGGAAAAATTGGAAAGCATCCAGTGGAGGGCAACAAAAATGATTAGGGGACTGGAACACATGACTTCTGAGGAGAGGCTGAGGGAACTGGGATTATTTAGTCTGCAGAAGAGAAGAATGAGGGGGGATTTGATAGCTGCTTTCAACTACCTGAAGGGGGGTTCCAAAGAGGGTGGATCTAGACTGTTCTCAGTGGTAGCAGATGACAGAACAAGGAGTAATGGTTTCAAGTTGCAGTGGGGGAGGTTTAGATTGGATATTAGGAAACACTATTTCACTAGGAGGGTGGTGAAGCACTGGAATGGGTTACCTAGGGAGGTGGTGGAATCTCCTTCCTTAGAGGTTTTTAAGGTCAGGCTTGACAAAGCCCTGGCTGGGATGATTTAGTTGCAGATTGGTCCTGCTTTGAGCAGGGGCTTGGACTAGATGACCTCCTGAGGTCCCTTCCAACCCTGATATTCTATCATTCCAATTTCCTTTTCCCCCTCCTGTTTGACTCAGTTTATAGAGTAATATTCTCAGCTATACCTTAACCAATCATTGTAACTAACCAATTCTAACATATTGTAACATAATTCTCTAACCAATTATATCCCACTACCCTAATTAACTTACGCCTAGCAAAATTAATTATACAGCAGAGAGAAACAATTAGAGAACCAGACTGATTAACAATGAAAAGTGGTGGCCATCAAGATAAAACAATACAGAAATGAGTTTCAAACCACAACCACTGATAAGTGCTTTCTTGCCAGACAGGATGCTATCAAACTAAGTTTTCTTTAACCATCTTAAGATCTGTTTCTTTATCTGGTGGTAATGGGTTCTGTACGGACAGGATCGTCTTCCTAACAGCCCAACACCACCTTATTTCAGTGTGACTGGTTTGGGATGTGAGGATGTGACCCTTCGCTTCCCAGCTTATGGCTGCCCCTGCTGCTTCGCCAAAGGCCTTAGCCTAAGAACAAGGCCTCAGACTATCCTAGTGAGAGAAGGCCCATACACAGGCAGACTGTGATTTTGATTCTTTGTTTTTATACCCCTGTAATAGCTAAGTGATAGAAATACACCTAAGTTCTTAAAGTATAGGCTTTACAGGCAGGCCTGAATATCTCCATTCTAACAGTGGGTTCTACCCCTTCCCCCATTCTGTGTCTGTCTTGTCTATTTAGATTGTAAATTCTTCAGGGCATGGGCCATCTATTATTCTTTGTACTTTGCCTAACACAATGGGGACCCACTGTTAGTTGGTCCTTAGGCACTAAGGTAATGCATATGATTTATAATAATAATAACTCTCCTGCCACTTTGAGCCAAGGAAGATGGTCTTGGGATGTTACTGCGTTAAAATGAGCTGGGGTTAAAACCATGGAATATTCTTTGTGACAAGTATCCCACAAATTCCACTGACCTCCCTTGTTTTCTTTGCCTGGAGTAGGGTTTCCAATTTCCAAACCTGATGTGATCCTGCAACTGGAACGAGGGGAAGAGCCATGGGTCCTGGACCTCCAGGGCTCTGAGAAAGAAGTGCTCCCGAGAGCTGCCTTCACAGGTGAGGAATTGGTTAAACCAACTCAAAAACTGTTTGGGAATGCAGGAAACATTTGGGATGCCCTATAAAGACCCTGTGAGCTCTCCAAGTTCCGGATTGTTCCGTGCAGATGTGTAATCATTATGGCAGATGTCACTCATGGCTTCCCTCCTATTCTGACTGACAACTGGCAGCAGGTCCCTTCCCGATATCGCTTTCCCCTGAGTGTTCTGGTGAGATGCGGACCAAGACTGATCCCTTCCTCTCTCTTCTGTGGAAGGGTTTGGGGAAAATCAGCTCCTGATAGGTTTGATCGCTCCCACCCATATTTTGGTTTGTTCATCCCTTTTTCCATTCCTCTCTCTGAAATTTCCTTTCTTTCTGGCGCAGGGAGTGACCGATGTCTGGATTCTCTCTGTCTCCCATCAGGTGATGGGATGGTGAGTGAGAATGAGGAGCAGAAACCCCAGCAGGAAGATGCTGAGCAAGTAGAACCACATGGAACATTATCAAGAAAATCCAAAGGGAATGTTTCCAGAAGTTGTGCACTCCAAGAAAAAGCCAATTCTTGTGACACTCAAGAGAGGCCAGAGGAAAACTTCAGTAGCCACTCAGACCTTATAACACGTGACAGAATCAACTTGGAAGAGACACGCTACACGTGCCATGAATGCAGGAAAAGCTTCAATCGGAGCTCTGCCCTTATCACACATCAGACAATCCACACAGGGGAGATGCCCTACACATGTTCTGAGTGTGGGAAAAGGTTCAATAGGAGCTCAAACCTTATCAGACATCAGAAAATTCACATAGGAGAGATGCCCTACACATGCTCTGAGTGCAGGAAAAGCTTCAGTGGGAACTCAGACCTTATCACACATCAGAGAATCCACACAGGAGAGACGCCCTACACATGCTCTGAGTGTGGTAAAAGCTTCAATCAGCGCTCAAACCTTATGACACATCGTAGAATCCACACAGGTGAGACGCCCTACATATGCTCTGAGTGCGGGAAAAGCTTCAATGACTGCTCACACCTTATCAGACATTGTAGAATCCATACAGGTGAGACGCCCTACATGTGCTCTCAGTGTGGGAAAAGGTTCAATAGGAGCTCAAACCTTATCAGACATCAGATAATCCACACAGGGGAGAAGCCCTACACATGCTCTGAGTGTGGGAAAAGCTTCAATCGGCGCTCACACCTTATCACACATCGTAGAATCCACACAGGAGAGACGCGCTACATATGCTGTGAGTGTGGGAAAAGCTTCAGTCACATCTCTGCCCTGATCACACATCAGAGAATCCACACAGGTGAGATGCCCTACACATGTTCTGAGTGCGGGAAAAGCTTCAGTTGGAGCTCATACCTGATCAGACATCAGAGAATCCACACAGGGGAGAAGCCCTACGCATGCTCTGAGTGTGGGAAAAGCTTCAGTCAGAGCTCTACCCTTAACACACATCAGAGAATCCACACAGGAGCGACGCGCTACACATGCTCTGAGTGCGGGAAAAGCTTCAGTCGGAGCTCAGACCTTATCAGACATCAGAGAATGCACACAGGAGAGACGCCCTATACATCAGGCCTGCACAACTCGTAAAGCGGCAAGGGGCATATTGCTCCAAAGAAAACAACTGAGGACCGAAACTGCCTGGCCCCGTGGAAACACCGCCAGTGCCGCCCAGCCCTATGGAAACACTCCCCCCCAGCACTGCCCAGCCCCGCGGAAACAAACCCTCCTTCCGGAGCGCTGCCCCACTGAAACAGCTGTGGGCCGAAAAGGAAGGTTGAGGGGTGTGTGTGTGTGATACTTTATTAAGTATTTTTCAATTAAAGCAAACAGTTTTTAAAAAAAATTTATGAATCATGTAAAAATGAAAAACACCTGTTTCGTTGAAAGAAAACATTTGTACTTTTCATAATTACATGCAAATTTAATGAGAGATAGTACATCTCTTTTCGGCAACAAGCTTGTCGTATTCGGGGGTCATATTTGAAGTGGATATTTTCATAATGTTTTCCAAATGGTCGTCAGTCAGAGAAGAACGTTGCTTGTTTTTATTCATGTTTGTGATGGAAAATGTTCACATATGTAAGTGCTTCCAAAAATGCTGAACGTTTTCAGTGCAACTTCGATAAGATTCTTGTATCATTCTCAGTATGTAAGTATTTATTCGTCCATTCAGTGTTGAAAACGCTGTGCTCTGATTCTCTTTTTCTCTTTTTCTTTTCACTCATGGTATCCATTACGAAGCTCAAGATTTTGTTGAATAAATTCACATACAAGGGAAACACTCACAGTCACACACAAAGAGAAGAGATCTCTCACGGTGCATGGCACACTAGCAAGGCACTGACAGTGTGTGGAAGCGTGTAGAGGGGGGAAAGAAACGGCACGCATAGGGTGACCAGATCACAGCAGTAAAATAGGACCCGCCCCCTCCCCGCTCGGCCCCACCATCACACCCCTCTTCACCCCCTAGCCCCCCGCTGGCTTGCTGCATCCCTCCTAGTCAGTCCCCCACCCACCACTCACCTCTTTTCACCTCCTCCCTCCCCTGCCAGAAACCCCCGTGCCCGCCCCTAGAACCCCTGCTGGCTCACTGCTCCCCTCTTTGCCCACCTGCCCGCCTCCGACTCACCCCTCGCCCCCCCGACTTGCCCCTCGCCCCCCCCCAAGTATAAAGTCTCATTCAAAGACCCAGGGGTCACTATATTACTGCACACAGCAGTCAATCAATGCAGTTATAGATAAATCTCTGCATTATGCATTTTTGTATAACTTGTATATTACTTTGTATTGAACCTTGGTAATATGTTATAGCGGGCCCCTAAGGTAGTATAATTAAGGTAAAAGAAAAATGTCTTTTTGCTAGAAGTAGAATAAGATCTTTCCCCCCACTTTGTAAGCAATTGCACTGTTGAATGAAGGAGGAAGGCGTGGAAGGCAGGCACCTCCAGACAGCTGCAACCCTTGGAGAGGGGCTGGGAGCCAGACCAAGGATTCATATTACAAATAAGGCACAAGTAGTCAACAGTGAGGATGATTCACCACAGGAACAAGCTACCAAGGAAAGTGGTGGATTCTCCATCTGATGTCATTTAATGAAGACTAGATGCCTTTCTGGAATGTGTTTGCCCCAAAAGTAGCTATTGTGTCATACAGGAGGCCTGTGATATGCAGGGGGTCAGATTAGATGCTCTAATGGTCTCTTCTGGCCATAAAGTTGACTAACTTCTGAAAAACTGAGTGTAGCATTGGGAGCAGCGTCTGATGTTTTACTGTCTAGCCAGCTTGCTTCCTAGAATGAACGCTCCTTGAGTGGGGTCATCCACATGGAGTAGCTCAAACCTCCAAAGTGCCTGGCCAGGGGCAGGACATTAGCACAGCAAGGGAGGGGTGTGGCAGTGACATCAGAAAGGCCTTTTGCAGGACCTCAGACTATTGGTCAAAGGTGGTGGAGAGGTGATGACCTCACAGAGAGATGCTGACATCAGCCAGACAGGACAGGGGCGAGGGGCCATGGAAACCTCAGAGACCCCTGTGGCTTTGCTTCAGCAAGTCTCCTTCTCAAGGTCTGTCTTTGAGGACTGAGAGAGTATTCGGGTTCACGTACGTGAGCGTGAGGAGGAACCTCTTTTGAGTTTTCTTCTTTCCTTTTCCTGATTTTACTAGAAAACAGCCATCCCTGTTTAGAAGGTAAGAGCCTCCTTGAGGTTTGAAACCTGTTCAGTCTGATCCATCTGGTGACAGTTGAATTCTAGGCATGGAAAACACGAGTTTAAGGAGGCAGAATTTTATTCTGCACCTGGGATTTTGTCCCTTAGAATCACTGGGGACATTAGGGTTTGTCCTTTTTGTTTCACCTTTTCCTCCATCCATCCCTCCCTCCTTTCTCTTCGTCTCTTGCTTCTTTTGTCCTTTCTCCTGTTCCCCTCCCAACACCAGGAAGTGTGTGTGTGTTGTGGGGGAGTGCTCTGCAGCTCCCACTGTGGGAGGTCCACCCAAAAATGTGGGGCTGAAATAGTGCTCGGGCAGTGATCCCCACCAGTGAGCTGGGCCATCCTTTGGGCTCTCTGGTGAGAACCCTCAGTCTCCCGTCCTCATTCTCTACCCTGATTGGCTGAGCAGGGGGTTATTGACAGGGAGGAGACTCAGGTCCTTGTTCTCTTTTAAGACCAAGTAAATAAGTCATAACCAGTCATATGTTTGACAAATTTTGCTGCTTCTCTGCATTAATGGTCTGTGAGCAGTTCATGATTCTCTCTAACATTTCAGTTCTCCTAAAATACTTGCTGAATAATTACTGTGCACTGTTGTTGGTCTGGAGCTCATCTGAGAGCACTTTACTCAGGTCATTCAATGTATGAAATTCAAGATCCGATGGTTAGTTTGAAAATCAGGGCTCTTGCGTCCTATTCCCAACTCTGCCACTGGCTGGCTGTGTGACCTAAGACAAATCAATTCTCCTTTCTCAGCCCTAGCTTCTCCCTCTTTCAAGTAGGGATAATAATGATCCGCTCCTACTTACCTCATGGTGGGTGGAGGATAGGGATCCATTGGAGAGTGTCACTAGGAGTAGTGCATAATATGAGGTGTCCTATCACATTTACTCCGATCAGATTATGACATAATAGAATAGCTGAAATATTCTATTTTATTTGTATTTTTTAATTTTGAAATTAAGAGCAGCAACGACTTAGCTCAGACTGAAGCATCTTGTCTAATTTTCGAGATCTAAGTGTCTCCTCTTTGTGTGCGATGAGACAATTTAACACACTGTGACAAACAGGAGATGCTTTTGTTTTGCAACAAAATAGTTTTGCAAAGAACTTTCATCCCATTTGTTATGATTTCAAGAAACAAACTGGTTTAGTCTGAATGGGATTTTCTGACTGAAATGGTTTCAATGACATTTCCCCGCCATCTCGATTCCTGGGCTCGATCCCTGCCTCTGCGGGGGGTTGCTGTCTGTTAGAACAGGTCAGGACTGGTGGCTTCTCTTTCTGGCTCTGCCACTGCCTTGCTGTGTAGGACCTTAGGTAGGTCACTTCCCTTCTCTGTACCTCAGGTTCCTCCCCATCTGTCCAATGGGAACAGGGACAATTCTTGAACTCTGGGCAGTCGTGAGCCTGAGTGAGATAGGGGAATTTCTCGGTGTTTAGCACCAAGGAATTCTAAAGTTTGCTAAAATGTCTAGTCTGCGGAAACAAGAAATGGTCAGGGCCAAACTTTTTAACCATTGCCTTTTTTAAAGCCCATTCAGGGATGTGAGTCTCTGTCTTTTAGGTACCTGGGGTTCTTGCCAGCAGGAGAGAAGAGGTTCCTGCCTCCATTTTTGAGGCCTTAACAAATCCGTTGCTGTGCCCCAGTTCTCATCTGAGATCCCTGAAAAAGAACATCTTCCCATCCATGAACAAGACAGGACCTATCTTTAAAAGGGGAACAAAGAGAACCCTGGGACTTACAGACTAGCTAGCCTCACTCCATAGCTGGAGAGATACTGGAATACACTATTAAACAATCAGTTGGTCAGCAGCACCTACAGGATAATTTGGTTCTTAGGACGAGTGAGCATGGATTTGTCAAGAACAAATCATTCCAAACCAATCCTATTTCCTTCTTTGGCAGGGTTCCGGGCCTAGTGGAGGTGGGTAAACAGTAGATGTGATCTATCTTGGTGTTACTAAGGCTTTTGACACAGTCCCGTAGGACATTCTCACAAGCAAACAAGGGAAATGTGGTCTAGATGCAATTAGTGTAATGTGGGTGCAGAGCTGGTTGAAAGCCCAGACTCCAAGAGCCCTTCTCCATGTTTGGCTGTCCAACGGAGAGGGTGTACTGAGTGGGTCCGGCAGGGATCAGTCCGGGGTCTGGTACTATTCAATATTTTCATTAATGATTTGGAAAATGGAGTGGAGAGTATGCTTCTAAAATTTGCAAATGACACCAAGCACTTTGGAGCACAGAATTGGAATTCAAAACACCCTAGAGGGGGGAGCAACTTGTGCAAAGTCCCACAGGAAAAGGAAAACAACCAGCAATGGAACCAATAGGAAACCCAGCAATGGAACTCAGGAGTCCTGACTCCCAATCCCCTGGTCCGGTCACTCCAGCGGAGCACACTCCCTCTCAGAGGCAGGGGGAGCGGACATGAGGGCCTGCTTGTAATTGCCAGCTGTGGGAGGGAGTGTGAAGCAGTGGTTAGCGAAGGGGCCTGGAAAGAAGGACTGCTGGGTCCCTTCATACTTCTGACACTTGGTGTGACCCTGAGCCAGTAGATTCCCCTCCCCAGGCCTGGTTCTCATCAGTAGGGTTGGGGTCGCAGTCCCGACAGCCCAGCGAGGTTGGGAGACTCCAGGAAGGTGTGTAAAGTGCTGGGATGTCAGGATCCTGGAGGGGCTGTCACCCCCACACTAGGGCTGTGTTCTGCACCCCCTGCTGCTGGCCGAGTTTCTCTTTCCCTTGGCAATACAACAGACTCTTGTTTTCACAGCCAGCCGATCGCCCAGTGTCATCACTCTGCCTGCTGGCTGGGCACGGTAACTCCTCAGGTCACCACCCCCCTCTCCAGCCTGCCTTGGGCTTGGAGAGTGAGGAGAAGGGCGAGGGACGACACTGAACATCCTCCATCCATTGCTCCATCACCAGAGCAAGTGAGTAGTATTAGGGTTCCTCTGTGGCATTCCCTGTCTGTCTGGGGAGAGGCAGAAAGAGGGGGAGAGAATCTCTCCCAAAGGCGATTGGATTTGCAAACCGGCCCCAGGAGCCCCTTGCTCTCAGACCGGGGAGGGGCTTCTCCAGAGCCGTCTCCAGTGTGTTTCGCAAGGTCCCAGCAATGGGGCTCCCAGCCCTTCCCTTGTGGGAGACTGTTCCCCAGGCTGAGAGTCTCTGAGCTGGGCCAGACCCGGTGAGCTGCCGAGCATGGAAATCAATGGGAACCGAGGGGGCCCTGGCCTTGCTCTGCCTAGGGACTTTGAAGTGGGGAATGGTTTCCCAGGAGAAGTCCGGACTCCTGGGTTCTGTTCCTTCTCTAGCCTGGGCTGGGGGGGGGGGGGGAGTGTGAGTGTGTCCTGCGCTGGCAGGAGGGAGCTGCTTGTCCAAAGTGACCGATGGTCTTTGTGACTGACCCCGGTGCTCGAAAAGGATGAGACTCCCCGGTTCTTGCAGCCCCAGGGATGACGAGGGGGAACATTGGGAGGGAGCAGATCATGCAATGATCTCCTGCCAGTGTGTGTAGCTTGCCCTCCCTGCACCCCTGTGGGGGGAGGAGGAGCTGCTCTGGCTGGGGCAAGGATGGGGAGGGACCAAAAAGGCTGGTTAGTGAGAGGTTGCCTTGATCCTAGACTCTCGCCTGCTCCCCGCTCGGTTCCAGGATGGCCAGGCTCCTGAGGATGTTAAGGAAGAAGGCTCTGCAGGTGGCCCCAGAGCCTGAGGGAAGCAGCTGCCATCTTCCCCAGGAGTGGAGCGGCCCCTCCGTCCCCACTGACAGGGAAGGAGCTCCCAGCCGGGCCAGGAGGTGGAAGTGCCTAGCCTTCTGGAAGAGGAAACCTGCTCCCGGCGCAGGCGCCGAGGTGGGAGAGGCACCGGCCAGGCCAAAATGGAGCTGGGCCAGGATGCAGCTGGGCAGGCAGGACCCAGCCCAGGAGCGGAACTGGGCAGGTTGGCTCCAGGGCTTGTTGTGTGGGCAGCAGCGGCCCCAGGAGCCCAGCCCCGATTTCCAGCAGGAGGCATCACCCTGCCCGGTCAGTGAGGACCTTCCAGCCTTCCCAGGGCAGGAGGTGGAGGATCCCTCTCCCAGCACCAGCAGGTCGGCCCACTCCCCATGGGACAGCAGCAGCGCCTGCGACTCGGACAGCAGCGTGGCCGATGGATGCTTCTGCTTTGTTCAAGGAGGAGCCAGGCTGGGCTCAGGGAGGGGTGAGGAGGGGGCTGTGAACACCCTGGGCCCAGGCCCTCGAGCAGAGCTATGGGGGCAGGTCCCCAACTGAGGTGTCTGGCCTGAGCCACGTGAACCCCACTGACACTAGATGCTGCCACTTTGGTCCTTGGTGCTCCATTGGGTGCGGGGGGGGGGGAGGCACCTCTCAGGGACCAGGACAGTGGGGGGGGGGGTCTCTTTGCTATGGGCTCCTGAAGGAGTTGGGGGCTGACATCACTGAGAGTGGGGAGTGTGAGGCCCGATCTGCCCTATGTCCTGGAGGTGGGAAGGGGGCACATTGTCCCATCATGCCCCTGTCCTTCCCTCTAGTGGCAGCAGGAGTCACCCTGTCCCCTTCTCTCCCTGGTGCAGGGTCCGCCAGGGACAAGGAGGAGGAGGAGGAGAAGGAGGAATGGGTGGACTTGGTAACAAAGGAGACTGCTCTCAAAAACATCCGAGAGCAGTTCCAGGGCTGAAAAAAGGTACAAATGTTCCCCAGCTGTGCTGGAACCGAGATTGTCCTGCTCCTTCCCAGCATCCCAACCCCCTGCAAAGGGTCTTGGCCCTCATGAGCCACCACCCCTAATGGGGACCTTTCTCCTCCATGATCTGGGACCCCCAAGTTGGGGGTGTTTGTCACACACCAGCCGGGGTCTCCTCCCCCCACAGGCACTGTCCCTGTTCCTGACCTTGCTTGTGTAGGAGTTGTGGGTGATTTGGGCAATAGGCAGGTCCCCACTATCCCCCATTCAGGCCTAAGTCCTGCAGCTGGTGTGACTGGGGCAGGGAGGTCCCTGGCTAACTGGCTCTCTCTCCCCTAACCCCACTCCTGGTGGGCACAGGATGAGGCCCAGCAGCTCATGTTCCTGCACGCCATCCGCCCCGTGTGTCTTGCTGCACAGCAGAGAGGGCAGGACACACTGGAGCCGCACTGCTGCAAGGCGGCTGTGGCGGAAAGGATTGTGGTGAGCGAGACACAGTGCCCGGCAGCTGGAGGGTGGACAAGAGACACGGGAGGGGCAGGGGTCTCCTCGGTCCGATGGTTGGGGGATGGCTGGTGCTGGAGGGCAGCTGAGGGCAGGGATTGCTGGGGCTGAAGATTGGGGAGAATTCGACAGGAGAACTAGTGGGCAGGAATTGGAGGAGTGGGAGGCAGCTGGGGGGATCCTGCTGGCTGTGTGGGGTGCTGGCTGTGTAATCTCCTCCTTGGGAAGTGTCAGCGAGGCCCAAATCTCACATGCTCCTTTGTCTCCTTTCGGTCTCACAGGAGCTCACTGAGGAGCTGCCTGATAACTCTCCACCCGGTGCCGTCCTGGCCAACTGCCTGATTGCTGTGGCCAACCTCAGGTACCGAGGGACCCTCTTGCCCGGTTCCCCTAATCCCGATGCTGCTCAGGCCCGTGGCTGGGAGTCATTGCCCTTCCCACTCCCAGGTCACCTCCCAAGGGTGGCTCCTCTGGCAGAGGTGGCAGGAAGATTCACTCCCTCTCCTGGCTGCTCTGTTCTTTTCACTCCAGTAACATTGCAATGGCTTTGGGGAGAGGCTGACTCCCAGGATCAGGTACAGGAGGGGGAGCAGGATCCAGGGAACAGGCACCATTCCTGCCCTGCCACTGTCTGTCTGGGAAACCTTGGCCTTATCATTCCCTGGCTCGGTGCCTCAGTTTCCATTCTCGCCATCCTCTGCCTATTTCCCTGCACTTTCACGTCCGTGTTGGTGCCAGTTCCACCCCCGCACTGCACAGTCTAATACTGGCTCCTCTCTCTTGCCAGCACCATGACACCTGCCCTGGAGCTGGAGATCCACCTCCTCTGAGCTGCCCTGCACGCAGTCTTCACCCTGGGCACGCAGACGGACACCACCCAAGTCCAGGTAGATCAGCTAAATCATGGATTGGGGAGCCAGCTCTCATCCTGCCATGAATCCTTGCTAATTGCCTGCAGTGGGATGAGAATGAGAGAGGCCAGGATACGTGTTTGGGGGTCTCACCAGTGCTTCCCAGAGACCCCTCTTCCCATCCTGTGGCAGGTGTAGCCCCAGTTTCCCTAATTCTGACCCATGGCTCTCCCTTGCTTTGCAGGATCTGCATAGGGTCTTGCCAGACGTCCTGGATGCCATGCTGGGGAACCTGCTGGCAAAGTCCCCAGACACCAACAAGCTCCACTACATCTTGGAGGTGAGCCCAATGAGAGGGATGGGGGCAATTTTACCCTAACTCTTAGATCCATTTCCAGTCTATCCTCCTAGCTGGGCTCCCAGTGGGCCATCCTTGGTCAGGGCAGCCAGTGCAATGCAGTGTCAGGCCCTTCCTCCTTGAAGGACAGAGGAAGGAGCTGGGAGTTCAAGCCAGAGCTCTGCCTGGTTCTGTTGAGCACTAACCATGGTGGGGCCCCTGGCTGGCTTGGGGAGTGAGAGTCTGAACCCCTCCTGTGAGATCCAGAAGATGGTCCTCAGAGAAGAGCCACAGGCTCATTCCTAGAGAAACAGGAGGGCCCCAGAGAATCAGCCCTTGTCTCTAATGGGCCCCGAGATTCCTGGGGGGATTGTGCTCACACTCAGTCCCTTCACCCAACCAAGGACTTGAGAGCCAGGGAGGGGGGTGGGGTCTGTCTCCTTCCTGGTGAGCTGTTCAGGAATCAGGAGTTCAGGGAGGATGGGACCAGCCCCGACACCGAGCATTGTCCCAATCTAGAGAGACAATGACAAGTTGTGACCTGCAGGATACAAACATCGTCCTGGGGGCAACAATCACCTTCTAAAGCTCTGCAATCAATGAATCAGATATTCCACCCTGCGCACAATGTCTCAGCCCCCTGGGGATGAGGAGGGGCTCATTAGCACAACACATGCACCCGCCCATTCATCCTGAGCTGCCTCCTTTCCCCACAGCATATTAACTACTGGATTGTGTCCAGAGTGTCACGAGAGAGAGCCAGGGCCATTAGGAGCAGCGCGGCCCTGCTCACATCCACCATCACCCTCCCTGACTTCGACGTAAGTGGCCTCTGACCCCAGCTTCCTGACTCCAGGCGTAGGGGGGCTGGCTCCAACGGGCTGTAGGATCTGCTGCTGCAGGGCTGTGGGTTAGGAGTGTTCCTCTTGGGGAGGCAGAGTCAAAGTAGAGAATGAGCCTGGCTTGAGTCAAGTTCTTCTTGTCCTGGTTAAGTGGCGACTCTCACTTTTAAGGGGACCATGCTCCAGGTTCTTGCCCGTTCACCTAGATTGGCAGGAGGCTGAGCAGGGCCGGCAGCCTAGACCCCGGCTGGTAAGGGGCCGGCGGCCAGAACCCCAGACCGGCAGCGGGCTCAGTGGGGCCAGCGGCAGGAACCCAAGACCGGCAGTGGGCTGAGCGGGGCTGGAACCTCACCCGCTGCAAGCTGGGGTCCCAGCTGCCGGTCCTGCTCAGCCCGCTGCCAACTGGGGTCCCAGACGCCGGCCCCCCTTAGCCTGCTCAGGGCCAGCAGCAGGCTGAGTGGGGCCAGCGACTGGGACCTCAGCCCACTGCCAGCTGGGATCCAAGCCACCGGCTCCTCTCAGCCTCCTGCTGGCCTGGGTGACTGGAACCCCAGGCTGGCAGCGGGCTGAGTGGGGCCGGCGGCGGGCTGAGCGGGGCCAGCGGCTGGGACCCCGGCTGGCAGGAGTGGGTGGACAGAACCCCAGATTGGCAGTGGGCTGAGCAGCTCTGCCCGCTGCTGGTCTGAGGTCCTGGCTGCCGGTCCCGCTCAGCCCGCTGACGGTCTGGGGTTCCGTCCACCAGCTCCTGCCAGCTGGGGTCCCAGCCGTCGGCCCTGCTCAGCCCACTCAGGGCCAGCAGCAGGCTGAGTGGGGCCAGCAGCTGGGACCTCAGCCCGCTGCCAGTCGGGTTCCTTTCAGCCTCCTGCCGGCCTGGGTGAATGGAACCCCAGGCTGGCAGCAGGCTGAGCGGGGCCAGTGGCCGGGATCCCGGCTGCCAGGAACTGGTGGACAGAACCCCAGACCGGCAGCGGGCTGAGCAGCTCAGCCCGCTGCTGGTCTGGGGTCCTGGCCGCCAGCCCCGCTCAGCCCACTGATGGTCTGGGGTTCCATTCAACCAGGCCGGCAGGAGGCTGGCCAGGGGCCGGCGGCTGCGACCCCGGCAGGAGGCTGGCCAGGGGCCAGCAGCGGGATGAGTTGCTCAGCCCACTGCCAGCCAGGGGTTCTGTCCACCCACTTCTGCCAGCCGGGGTCCCAGCCACCGGCTCCGCTCAGCCTCCTGCTGGCCTGGGTGAACGGTCTGGGGTTCCATTCACCCAGGCCGGGAGGAGGCTGAGCGGAGCTGGCGACTAGGTCCCCGGCTGGCAGCGGGCTGAGGTTCCAGCTGCCGGCCCCGCTCAGCCCACTGACGGCCCTGCTCAGCCCGCTGATGGCTGAGTGAATGGAACCCCAGGCCGGCCGTGGGCTCAGCGGCAGCCCGGGACCCGCAGCCTGCCATCAAAAAAAAGGGCTCATGTGCCATAGGTTGAGGTCTCCTGTTCTAGTGTATATGATGTGTACTGTACTTTATGGTAAATTTCACTATACACGTGTAAGCAGCGTCAGGATGAGTTCTACCCTGCATCTGATGGTGAATTGTGGCAAGTTGTGGAAAAGAACTTCAGGGGCTGATCTTGTTTGCATAGGCATACCTACCCTGCCTAGCATGAGCCTACAGCAGCCCAAATGGTCACTTTGGCTGCTGTGGGATCCCCAGTTTCTCTGTTATTAGGGCAGGAAGAATAAGGTGTTGTTACCCTGATTATGTGAATCAAGGATAATGGAATTGTTTTATGACAAAGGGACTCACCATCAACTAAGTACTACTCACTAGACAAGGGACATGGGTTCCAAAACCCAGTGAATTGAGAGAGGCTGTGGACAGGTATTTGTACTTGATAATATGGGTGTCTTTTGAGAGCCTGAAATACCAGTTGCATTTTCTCCTTCCTCTACTCTGGAATTTAGAGCTAATTTTAATTCCACTAGGAATCTAATTACAGGCTGCTGAGTTGAATTTGCTTTGGGCCAATGGTGTGCCAGCACTGAGGCTCCCCTTGTGATGTTATTGATATAATCTGGGACCATATAGAACACGGTTGCAACCAAAGTCCTGTAGTGGCACCAAATCTTGCATAAAGGGAGTCAAATGAGGTGTCTAAGACAAGGTTTACTCGTTATGATTATGCTGTCTATATGTGTGTATCAATTTTGTAGTTGAAATTATAAATATTGGCTCTAAACTGTCTGTATTTCAAGCTTATGCTATGCTTCTGGGAAACATCCCAGACAAGTTGGTGTTAGCTCTGCCTAGCCTGCTTGATGGCCCATTAAGGTCCATCAGCTATACAATTGACCCATTGAGAGAAGGCAGATACGCCTTGCAACTCAGCAAAGTATGCAGGGACTGGCCCAGGTGACTCCAGACTCCATTTTGCTGTAATTTTCCACAGTAAGGACAAAGAGGTGTTCTTACACCTGGAAAGGACTATAAAAGGCTGATGCCTCTCCTCCATCTTGTCTTCAATTCTGCTTCATACCTCTGGAGGAACTTTGCTACAAACTGAAGCTCTGAACAAAAGACTGATGACCCATCCCAGCTGGGGATGTATTCCAGAGACTTGACTTTGAACCTGCAGTTTATTTCATCACTGCTACAAGCCTAAACCAAGAACTTTGCCATTACTGTATGTAATTGATTCCATTTAACCAATTCTAGCTCTCATCTCTATCTTTTTCCTTTTATGAATAAACCTTTAGATTCTAAAGGATTGGCAACAGCGTGATTTGTGGGTAGGATCTAATTTGTACATTGACCTGGGTCTGGGGCTTGGTCCTGTGGGATCAAGAGAACCTTTTACTGGGACATTGGTTTTCATAACCGTTTGTCCCCATGATGAGTGGCACTGGTGGTGATACTGGGAAACTGGAGTGTCTAAGGGAATTGCTTGTGTGACTTGTGGTTAGCCAGTGGGGTGAGACCAAAGTCCTCCTTGTCTGGCTGGTTTGGTTTGCCTTAGAGGTGGAAAAACCCCAGCCTAGGGCTGTAACTGCCCTGTTTGAGCAATTTGTCCTAAATTGGCACTCTCAGTTGGGTCCCGCCAGAACCGCATCATTGCACCCCTACTACAAGCTAAAATCACTAAGAGCTAAAATCACTGACTACTGTGGGGGGGGCCTAAAGCTATGTTGCTGAGTGGTTGGCAGAGCAGGTGGTGGGGATAACTGGAGTGGCTTGTGGGATAGCTAGTGGAGTGGCTCGTGGTGAAGGCTGCAGCAGAACCCCATGGAGAGGTGGGGCAGTCAGCCTTGGACCACGTAAGGTGCCTGTAGAGGAGCAGACTCACCACCACGGCGCCTCCTGCTGGTCATCTCGGGAATTAGCTCTTCCAGCATCCTGGAGCGCCCCCTGCAGACCGGTGATCCACCTGTCCTCTGACCCCTGTGTCCCTCCTGGACCCCAGTGCCCTTGTATCTGGGGTGCTGCCCCCTGGCAGTACCCCTCAGTACTAGGGTCTCCCCTCCCTGGGGAACCCCCACCCACTATCCCTACCTCACCTCAGAATAAGGCCCCTGCCAGTCACCAACTAGTCCCTGCTCCCTGGGGCTGACTGCAGTATAGGCCACTCATCACAGGCAAGGGAGGGTTTGGACCTGCTGCCTTGACCTACCCATGGGCTGCCCTCTGCAACCCCCAGTACTCTGTGGCCTTCTGCTAGGCCGCAGCCTAGGGCTATCCAGGCTGGAGCTCCCCAGCCCTGCTCCACTCAGGTACTCTGTCTCTAGCTTGCTGCAACCAGACCCTTCTCCCTCTGAAGGCAGAGAGTGACTGCTGAGCTCTTGGCTCCCAGCCTTCTTATACAGGCCAGCTGGGGCCTGATTGGGGCATGGCCCAGCTGTGGCTACTTCCCCAATCAGCCCAGTAGCTTTTCCCTTTGCCCCAGCCCTCTGCTAGGGCTGTTTTAAACCCCTCAGGCAGGAGCGGGGTAACCACCCAACTACAGTGCCCCTTAACACCACTGCATGCCCCCCGCCCCCCAAGCTGGGAGGTAAAACTCTGCAGATAAACTTTTGAACTCTGGGGCTGCACTGACCAGGGACAGAGACTTTTGAGGTTTTGGACTTTGGGTGATTTTTTTGGGGTTGCTGAACTTAAGACCCTGAGGGGAAAAGAATACTGCCAAACTTACTTGGGGGTGGGTCTTTTGCTCATGGTTTGTGTTATGAATCCTGTTTGTGGTGTTTCCCCAACATAATGCTGCATTGTTTCCCTCCTTTATTAAAAGGATTTTGCTACACTCAGACTCCGTGCTTGCGAGAGGGGAAGTATTGCCTCTTAGAGGCACCCGGGAGGTGGTATGTAGTTGTCCCAAGTCACTGGGTGGGGGCTTGAGCCAGTTTTGCATTGTGTTATTGAAACAGAACCCCTAGATACTGAACCTGGCCGTTGTTGCTGTCAACTCAAATGGGTAGAAGGGTTACATGTGATCTTCCTCTTACGCGCTGACCTCAGAACCTAACCCCCGCGTAAGATGTGATTCCACTGTGTTCATTTTTGAAAGTTTTTAATAAGCAATGCTCCGGGGGGGGGCAGGGAGGGGGAGGCGCTGGCCTCTCCTTTTGCCTCTCAGTTAGGGCTCATTCTATAATCAGTTTGGCTAGGCCCCAGGCTGTGCAGCCAAGGGGAAAGCACCCTGTTACAGGCCTGCTCTTCCCACTCCGACTGTTACTGGGCTGGGGTCCTTGCCCCCCATTTCAGACCTGGTTTCCAGAGGGGCTGAGTACACACAGGACCCACTGCCCGGAACTGGAGTTTGCTTGTTCTGGTGACTAACATTCAGGCCCTTCATCATTCAGAGGCTGACAGGTGTGGTGAGAGGGCTGGAGAAACCCCACTGCTGAGCGGAAGGAAGTCAAAGAGTTGGGATTCTGGGAACTGATGGGTTTGTTTGCCCTGCTGTGGGAAGTGGAGCTGGAGACCGGAGATGCCACGTGATCAAGACTACCTGATGCTCTCTTCATGCCCGAGGGGTGGAGCCTCCTGCCAGAAATGGTCTCAGGAGTCCAGGTTCGAGGACATCTCTGGGGATCCCCTTCCTAGGAACAAAACTAGGGTGGTACGATGATGGAGACGTCTCTGTCCCAGAGCCGGGAGCCAGGGACAGGGGAAGCTTCCAGCCAGGCTATGCATCGGGGATGCCATTTCTCCCTCAAGAGACCCCCACACCCCAACGAGTAAATGGCTCTTACCTCTATGAGGGAGTGGGATCTTCCATCTAAGCCTCTTTGGCCTGGTCCACACTAACCCCCCACTTTGGACTAAGGTACGCAAATTCAGCTACGTTAATAACATAGCTGAATTCGAAGTACCTTAGTCCGAACTTACCGTGGGTCCAGACGCTGCAGGCAGGCTCCCCCGTCGATGCCGCGTACTCCTCTCGCTGAGCTGGAGTACCGGCGTCGACAGCAAGCACTTCCGGGATCGATTTATCGCATCTAGACAAGACGCGATAAATCGATCCCAGAAGATCGATCGCTTACATCCGGACCAGGAAGTAAGTATAGACGTACCCTTTGAGAGCCAGCGTTGCTTGCTTGGATGGAACAAGGTGACCTGTCCCACTGCTCCCTGACATGGCTCAGCTACAGGATGCGCCCATCTGGGAGGCTGTGCCAGATCCCAGGGCTTGGAAGACAGCTGGGAAGGAGGCTCCAAGAGACCCCATAGAAGGGCCTTAGAAGGGAGAATAAAGGGCAGGAGGTGAAGCTAGCCCTGAGCCTCTTTCCCACCCCCACCTCCTCAAAAGTGGAGCTTTCTGAGCTTCAGTGGGGCTGGGGCCCTGACACAAGGGCTTTTCTGCACCATATGGGGAAGGGAGAGCTCTGCCTGGGCACAGGGGAAATGGGATGGGGGTACACCAAGGAAATGGGGGGAGAGGAGTGGGTGTGAGGGAAAGAGCTCCTGCCCCAGATGAAGGAATTTGGGAGGCAAAGGGAAGGACCCTGCTACACAGAGAGGGGAGAGAGTTTCTGTGAGTGCCAGGGGCTCCATTTCCCCTTCCACTAGCTCCCCGTAGGGATCCCTTGCTCTCCCGCTCAGAGGGAGGCCACTCCAGCTGGCCTCAGTGGCCAACCACAACCCCCAAAGTCTAGCCCCTTGTCTCAGCCACTACATAACCAGGTGCAGTACTGCTCTGTCTGAGGTGCTAGTCTCCTGCTCTGAAGACAGACCTTCCCCCATGAAGGTTTGGGACAGACTGCCTACTGCTCTCCTGGGCAGCCTTTATATAGGGCCTAGCCTAGCCCTGATTGGCTGGCTCTAATCTCAGCTCTGATTGGCTCTCAGTAGGCCCTTCCCTGATTGGTTGCTGGCCTGCGCAACTGCTCTGGCCTACTCTAGCCCCCTCTCGCATGGGGGTGGGGCAGTAGCCCCACCACAGTGATCAACTGTTGCTACCAGGCTGTGGCTTGGGCTGGGGTCGCTCAAGTGGTCAGCCCCTCAACACAGTCTATGAGGAGTGGCTCCGGCCTGGGCGGGGCCCAAGCAGCCCACAAACAGTCTTCAAGGGCAGGCCCTGGCCTGGGTGGACACCAGGCAGCCAGCGAGCAAACAGTCTTGACAAGGCTGGCTCTAGCCTGAGTAGGGCTCAGGCAGCCAGCCAACAAACAGCCTTGACAGGCCTGGCTTTAGCCTGGGTGGGGGCCTAGTAGCCAGCAAACAAACAGTCACCAGGTGAGGGAGAAGGGAGCGCCTGTCCTGGGCTAGAGCCTCCTTGCACCGTGTAGGTGGTCAGCCACCTGGGGTGCAGTGACAGGGGGACGCGGGCCCACCCTTCTCCACCATGTCCTAGCCCACGGCCCTGGCAGGGGCAGGATTAGCTGCCCCTGCATCGGTGGGGATCCAGATACAACAGGCCGACTGAGCCATGCTGGGCTCTGCAGCCGGCTGCTCCGGGGCTGCCCCTGGGCTACTTCCTGCCTTCCCGGGGTTTGGTACCTGCGGCCTCCAGGCCTCTTCCGGCTCCTTGGGGTAAACTGCAGCGGGTACTCCGGGCCAGTCCTCATCCATGCCTGGGGATCAGGAACAGCCAGGTGCAGGCTCCTCTCGGGGCCTTTGGAGAACAGGCCGAGTATCCTCCTCTGTTGCAGGCTCTCCCCCAACTGTGCTGCAGGACCGGCCTTTTATACTTCCGGCCACACCCCAGTCTTTATGGCGAGGAGGGTGGGGCAATATAGGCTCTGCCCTCCAGGGGACGTGTAGGGGGTCCCTCGCTCTCCCGCTCAGAGAGAGACCACTCAGTCTCACTACACTTCCCGTTTACAGGAAGCGGGAGTTGCTGGTGGCCTCGGAGGCAGAGCTCCTGCACCGCCTGATGCACTTGGCGCAAGTGCTGTATGATGTGCAGTTGTTGCATCACGTTGACTGTGATGTCCTCCTGCTGCAAGGGAATGAGGACCTGTCAGAGACTCAGACGCCCCCGCGGAATCAGGGGGGATTAAGGGCACCTGGGACCAGCAGCATTTCCACCCAGCACCCGCCCACCTCTGAGGGATGGAATCCCCCTCCTGATCCCCAGAATGGAGTCTTGTCATTTCTAGTGACCTCCAGTGCCAACCCCTGTCCTTGTAGGGTGAGCTCCTGCCACCTCCCGACCAGTGCCCTTGACAGCAGTTCCACCTCCGATCCACAGCTCAAGTTCTCAGACCCCTCTCCTCCACTCCCACCCAGCTTGGGCAGGGAGGGGGCTCTAGCGGGAGGAGCAGGAGGGATTCTGGCAGCAGTGAAGTGGGATGTGTGGAGGTTGAGACCTTTCCCCAAGTCATCCCAGTCACTAATGCTGAAGCCGCAGGATGGCAGCCCTGGTGAGTGGGGCAGATCAGCAGCCCCTGCTGACTTAATCTTCCCGTTCTCTCTAGAGCGGGTCCAGCCCTGCCGGCAGCAGGATAAGCTTCCCCCCCCCATGTGCCTCAGAACTGCCTGGTCAGTCGCCATCACCCATCAGTCCTTGGCCTCCCAGGCTGCCAGTGATGGGAACAACGCTGGGTGGTGGCTCGGGTGACAGGAGAGGCTCACAGAGGGCACTTAGAGGACTTTGCTGCCCTTCCCAAGAACATAAGTCCATGATGAGGCAATGCTTGTCATTCATTAGCCTTGCTAACGAGCTAGGCTGGAGCTGCTCCGGGAACAAGCTGGCTCCTTCCTGCTCATGGAGGTGAATTCATCTCCCTTCCCAGTAGCACCTACTCTCACTCTCATTCCCCACCAGTCGCCTTGTTGCCAGGCCGGCGAATGGCCATAGGATGGGAATGAGGCCTGGGCCCCGCCCCAATCTCCTGAGTCTAATGCAGCTGCTCACCTTGTCCCCCATCAGCTGCTGGGCTTGCCCCAGGAGGGAGTAAGTGAGGAGCAGCCTAGCCTGGCTGACACGCAGCAGGGGGTCGTGGATGGCCAGCACTCCCGTCTGGAGGAAGAAGCTTCTCTGCCCCTCTGAGAAGAACTTTCTGAAGACCTGAAACCAACCGGATGTGAGGCTTCAGCAGATTGCGCAGAAGCAGGCTCCAAATCCTGGACTAGAATGGCAACTCCATCTAGTGGCTCCAGGAGGCAGCCACCCGCACTGCCAGAGCTGTGTCATGCCCTGGCAGAGTGTCCTTACCTCCCCGACCCTGGCTGTGTTTTTGTAGCCCAGGAGCCTGCTGTCCTGGTGCCAGTCCCAGACACACAGGTCTTCGGCCTCGTGGATGGTCAGGTCTGGGAAAGAGAGAGACACACACACATTTGTCATTCTGGTTGCAGTGCTTGTGTCCTTCCAATCCCATTGGTGGCTGCACAGTGGGCAGAGTCCTCGCTGCATGCCTGGCCCAACAGAATTGCAGGGGCTGGTGTAGAACACACACAGAGAGAGAGAGAGAGAGACTCATCCTCCAGCCGGGCTCACTCACTCGTCTATCGGGTGCCATTTCCCAGGTGGGTTCCTTACCCCTCTGGTGCAGCAACAGCTGGTAGAGCCGGTAAACCCCCTCCCTGGCCTGCCGGCTGATGTCCTTGTCTGGGTCACCGATGAACAGAGCCAGCTGTGCCACATGGTGACCCATCCTGGGGAATTCGGCTGAGTTCAAATGGAAGGGAGAGGGAGAGGGGACTCCATCAGCATTTTCCTGTCAGCTCCCAGTCCCTGCCTGGGCCCGGACTCTCCTTTCCCTCAGCCCCTCTGCAGGAGATGCTAGAGGATAGGAGCTAGAGCTAGGTCCATAATTATCTCTGCCAGCAAGGGAGCCCAGAGCACAGGGATGCGGGCAGGGTCCTCCATGAGGATTTGCTTCCCCAGCTGCTCCAGGATGACAGGAAGGCAACGGAACCCCAGACCAGCAGTGGGCTCCAATAAAGCCTGGAGCTAGGCCCAATGGATTACAGTGAGCTCCACCTGAGGGGAAGCCAGGGAAAACGGCAGCAAAGGTACAGGAGCAGGCCTAGCTGTTCGGTACAGGGCCTTGGGGCAGAACCTAGAATCCAGGGTAGGACTGGTTCTCCCATGATCTCTGAGGAAGGGGACATACAAGGCCATAGAAAGGGCTACCAAGGCCAGCAAGGGCAAGGCTGAGCCAAAGTCAGGCTGAGGAAAAGCCCCGAAGAGATGGAGGACCTTGTTTCGGTTAAAGACATGTTTGGACTTTTCATTTGGGATGAGCGTGACCCAGGAAGGAGTGGACTAAAAGACGGTCACCTGGCTGAAGGGCTGAGTTCCCAGGCAAAACACTGCCAGAGTGCCCTAGCGACTTTCGGCGGGGGTGCTAGCCCAGCAGGAAAGCTGTGACCCCAGGCCTTGCCAGGAAGGGGCACCTATCGGTGAGTGAACTCTGTTACAAGCCTGCTTCCATTATGGAAACAGCCTGGTATTGGAGAGGGGTGGGAATGGCCTATGGGAGAGGATAGCTGGAGGGGTCCTACAGAAGGGGCAGCAGGGTCCAGTGATGAGAACAGGGAACAGGTTATACTGCAGCCCTGCCACTGAGTGGGAACGTGATCCTGGCCAGGTCACTCTCCCACCTGGTGCCTCACTTTCTCTATCTTTGAAATGGGGATCATCCTGTCCCACATGAAGAAAGTGTTTGATCCTCTGCTCTTGCTTCCCAAAGCCCTGCCCTCCTTGCCCCACGCAGGCCTCTGTCCTGTTCCTCAAACTTCCGTGCCCATGTTAGTGCCTGGGTCACCCCGCAACTGCAAGGTCTCATGTACAGTCTCCTGCCAGCAAACTGAAACCGCCCCTAGATCCAGAATAGGAATTGCAATTCCTGTGCGCTGCCCTGAATGAAGTCTAGACCATGGGCGGGAAGGCCAACACTCACATCCAGGTAGATCCTCAACCTACTCCTCTGTCCCAGGAGCAGGAAGGCCTCTGGTTCTTGCTCTCTTGGTAGCTGGAGCTGCTAAGTTGGGGGTGCGGTGGGCCACTGGGCAACCCGCGGTCAGGGCAGTCAATGCAGAGCAGTGTTTAACCAGTTACCAATCCATGAAAGGACCTAATGATGTACCTGTATGGCACAATAATTCTTCATTGAATCAGTTGCTTATTCTTTGGGGTTCAGACCCTCTGTTCTCCCCCGGAGGTGACAGAACCCTGATTGTCACATCTGTCTTTCAGGCTCTGTCCCAGCCTCTCACACAGATAGATCCTGCAGCCAGCCCAGCTCAGGGAGCAGTGGGGACAGGTCATCTCATCCTTTCAAACCAAGCAACATGGGTCCCATTGAAGCTCAGATAGAAGATCCCATGCACCTCCTGGAGGTAAGAACCATTCACTCATCCTGCCACTTGGGGTTCTTGCAACAAACAGGGGGCTTCTGCTACATATCCTGGTTGGGAGCTTTCTGTGTCCCCAGATCCCAGCCCTGGTACAGAGACCTATTTCTCATCATGATATCCTCATTTTATTCTCAGAGGATGTGTCCACGATCCTGGAGACTGTTTCCTGCTGCAGGAGGTTTGAGCAGGGAGAGATCACTCACTGTCACGACCCAGGGGTCTTCAACCCGGGTCTGCAGGGTTCATGGGAGCAGCCACACTCCAACCCTCCACCTGGAAGCCTGCTGAAAATTGCTTACCTAGCACCCATGAAGTTCAGCCCCAGTGTGAGGCTCCACTCCTGAGGTCCTATTGGAGGAGTCCCAGTGGCATAGCCAGGTTCTAACATCAGGGGGAGCAAGCACATTAAAAAAAGGCTCCACCCAACATATCAAATTACTAATTACATACTTTTAAATTCGTTATACATATTTATTTTGTACTTAAAATAAAAACATAAGAATGATCCAGCCACGGAAGGGTTTGCACAGTGGGCATTTCGCAGGAGAACTTTAGATTATACTTAAATATACTTTAGCTTCTAGAAAGTAAATGACAGAATACAGTAGTTTATAATTGTCACGGGTTTAAAAAAAATACTGGCCACTTTTTCCAGTTACTAATTTCATTTTAAAATCAATCAATGAAATGCACTTTATTTATAATAGATCGTAATGCTAAAGCCACCAAAAAGTCATGACACATACAAGTTTTATGAGAATTGGTGAGCAAAGATCTCATAGCTCTTCGGGGTTGGACAAAGCAGTAATTTCCCTTAAAGTAGCTTTATTCATGGGTGGTTTTTTTTAAAACAGAAGACATCTCTATGGCACAGGTTGGCAGTCTAACATTTTTGAAACACTGAGTACTGAAAGTTAGGGTTTTTAACCAATTTGAGCTGTTCACACACACACACACACACACACACACACACACACACACACACACACACACACACACACACACACACACACACACACAACAAAAAACAAACCTCTTCCTGCTTTCCTATCACCAGTTCTGTTACTACAGGAATGAAATCTAGACATCCCGTAAAATAGCTAGTTCCATGTTGTTCTTCAAACCTCAGATCAGAGAAATGCAGCTTTGTATTTGAGATACTATATGACTGTAGGACATCTTGCACTGCCTGCCTCTACACTGACATCAGGAGAGGACAAGACTGTCCCTAGCATATATGATTTAAAAAAAAAGGCAAGACACACCCACCCACTATCAATGCAACAAGGAGGGAGAACAGTAGCTGGGGCCAAGAGAGAAGATGCAATGAAACCCTTCTGTACCCACAACTGATGTCTGAAAAGCATCAGTCACTCTGCAGATCAAAGAAAGAAAGACCAGCCAGTATTCAGACAGATAGGATCCTTATAACCTATATAGGAGAAGTGCACTTTCCTAGTAAACTCTAGCAGTTTCCCCAATAGAGGTTTCTTATGGACTTATTTATTAAGCAAAAATTAAGATTAGGAGTCTGATTTAAATGATGTAAATTTTCAGTTTTAGTTAACTGTGGAACTATTGCAGCTACTTTTATTTTACTCCTGCCTTCATAAAAAGCTACAGAGTTATAACAGATAATTACAGAGACTAAAGTACATGTTTTAATATAATTAGGACCAGGCCACCCAAGATGAAAACTACACCATGGAAGAGTCCTACAACCAGGTATTTTGAGGCCAATCCCTTTATCAATGGAATCCTCAACCAAAATGTAAGGACGGAGAAGAGTACACCCTCTAACTTTTGACAATAATTCAAGGTCAGCCAGCCACCAAGAAGACCAGCACCATTCATATTCTGGTTTTGGATAAAACACCTGATCTTGCCTACATCATAGAAACCTTCCTCCCTCCAAGCCTACACCCCACTACCCCCTTTGGCAATAACGTAACCATTAAACAAGTTCTGAATCAGTCGTCTTTCTTCCCAATTTAGTTTTAACAAAAAAAGCTGCAATGTAAGTAGCTATGGGTGATAACAGTGCAACTACTAGGTATCGGTGGGGGAAAAGTGTGCTAGTAATGTCCTGGATATACTGGTCTGTTAAGTGTTATTGCTTTTAATATGCTAATGGAAACACTGTCATAGAGTATTAATGTCCCAATCTACTGTAGCTTGTTTTAACTTACCGTAATACTAGAAGTGGTGCATGTGAAGCTCTCTTAAAAGCTGACACTACAGCAGTGATATTCCCAAGCCAGCATGCGTAGGGCTGGGGGTGGGGAAGGGTAGTGCATCTAGGTATAAGTAACATCTCTCACACCAAACAGGAACTTTTCCACAGTTCATTGTAATTTGGAAGAGTGATTATTATACCTTGTCTTACAAACACCAAACACCATTACATATGCACAAGGTCAATAATCCCCCCCATATATACAGAGTTGTGCTTCTGCATATAGTATCTGAGATGAATATTGAGGTCCCAGCTCTTCAGGAAGCAGTAAAGAGTCATCAGCCAAGCCACAGGTTGACTCCTATTGCAAACAGTACGGGTGAGACACGAGGCATTCTGAAGTAAGAGGAGATTACTGGAAAACTTTAAATAAGACACAGAAATAATAAAGTTTTCCTAGGTTTTGTTTCTGTCGGATTTATTGTATTATGTATAGTAAGTGTTTAATATAAAAATCAGGTAGTAGGGTTTACAATGTTATAACAAGAGATTATGCTATTACCATTATCCAGTCAACTTGCACACTACTATTTTGAATTAGTGATAATTCAGAGAGAGAGAGAAAGAAGAAAGCTGAATTTAGAGGACAATTATTAACCAGATTCCTGGTTATTCACCAGCCACTTTCCTCCAGTCCATAGCACAAAGCACCATAAACCCAGTAGAATCTGGCCAAGAGACTGTTCACCTCAAATTGGCATCTGCTACACTCCCCCCTCCTCCCCCCCCCATTCCCAGTCACCACTATTCAGGAGATAGCTAAGTGAAAAGGTGGCATGGCTGAAGCAAGTGCCTATACACAAATGCAAGAAGCCTGGGAAACAAGCAGGGAGAACTGGAAGTCCTGGCACAGTCAGGGAACTATGATGCAATTGGAATAACAGAGACTTGGTGGGATAACTCACATGACTGGAGTACTGTCATGGATGGATATAAACTGTTCAGGAAGGACAGGCAGGGCAGAAAAGGTGGGGGAGTTGCGTTGTATGTAAGAGAGGAGTATGACTGCTCAGAGCTCCGGTATGAAACTGCAGAAAAACCTGAGAGTCTCTGGATAAAGTTGAGAAGTGTGAGCAACAAGGGTGATGTCGTGGTCGGAGTCTGCTATAGACCACCAGACCAGGGGGATGAGGTGGACGAGGCTTTCTTCTGGCAACTAACAGAAGTTGCTAGATCACAGGCCCTGGTTCTCAGGGGAGACTTTAATCACCCTGATATCTGCTGGGAGAGCAATACAGCGGTGCACAGACAATCCAGGAAGTTTTTGGAAAGTGTAGGGGACAATTTCCTGGTGCAAGTGCTGGAGGAACCAACTAGGGGCAGAGCTTTTCTTGACCTGCTGCTCACAAACAGGGAAGAATTAGTAGGGGAAGCAAAAGTGGATGGGAACCTGGGAGGCAGTGACCATGAGATGGTCGAGTTCAGGATCCTGACACAAGGAAGAAAGGAGAGCAGCAGAATACGGACCCTGGACTTCAGAAAAGCAGACTTTGACTCCCTCAGGGAACAGATGGGCAGGATACCCTGGGAGAATAACATGAAGGGCAAAGGGGTCCAGGAGAGCTGGCTGTATTTTAAAGAATACTTATTGCGGTTGCAGGAACAAACCATCCCGATGTGTAGAAAGAATAGTAAATATGGCAGGCGACCAGCTTGGCTTAACAGTGAAATCCTTGCTGACCTTAAACGCAAAAAAGAAGCTTACAAGAAGTGGAAGATTGGACAAATGACCAGGGAGGAGTATAAAAATATCGCTCAGGCATGCAAGAGTGAAATCAGGAAGGCCAAATCGCACTTGGAGTTGCAGCTAGCAAGAGATGTTAAGAGTAACAAGAAGGGTTTCTTCAGGTATGTTAGCAACAAGAAGAAAGTCAAGGAAAGTGTGGGCCCCTTACTGAATGAGGGAGGCAACCTAGTGACAGAGGATGTGGAAAAAGCTAATGTACTCAATGCTTTTTTTGCCTCTGTATTCACGAACAAGGTCAGCTCCCAGACTGCTGGACTGGGAAGCACAGTATGGGGAGGAGGTGACCAGCCCTCCATGGAGAAAGAAGTGGTTTGGGACTATTTAGAAAAACTGGATGAGCACAAATCCATGGGTCCGGATGCGCTGCATCCGAGGGTGCTAAAGGAGTTGGCGGATGTGATTGCAGAGCCATTGGCCATCATCTTTGAAAACTCATGGCGATCGGGGGAGGTCCCGGATGACTGGAAAAAGGCCAATGTAGTGCCCATCTTTAAAAAAGGGAAGAAGGAGGATCCGGGGAACTACAGGCCAGTCAGCCTCGCCTCAGTCCCTGGAAAAATCATGGAGCAGGTCCTCAAGGAATCAATTATGAAACACTTAGAGGAGAGGAAAGTGATCAGGAACAGTCAGCATGGATTCACCAAGGGGAAGTCGTGCCTGACTAACCTAATTGCCTTCTATGATGAGATAACTGGGTCTGTGGATGAGGGGAAAGCAGTGGATGTGTTATTCCTTGACTTTAGCAAAGCTTTTGATACGGTCTCCCACAGTATTCTTGCCGCCAAGTTAAAGAAGTATGGGCTGGATGAATGGACTGTAAGGTGGATAGAAAGCTGGCTAGATCGTCAGGCTCAACGGGTAGTGATCAATGCCTCCATGTCTAGTTGGCGGCTGGTTTCAAGCGGAGTGCCCCAAGGGTCGGTCCTGGGGCCAGTTTTGTTTAATATCTTTATTAATGATCTGGAGGATGGTGTGGACTGCACTCTCAGCAAGTTTGCAGATGACACTAAACTGGGAGGAGTGGTAGATACGCTGGAGGGTAGGGACAGGATACAGAGGGACCTAGACAAATTAGAGGATTGGGCCAAAAGAAACCTGATGAGGTTCAACAAGGACAAGTGCAGAGTCCTGCACTTAGGACGGAAGAATCCTATGCACTGCTACAGACTAGGGACCGAATGGCTAGGTAGCAGTTCTGCAGAAAAGGACCTAGGGGTCACAGTGGACGAGAAGCTGGATATGAGTCAACAGTGTGCTCTTGTTGCCAAGAAGGCTAATGGCATTTTGGGCTGTATAAGTAGGGGCATTGCCAGCAGATTGAGGAACATGATCATTCCCCTTTATTCGACATTGGTGAGGCCTCATCTGGAGTACTGTGACCAGTTTTGGGCCCCACACTACAAGAAGGATGTGGAAATATTGGAAAGAGTCCAGTGGAGGGCAAGAAAAATGATTAGGGGTCTGGAGCACATGACTTATGAGGAGACGCTGAGGGAACTGTGATTGTTTAGTCTCCAGAAGAGAAGAATGAGGGGGGATTTGATAGCTGCTTTCAACTACCTGAAGGGGGGTTCCAAAGAGGATGGAGCTCGGCTGTTCTCAGTGGTGGCAGATGACAGAACAAGGAGCAATGGTCTCAAGTTGCAGTGTGGGAGGTCTAGGTTGGATATTAGGAAACACTATTTCACTAGGAGGGTGGTGAAGCACTGGAATGCGTTACCTAGGGAGGTGGTGGAATCTCCTTCCTTGGAGGTTTTTAAGGTCAGGCTTGACAAAGCCCTGGTTGGCATGATTTAGTTGGGAATTGGTCCTGCTTTGAGCAGGGGGTTGGACTAGATGACCTCCTGAGGTCCCTTCCAACCCTGATATTCTACGATTCTATGATTTAGCAGGCAATTGAAAACTAGTATAGAGTACAGTAGTCCTGAGAACACTGCTTCATTCTGAGCACTGGATCTGCAGCTAGTCAGCAGTGAGACGCAGGAGACATAACTGGCACCTTAAAGCACCTTTACCCCTCTTTCCTTCACAAACTGCACTAAGCACAGTTTAGACCTGGTGTACACTGGGGGTGGGGGGAGGGGGAATTGACCTAAGATACGCAACTTCAGCTACGAGAATAGCATAGCTGAAGTTGACGTATCTTATTTCGACTTACTTCGCGTCCTCACGGCGTGGGATCGATTGCCACAGATCCCCTGTCAACTTTGCTTCCGCCTGTAGCCAGACAGAGCGCCTGAGCATGGATGCTTCTACCCAGATCCTGGTGTGGTTTTGCAGAGACTGTAACTTGCAATTTCCACTTACTGATATCCAGGCTGGGGGGACCATCCAATGTGAAAGGTGCCTGCTGGTGGAAACTCTCAGGCAGCAGGTGGGAGAGCTACAGGAGGAGGTGGCTAGGTTGAGAAGCATCCGAATCCACGAGCAATTCCTGGACAGTGTCCATGTGGAGACAGCTGAGGTAGCTGTCACACCACTGGTGGAGGAGGAGATGGCTCAGGGTGGACACTGGCAGCTGGTTTCTTCTGGCAGCAGGCAGTGCTCCACCCCTGCTCCGAACCCTTCCGCTGTGGTAATAGGTAACCGTTATGCTCTTCTTGATACAGGAAAGAAGGCATCACCCCCTACAGTAAAGGAGGAGAAGCCTCGTACCCCTAAGGCTGGGAGGTCTGCTGCCACAACTGCGAATAGGAAACGTAGGGTAGTGGTGGTCGGAGACTCTCTGCTGAGGGGGACGGAGGTGCCCATCTGTCGCCCTGACATTTCATCTCGGGAGGTATGCTGCCTGCCGGGAGCCCGTATCCGAGACGTTACGGAGGCATTGTCGAGGATTATCCAGCCCTCTGACTACTACCCCATGCTACTCATCCATGTGGGCACAAATGATACTGCGCGGTGTGACACTGAGCGGATCAAGAGTGACTACAGGGCTCTGAGAGTACGGGTGAAGGAGTTTGGAGCGCAGGTGGTATTCTCTTCGATTCTTCCTGTCAAAGGTAGGGGCCAGGGCAGAGACAGATGCATCCTGGAGGTGAATGCCTGGCTGCGAAGATGGTGTCGCCAGGAGGGCTTTGGCTTCCTAGACCACGGGATGCTATTTGAGGAAGGACTGCTAGGCAGAGATGGCGTTCACCTTTCGAGGAGGGGAAAGACCCTATTTGGACACAGACTGGCTAACCTAGTGAGGAGGGCTTTAAACTAGGTTCGACGGGGACAGGTGAGCAAAGCCCGCAGGTAAGTGGGGAACATGGAGACCTGGGAGATGGGTCGGAAACGAGAGGGAGTGTGGGCTATATTGGCAGAGAGAAAGGAGGGTCAGGACAAAACTGGGAGGAAAGATCAAACCAGTATCTTAGATGCCTATATACAAATGCGAGAAGTATGGGTAATAAGCAGGAAGAACTGGAAGTGCTAATAAATAAATACAACTATGACATTGTTGGCATCACTGAAACTTGGTGGGATAATACACATGATTGGAATGTTGGTGTGGATGGGTACAGCTTGCTCAGGAAGGATAGACAGGGGAAAAAGGGAGGAGGTGTTGCCTTATATATTAAAAATGTACACACTTGGACTGAGGTAGAGATGGACATAGGAGAGGGAAGTGTTGAGAGTCTCTGGGTTAGGCTAAAAGGGGTAAAAAACAAGGGTGATGTCATGCTAGGAGTCTACTACAGGCCACCTAACCAGGTGGAAGAGGTGGATGAGGCTTTTTTTAAACAACTAACAAAATCATCCAAAGCCCAAGATTTGGTGGTGATGGGGGACTTCAACTATCCGGATATATGTTGGGAAAATAACACAGCGGGGCACAGACTATCCAACAAATTCTTGGACTGCATTGCAGACAACTTTTTATTTCAGAAGGTTGAAAAAGCTACTAGGGGGGAAGCTGTTCTAGACTTGATTTTAACAAATAGGGAGGAACTCGTTGAGAATTTGAAAGTAGAAGGCAGCTTGGGTGAAAGTGATCATGAAATCATAGAGTTTGCAATTCTAAGGAAGGGTAGAAGGGAGAACAGCAAAATAGAGACAATGGATTTCAGGAAGGCGGATTTTGGTAAGCTCAGAGAGCTGATAGGTAAGGTCCCATGGGAATCAAGACTGAGGGGAAAAACAACTGAGGAGAGTTGGCAGTTTTTCAAAGGGACACTATTAAGGGCCCAAAAGCAAGCTATTCCGCTGGTTAGGAAAGATAGAAAATGTGGCAAAAGACCACCTTGGCTTAACCACGAGATCTTGCATGATCTAAAAAATAAAAAGGAGTCATATAAAAAATGGAAACTAGGACAGATTACAAAGGATGAATATAGGCAAACAACACAGGAATGCAGGGGCAAGATTAGAAAGGCAAAGGCACAAAATGAGCTCAAACTAGCTACGGGAATAATGGGAAACAAGAAGACTTTTTATCAATACATTAGAAGCAAGAGGAAGACCAAAGACAGGGTAGGCCCACTGCTTAGTGAAGAGGGAGAAACTGTAACAGGAAACTTGGAAATGGCAGAGATGCTTAATGACTTCTTTGTTTCGGTCTTCACCGAGAAGTCTGAAGGAATGCCTAACATAGTGAATGCTAATGGGAAGGGGGTAGGTTTAGCAGATAAAATAAAAAAAGAACAAGTTAAAAATCACTTAGAAAAGTTAGATGCCTGCAAGTCACCAGGGCCTGATGAAATGCATCCTAGAATACTCAAGGAGCTAATAGAGGAGGTATCTGAGCCTCTAGCTATTATCTTTGGAAAATCATGGGAGACGGGAGAGATTCCAGAAGACTGGAAAAGGGCAAATATAGTGCCCATCTATAAAAAGGGAAATAAAAACAACCCAGGAAACTACAGACCAGTTAGTTTAACTTCTGTGCCAGGGAAGATAATGGAGCAAGTAATTAAGGAAATCATCTGCAAACACTTGGAAGGTGGTAAGGTGATAGGGAACAGCCAGCATGGATTTGTAAAGAACAAATCATGTCAAACCAATCTGATAGCTTTCTTCGATAGGATAACGAGTCTTGTGGATAAGGGAGAAGCTGTGGATGTGGTATACCTAGACTTTAGTAAGGCATTTGATACGGTCTCGCATGATATTCTTATCGATAAACTAGGCAAATACAATTTAGATGGGGCTACTATAAGGTGGGTGCATAACTGGCTGGATAACCATACTCAGAGAGTTGTTATTAATGGTTCCCAATCCTGCTGGAAAGGCATAACGAGTGGGGTTCCGCAGGGGTCTGTTTTGGGACCGGCTCTGTTCAATATCTTCATTAACGACTTAGATATTGGCATAGAAAGTACGCTTATTAAGTTTGCGGATGATACCAAACTGGGAGGGATTGCAACTGCTTTGGAGGACAGGGTCATAATTCAAAATGATCTGGACAAATTGGAGAAATGGTCTGAGTTAAACAGGATGAAGTTTAACAAAGACAAATGCAAAGTGCTCCACTTAGGAAGAAAAAATCAGTTTCACACATACAGAATGGGAAGAGACTGTCTAGGAAGGAGTATGGCAGAAAGGGATCTAGGGGTTATAGTGGACCACAAGCTAAATATGAGTCAACAGTGTGATGCTGTTGCAAAAAAAGCAAACATGATTCTGGGATGTATTAACAGGTGTGTTGTGAGCAAGACACGAGAAGTCATTCTTTCGCTCTACTCTGCTCTGGTTAGGCCTCAGCTGGAGTATTGTGTCCAGTTTTGGGCACCGCATTTCAAGAAAGATGTGGAGAAATTGGAAAGGGTCCAGAGAAGAGCAACAAGAATGATTAAAGGTCTTGAGAACATGACCTATGAAGGAAGACTGAAAGAATTGGGTTTGTTTAGTTTGGAAAAGAGAAGACTGAGAGGGGACATGATAGCAGTTTTCAGGTATCTAAAAGGGTGTCATAAGGAGGAGGGAGAAAACTTGTTCACCTTAGCCTCTGAGGATAGAACAAGAAGCAATGGGCTTAAACTGCAGCAAGGGAGGTCTAGGTTGGACATTAGGAAAAAGTTCCTAACTGTCAGGGTGGTTAAACACTGGAATAAATTGCCTAGGGAGGTTGTGGAATCTCCATCTCTGGAGATATTTAAGAGTAGGTTAGATAAATGTCTATCAGGGATGGTCTAGACAGTATTTGGTCCTGCCATGCAGGCAGGGGACTGGACTCGATGACCTCTCGAGGTCCCTTCCAGTCCTAGAATCTATGAATCTATGAGAATCTATGAATCTCGCTGAGCTGGAGTTCAGCAGTCGATGGGAGAGCGATCGGGGATCGCTTTATCGTGTCTACACTACGTGCAATAAATCGATCCCCGATGGATCGATCGCTACCCGCTGATCCGGCAGGTAGCGTAGACCTACCCTTAGATACAGCACTGTATCTGATCCATATTATGTGTCACACTTCTGGTTCTCATGGAAATGAGTACACTTTGTGTATAAAAGAGTGCACTAAAGTATTTCTCTCTTTAAAAAAAAAGTCTTTAACATTCTATCCTAAATTTTTGCACAAAACCAGTGATGTCCATGAGAGTTCTGCACATAGATCAATGCCAGTATATAGTAGCCTCCAACATATACACAGCTTTCCAGTGTTTTATAGTGAGACATTCTCTCGCCTAGATCAGTTTCATAATTCTCTACAGATTTGTCACCAAGATCAAGGACTGCAGTGAAAAGACATTCCAGACAAAGGGCGGGGGGGAATCAGTTATGTGTTTTTACAGCTTTGTACAGACAGATTCTGTAAGCCAATGTTATTACTGAGTTAATGAATGATTGCATTGCTTAAACTCTTTTCCTAAAATGCTGACATTCTAGGAGACATTAAGTTAAGAGAATTTTTTTATGTTAGGTCAGATTTAGTTTTAGTTCAAGAACATATCATGTTAATGAACAATCTCTGAACTACCCTGAATTCTCTTTCATTGTGATCTAAAAAACTCTTAAGAAACTGAGCCAATGAGGCAGAAGTCAGTCATTACATTCCATATTAATCAATCTTGTCATTATTTCATAAATTAAGCCTTTAATACTTTTTTTCACACCAAAAAAATTCCATCTCCCCTACACAACTGTGTTTTTTTCTAGTTTGTGGAAAACAGGTTTCTTCTGAATAGTGAAAAAAATTATAAATACAGGCCTCACAAAGCTGCACTTCCAATTTTTACTCCTTGTACTCGTGTGTGTATAAAAGAAGGGGGCCATTAGGAGCAGTTACCTTTAGTCCTCGCCCGGTTCTGAGTGCTCAGTCCCCATCAGTTCCTCAACAACTTGCAGCGGCAGTGGTGGCAAGCTGCCTCCATGCACCTGCTGCTCCTCAGCCCCCCCCCCAGCTGTGCTTGGGGGCTGCGCTGCCACCCCTTCCCCTCCCGGCAGAGCCCACCCCTGCCTGGGCAGCATGTGCCAAGCCCCCTCGGCCTAGCGAGCCGGACAGCTGGGGGTGGGTGGGAGCCTCCTCCTCCTCATGGCTGAGGAGCCAGGCAACCAGCTGCCGCCGCCTGAAGCCCCGGAGTGAGCCGGGCTGGGGATGTGGGAGGGCGGTGTGGAGCCGAGAGCCAGCCAGCGACCGCAAGCAAAACCCAGCTCTGGAGCTGGCTGCGTGGAAAGGCACCACTTGTGGTGAATGTGCTCAGGGGGGGCAGCTGCTCCCCCTGCTCCCCCCTAGCTATGCTACTGGCTGGTCATTTTGGCAAAGCGGCTCCATCATGGTGCATACCTAGGCAGAGTAGGTGAGTCTATGCAAACACGGTCTGTTCCTGAAGTCTTTCCCCCAGCTCATCACTAGATGTGAAGGGGGAACTCATTCAGACCCTGCTTCCACTTAGTATTTAAAAACTCCTTATTGTCCCTATCTCTGCTGGCCTTAGATTTTTCCTCCTGTCCCTTTATTGATACCTCAGATGAGGTGGCTGAGTGGTTAAGGTGATGGACTGCTAATTCATTGTGCTCTGCCCACATGGGTTCAAATCCCATTTTCCTTGGACTTATTTAATCTTCTCCCCTCCTTAGCAAACAAACAACCATCTTCCCCTTTGGTACAATGACAGACCAAATCATGTTGCCTCCTGCAAACAAAAACCTTCTCAGGAACTCAGACCCCCTGCTTTAAATAAAGCCTAATCTATAGCCCAGATTTCTGAAAGAATTCTCTTGTTCTGTATTTCTTAGTTTTTATCTCAAAAGGTAACAGCCTCATAATCTCCCCCAAACACCCTGGGACCTTCCCAAATTATTAAAATGCCCCCATCCTCAGCAAGACCACAACAGTGAACCACAGCTAGAGTGTCTAGGCCAAGCTGTTCTGAAGGAAGCAACTCAAATATTTTCTCTCTGCTTCCCTTGGCAAGGTCTAACTGGGAAAACAAAATTCCCCAAACTGAAAATTTTCTGCTGAAAAACCAATACTAGTCTGTTTGCAGACTTTGCTTTGAATGTATTATTATTATTCTCTTCTGATCTCTGAATTATTTCAGTTCAGTCTGTCCTCCAGGTGTGTTTCCAGGTGTTGAATTGTGGGGGAGAGAGGCCAAGTCATGATGTCTCTTCCCCTCTTGCATAGTTTCTTCCAACTTGCTAGGAAGTTCCTTTGCTATGATGTGAGTCAAGCAGTTCCATTGTCTCTGGGCTATCTCAGAGAAGTCTGCATTGTATATGGTTCTGGGGATAGCCCTTGGGAGTGTGGATACCTTCAATGGGCCAGCAGTGAGTCTGGCTCCTCCACTGTTGCACCTGAAAGGCTGGTGGTGGGCATTTCCCAACCTCATAACATATCTCAGTAACGCACACAGAGCAAAACTTCATCACGTCCCAACCAATGCGAGCACACACAATCCAACAAGATATTAATGTTCAACAGATCAAGGCTTTTAAAATGATACCTCACCAGGCAGACTTTGTACAAACCATAAGAGCTCATGGGCTAAAGCTGTGGGGCTAAAAACTGGTGCAGATATTTGTGTTCACGCTGAAGCCTGGGTTCGGAAACCCTCACCCCTCGTGAGGTCTCAGAGGTTGGGCTCAAGCCCATTTGTCTGCACTGTAATTTTATAGTCTTGCAGCCCAAGCCCCATAAGCCTGAGTTAGCTGACCTGGGCTTTGACACAGGTGCCCTGGGTGTTTTAATCACTGTGTAGACATAACATTAGGGTACGTCTACAGTGCAATGAAACACCGACAGCTGGCCCATGTCATATTAATCAGGATCATGCGGCTTGGCCTGTAAAGTTGCAGTGTACGTGTCTCGGCTCAGGCTCAGTACCCTGCTCTAGGAGCCCAGAAACTTGGGAGGGAGTTTAGCAAGTGGAAATGGTAAATCCTGGACTCAATGGCATTTCTCCATTGCTCTGTCTGCTTTGGGGCAGTGACAAAAACACATCCTGATGCATTCGTTATTTCAAAGGATGGTTTAGGATTTTCATTCTCAGACACTGGGCACAAAGTAGGTCTCAACCCTTGGCATAAACCAGGGGTCTCAAACATGCGGCCTGCGGGGCTCTTCTGTGTGGCCCGCCAAGCTTCCCGTGCCCCTCCGTCCCTCTGCTTACCTCCAGGCCAGGGGTGGGCAAACTATCCGGCCCGTGGGATTGCCTCCCATGGCGCCACGAGCCCCGCGCCACTCCCTTAAGCTGCTGGCAGCACGTCCCTTCAGGCCAGAGGGGAGGGGGAAGGAGGCAGAGGGCTCCTGCATTGCCTCGCTTCAAGATACCGCCCCCCGCTGCTCCCATTGGCCGGAACAGGGAACCACGGCCAATGGGAGCTTCGTGGGAGGTACCTGGAGGAGCAGCAGTGGAGCCCTGTGCCCACCCCTACTCCCCCAGGAGCTGTGATTCCAGCTGCTTCCTGGAGCGGAGTGGCGCAGGGCCAGGAGTCAACTCTGGCCCCGATGCACGCCGCTGCCACCCCGGAGCCACTCTAGGTAAGTGACGCCGGGCCGGAGCTCGCACCCTGCGCCCCTCCTGGACCACAACTCCCTGCCCTGAGCCCCCTGCCACACCACGCACTCCTCCTGCACTCCCTGCCCTGAGCCACCTACTGCACCCTGCACCCCGACCCCCTGCCACACCCCTCACCCCTCTTGCACCCCACACACCAACTCCCTGCCCTGATCCCCTGCCACACCCTGCACCCCTCCTGCACCCCCTGGTGACAGGGAAGGGGCAGCGTTGGGGTGGGGATTTTGGGGAACGGGATGAAAAGGGGCAGGGAAGGGGTGGGAAGAGGCGGGGCAGGGGCAGGGCCTCATGGAAGGGGTGGAATGGGGGCGGGGACGGGGGCAGTGAGGGTGGGGGTGTGAGTGATGCAGCCCTCGGGCCAATGCACTAGACCTCATGTGGCCCTTGTGGTCATTTGAGTTTGAGACCCCTGGACTAGATGATCACACTGGTCCCTTCTGACCTTAAAGGTTCTGAGTCTAAAAGGGAGAGGGAAGTAAAGGAATTTTTTTTTAAATATAAACCAAACATTGTAATACCAGGATGACTCCAACTGCTCATTGTATAGTCTTGCCCCTTTCTTCCTCCACTGTGTGTTTAATGATCTGCTGGGATTTGGGACATTAATACTCTCATTCCATTGATAAACTGATACAATGTGACTGAAATTAAACCAATTCCCAGCAGAGAAAACATCACATCACTGCATTGGCTGGGAATCAAACCCAGATTAACTGTTTGGAGAGCAATTATGCTCACCACTATACCACCAATGCACCTGGTGAAAGTATCTCTCCTATGTGCCACTTATGCTTGTCAAATGACTCTCTTTCTCTCTCTTTCTCCCTCTCCCTCTCCCTCTCCCTCCCTCCCTCCCTCTCCAGCCTGTCAGCTGTGAGCAGAGACAGGTTCCCAGAGTGACTGATAGATGGGGACATGGGCTTGACATCCCAGCCTGAGGTAGCTCCAACCCCATCTTTCCCCTCAGAGAAGGGAAATTAAAATCAATGACCATAATGACGAATTTTATCCCAGAAGGAAGGAGACAGCTCCTTTTAAAGCAGATTTTGGGTTGGTTCCTGCTACGTACAGATGGTTTTGTTGCTGATGATGCCAATCCTTGGGCTTTGCCTGGATAAGGAACGATTCAGGCTGTCACTCAAGGGAAGACGGGAGATGATTTTTTTGACAGGGACGGCTGCCTCGTCTTAAGGGTATTTGTCGTCACCTTCTAATCTAGTGGGTGCTTGGTACATGCAGGCAGCCCCCGCTCCTGGGTCTTTCCCAAGGAAATAAAGTTTCTACACAAAATACCAAAGCTTTTCACCCAAAGGAGGGAAAGGAAATGGCCACAAGATGGAGCAAGGACATAAGGAATGTAACACAACCCCGTTCTTAGGGGTAATCCATTATTTTTTGGTCAAGGTCCAAAATTGTTGGTCAAGGTCTAGTCAAGGTCCAGACTCCAGCGTAAATAATAATAAAAAATAACAATAATGATGATAATAATAAGTAAATAAAAAGATTTTGGGGTCCATTCAAAAGCTATTTGGCCCTCCATCTGCCTATTGATTACCCCGCATTGACTCTGAGAGGTGATTTATCTCCACGCTCTTGGATTTGAAGAGCTGGTTAGTTTTACCCTTGGTATCCCACCAGGCTGAACAAGCCATGTTATCGATGGTGACACTAGGATTGAAGGATTATATCGTATTATAAAAAATTGTAAATAAAGATGTCGTCTGAATGTGAGCGTTCTGTAATGAAAGGCTGGTTCCCCCAGTTCAATTCCAAATGCTCTGCTAGAAATGCTCCCTGGGACCTCAGCACTCCGCAGCAGGAGTGAAAGGAGAAACCCCCAGCACTGCACTTAGCTCCAGGCTGATTCATCAAGGGTGGGGGGAATTGCTGCTGAGAACGGAGCCAGGGCAGTTCTCTGGGAATCAAGGTTCCCAGCCTGACCCAGCTGCTTCATTGCCCCCTGGGGCCGTGCAGGCTCAGACTGTTCCTGAGGACAGGCAGCTACTCAGTGAGCTTCCCTGGTGTCGCTGGCAGTGCAGGAATATCCCACTCTAAGGGCCTGAGTTCAGCCATCAGGAAAGGCAGCAGCTTTGCTCCCTTCTTCTAAACAGAGCTCCAAGGCCGTGGTTCTCAGCCAGGAGGGCAGCGAGGAGGCTTCGGGGGGTGGTCTGCCAAAATAACCCAGAAAGCAGGGCCGGTGTTAGACTCACTGGAGCTCAGGGCAGAAATCTGAAATCTGAGCCCTGCTGCCTGGGACTGAAGCCAAAGCAACTTAACTTCGTGGGGGCCCCTGTGTTGTGGGGCCCTGCACAATTGCTCTGCTGGCTACCCCCTAACGACAGCCCTGGCGTTTAATCTACTGGACGTGCAGAAAAGCAGTTGTTGTCACACGGGTGGGCTGTAGAGTTTTTATACCATGTTGGGCGGGAGCTACAGAAAGAAAAAGGTTGGGAACCCCGGCTCCAGGGAATCCCAGAGAATAAAGATTCAATCTGACTCACTGCTGCCAACTCCCATGATTTTGCCATGAGTCTTGTGACAGTTATTGTTTTTCCGTAAAGCCCCAGCTCCTGGAGTCAAGTGGAGATGTGATGATTTCAGCCTTCGCTCTTAAAGAAACAGTACCTTTCTAGCCCTTGTGGCTGTGGAGAAAGATTCAAAATGTCACCCCAGTGCGCCCTAAAGGCTCATCAAGCAGAAGGCAAATAAAAAATCCCCAAATCTAGTAATTTTATATAATCTCATGATTTTAAAGCCAATCTCATGATTTTTGGTGAGCCTGGCTCAGGATTTTGGCACGTTTGGGGTTGGCCGTTCTGCAGACTGAGAACTGGGCACCCTCCTTCACATCCAACGCACTCAGACTTCTTTAAAGCTTTAACTCTTTGTTCTCCTTCATGCTGCTTTAATGCAGCTGGGAATCCCCATTCCTAGATGTGCTTTTCCACAGACACTGAATTCCCCACAGGGCTGAGTCCCCACAGGGCTGTTCCGGGGTCTCCAGTCCCCCACCCCAGGATTGATGGGGCAGTAACCTCACATCACCCCTTTGTGACTTCCAGGGACCCTGCAGGGACAGCAGCTCCATGCTGGGCTCTAGGGCCCCCCCCCAATCACATGGGGGGAGGGGGAAGTTCAACGCCTATGTCAGGGGGCTCCTGCTGCCTGGAGGTGACCATATCCTCACAGCCCCTCCCCCTCACACTGACACCCCCACAGACTCTGCCCCTCACAGCCCCTCCCCCTCACAGAGACACTCCATAGCCCTCCCCCTCACAGCCCCTCCCTTCACACATAGAGGGACTTGTTTGCTGGAGCCTGACATTACAAACCCAGGGGTAAGATTTCTGAGGATTTACTCACTGAGTTCCCTCCCCCTCTCACCGCTCTCCTGAGTGCAGAGGGGCTGGGCTCAGGCAGCCAATTTCATCCAGGTATTTCACACCCCAGGCCCCCAGAGTCTCATCTGACCATATTTACCAGTGACACAGTGGCAGCGCTTTGAAGTTTCCAGTGTAGACATACCCTGAGCAGTGATAGACTTGTTGCCTCCTATCCCAGTGAGAGCAAAGAGCTGCCAGAGCTGGAGGTGTGGGCTGTGTGGTTTCCTTCCCAGATGCTGGAATAATTTGCAGCATGGAGACCTGGATCAGCACTGATCAGGCAGAAGATCTGCTTGCCCCAATGGGTGGGGGTGTCCTCGGGGGAAGAGGCTGAGTGAGGGCAGGGCGTGGGGGCAGAGTGCAGGTGGGGCCATCGTCTCAGTGCTGGTGGCTCCCCCACTGCTCGGGAGGTTGTCGGTGGCACTGCAAAGGGAGGTGCATCACATCCAGCATTTCTTGTCCCCTCTTATACCCGCCGCTCACGTGTCGTTGCGCGCAAACGCTGGGAGAGAGCTCACCCAGTGCTCCTGGTAATCCACCTGCACGAGAGGATTAGCTCCGAGCACTGGGAGCGCGGCTCCCAGCCCTCGGAGCCTGTCCACACTAGTGCTTTAAAGCACTCAGACTTGCTGTGCTCAGGGAGGTAATTTTTCAAACCCCTGGGCCAGCAAGTTAGAGCACTATAAAATATAAATGTAGACAAGCCCTCAGTGTGCGGCGAATGTCTCTATGTTCTCTGCCCTTCATGATGGGGAGTTTCCCCAATGATCACATTTCTTGCTGGGAGGGGAGAGAGAGGAGGGGTTTTCTCCCTGTTTCATTCCTCTCCATTTTCTGTTCCTCCCTTCGCTTCCAGGGTCCTCCCTTCCATTTCACATTGTGCACTGGCCCCCTCCCCACACCCAGGACTCTGCGGAATCTGGAGCAGCAGATCCCATGAGATCCTCAGTGACCAAGGAACTTTTCTACCTTCCAGGAGACCCCAGTTTGGGACTAAAGGCAGCTCTGGCCTTTTCTTCTCTCCCTTCCTGGGGATCAAGATCATGAAGCCTCTTCCTTGCCTTATGGGTCTGAATTAATATCCCATTTCCCAATATCTACTCAAAAGAAACAAATGTTTCTAACCCAGGTGAGTGGAGTTAATTCAGTTCTCAGCCGGAGTCCTTCACCCACATTCCTTAGGGCAGTGTTTTCACACTTTTTTTCTGGTGACCCAGTTGAAGAAAATTGTTGATGCCCATGACCCAATGAATCTGGGGATGAGGGGTTTTGGGTGTGGGAAGGGCTCAGGGCTGGGGCAGAGGGTTGGGGTGTGGGGGTGAGGGCTGCGGGGTGGGACTGGGAATGAAGGGTTCAGGATGTGGGAGGGGGCTCTGGGCTGGGGCAGGGGGTTGGGGTGTGGGAGGGGGTTATGGATCTGGGGTGGGGTTTATGGATCTGGGGTGGGGCCAGGGATGAGGGATTTGGGGTGCAGGAAGGGGCTCCAGGTTGGGGGGGCTCAGGGCTGGGGCAGGGGATTGGGGCATGGGAGGGTGTCAGGGCTCTGGTCTGGGGGTAAAGGCTCTGGGGTGGGGCCAGGGATGAGGGATTTGGGGTGTCAGAGGGGGCTCCATGTTTGGGGAGGCTCAAGGCTGGGGCTGGGGATTGGGGTACAGGGTTCGGGGTTACCTCCTGTCCTGGCACTGCGGACCATGCTGCACCCCAGAAGCGGCCAGCAGCAGGTCTGGCTCCTAGGGGGAGGCACGCAAGCAGCTCCGTGTGGCTCTCGCCTACAGCCACCGGGGGCCCCCCACCTAGGAGCTGGACCTGCTGCTGGCCACTTCTGGGGCACAGCGCGGTGTCAGAACAGGTAGTCAGAACTAGCCTGCCTTAGCTGAGCAGCACCGCCGACGGGACTTTTAACGGTCAGTAATGGGTCATGATACGCAGTTTGAAAACCACTGCTTTATGGGATACAGACTCTCTGTGACAGACTGACCAGGGTTCATCTCTGCATGTCCCCAATGGGGAAGGAAAGACACTGATGGGAGAGGAAGAAGATGGCAGAAGGAGTCAATTGAGGCTAGACCAGAATAGAAGATATTTTCTTCCTGTTAAAATATACTGGATTCGCATCGCTAAAAAAAAAAATTCATCATCGTTTGGGTTTGAACCCTCAGCCTTTTAGTTATCAGTCAAAGGTGTTAACCACAGATACAGGTAACTGCCTACTGCTCACTGCCCAAATTTATCTAAGAAGCACCTACAGTGCTGTAACTGGCTAGTGCAGCAGGAAATACTCCTCTAGGTGTGAGTTCAGGCCTCACCTGGAGCACTGGTTTTCATTAGCCATGTAGCTTCCCCCACTTACTTTGTCTAATTCACATGGAAAGTGCCATACTAGGGTGATGAGAGTAAATTCTAAACTCTGAAATGTGGAGGTTGGCCCATAGATTGGGATATGGATGGGTTTGAAGAGAAAAAGCTCTAAGAGTATAAAACCAGACAGTCTCCAGGGGCAGGTATGGTACAACTCCTTAACAGGGAGCCATTTGAGGGGAGGGGGTTTCACTTCCTCTGTTAAATGTACTGAGAGGTATTTTAAGATGAAGATAACGCCATGGCTAACAGTTGACTGGCACGTCCTGGGTTAAAGAAAGAAAAGGACCTAGGGTTAACAATCTGAAGTATTTGTGTTACCAAACCCTGTCCTGGTCTAAACCCCCTTCAGTTCAGAGCAGGTTTGTACTTTACTGTGTGGAAGGCACAGACTCCTGGAGAGCAGTGGCAGCTGTTTCCATGGCAGAGAGCCTGGCCCTTAGGAGACTTTCTTGAGTTGCTATTTTGAAGCAATTCAATAAAATAATGGTGGAACTGCAATGTCCGGTCCAAAATTTCAGCCCCCCGGATGCAAAAATGCTATTTTAGGATCTAAACAGGAGGCTCCCAGCACTAGGACACCTGACCAGAGAGCTCAGTGGGGGGTGTAACAGCTGCTGACTCTGAGGGTCCTGGGCTAAATCCACTTGCAGGTGGAAGCGTTTCGATTTATTTGATCGATAATGAGTAAGGTGAAGATTTAATCACAGGTATTTTTTTAAAAAAGTCATGGACAGGTCACGGGCAAGAAACAAAAAATCATTGCCCACGACCTATACCATAAATACCCCTCATTGAATCTTGAGGAGGGGAGCCCAAAGGGTGCTTGGCACCAGTTGTGGGGGGAGGGAGTCCAGGGGGGCCATGGCACCAGCTACCAAGGGAGAAGCCCCGGGGCACTGCTGCCACTCCAGCTGCTGCTGGGGGTGGGGGGAGCCCCAGGGGGCCAGCCACTGCTTCGGCCACCCTGGGACCACTGCCAGGTGCCACTGAGCTGCAGCTGCTCCCGCCACCCTCAGAACCGCTGCTCAAGCGATCCCCAGGGCCAGCCACATTGGCCGCTGCTCAGGCAGTCCCCGGGGCCAGCTGCTTGTGCAGCCCTGGAGTCAGCCACAGTGACTGCTGCAGAAGTCACAAAGGTCACAGGAAGTCACAGGATCTGTGACTTCTGTGACAGACACGGATCCCTAATAATGAGACAAACCCCTCCCTGCTGTGACTGCAGTTCCTGGAATAGAAGAGAGGAACAGAAAGTGAAGAGAGAAGGAAAAAGAGAGACTCCCTGTCACCTCTCTCCCCTGCTCCCTCCCCCCTTGTATTCTGTAACCCCATTTCACTGGGTTCCCTGTGCTGGTGCCATGGGGGTGACACTAAATTTCTGGGGCTTTGGTGGGAGGGGAAGGGGGCTCTTCACTTCTCAACATTTCACACAAACTTGTCTTTGAGCTGAAATTTCTCCTGTGAGGCCTCTCAGTCAGAGCTGTACCGCACACCCTTTAGGGGGTGGGTAATTTGGAAATTAGGCAGAGGTGTTTCCCATAAAGGGCCATTTTGTTCTGGTGACTGGTTCTGACCTGGGTCTCATGTCCTCTGACACAGGATCATGTGCAGAACATGGAAGCTCTGGCTTTTCCTGGGAAAGGGCAGGGGGAGAGGGAGTAAGAGGAGAAAGGCAAAGACATTGGAGACGAAAAAGGGGGGAAGAAGAAAGAGACAGAGAACACAGAGAGACAATACATGATTGAAACAGAACAGGTGTCCCAACTCAATCTTGCTCATCACAGGTGTTCAGAGAGACAGGTAGTTGCAGGTTTTCCAGTGTCAAGTCTGAACTTTGATTCTAGCAATGTGAGTTCAAATATCAACGGGATCTCCACATACCTAATCTCTTTCTCCCCACCCCCTCCCTTTTTAGTATTAATTTTTATTTTGAAGTATTTGGCTTAAGCGTGATTTTCTCTTTCCCTAACTGTAGTGCAATTTTGGGTTTATTTTTACTTTCATAGAATCATAGAATCATAGAATATCAGGGTTGGAAGGGACCTCAGGAGGTCATCTAGTCCAACCCCCTGCTCAAAGCAGGACCAATTCCCAACTAAATCATCCCAGCCAGGGCTTTGTCAAGCCTGACCTTAAAAATCTCTAAGGAAGGAGATTCCACCACCTCCCTAGGTAACCCATTCCAGGGCTTCACCACCCTCCTAGTGAAAAAGTTTTTCCTAATATCCAACCTAAACCTCCCCAACTGCAACTTGAGACCATTACTCCTTGTTCTGTCATCAGGTACCACTGAGAACAGTCTAGATCCATCCTCTTTGGACCCCCCTTTCAGGTAGTTGAAAGCAGCTATCAAATCCCCCCTCATTCTTCTCTTCTGCAGACTAAACAATCCCAGTTCCCTCAGCCTCTCCTCATAAGTCATGTGTTCCAGCCCCCTAATAATTTTTGTTGCCCTCCGCTGGACTCTTTCCAATTTTTCCATATCCTTCTTGTAGTGTGGGGCCCAAAACTGGACAGAGTACTCCCGTTGAGGCCTCACCAATGTCGAATAGAGGGGAACGATCACGTCCCTCGATCTGCTGGCAATGCCCCTACTTATACAGCCCAAAATGCCATTAGCCTTCTTGGCAACAAGGGCACACTGTTGACTCATATCCTGCTTCTCGTGCACTGTAACCCCTAGGTCCTTTTCTGCAGAACTGCTTCCTAGCCATTTGGTCCCTAGTCTGTAACAGTGCATGGGATTCTTCCGTCCTAAGTGCAGGACTCTGCACTTGTCCTTGTTGAACCTCATCAGGTTTCTTTTGGCCCAATCCTCTAATTTGTCTAGGTCCCTCTGTATCCTGTCCCTACCCTCCAGCGTATCTACCACTCCTCCCAGTTTAGTGTCATCTGCAAACTTGCTGAGAGTGCAGTCCACGCCATCCTCCAGATCATTAATGAAGATATTGAACAAAACCGGCCCCTGGACCGACCCCTGGGGAGCTCCACTTGAAACCGGCTGCCAACTAGACATGGAGCCGTTGCTCACTACCCGTTGAGCCCGACGATCTAGCCAGCTTTCTATCCACCTTATAGTCCATTCATCCAGCCCATACTTCTTTAACTTGCTGGCAAGAATACTGTGGCTCCCTTTTGTTCATGTCATTATAATTGTAACAGCAAAGGAATCTGCAGGAGCAAAAACTGACTCAAAACTTTATTTCCCCATCATGCAGGAACATCATGCAAACATCGCACACTGCTGGAATCATAACACGGAAGGCAAGGCAATGGGAGATGCAGGTTTTGAAGTGTTCTGTCTTTCTCAGATGACACATTTCCAGCCCCTTGTATGCCTCCATCCTGTATGACCTGCTGGGTTTTGAGACATTTATTGTCTCATTCTATTGATAATGTGATTATAACACAATGTGACTGAAATTAAACAACTTCCAGACAAGGAACCAACAAAAGAGAAAAGCCATTATTGCATTGGCTGGGAATTAAACCCAGATCATCTGTTTGGAAGGCAGCTATGCTCACCACTATACCACCAATGCATCTAGTGTAGACAGGTTTCCTGCATGCTATGGGTGTTAGCAAAGGTGGTGACACATGACCATGGAGCTACTAAGTAGGGTGGATGGGCTGGAAGCTGCCTGACAGCTGGGAGCAGAGTTACCATCCCAGAGTGACTGAAAGGGGGCAAAGGTGAAAACAGATCTCATTGGGAGATGGCCCCATACCCAACCCACCCCTAGAAGAGGGGAAATGAAGCTCAACTTCAATCATAGAAAAATCTGCCCTGAGAAGGAAGGGAACAGCTTGTTTTAAAGACAAGGTTTGTGTTTGTTCCTGCTACATACAGAGGGGCTGGATAGTGCTGAGTCCAGCCCCCAGACTCTGGGAGGATAAGGAACAAATTCAGGCTGCCAGTGACCTGCAGGAGGGAGATGATTTTTTAACAGTGACAGACACCTTGTCCTAAAGTCTGCCCCCTTCTTGTGACTGTTTGGTACAGTAATGCAGCCCCCCACTCCTGGGTCTCTCCTGTGGAAATAATGTTTCTGTGCAAAACACCAAAGCTTTTAACAGAAAGGAGGAAAAGGAAATGGCCACACGATGGGACCAGGTCATAAGGAATGAAACACAAGATGCATCTCCCATGTGCATTGACTTTTAACCTTGTTGTTTGTGGTGGTGGTGTATCTGTGTTGGTCCCAGGACATGAGAGTCAAGGGGTGTGTGTCACATAATATCTTTTAAAGGACCAAGGAAGGGAGTGTTATTTACTCCTTCTCATAACACAAGAACTAGGAGGGGTCACCCAATGAAATGAATAGGCTGCAGGTTTGAAATGAACAAAAGGAAGTATTTCTACACACAACACAGAGTTAACCTGGGGAACTCTTTGCCAGAGGGTGTTGTGAAGGCCAAGACTAGAACAGGGTTAAAAAAAAACTAGATAAATTCATGGAGGATAGGTCCATCAATGGCTATTAGCCAGGATGGACAGGGATGGTGTCCCTAGCCTCTGTTTGCCAGAAGCTGGCAATGGGCAACAGGGGATGGATCACTTGATGGGATCACTTGATGATCACTTGATGGCATCTGAAGTGGGTTTTTTACCCTCGAAAGCTTATGCCCAAATAAATCTGTTAATCTTTAAGGTGCCACTGGACTCCTCGTTGTTGATGATTGCCTGTTCTGTTCATTCCCTCTGGGGTGCCTGACATTGGCCACTTTCAGAAGACAGGATAGTGGGCTAGATGAACTGGTCTGACTCAGTATTGCTGTTCTTATGTTCTAACTGCTGTTTATGGAAGAGACGACCTTTCAGGCTACACAGAACTGAACAAGTGTTCTGAGTTAGCTCCAAAGCTTGTGTCTTTCACCAACAGAGGCTGGTCCTCTACAAGCTCTTACCCTCACCCGCCCTGTCTCTCTTGGACTCAGAAGAGTGCTTTCTCTCAACTCCCTTTGGAGAGAAGTTAAGTTTTCCCTTTGGGAAACTATCAGGCTGAAGCAATTGTATTGATTCTGACACTAGAATCGAAGGATTATTTAATATTATAAATAAATGAGTCTAAACCTGAGCTTCTGGTTTTCATATTGGTTTTTCAAACTCAGTTCCCAATTCTCTTCTTCTTTTGGATTCTTTACACGTTCTCAAAGAGCGAAGAGCACATGTTCCATGATTTCATAGGGCAGAGTTTTAGGGCTATTTTGATTCAGGGAGCTATGCTATAGGGTGCTTTCCCTGTGTGAATTTGACAGGTGGATCAACATAGATGCACATTATGACTCTTCTCAGGGTGCTGAGGGCTGTGAGTCTCCTTGTTGCCACCAGCCACTAGGAAGAGGGACTTTTGCATTTGGCAGCTGGATATTAGCGACCAAACTCACCCAGCCTGTCAGCCACTCAAGCACCCTCCTCTGAGCTACAGCAGCCCTGCCACTTGACAGTAGAGGCACCCTTACCCCTGAGTTCCTTCAGTGTGTCCCCCTCTGGGGTCCAGCTCTGTTCACCAGACCCTCAGAGAAATCCCAGATCCTCTCTTACCGAAGCAATGGTATATCTCAGGTTACCACTTTTACTGTAGACCACTGCGGTGAACAGCGGAGGCTAACAGAGGGAGTTTGCCTGGGAGTTCGCCTCGGGAGAGTGTATTGAGGCTTTCATCTTGCAGACTTCTCTGAGTAGTTACTGCAACAGCTGAGGAAGCTCTTAGAAGGAAGGTAATATGGAAGGTGAGCGTTCAGCTGTTGTAACCTGCACAGGTTGTGCCATCTTTGTCTTTCTTCCGCAGGACAGAAGCGACTTTGTCTGTACAAAGTGCAAGGTGGTCTTCATATTGAAAGAGAAGGTTCGAGGTCTGGAGAAACAAGTATCGACCCTGCGTTGCTTAAGAAAAAATGAAGATTTCCTGGACAGATGTCAGGATATGCTTCTACGGGCACAACATTCTGAAGAATCTGAGCAGGCTGTGCAGTGGGGACAGAGGGACGGTGAAGAAATTTGGCAGCATGTGACCTCCAGAAGAAAGAGGAGCGTCCATGTACCAGCAATGGAGATACAGGTGAGCAACCGTTTTCATGTTCTCTCCACAGGTACTAATGAAGAGAGTGGACTAGATGATACATCTGAGGGAAGGGAGCAGAAGGAGACTCCGCTGACTGGAAGGCATGAGATGCACTGTTCTAGGGATGGGGGTTCCACAACCACTGCTCCCAAGAGAAGGAGGCGGGTGGTGGTGATCGGGGACTCCCTCCTCAGGGGGACTGAGTCATCTATCTGCCGCCCTGACCAGGAAAACCGAGAGGTCTGCTGCTTGCCAGGAGCTAGGATTCACGATGTGACGGAGAGACTGCCGAGACTCATCAAGCCCTTGGATTGCTACCCCTTCCTGCTTCTCCACGTGGGCACCAATGATACTGCCAAGAATGACCTTGAGCAGATCACTGCAGACTACGTGGCTCTGGGAAGGAAAAAGGAGTTTGAGGCGCAAGTGGTGTTCTTGTCCATCCTCCCTGTGCAACGAAAAGGCCCGGGTATAGACTGTCGAATCATGGAAATCAACGAATGTCTATGCAGGTGGTGTCGGAGAGAAGGCTTTGGATTCTTTGACCATGGGATGGTGTTCCAAGGAGGAGTGCTAGGCAGAGATGGGCTCCCCCTAACAAAGAGAGGGAAAAGCATCTTCGCCAGCAGGCTGGCTAACCTAGTGAGGAGGGCTTTAAACTAGGTTCACCGGGGGAAGGAGACCAAAGCCCTGAGGTAAGTGGGGAAATGGGATAGCGGGAGGAAGCATAAGCAGGAGAGCACAAGAGGGGAGGACTCCTGTCTCATACTGAGAAAGCGGGACTATCAGCGAGTTATCTTAAGTGCCTATACACAAATGCAAGAAGCCTGGGAAACAAGCAGGGAGAACTGGAAGTCCTGGCACAGTCAAGGAATTATGATGTGATTGGAATAACAGAGACTTGGTGGGATAACTCACATGACTGGAGTACTGTCATGGATGGAAATAAACTGTTCAGGAAGGACAGGCAGGGCAGAAAAGGTGGGGGAATTGCATTGTATGTAAGAGAGCAGTATGACTGCTCAGAGCTCCAGTATGAAATTGCAGAAAAACCTGAGAGTCTCCGGATTAAGTTTAGAAGTGTGAGCAACAAGGGTGATGTCGTGGTGGGAGTCTTCTATAGACCACCAGACCAGGGGGATGAGGTGGACAAAGCTTTCTTCCGGAAACTAACAGAAGTTACTAGATCACAGGCCCTGGTTCTCATGGGAGACTTTAATCACCCTGATATCTGCTGGGAGAGCAATACAGCGGTGCACAGACAATCCAGGAAGTTTTTGGAAAGTGTAGGGGACAATTTCCTGGTGCAAGTGCTGGAGGAACCAACTAGGGGCAGAGCTCTTCTTGACCTGCTGCTCACAAACCGGGAAGAATTAGTAGGGGAAGCAAAAGTGGATGGGAACCTGGGAGGCAGTGACCATGAGATGGTCGAGTTCAGGATCCTGACACAAGGAAGAAAGGAGAGCAGCAGAATACGGACCCTGGACTTCAAAAAGGCAGACTTTGACTCCCTCAGGGAACGGATGGGCAGGATCCCCTGGGAGAATAACATGAGGGGAAAGGAGTCCAGGAGAGCTGGCTCTATTTTAAAGAATCCTTATTGAGGTTGCAGGAACAAACCATCCTGAGGTGTAGAAAGAATAGTAAATATGGCAGGTGACCAGCTTGGCTTAACAGTGAAATCCTTGCTGATCTTAAACACAAAAAAGAAGCTTATAAGAAGTGGAAGATTGGACAAATAACCAGTATATTTACTCTGGGAGGAGTATAAAAATATTGCTCAGGCATGCAGGAGTGAAATCAGGAAGGCCAAATCACACTTGGAGTTGCAGCTAGCAAGAGATGTTAAGAGTAACAAGAAGGGTTTCTTCAGGTATGTTAGCAACAAGAAGGAAATCAAGGGAAGTGTGGGCCCCTTACTGAATGAGGAAGGCAACCTAGTGACCGAGGATGTGGAAAAAGCTAATGTACTCAATGCTTTTTTTGCCTCTGTCTTCACAAACAAGGTCAGCTCCCAGACTGCTGCACTGGGCAGCACAGTACGGGGAGGATGTGACCAGCCCTCTGTGGAGAAAGAAGTGGCTCGAGACTATTTAGAAAAACTGGATGAGCACAAAGCCATGGGGCCTGATGCGCTGCATTCAAGGGTGCTAAAGGAGTTGGCCGACGTGATTGCAGAGCCATTGGCCATTATCTTTGAAAACTCATGGCGATCTGGGGAGGTCCCAGATGACTGGAAAAAGGCCAATGTAGTGCCCATCTTTAAAAAAGGGAAGAAGGAAGATCCGGGGAATTACAGGCCAGTCAGCCTCACTTCAGTCCCTGGAAAAATCATGGAGCAGGTCCTCAAGGAATCAATTCTGAAGCACTTAGAGGAGAGGAAAGTGATCAGGAACAGTCAGCATGGATTCACCAAGGGCAAGTCATGCCTGACTAACCTAATTACCTTCTATAACGAGATAACTGGGTCTGTGGATGAGGGGAAAGCAGTGGATGTGTTATTCCTTGACTTTAGCAAAGCTTTTGATACGGTCTCCCACAGTATTCTTGCCGGCAAGTTAAAGAAGTATGGGCTGGATGAATGGACTGTAAGGTGGATAGAAAGCTGGCCAGATCATCGGGCTCAATGGGTAGTGATCAATGCCTCCATGTCTAGTTGGCAGCTGGTATCAAGCGGAGTGCCCCAAGGGTTGGTCCTGGGGCCTGTTTTGTTCAATATCTTCATTAATGATCTGGAGGATGGCGTAGACTGCACTCTCAGCAAGTTTGCAGCTGACACTAAACTGGGAGGAGTGGTAGATACGCTGGAGGGTAGGTATCGGATACAAAGGGTCCTAGACAAATTAGAGGATTGGGCCAAAAGAAATCTGATGAGGTTCAACAAGGACAAGTGCAGAGTCCTGCACTTAGGATGGAAGAATCCCATGCACTGCTACAGACTAGGGACTGAATGGCTAGGCAGCAGTTCTGCAGAAAAGGACCTAGGGTAACAGTGGATGAGAAGCTGGATAGGAGTTGACAGTGTGCCTTTGTTGCCAAGAAGGCTAATGGCATTTTGGGCTGTATAAGTAGGGGCACTGCCAGCAGATCGAGGGACATGATCATTCCCATCAATTCGACATTGGTGAGGCCTCATCTGGAGTACTGTGTCCAGTTTTGGGCCCCACACTAGAAGAAGGATGTGGAAAAATTGGAAAGAGTCCAGCGGCGGGCAACAAAAATGATTAGGGGGCTGGAACACATGACTTATGAGGAGAGGCTGAGGGAACTGGGATTTTAGTCTGCAGAAGAGAAGAATGAGGGGGGATTTGATAGCTGCTTTCAACTACCTGAAAGGGGGGTCCGAAGAGGATGAGACTGTTCTCAGTGGTACCAGATGACAGAACAAGGAATAATGCTCTCAAGTTGCAGTCGGGGAGAGTTAGGTTGGATATTAGGAAAAACTTTTTCACTAGGAGGGTGGTGAAGCACTGGAATGGGTTACCTAGGGAGGTGGTGGAATCTCCTTCCTTAGAGGTTTTTAAGGTCAGGCTTGACAAAGCCCTGGCTGGGATGATTTAGTTGGGAATTGGTCCTGCTTTGAGCAGGGGGTTGGACTGGATGACCTCCTGAGTTCCCTTCCAACCCTGATATTCTATGATTCTATGATACTGTATCACACACAGCACTTGAGTACAGTAATCCAACAAAGGGAAATTTATTTAACAAGGGATAGAGATTTAAACAGAAACAAATGTGAGTGATGGAAACCAACCATTACCGAAAAACAAAATCACAAAATGCAACCTACACTTTTTAATAGTTGCCTTTCCTATCTAAGTAGATTCTCACATCACACTTCAGTCTATTGCAGTGATTGCTAGTCCCTAGAAGCCAGGGCCCTGCCTTTCATAATGCACCATTGGTCGCTAGGCATCTCCTTGGTGAATGGACCCAGAGTGTTTGTCTTCACCCTGTTATAAACTGAATCAGTCTTTTGTCTTTATTCACAGAAAGGATGATCTCCTCATTGTCATATTGTCCATGTCACTTCCAGAGGGTTTAGATGTCTATACTTTTTGTCAGTTTTCCATTGGCTTTTCTGGGTTGGTGCAAAGGTTGACAATGGAGCAATACATTGCATAACTGGCCAGCAAGGGACGGGTGACAATTCCCTCCCACTTGAATGTGCCGTCCCCACCAAGACCTATGATTGGGGTGACTCACTTTCATGACAATACCATATGGGCATAATTTTCAATGTACTTACATTACTCCTTCAATAGGACTCGTACACACCTCTTGCAGTGATTAGGAGTAACAATAATTTACAAGCTTTCAGTAGACATCTCACTGCCATGCTTCCTGGATAAATATCTTAAAATCAGTGTATTAGGTGTGGTGAGTTTCTCAGGTCTGAGACAGGAGTTGCTTGTGAAAAACAGTGACCCCTTTGCCAATTGGCACCAATGAGCTTGTCCCACCCTGATATAATAGAAAGGCCAGCAGAAAAAATAGAGAGAAGAACAATAAGATACTAAAATGACAACGGTTGGAACTCTCCATTTCTCTCAGTCTTTGTGTTGATGGGTACTAAGAGCTGTAGCTACAATTGATGTCATGATTTGCTTCCCATAGGGCAGGGGTCGGCAACCTGCAGCATGCATGCCATTTTTGATAGTACGCTGCTGCCTGCCGGAGTCCTGGCCCCACTCAGCCCCCCCCCGCCCACCGATCTCTCCTGCGGGGGCAGGAGGCAGAAGCTTGGTCCTGCCAGCAGCCAAGCTTCCCCCTCCCCCGCTTCTTCCCCCAGTGTGGTGCTTTCCTGCCCCTCCCCCTGGCTGTCGCCAATCAGCTGATCGCCCTTGCCAGGGGGAGAGCAGAGCTGCTCCAGGGAGAAGGCAGAGAAGAGGTGGGGACAGGGCCCTGAGAGAAGAGGTGGGGACAGGGCATATCCCCTCCTGCCGTGAGCCCCCCCACGAGCCGATTACCCCAGCCCACTGCCCTGACCCCTGAACTCCCCCCCCCACACACCCAGCCTTCTGCCTTGACCCCTGAACCCCCCCACACACCCAGCCCCCGTTCTGACTCCTGCACCCCCACACATACCCAGCCCCCCCACTCCATGCCCTGACTCTTGTACCCCCCACATCCCCAACCCCACCCTGAGCACCAAACAGGAGCTCCTACACACACCCCCACATTCCCACCTGCACCCCTGGTCTGGGGTCCCGGCTGCCGGCCCCTTGCCAGCTGGGGTCCTGCAGGCCCCGCTCAACCTGCTGCTGAACTAGGTGAATGGAACCCCAGGCCGGCAGCAGACTGAGTGGGCCGGCAGCATAAGATCAGCATTTTAATTTAATTTTAAAGTAAGCTTTTTAAACATTTTGAAAACCTTGTTTACTTTACATACAATAGTTTAGTTATATAATATAGACTTATAGAGAGAGACCTTCTAAAAACGTTAAAATGTATTACCGGCACATGAAACCTTAAGTTTAAGTGAATAAGTGAAGACTCGGCACACCAATCTATCTAAGCCTATGTCTATACTTCAAACACTGTATTCTTTTGACAATCTAACACTGTCTACACTGGGGCTCAGGTCACATTAACTACTTCTCTCAGTGGAGTGGATTTTTCACACCTCTGAGAAATGTAGCTATGTCAACATAGCTTTTCAGTGTAGATCAGCCTTTAGATGGCTTTTTGATATGAAAAGCAATGGACTTCAGCCTTTTCCTTGATATTGATGGTTGATGTTTGCAGCTTTCCTACCTGCTGAACACATCCTATGACAGACGTCATGCCTTTCCTTTGCAAATTAGAGAAGTGGGGAAGTCAGTGACCATTACAATCTAAGTGGGTAAAAAGTTATACCACTTTTCTCCTTGCGTAGTTTTCACTGGGCCAATATTCTCTTATACACTCTTTCTCACACACATTCTTCCACCCCAACCTTTAGAGTGAGGTTTTCTACCAGAACTCCTTACACTACAGGGGGTAAATTAAATCAAATTAACTTTTCAAGATTAGCCATCATTTCCTGTACAAATAACAAAACAAAAAACAAGACAACGTTCAGTTTTCGAAAAATAATTCAGATTATCACACAATTAGTCTCTTACTCTATAATCAATAACTTCACCTATAATTTCATTTTCACTGGTAACACTAACATTAAAAGATCACATTTTTTTGTCATATATGTTAGTTTTCTTTTATCCCCATTGCCAACAACTGAACCTTGGCTCAAGTTGCGGTTTGTCCCAACGTAGGCCCCAACCACTTCTGAGAGTTCATATCTCTCTGGTTCTTCTGCCATGTGTGTTGTTGGAAGGGGTCTCCTATGTGGGAATGTTTGCATCATGAGGAAAAATACCTCTCTTTTCACACTTTTTAATCTTTCAAAGTAGGAGGAGGTAGAGAAGTGATGTAAATGCATAAAACACAAGAGAAAACTGTCTGGTCTACACTAAAGACATTTATCCGTATAACTATACTGCTCAGGGGTATAAAAAAATCCACGCACCTGAGCAATGTAGTTACACAGCCCTAACCCCCCGTGCAGATAGCGCTACATCAGCAGGAGAGCTTCTCCTGCCAACATAACCACCGCTGCTTGTGGGGGTGGACTAATAAAGTCCGACGGGAGAGATCTCTCCCATTGGCTTAGAGCATCAGTAATAGCAGTGCTACACCAGCGCAGCTACATTGGTGCAACTGTGCCGTCAGATTTATTGTGTAGCCATAGCGTCAGACACAAAACTATAGAATCAGGACTCAACATGTGTGGATCCGGAAGTCTGAAATTGGAGCCTGACAGATTCATTGCCTCACTGGTTATCATTTCTACAGCCTGAAAATCCTTGTTACCCAATCAGGCAGCCAGGTTGGGATCCACCGAGAAGGAATGTCCTATGAAGCACTGTCTCTTTGGATCAAAATGGTGAAGAATGATTGTTCTCAATCTAACCCTGGCATCCACTGGAACGGTAATCAGTGACACTGAACTAGTAAGGAGTTGTACAAACAATTTTCCTTAGGTCATTGCTCACCTTAGCTTCCTTTACTAGGGTGGAAACCAAGAACTGAATGTGTACTCTTTCAACCTCAGCTCTTTCTAAATCCTTGGTCTTGGTTAGGGTAAATTTACACTTCTCTGAAGTAGAATCCTTTATAAAACCACTCAAAATCTCAGCAGTGTTAGTGAGGAATGGTTCCAAAAACATGCCCAGCTTTTCTTTAATTTGGTGGCACAGTTCCAGGCAAAGGACTGGATACAGGGCTGGATCAGAATCTCCGTTAGTTACCAGAGCTGGAGTTTCTATTCAAAAAGAGCTATTTTTCTGCAGCTATTAGATTTCCAACACTGGATTTTATACACATTTTTAGCACCTACGAAGGATATAGTCAACAAAAAACCCACTTCTATTTCCTCAACATCTGCGTCATGAAGGGCAGCATCCCCCATAATTTAGGATTAGCTAGGAGAGCTCTTTTGTAGGGCCTGGGTTACATATGATTTGGGAACCAAATACATAGGCATTTTGCCTAGTTCAAAATCATGTACCTTGAAATTCTCTCCCCAGATCATCTGAGACAATATTGACTTCAACAATTGAACTACATTGTGATCATATGCACTTCCTTCAGTTAGTTGGGGTTCTGCTGTTGTTCACCATTTCTGAGTGGAGATTGTAAATCACTGCTGTTTCTTTGTCAGCATGTCTAGTAAATTGGAGAGTTCTCTCCTGTTGACAGAACTGCACTTGAACTGTCTCTGTGTCATCATGGAGTGATGGGGAAAAAGCAAAGCTGAAGTGAGAAATGATGACTTTAGCAAATGGTCATTTATCTTTAATTCTCCAATAAATCTGAGCTACATCCTATCAAATTGAACTAATATCCAATTGGGCAATGAAACAGCTTTCAGGAAAGATAGAAACCCACATCACAGAGAGATAGAATACATGACAATGAAAGTGTGAAGTGAAATTCCAGAGCAGGTTACATCTGATTATTCAGAAACAGGACAAGAGATTCTCCCATCACATTCTCCTCTGATCCCTTCAAACATACTTAACTCAGCACTGTCTCAATAGTCAGTTATGTTATTTACAACATTTTCAGTATCCTAAGATCTCCATAATGGGAGGGAAAAAACAGCCACCTTGCCAGAAGTGGCTTTGCCAATAGATGGAACCTGGGATTTAAACTCCAAATGATCACACTCTGTTTGGGATCCATTAGAATTCCCCTCCCAGGTCTTTGACACTTTCATCTCCAGTCATAGCAACTCTGATATAGGATTAAAGAAGTCAAAGCATCATCTCCAAGCACAGACAATGGAGAAAGCTTCATCACATGACACTTTGAGAAGTGGATGGATAGAATGTTATGGAGATAAACTCCATATGGCTCAGACAAAAGGTAACAGTTCTGCAGTGATGGGGAAGGAGGGAATCTCTGAGTCACTCCATCTCCTTCCACTGTCACAGAGGCTGAAATGACTTTTTTTCTGGCCCCTGCTCCTCTTCATTTAAATATAATTTGAAAAGTTCCCAATATAACTGCTCTTCAGCAAAATCCAGAGCAACATGAGAACAACTGGCAATGATACAAACTGGTGACTCTAACAATAACTTTACAATAGGAGGATTGTGATGCTCCCTAGTTCCTGATAGGAAGAGCACACTCAAATTACTCATGGGACAATAGAAAGGACAAATAGGTCCACCTCAAAAGAAGGCGAACTGCAAAAGGCAAAAATGGGCCACTCATCTGGACAAGCTGAGGGATAACAGTGCTGCAAACAGTTCCAACAGCTTTAAAAGTTACTATGTGGGAATCAGGAAAAGTATTAAAGAAAAAAAGTATTGATAGACTTAGACGTTTTTATGGTGTTGATCTCCCTTGCAGATTCTCTGATGGCTAATATAGGCTGAGTGCCAAGAGAAAGTATTCCCACACTGGCCGGTCACCTATGTGGATTCTCTGATGTTTAGAAAGGTCTTAGCTGCTAGTGAAACATTTTCCACACACGCGGCATTCATAGGGCCTCTCCCGTGTGGATTCTCTGATGTTCAGAAAGGGCTGAGCTGCTAGTGAAGCTTTTCCCACACTCACTGCATTCGTAGGGCCTCTCCCCTGTGTGGATTCTCTGATGGCGAGAAAGGCCTGATCTGTGAGTGAAGCTTTTCCCACACTCACTGCATTCACAGGGCCTCTCCCCTGTGTGATTTCTCTGATGGCGAAAAAGGCCAGATCTTTGAGTGAAGCTTTTCCCACACTCACTGCATTCGTAGGGCCTCTCCCCTGTGTGGATTCTCTGATGGTGAAAAAGGCCTGATCTGTTAGTGAAGCTTTTCCCACACTTACAGCATTCATAGGGCCTCTCCCCTGTGTGGATTCTCTGATGATCAGAAAGGCCTGATCTTTGAGTTAAGTTTTTCCCACACTCAGTGCATGTATTTTTCCTCTTTCTCCTGAGGATTTCCTGCTGTGTTGTGGTTTCCTTGACGCCCTTCTGAGTTCCCCAACAGGAAATAAATTGACCCACTTTCTCCCCTGGCTGGTTTCCCTGCTCTCTCTCTGGTCTGTGCTGAATTTCACAAGTTTTTCCCTAATCAAGACTCCTGGACAAATTCCTTTTTGATCTTGGTGATAATGCTCTGTGGTTATCCACTTGCTCAACATTTTCTGGCTGAGAATTCTGCTCCTCATTCTCACATACCATTGCATCACCTGCTGTGATAGAGAGAGAGAAACATCAAACAAGGATGGAAAGGGGAAGACCAAACCAAAACAAGTGCTGGAGAGGGGTAAAATAAAATGCAGGAACTGAATTCCCCCAAGACTCTTCCCCCAAATAGAAGAGAGGAGGGGGATCAATTCGGCCTTCACATCCCATCGAAATTCTCAGGGGGAAGGCAGGAATGTCTGTTAGGAGCTACAGGAAGCCATGAGCTATATTTACCCTGAGGATACGACCCCTGCTAGGGACAATAATGAAACGAGAGATCTCCCAAGGGCTTTGTAGGGCATCCCAGATGTGTCCTTCAGGTACTTACAGATTCTGAGTTGGTTTAATGTTTCCTCAACTGTGCAGGGAGCTTTCAAGATCTCTCTTTCCTCTGAACCCTGGAGGTCTGGGACCCATGGCTCTTCCCCTTGTTCCAGCTGGGAGATCACATCAGGTTTGGAAACTGGAAACCCTGCTCAGATGAAACAAAACAAAGGAGTTCAGGTGATTTCATAAGACATTGTCATAAAAAACATTCTATTAATTTAACTTCAGTGCTTAGTGTGACCTGGTGTGCCTGGGGCAGTCCTCACTGAAAATGCCAAGGTCAGGGCAGGCTGAAAAAGGGAGAGCAGATGCTCCCAAAACTGGTGGTTAATACTGAAGTTAAACTCACCGACCAGTCACAAACCGTGCTTCTGATCCCCCACACTGGTTATCAAGAAGCTGAAAAAAAAAAACAAAAAAACCCCACTGCCCCCTTTATTGCATTCCAGTTCTCTAACTCCCAATCAGCACCTAGGTCCACTACAGTGAGAGGTTATTTAAAAACTCTGCTCACATAAACAAGATGTTCTTCTGACCCCAAGGGTCAGCCACATTAGCAGGTCAGTATAGGTTTGGATCTTCTACACTAAAGGTATTTTGGGTATGCTAAAGGATTGGCTGTCAGCATGGTTTAAGAATGAAAGAAAGAACAAAAAGTTGTTAAATGGGAAAGCAGTCAGATACATTCAGAAATCTATATATCAGGTTCTTAGCAGTATTGGTGAGTTGCTGGCTTGAAAGTCCATCTGGAACACATCCACAACTTGGATGGATCATTCAATCCTTTGTTCAAGGCTTCAGTTTGTTGAGAAGTTGCTCCAGAGGTAGGAAGAGGGATTGAAGACAAAATGGAGATGATGCAGCTGCCCTTTATATTCCTTTTGCCATGTGGCTTTTACTTCCTGTGTCCCAAACACAAGCCTCACAGCACATGGCATGGAAAAGCCTGGAGGTCTCAGTACACAGGCATACCCCTGCATGTCTTGCTGACTCAACAGGTGTATCCCCTTGGTCCTTTCCATGGGCTCATTGTACAGCTGATGACCCTGAATGGGCCATTGAACAGGCGAGGCAGTGCCGATGCCAATATGTCTGGGGGTATCACCTAGAAACACTGCACAATCTGGAAATACAGATATACCCTGCATATCTATAACTCACAATACAATGGTGATAAAAAACATAGAAACAAAATTATCATACCTGGAAAATCATAACATTTTCACTGACACCTTACATGGCATATCTAGCATGATTCATTGCAATTTTATCATACTGGTATTAATAAAATAAATAATAATAATAATATAAAGTGTCTCACAATTCCATACAGTGTCACACTTCGTAAACCAGTAAATTCCCAGGACCAGCTCCTTGAAGATGCCGAACACTCTGCTTATGAGGGATTGAAATACGCACATATCTACTGGGAACACACACAGACAGACTCTGTGTCAGTCTGTACCCCTATGTTCACTCTTCTAGAAAATTATGATAAATTCTGTACACAGTCTGGCTTGTGAGGTATCATTTGAAAACGCATAATCTACTGAATATTATCCCCCTGTTAAAATGTGTAGCAACACTGTATGTAAAGTGATGAGATTTTACTGTATGATATTACTGAAAAAGTTACAATTCTGGGGAACACCCACAGACCAGTTCCTCAGAGACAGCAAGGCAAACAGCTGGTCAAATAGCCATTCTCCGGCAGGGGGAAGGTGTGAAGAAGACATTTACATTCCTTCATAGGGACCACTGGAAGCTCATATCTACAACAGACAGCCTGTCACCATGACTCAGCTGAGAACTGAAGTTGTTTCTAGTACAAAGGACTGAGTTATAAAAAGAGGTGAGGAAAATGCTTGACAATCTCTCTCTCTCTCCCCTTTCCCTCTGCTCATGACAACTCCTGAAGAACTGAACTTGGGCGGCAGGGGCAGGTTAGGGGGAGTCCTGGCTGAAAGGAAAGCCAGCCTGTCTCAGCATATGGTGAGAGAAACACTTGCTTTGAATCCATTTTAGCTTGTCAAGTTAAACATTAGTTCGTGTTTTATCTTGCATTTCTTTTGTAAACAATTCTGACTTTAATGCCTCATTACCCATAGTCACTTAACTACCCCCCCCCCCCAAAAAAATATTTTAAACAATCTTGTTTTATTGTTCTATCTAACCAGTGTGTTTGGATTAAAGTGTGTTGGAAACTTCATTTGGGATAACAAGGCTGGTGCATGTCATTTTCCACTGATGAAATGACAGACTTCATATGAGCTTGCTTTGTTCAGTAGTGTTCTGGACAGGGCAAGATGCACATTTCTGTGGGAAGTCTGGGACCAGAGAATTTTCTGGGGTTCTCCTGTGGTGTACTGTAGTTTGTGAGTCACTAACTAGCAGCACTCAATACTGTGTAGCTGGAAGAGAGTTACATACTGGAGACTATGTGTTACCTGCCCAGGAGTGGCTGTTCTCACAGTAAAGCAGTGTAAAAGGCACCCCAGCTTGGGGAACTGAGGGGACACAGCTGTTCAACAGTCCAGATTGTACTGTGGTTAATGTCACAGACACTCAATTTCAAAGAGTCTCCTAAAACACCGAGAAACTAAATCCATGTCCCAGAAATCGAAGTCTCCAGAGAGAGGGCAAGTCTCCCTGGCACTGCTTCTTGCTGACAGACAGGTCCAGAGACAATGAGAGAGTCCTGGGGAAGCTGGGAACAGTAAGCATGGGCTGGTAGGGTTCAGTGGAGAAAGGGAACAGGAAGGGCAGGGATGTTGTGAAGGCAAAGACTGTAACAGGGTTCAAAAAAAGAACATGATAAATTCATGCCCATCAATGGCTATTAGCGAGGATGGGCAGGAATGGTGGGCCTAACCTCTGTTTGCCATAAACTGGGAATGGGCGACAGAAGATGAATCACTTGATGATGACCTGTTCTGTTCATTCCCTTTGGGACACCTGGCATTGGTCACTGTTGGAAGACAGGATACTGGGCTAGATGGACCTTTGGTCTGACCCAGTGTGGCCATTCTTATGTACTAGGGAATCTAGTGAGTCCAGTGTAACAGGAGGGAGTAGGAAAATCCCTGGGTGTGGAGAACACTGGGAAATTAGAAGCTATAATTCAGGAGCAACAGACTCTAATTAGTCTGGAAAAGCAGAATGTAAAGAATAAGAATCGGGGTCATGTGACTTTGGGAATGAGGGATTCAAAAATCCAGGGAGCCTGCAGAGAAGAGAGATTGTGACTGTTACACATGGTGATGGGGGAGCAAGACTCTCCATGCCTCAAGGAGTTTCATTACCAACCTAAACCATTTTCACATGCTGGGGTGCAATCCAGAGCAGTGAGGAGTTGTGTCATCTGTAATCCTGGGTGAGATTCAGTGTTCTGCTGCTGGAGCTCCCCTGTCTGGATACCCCCAGCCAGCATTCAAGGACACATTGAGTGTCTGTGTGATAAGTAACCCTGGACCAGCAGCTCTGACTCCAGCAGCCGGCTTGTTACACCCCATGCACATTCTGGTCTTGGTGGAGTAGGCTCAGTGTTTGAAGAGAAGGTCAGGGGTAGGAAGCTTCTGTTCGTTATGCTGGACCTAACCCCCAGTTTGACTTGAGCAAACCGGAGATATTTGACACGGTGCGATACTGCTTCTGTGCTCTGTTCCCAAAGTGTTCTGCAGCAGGGGAGGGTCAGTGGTAGTGTGTGTGTCACTGGCATATTGGAGTGATGCTGAAACAGGACAAAGTAGAGTTGGCATTGTGGGGGTGGCATGAATCTTCTCTTTTCATTTCCCCTTCCAAGAACCGAGGGGACAGTAATCCTTACCCAGCGAGGTCACATTCTCATAGTTCTCCTGCATGATGTCTCTGTAGAGGGCTCTCTGAACGGGGTCCATCAGAGCCCACTCTTCCCTGGTGAAATAAACAGCCACCTCCTCGAAGGTCACCGGCCTCTGAAAGAGCAAGAGTCCCACATTCAGTACCTGCTGTCCCACTATTCATGGGGGAGAAGAGCCAATCAAATGGAATCTCTGGGTGGCTCACAGTCAACACAGTCCCACTCCCACCCCACTCAGAGCATCCAGGAATCAGCAGAGTGAGGGGATGAAGAGAGAGCCCCTTGTCTCTCCCAGAAGATCTATCACACACCTACTAGCCACAGACTGATACAGGAGATGGAGACCCTAGCATGGTCCAGGAAGAGCTCTCTGGAAGGAAGCACAACACCCTCCTCATTGTGAGGAGCTGGATATGAAGGGAAGAGAATCTCCCCTAAGCCTGACTGGTGGGTGCCCCCTTCACATCTTAGAGCAGTTGGTTAGTCAGTTCCGGCTCCAGCACTGAGAGTCTGGTCAGTTTTCCTAGCCCAGTGTAGGTGGGTTATTTTCTGTTCCACAAATTAGAGCATTTCCACCTCCGAACCTCATGGGTCTGTTCCTAGAATCTAGGCCACTTATTAAACAACTCCCAGCAGCTTTGCCACACCCTGTCCTCCTCCCTTTCTCCACCTTGTGCATTTCCTGCACTGCTCCAACCTCCAAACCGGACTGTGCAAACCTTCCCATCTCCGGTGTATTTGCTGTCCTTCTCACTCCTGCAGGAACAAATCAGCAACCCCCGATAATTGCTACTTGAACTGGCTCCTCTGCAGCCATTTCTCTCCCCTGTCCCATGGGAGGATGAGATGAACTGGAGCAAAACATGGATGTCATTCTGCAGCCTGGTATGGAGAGAAAGGCAGTTGTGGAGTTTTCAGAACAGGCTTTAGTTAATTTCACATCACAATTCCCCCAGGCTCTTTCCCTGCAGACAGACATCCTAGATTCTGCTACACTGGGAAAATGCTTGATCTCTTTATTACAGTGTAGACCTGGCCCCTCCTGCCAGGCTAAGCCCACAGACATATTTTTAACCTCCCTGTGATGTCCTGTACCTCGGTTATTAGCAGCCTGCAGAACCCCGAGCCAGGGTCCCACCAGATATTCCCTGGGTCCCAGCTCCCAGAGTCCCTGACCAGGGACACCAGATACCCCTCAGAGCACCACCAGCCACTGAACCCCCACCAGACCATCACTGCCAGGTTGGGAATCATAAGAACATAAGAATGGCCATACTGAGTCAGACCAAGGGTCCCTCCAGCCCAGTATCCTGTCTACCGACAGTGGCCAATGCCAGGTGCCCCAGAGGGAGTGAATCTAACAGGTAATGATCAAGTGATCTCTCTCCTGCCATCCATCTCCACCTTCTGACAAACAGAGGCTAGGGACACCATTCCTTACCCATCCTGGCTAATAGCTATTAATGGATTTAACCTCCATGAATTTATCCAATTCTCTTTTAAACCCTGTTAAAGTCCTTGCCTTCACAACCTCCTCAGGCAAGAAGTTCCACAGGTTGACTGTGCGCTGTGTGAAGAACTTCCTTTTATTTGTTTTAAACCTGCTGCCCATTAATTTCATTTGGTGGCCCCTTAGTTCTTATATTATGGGAACAAGTAAATAACTTTTCCTTATTCACTTTCTCTACACCACTCATGATTTCATATACCACTATCATATCCTCCCTTAGTCTCCTCTTTTCCAAGCTGAAAAGTCCTAGCCTCTTTAATCTCTCCTCATATGGGACCCGTTCCAACCCCCTAATCATTTTAGTTGCCCTTCTCTGAACCTTTTCTAATGCCAGGATATCTTTTTTGAGATGAGGAGACCACATCTGTACGCAGTATTCAAGATGTGGGTGTACCATGGATTTATATAAGGGGAATAAGATATTATCCGTCTTATTCTCTATCCCTTTTTTAATGATTCCTAACATCCTGTTTGCTTTTTGGACTGCCACTGCACACTGCATGGACGTCTTCAGAGAACTATCCATGATGACTCCAAGATCTTTTTCCTGATTAGTTGTAGCTAAATTAGCCCCCATCATATTGTATGTGTAGTTGGGGTTATTTTTTCCAATGTACATTACATTACATTTATCCACATTAAATTTAATTTGCCATTTTGTTGCCCAATCACTTAGTTTTGTGAGATCTTTTTGAAGTTCTTGACAGTCTGCTTTGGTCTTAACTATCTTGAGTAGTTTAGTATCATCTGGAAACTTTGCCACTTCACTGTTTACCCCTTTCTCCAGATCATTTATGAATAAGTTGAATAGGATTGGTCCTAGGACTGATCCTTGGGGAACACCACTAGTTACCCTTCTCCATTCTGAAAATTTACCATTTATTCCTACCCTTTGTTCCCTGTCTTTTAACCAATTCTCAATCCATGAAAGGATCTTCCCTCTTATCCCATGACAGCTTAATTTACATAAGAGCCTTTGGTGAGGGACCTTGTCAAAGGCTTTCTGGAAATCTAAGTACACTATATCCACTGGATCCCCCTTGTCCACATGTTTGCTGACCCCTTCAAAGAACTCTAAAAGATTAGTAAGACATGATTTCCCTTTACAGAAACCATGTTGACTTTTGCCCAACAACATATGTTTTTCTATGTGTCTGACAATTTTATTCTTTACTATTGTTTCAACTAATTTGCCCAGTACTGATGTTAGACTTACCGGTCTGTAATTGCTGGGATCACCTCTAGAGCCCTTTTTAAATATTGGCATTACATTACCCAAAGGGTTCCCCCCACCAAGAGCCCGGAGGAGCCACGGACCCCCCCAAAAGGACCCCCCACTGGGAACTCAGTCCCTCACTGTGGATAGAAAGTTTTCACGGTGACTGGCAGTAGCTGGGGAACACCGGGCAGTGCTTGGACCAGGATTCTGGCACCAGCTGATGAGTGAGAAGGAGCGTGGTCAGTAGTAGCAACCAGAGCCCCCAGCTAGGGGCCCCAGATAGCCCCTTGTATCCAGAGTTGCCAGCCAGGGACCCCCACAGATATTCCCTGGGACCTAGCCCCCAGAGTCCCTGGCCAAGAACTCGATACCCCTCAGAGCTCTGCCAGTAAGGGAATCTCCACCAGACATTTACTATCAGCTTGGGAACCCAAAAGGGTTCCATGCACTAAGAGCCCCCAAAGTGGCCAGAGAACCCCCAAAAGTGGCCAGAGACCCTGTACTGGGAGCTCAGTCCCTCACTGCCTGCCTAGGACCCCCGCCTGCCCTCCAGCAGGATCTGCCATGCCGTTTGCCTGGGACATCCTCCTCCTCCCAGCTGGACTCCCTGATGCTTTACAGCGGGACCCCTCACTCTGCTTCCCTGGCATCCCCTGACCTAGCCCCGGGGATCCCCCCGACAGCTCTGTGCACAGGGCATGGCAACGATCCCAGGAGCCAGTGGGGGAAGCCTAGACAGAGCCCCTGGCACAGCACCAGGCACCTTCTATCCCCCTCTCCCGCCTCCCCAAGAGACACCCACCCCCACTGTTCTGCAGCCAACAGGCCCCCAGCAATACCCACCTCCAGGACCCATAGCCTCAGCGCTGGGCACATCAGAACCACCCCCCAAAACCCCAAACCTCCAGAAGCCACGGACCTGACTAGGGTACCCCCGACCAGTCACCCAGAGGCCTCCCCCAGCACAATGCTCCTTCAGCTCCAGCTGCAATCTCCCCACACAGCCACGCCCCTGCACCCAGCAAGAGTGTTACCTCACAGAGTCTGATAAGTGGATAGAAAGTTATCACCACACCCAGTTGGCCAGTCACAAGGCAGAGGGAGCCCTGGGGGATGCTTCTTTAACAGGAGAATGGAAGGCCTGGAGGGCCAAAATAGGTAAGAAATTTCCATGCCGTCACTAGCAAATAATGGCCACCGTGGATCCACCCCAGAGGTGGCTACATCTTAGCACTGCGGGAAGCAGCCCCTCACACAGACCATTTATCATGGGCTTTGGGATACTTCTAGACCCATGCTGCACTCAGAGTGACCCACTCATCCTGTGCCAGCTGGAGAAAAGAAAAGGGTCGAGCTAACTCTCCTGTTACCAGCTGGGAACCACTGATCCCCAAACAGGGGGAGGCCTCTGGCTTTGATGGGTATTAAATATGTGGCTGGTCTCTTTCACCGGCAAACATTTTTAACAGAGATAAAGAAGGGAACAAATGATTCTCAAAGGAGAAGGGAAAGATGATCATAGGGTAATTTAACCCCCTGCAACCTCCCGGATGGAGAACAACTCAGGGCAAGAGGTTCCCTCCAAGGAAGGAGAAGTAGCTGGGATTTAGAAACATGGGGAATGGCCCCAAACCCGACAGGATTTTTAATAGACATTTAATAATGACATAGAAAGAGGCAAAATCTGAGCTTTGAGATCAATGTTCAGAAACGAAAGAGAAAGGGTGGAAATTTGGGGGATTTTGGATCCATTTTTGCAAATTATAGAAAGGAAAGTGGAATCTCAGAGGGATTTCATATCAGTTGTTGATATGAGGTAAAATCTAAGTGTATTTCACATCAATATTTGATAAATTAATAGAGAGGAAATGGGCAACATTTGCAAACATTTTATTTTCATGTTCAAGAATCTGAGAAAAGGTATAAATCGGAGATTTTCTTAGTATTTTATACTTAGAGAGACAGGGAAAAATCTCAGGGCACATTCAATTAGAAATAAACAGCTAGAGAAAAAGTGGGGCAAATGTTTATGGTATTTTAAGGTGCCACAAGTACTCCTGTTCTTTTTGCGGATACAGACTAACACGGCTGCTACTCTGAAACCTGTCATAGGGTATTTTATATCAATCTTTGAGATTTGCAGAGAAAACATGTCACAAACTACGCAACTGATAACATGAGAGAAAAAACACCAAGATCTGAGAGGCTTTTATATTGCTATTAAAGAGCTAGTGGAAAAGGGGGACCGTTTGACTGGATTGTATATGACTGTCCAATACATAAACAGAAAGTGATGGTTTCCCCCACTGCCACCATTCACATGAGCAGCAGGGAGCCTTTTGAGGAGCTGCTTTAAGAGGGCAAGGGAGTGGGAGGGGGAGCTGGAAGGCTCCCTGGATGAGGGAAGGGGCAGCAGTGGGGGATGGGCAGGGGATGGCTGGGGGCAACTGTGTTGGTACTTAGGAGGCAACAACTGGCATTGGGAAATTGGGGTCTGGGCAGTCTCCATGGGGGACACTTGCTCCTCCCTTCCCCGCCCTGGCAGAGAACAGGCATCCCATCCCATCCCCACTCCAAGGGCAGCCACGTTTTGGGGAATGACCCAGGGCAACAATTTCCCACCTAAACAAGGACAAATAGCTGCAGATAAAATGGGTGGGAAAATCCCCCACATCGGAGAGATTTTAAATGGACATTTGAGAATTATGGAGAGAACAGGGGAGAGAAGAGAGCTGATCATTTGAGGGGAAAGGGGGGAATCTCCCCAGATTTTATAGCCACATGTGAGATACTGAGAGAGAAAAGGGGCAGAACTAGAGAGAATTTGTATCAGGGGGTGAGAAGCAAGTGGCACAAACAGGGAAAGGATCCAATCAACTCCCCTCCCCCCTTTCCCCACCCGCCACTTCTCCCCCAGGGATTTCCTGGCTGCACAGAGACAGTTTGTTAGGCCCAAAAGGAAAAATTGTAGAGCAGTTATGCCAACCTAACCAGAATTAGGCCAACAGAGGTTTCTGGGTAGTCCCCGGGCAGAATTGAAGACATAGTTGTTTAAGCTGGAAGTGAGATAAGGGGGGAGCTGCATTCCTGTACCAAATGTGCTAAAAACAGTGTGCTCAGAAGATAGATTAGGAGACATACTGCCTCCACTCCCAGTTTCTGTTCTTTGTATGTCCTTGACTCCCCCTGTCTCCTAGTTCTGGTGCTTAACTGTGTTGATAAGGAAGTTGCTGAGACCTTATGAATTGCTTAAGGCTGCTTGAATAGGGGGATAGGTATACATGAATACTAGAAGTTTCTTGCTAACAAAGGGGGCTGGGATGTGGGTTGTTTTAACTATGACGCGACGGAACTGTCTATATAACCCTACTAGTTGTTAAAACCGTGGCTGGTTCTCTCTGGAGACGAGCCGCTCTCTATTGTTGTGTGCACTCCTCAATAAAGAGCTTGTCACTGGACCTTGCTGGTGTTGCCGGTCTCTCTGCGGTCAGACAACGAACTGTGCCGTCTGGGTTCGAGTCCCCGGGTTCAGCCCCCCCCCCTACTGACCCTTCCCCCCCCGCAACTCCAGCTTCTCCCCCCCTGCCCGACACCCCTCCTCCCCCCACACCACAGGGGACCCCCCCACCCATCCCAGCGGTGCCGGGGGCAGATCCTGCTGCAGCTCCGCTGGGGCTGAGGCAGCTCCGAGGCTTCTCCCAGGTTCCCCGGGGCAGAGAGTCACTTTCCTGCCCGGCCCCAGCGCCCCCCCTCCCGGGGTCTCTCACTCACCGCGGGGTCCCAGGTGGAAAAAGCCCCCCCCGGCCGGGCACGGAGGGGTTAATGCCGGGCTCTCCCAGCACAGGCCCCGGGTCACACAGCGACAGTCTGTGACAGAACCTCGCCCTCAGGAACTGCCCCGCCCCCGGCTCGTGCTTTGTTCTCCCGCCTCCACGGGGTCTCGCACTGAGCATGCGCAGTAACAGCTTTTGAAACCCTCCCTTACCTGAGCTGAGGAGGGCGGAAGTGCCCTGCGGAGCATGCTGGGAGACATATTTCCTGACGCTGCAGGGAGCGGAAGTGACGTTGGACAGGGTGGCGGACGGGTGACGAACCGGGCTGCGAACGCGCGCGCGGGGTGCTGCGGCTCTGCCTGGCTCGTGAGGGGCGGTTAGAGCCTCTCCCGGGGCCGGAGAAGAGGTTTGTGTCTCCTGGCTCTGGGCATGCGCAGATCGGGGGCGGGGGGAGAGTCCCGCATGCGCAGAGGCAGCGCTCACCCGCTGCTGCTCCCTGGCGCTGCGGGGCCGGGCGGAGCAGGAGGGTCTGTGCCGGGGAGACCTTCATTAACCCCCCCGGGCCTGGCCCGGGCCCTGCTCCCGCTGGAGCCGCCCTGGGGCCGCCCCGGGCTCTGCCCGCCCCGCTGCGGAGCTGCAGTCTCCAGGTACCGGAGCGAGCCCCGGGGGCGGGGCCGGGCGGTGACTCTGCCCCAGTGTCCGTGGGGGGGACCCGGTATCTCGCAGCGCCGGGATCTGCTCCCTGGGGCCGCGCCCGCGGGGGGGCTCGGAGCTGCTGTCCCGGCAGGAGCCCAACGCCCCCGGCCCGGCCAGGCTCTGCCCTGGGGGCCCACGGGGGGTCCCGGGGGGAGGGGACCATCCCCCACTGGGGTCCCTGCGTGGGGCTGGGCGGGGGCTGCCGGGCGGGAAGACCTGGGAAAGGGGCGGATGGAAAATGTCTGTGCAGCCCGGACATGGCCGGGGGAGGAGAAGAGCAGGTGACCCCCGAGGAGCAGGGAGAGAAAGGGGGGGGCTGAGATCCCCTCGGATTTACCGCTGCCCCCTCCCGTGGGGACCCCCCATCCTCTCCAGCCCTGCCCCCCTTCTCTCTAGAGAGCAACGAGCAACATCCAGGGTGACCCCCCCCCCTTTCCCTCAAATCCCTGAGAATGTCTCTGTTCCCCTCCCCCGATTGTGCCCCATTTTCTCTCCACTTTGCCAATGGCCAGTTCAAATCTCAGGTTTCGGGTGTCCCCCCCCCCCCCATTTTTACCTGCAGTGATTTGTCCTTGTTTAGGTGGGAAATCATTCCCCTGAGGGATTTCTGAACTGGGAAGAGGGTTAATGGGCAGAGGCTGGGAGAGCCCTGAGACAGGGATACCTCTGGGCTCGGCTGGGGGGCCACTGTCTGCTGGCAACAGGGCATGGAAAGGCCCGGAAGGGAAGGGAGGAGCAAGCGTCCCCCATGGAGATGGCCCAGCCCCAGGTTTCCCAGTCCCAGCTACTTCCCCTCCCCCACCCTGCCCAACCCAGCAGCCCCCCTCCACACCAACCGCCTGCTAGTCACATTCCCAGACCCCACTGCCAGCCCCTCCCCACAGCCAGTGACCTTCTGACTCCAGCTCCACTCCTTTCTCCTGTGAAAGCCACATCACCCAGGGCTCCCTGCCGGCCATGTGAATGTGAGGCAGGAAGAATCCATCCCATTCTGTTGTTGATTGAATATCGCTGTATAATCCCCTCAAATTTCCCCTCCTTTCTCTTGAACTGTTGAATGGTGACAGAAAATCCCCCAGATGTTGGTGCTTCTCTCTTACATTGGCAAATATTTAGTTTGTGCCCCATTTTCTCCTCAGTTCTGAAATACTGATATCAAATTCTTGAAAATCTTCCCAATTTTCTCTGCAGGTGTCTGACTGAGCTCAGGGCTCTTATCGTACTGAGCATGGCTCAGGCCTTGCCTGAGATCTGGTCCCCCAGTGTGCCGGGCACTGCACAAACCCTGACCGGGTTTGGGGCACTCATTGTGCCAGGAACTGCACAGACCCCTACAGAGAGCAGGGACTTTGTTATGCAGGGCTCTACACAGACACTGACCAAGATCAGGGTCCCCATTGTGACAGGTGCTGAACAGACACCAAGGGTATCTCTACCCTGCCATTAAAAACCTACAGCTGGCCCATGCCAGCTGACTCAGGCTCACAAGGCTCAGGCGAAGGGTTGTTTAATTGCAGTGTAGATGTCCGGGTTCGGGCTGGAGCTGGGCTGTAGGATCCTGCGAGGTGCGAGGATGCCAGACCTTGGGCTGCAGCCCAAACCGGAACATCGACACCACAATTAAACAGCCCTGCAGCCTGAGCCATGTGAGCCCAAGTCAGCGGGCACGGGCCAGCCACTGGTGTCTAACTGCAGTGTAGACATGCCCACTGTGACAGAGAGTCCTTGCCACAAAGAGCTCAAAGGCTAAATAGGAAAATGGTGGGAGGTAATTTGCTCAAGTTTCCATGGAGAATTTCATAGAATCATAGAATATCAGGGTTGGAAGGGACCTCAGGAGGTCATCTAGTCCAACCCCCTGCTCAAAGCAGGACAAATTCCCAACTAAATCATCCCAGCCAGGGCTTTGTCAAGCCGGGCCTTAAAAACCTCCAAAGAAGGAGACTCCACCACCTCCCTAGGTAACGCATTCCAGTGCTTCACCATCCTCCTAGTGAAAAAGTTTTTCCTAATATCCAACCTAGACCTCCCCCACTGCAACTTGAGACCATTGCTCCTTGTTCTGTCAAGTTGGGGCAAAACTGGGAACTAAACCCAGATTGTTTGAATTCTTGCCTCTCCCCTTACACACAAGCTGGGCTTGGGGTTATACAGTGTTCTTTTGGTCTGTGTTTGCATTGCATTAGCTTCCAAGGGAGGTTGTGGAATTTCCTTCACTGGAGGTCTTTAACATCAGGTTAGAGGTTCACCAGTCTGGGAATGTCTAGGGATACTTGGTACTAACTCATCACAGGACACTTGAGTAGACGACCTCTCAAGATCCCTTCCATGCCTACATTGAAATAATTCTCTTTTGTGCTGTGTTCTGTTCTATGCTGAGCTGTTTTGCATGGTGCCATTTGGAACTGTTATTGCACCATGTTGTATTGCATAGTTTTATGGTGCATTGTTTTGCCTCAGCATGTTGGGTGCCTGTGTTGTGTTGGTTTGAGTTGAGCTCTTTTTCATTGTGTAATTTTGTCCTAGGGCGTGTTAGTTTGCATTGTGTTGCTTTCTTTTCCTCTGTACTGTCATTTTATGCTGTGGTGTTTTTTTTTTTTTCTGGATTGCCTGAAATTATGTTGTGGTGGGTTTTATTCTGTATGTTGTGTTTTATACGTATATATTTCATAGCATCATAGAAATGTAGTGCTGGACAGGACCTCAAGATGTCATCAAGTCCGGCTCTCTCTACTGAGGCAGGACCAAGTATACGTAGATTGTCTGTGACAGAGGTTTGTCCTACCTGTTCTTAAAAACTTCCAGGGAAAGAGACTCCACAGCCACCCCTGTAAGACTATTCCATATACTTAGCTCTGGTGACACCCACACAGATTTTAGTGGTGAGCAGCTCTGGAGAGAGAGGAGACCCCAGTGAGTGGGCAGTTGGGTAAATAGACTAAAGTTAGGAGGAGGGACACTGACGTGTCCAAGGTCACCCAGGCTGTCCGTGAAAGAGCTAGAAATAGATCCCAGTGCTAGTGCCACCGTACTGCGGTTTTGGACACTGAAGGTCTCTGCCACACTGGTGTTTTAGGCACTGGTGCAAACCCTTAGTATACATAGAATTTACACTAGTGGACTCTGATTGTCACCTGTGCACTGTGTCCCTCTTTGAAGGCTTGCGGGGGGTAGGGGGGCGTGACAGTGACCTCATTGAGGCCTGGGGCTGGCTAAACAGTGCAACTGGTAATGGAGGGGCAGCAGTGAGTGCTGGAGGTATGAGCCAGGGGACACCCCTCCAGCTGTGTTCAGGGACTGCAGCTGAGCTGCCCTGCCAAGACAGCCTGTGCATCCATGGACAAACCACCTCTTCCTGCAGCCTAATACAATGGGGTCTGGGGACCTTTCCAAGCTGCAGGAGATGGGGTCCTGCGTTACCGGGGTCTGTCACTGGCTCTGTCACTGACCTGCTTGGTGACCTTGGGAAAGTCACAGCCCCTCTGTGTTTCCTCCTACCCATTATTTACTTAGATTGTGATCTCTTTGGGGCAAGGACTGTCCCTCTCTGTCTGTGCAGTGCCCAGCACAATGTGGGTGCTGATCTCAGTCAGGGTCTCTGCCACGCGCAGCACTATGGGGCCCTGATTTCCATCAGTGTCTGTGCAACACAAAGCACAGTTTATAGACTCACAGACTTTAAGGCCAGAAGTACTAACCCTTTCCTGTGTCTACTGGAAATACCTCACGTGATGCATCCTAGGACTGCATTAACCTATTTCACGGCCGCATCACATTGGCAGCTCATAATTATCCTGTGATCAACCAATACACCTAGGTCTTTCTCCTCCTCTGTCACTTCTAACTGATAAGTCCCCATCTTATTGCAAAAATTCTTGTCGTTAGTCCCGAAGTGCATAATTTTGCAATATTAATTTTCATCCCATTTCTATTACTCCAGCTTTCAAGGTCATGGAGATCTTCTTGTATGATTTTCCTGTCCTCCTCCATATTGGCAATCCCTCCCAGCTTTGTGTCCCACTCCCACTTTTTGTGCCAAGGTCACTAATAAAAATGTTGAATTAGATTGGTCCCAAGACTGATCTCTGAGGAACTCCACTAGTAACCTCCCTCCAGGCTGACAACTCACCATTCAGTATGACCCCCTTGTAGACTCCCCTTTAACCAATTCTTTATTGACCTTTCAGTTCTCATATTAATCCCCATCTTCTCCAATTTAACGAATAGTTTCCCATGTGGAACTGTATCAAATGCCTTACTGACATCCAGATCAGGTTTCTCTGGCACAATCTATCTTTTGTAACACCATATTTTATTTATTTATAGTGCTGAAGGCTGGAGGCTGTTAGCAAGAGGCTGAGAATGGCCATGTGGAGGTGGGGGAGGGGATGGCAGACAGTGTGGAGGTGGGGAGGGGATGGGATTTTGGAGGGGTATCTGAGATTTTGTTTTGTAGGAGTCCATGTCTCTGCTTCCTTCGGCCGTGGTGCATTCCATCCCATAGGGGGGTGGGATAGCTCAGTGGTTTGAGCATTGGCCTGCTAAACCCAGGGTTGTGAGTTCAATCCTTGAGGGGGCTACTTAGGGATCGGGGGCAAAATCAGTACTTGGTCCTGCTAGTGAAGGCAGGGGGCTGGACTCGATGACCTTTCAAGGTCCCTTCCAGTTCTAGGAGATAGGATATCTCCTTTAATTTAATTTATTTATTTATACCAAAGCAGCTTGTCAGCAGAGCAGACACACACACCATAGCTCCGTCTGGAACACGCAACATTCACTGCCAGATGGGATGTGCGATTTTTCAGGGACCCAGCTTGATATGCCTGGCTGGGGTGGATTTAGTTGGACGGGGGTCTGGGGCTCTGATAGTTTGGGATGTTCCTTTTTGCATAGTCAGTTCTTTCCCTTTATTGTTTTACCCCCGCCTGTGCCTGATGCCACTCTCTTCTTAACTTGCTTTGGTTATTTCAGTTCCAGCTTTTAAATGGGATCCAATAATTGTAAATCTGAATGAAAGATAAAACAAACAGAACCATTTGAGTTTTGGCACATAGCTGATAGAACTATACATAGTGAAGGTCTGCTGTAATTACCTGGTTACCTATAGCATTTTCTGGTGGGGCGGATAAAGCAATGTCAAAGAGCCAAAAGCGCTTTTTAGGGCAAAAGGGCTCATCAGGTGTTTGCTCTCTAAGGAACATGTCACCGGTCAGGGCTTGCAGTCTTTCAGGAGTAGTGCGCTGGATTGTATTTAGGAATCTTAAAATAAAAGGTTAAGACTGCTGGTTCACAATATCCACTGAAATCTTGCAAACAATTATACAAATAGACCCTAATGCTATTAAAACAACATGGTATTAATACTGATTCAGAAAGGAAATTAAAATTACGCGATAAATGCATGAGAAATGAACTGACACCTAATTACCATTTCTTAATGCCCAAAATTTTGACACTCGCTCACACCATCTTTTTTTTTAAAAGCGATGCACAGCACACAGTCAAATTAATTAATGAAAGCACACCAATTATTGACTGCTTTGTTTTGCGTAAGCATCTGATTAAGCATCTAATTAAAACTGTACCACTGTACGTGGAAATGCATCAACCCAGCTTAGCTCCAAGGTGTTTAGATGTGAATGAAAAGTTTCTAAATTAAATACATGGCAGAATGGTTAATGGGGAAAATACACTGAAGTGACTCTACCCAGTCCTGTTGACTTCTTCTCCCAGACCCCCCCAAGAGTTCTGGCCTGTTGGTCAACTCGGCTCCCAGTCCCACATCAGCTGTGCCCTCTCCCAGCCTAACCCATTTCTACTGCAATTCTTCACCCCCCTCGTCAAGGCACGGGGCTGGTGCTGCAGCCCCTAAGGTACCTGCATTAATCACTGTCTCTCATACTGGGGCTATTTACATTTCAGGGAACGATTTTCAGAATTACTGACTCTGGCAGGTGGGAGAGAGGAGAGGTTGAGAGGGAATTTGCTCCCCACATTCTGTAGGGCCATGTTCAACTCTGGTAGCCTCCATGTTACCTCATCCTCCACCCTCCCCCATGTGTCTCTGATCATGTGTCCGAGTGTCATCTTCTGACCATAATGCCACTGGCCTTAGTAGAGCTCACAGACAGGAGCTACATCACGATGGGGTTACGGTACTGAGAGTTAAATCATCACAGGGAGGGTGTAATTATCCTGAAATGAAGCATTATAGTCCAGGAAGTGAAAGAGTACTTCATTACTTAAAATTACGCTTGAAAGGATTGGATTTTTATGAATAAATTGCAGTAAATGTTGATTTCACTACACACACACACACACAGATGAGAATATATATATATATATATATGTAATATACAAAAATGCTTCTGGAGAAAGTAGAGTTTGATTTAAGGATATTTACACTGTATATTTTGCGTGTGACATTGACAATTTCTCTTTGAACAGTTATATTATTTGGCTTTTGGAATCTCAACATTTACTGTTATTAAATAATTGTTGTCTCATGACCCCCATCCCTTCCCACAGCTCTGAACATTGAAATTATAAACATTGAAAAAAGGGCTTAAAAATAAATATTGATATCATCTATTGAAATTAAAAGAAAGAAATAGACAAAATGAATTTTGTCAAACCCATTTAACAGCAATCACAATATGCTAGGGGATGGAAATTCACAGCTAAGGCACCCAACCTTATTTCTGCCCTGTAGTGACACCAGGCAAATGCCATTAGGGATTTTAGTGTATAAAGTTACAGATTAGATCATACCGATTTGTAAAGACACATGAGATCTTTTCCTCAGGATATCACCTTCAGTAGGTTGGGGGTTTTTTTATTGGTAATTCCAGGAAGTGAATAGATAAATAACATTCTATCAGTTATGAAGTTGCCATTTCATATTTCTGGGGAGTGTCTATAATTTTGCACTAGGGGCCAGGTCCTTGGAGAGATGGAACCTTGGTTTCATTTTAACTTCTCCATGCTCAGCAGCTTCTGGAATTTGGTTCAAAGTATTTACATGTTTCCCTGTCCTGTTCTTAAATGTGCTGCTTTAGAAAGTGGGGAAGGGCAGGAACTGACTGCAGGATCAATAGCTGAGTCCCTTAGATATTTATAGCTCATCGGAAGAAGGACAGGGATTGGTGGGTGTCTGGGGATTTAATAATAAACACACAAATATCATTGTTCTTAGTGAATTTTCATCTTCTAATTTAACCCACTAATTATCCCTGGCTGCCCCCAGCAGTCTGGGGAGGGAGTACTAGTAAACTCCTGTGGCCAGTGTGGAACCTAAGGCACAAGGATCTTTCAGTGGCCGGCTCAAAGTCACCCAGAATGAAATTCACTTCACTGGATAAATCCCTAGTTGCTGAGCTCTGCAGAGGGGTGGGGAGGTGAATTCCATTCCCTATTCTTGAGCATGGACCTCCCTCCAATTCTCACCCTGATCTCAGACACTACCCCAACCTTCCCCTGCAGTGATGGACCCACTTGATGCTTCCAGAGCAATCTGCCATGGGACCTAGAGGGGGCAGAGGCCCAGCTCCAGAATTGCTACCCCTTCCCAGAGCCCCCATGCTGTGCTGGAGTTGCCCTAGCTGTCCACTCTGCAGATCGGTCTAGCTGTACCCAGCCCATGCACCCACCACACACAGACTTTGTCACAACATACATCCCAGGATCGGGAAAGACCATCTGGGGCTGGCTGCAGTCTCCCCTTGCTGCTGTGAGAGGAATGGGGTGGTCCCTCATGTAGGATAGAAACATACCCAGGGGCAGAAGGGAAATGTAGTTTCTTCCAGGGGATTGAAAATGCTTGATTTAGAGTCCTGTGTTCTGTCTTCCTGTATGTCTCCTGCCACTTTCAGATCTCTTGGAGAGACAAGGTAGGTGAGTTAATTTCTTTTAGAACCAATTAAAAATACCTCTCTTTAATATCTTGGGACCAACATGGCTACAACAACTCTTTTCCCTTTGTATCCCCTCCCACTCTCCCTCAGCTGAGACTCTCATGTGTTAGGAAAATAAGGGGTCAGTCCTGTCACTGGATTAGGTCTTGCCAGCACTGATGGGAGTGAAAGCCTGTGTGCATTAATGACAGCAGCAACTCTGGGACTCTGAGACATGGAGAGAAGAGATGGGAGTGAGCAGGTTATGTTTGTGCCGGGTGTGAGTTACTCATGTGGGAATTCTTTGCCACTGCATACGCACAGAATTCACGTCCAGCGCAGAATTGCTTTTTTTTTTTTTTTTGCATGAAGAAAATTAATTCTGCCCGAGAAGTGCTACACTTTTGCCTTTCACCCACCCTGTCGCACCAGAACAGCCAACAGCCAGCTGGATTGATCTTGGTGGGAAATTGTTGCCCCGAGCTATACCCCAAATAGGAAGAGAGTTAGTGGGTGCAACTTGGAAGAGTCCTCAGACAAGGTTGCCTCTGGGGGTGGGAGGCATTCTCTACTCGCAAGAGGGTGTGGAAAGGGCACAGGAGGAGCAAGTGTCCCCTATGGAGACTGCCCAGCCCCAGGTTATCCAGTCCCAGACGCTTCTTCCCCCACCATACCCCAAACCTCTTCACCCCTCCAACCATCAGTTGCCAGTCTTCCCTCACTGCTACCCCTTCCTGACTGGCAGAGAACCTCTAAGCCAGTAGTGTGTCAGGGCTCAACCCTCTGGCTGAGGCCTCGGGGCACTTTCTTCCTCTCTGAGGGTACCATGCCACAGGGGCCCCACAAATCTACATTGCTTAGGCTTTGGCTTCAGCCGCGGGTGGTGGGGCTCAGGGCCCTGGACTTCAGCCCCATGCGCTGGGGACTTCAGCCCCATGCGCTGGGGACTTCAGCCCCATGCGCTGGGGACTTCAGCTTTCTGCCCTGGGCCTCAGCGAATCTAATGCTGGCCTTGCTTGGCGGCCCCCCTGAAACCTAGTAGTGGCACCCCAGCAGGCCCCAGACCCCTAGTTGAGAACCACTGCCTTACAGCACGAATCACAGCAATGTTCAGGTTACTGCCAGTCATAGAATATCAGGGTTGGAAGGGACCTCAGGAGGTCATCTAGTCCAACTCCCTGCAACTAGTCAGCTATTAACCCAGGCAGCAACTCACAAGCATTCAATAAAGTCTAAACACATTCTTACAATTCTAATACCTGTTTTAACAATACTAAGACAGGTGAGTCAGACTGATTCCAGCTATGTGTTTGTCCATATTCAATTAAGACATGGGGGCTTTTGCAAGAGCTAACACCTCATCTGCCAGTGTCACAGGCAGGATGGGCAGGGATGGTGTGTCTAGCCTCTCTTTGCCAGAAGCTGGGAATGGGTGACAAGGGATGGATCACTTGATGATCCCTGTTCTGTTCATTCCCTCTGAAGCACCTGGCATTGGCCACTGAGCTAGATGGACCATTGGTCTGACGCAGTGGGCCCTTCTTATGTTGACAGTCTCTCTCAGGAGTATCTACTCATTTGGACTCACTGGGGAGCCACAGAAAAAAACTAGGTATGCTGAGGCAAGAAGGCCCAGTCTCAGTGCCCTCGGGTTCATGATTATCAAAAAGCTAAAACTAGGTCCAGCCCTTGAAAGGGGGCACTCCCAGGAGAGACTGTATAAAGGCTGGAGCATCAAACAACTTTGTAAACCTGAGACAGCTGCCTTGGGGACAATGACAGGGAGAATCCCCCAAAGTGACTCCTTTGATTCTGCTCTTCTCTGGCCTTTGGTTCATAGAATCATAGAATTGGTGTAGGGATATTAAAGAAGGTACTAACAGTGATTTCCCCCAAGTGACAGTGACCCCCTCATAATTTGTCCCCCACACTTTAAAATCCAACAGTTTAACCAAGTACAAAAATCTCTTGGGTCTTTTGTTAAAACTTGTAAGCTACTGTCTGTAGAAACCATTGATTATATCTATCCTGTGAAAGATACTTTGTTACTATGTAAAACTTACAAACAAGTTAATTGACTTTGTTCTTGAAGTAATTAATACAATGTAAACAAACACTATAAGCCGTTAAGTGACTTTCACTTCATTCAACGGCTCCTAGGACGGACCCCCACCCTCTGTGATTAAAGGGCCGGGAGTCTCAAATGAATTAGCACACACCCTGAAAGTGGTGGAGACAGTAAATTAAAATATGGTTAAGATATGGAATGTATGCTGATGAATGCTTGATATACATAAATGGTTAGGGAGGTGCCAGCCTAGAAAGGGAGTATCCATCGGCCGAAGAATGTGTCAAGTAGGACCACCAAACAACCTCCTGAGGGTAAACTGGGATCCACCTCATCACCTGGAAGAATGAAAAACACAAACTTTGGACAGTGTGGAGCCACCAGGAATGTGCCACTTTGGACAGGAATGTGCTATCTGCTGATTGAGTCAGCAACAGCAGGATGAAACAGCTCCCATAGACTAACACAGGAATTAATTCCTATAAGAATGGACTCTAAAGACTGATGACTTTGAGTCTCTGGTTCTGCTGCCAACCTCCAGGAGCATCAGGTGCACCTGACACAGACTCGGCTCCATCCTCATGACCAAGATTCCTGGCCAGTAACTTGGCATGAGCAACTTCTAGGCTGGTAACTATAACACCTATACAGAACTTGAATAAATGATTGTGTGAATGAATCTCTCTCTCTCTCTCTCTCTCTCTCTCTCTCTCTCTCTCTCTCTCTCTATATATATATATATATGTGTGTGTGTGTGTATAAGAAATAAGTAGTCAAACAACGTTGTTTACTTTTATCTTTTGCTTTATCAGTATATTTACAATAAATGTGGCATCTTTGCCTTATCCCTCTTAATAAGATCCTGCTGGTTTTTATTCTATTGGTATAACACTGGAAGGGACCTCGAGAGGTCATCTAGTCCGGTCCTCTGCACTCAAGGCAGGACTAAGTATTATCTAGACCATCCCTGACAGGTGTTTGTTCAGCCTGCTCTTAAAAATCCCCAATGATGGAGACTCCACAACCTCCCTATGCAATTTATTCCAGTGCTTAACCACTCTGACAGTTATGAAGTTTTTTCCCTAATCTCCATCCTAAATCGCCCTTGCTGCAATTTAAAGCCATTGCTTCTTATCCTATCCTCAGAGGTTAAGAAGAACAATTTTTCTCCCCCATCTTTGTAACAACCTTTTATGTACTTGAAAACTATTACCATCTCCCCTCTCAGTCTTCTCTTCTCCAGACTAAACAAACCCAATTTTTTCAATCTTCCCTCATAGGTCATGTTTTCTAGACCTTTAATCATTTTTGTTGCTGTTCTCAGGACTTTCTCCAATTTGTCCACATCTTTTCTGAAATGTGGCACCCACAACTGGACACAGTACTCCAGTTGTGGCCTAATTAGTGCGAAGTAGAGCAGAAGAATTGCTTCTCGTGTCTTGCTTACAGTATTCCTGCTAAGATATCCCAGAATGATGTTTTCTTTTTTTGCAACAGCATTACACTGTTGACTCGTATTTAGCTTGTGATCCACTATGACCCCTAGATCCCTTTCCGCAGTACTCCTTCCTGGGCAGTCATTTCCCATTTTGTATGTGTGCAACTGATTGTTCCTTCCTAAGCAGTGTACTTTGGATTTGTCCTTATTGAATTTCATCCTATTTACTTCAGACCTTTTCTCCAGTTTGTCCAGCTCATTTTGAATTTTAATCCTATCCTCCAAAGCACTTGCAACCCCTCCCAGCTTGGTATCATCCGCAAACTTGATAAGTGTAACAGAGACTGTTACGGGGAGGGTGTCACCATATCTCAGAGGGCTATACCCTGGTGGGAGGGGGCCAGGCCTCTACTGGAATAAGGTCACTCTCTGCTTCACAGAGTGGCAGAACCTAGAATGTCCATTAGCAGGGAAAAATCCTGGGGGGAATCAGCCTGTGGAATGGATGAAAACCCCATCTGAATTCTCTCTCAGATTGCCCTTCTTGGCCTGTCAGGCTACAGAATAACGTCCACGTTTGCTCCAGATCATCCCATCCTCCCGGGGGAAGGAAATGGCTGCAATAGAGCTGGCTCAGGTAAGAGATTATCACGGAGCTGGTGGTGGGCTCTGCTTGGAGGGAGAGGAGCAGTAAAGGCATAGGAAGGTGGTATCTGCTACACGTGGTGGGAGGCAGGAAATAACAGGATGTGACAAACCCCCTGAGACTTGTGTAATCTAGGGTGTGATGGGTTGTCACCCCCAGGGTGCAGTCTCGGGGGCTTCTGGGAACCGCTGTGCCCTCTAACCCTCAAGCTGGGCTGGCCCTTCTCACACTGCTTTGCTGGAGATTCAGTCAGCCTCTCCAGGCCCTGTTATGACCCAACACGACAGCAAGTGGCGCCATACACCCAACTAAGTTACCTGAGTGCTTTACCTAAGCCACTCAAGGACAGATAGAAGACAACAACAGATTTCCCAGCTCCCCAACCTTGCACACTTGCTGTAATATAAATTCAGAATTATACCATCTTATACTGCACAGGAATATCTATAATGTAATCTCATTAATATAATTCGTCTTCCCCTCGATATGGGAAAGATATGCACAACAAGCTTGTGCTAACCAAGCGCAGATTTTCCCCAGATACTTCACTCAAAATACTTAACACTGGTTAGGATAAAGCATAAAACAAGTTTATTAACTGCAGAAAGATAGATTTTAAGTGATTATTGTTAGAAGAATAAAGGAGCAGGCTGACCCGGAGGCAGATATGAGTACAGGCTTCTTTATTGCGATACTTGTTCCCCTCGACCCAATTGTCGAGTAAGCACTGGATAAGTTACATCACACTCCTTTTATCTCAGTTAGTATGTACATACCTACATCCATTACAAGACCCCCAAAACCCTTATTAAGTAATAGAAACACCCATACTGTTAGTATACCCACCCCTATCTATTATTCACAGGATTACGCATGTCATACAGACATTTTTACCTTGAAAATACAGTTCTTTGCATTAATGTGTTGCTACAAATTTCCTTAATCAGCAGTTCTCAGGGGACGGAGGAAGGGACCATAAGCCAGGGCTTGTTTATGTAGCTGGGAAAGGAAGGGAGGGGGAGATAACATTTCTTTTACTTTCTTTTGCACAAAGGACATTCATTCCAACAACTAGATTTCTCATGCAGCTGCATCCTTATCAATGCTTACAAGCAACAGGGAAAGGAAAAATATGGCAACTTATTTATTAAGCAAGAATTACTGCCTGCTTATGCCTTTGTCCCCTAATGCCATGTCAGCACATTAGCAGTTCCCAGCTCTTTTACTTAACCCTAACACATCCCAACAATTATAAGTGATAGCAAACAGATCAAAGGAGATTACTTAGCAAATAACCAAACACTGAAACTAAGCCTAACATACTAGATGGATTGAATTTGAATTAGCAATTTCTCACCCTGACTGATGATACAAGCAGTCCACCAAGTTTCCATACACAAGCTAGAAATCCCTTTACCCTGGGACCAGCACTTCCCCCAGTTCAGTCTTTGTTCCTTAGGTGTTTCCAGGAGTTTGCTTGTGTGGGGAATGAGGCCAAGATATGATGTCACACCCCACCTTATGTAGATTTTCCACATGACGGGAACCCTTTCTTCCAAACTAAGTTCCCAGTTCAATTTGTGGAAAAATAGAGGTAACAAAATGGAGTTCAGTGTCATGTGGTCTGGTCACATGCCCTAGCATGCCCTGCTGAGTCATAGTAGCCATGACTCATAGGCTGGCTGAAACATTCACAGGAAGGCTAGGCTCTTCCATGGCCCATTGTCTTTGTTGATGAGCCATCAGCACTGTCTGGCTTCTTCATTGTTGTACCTGAAAGGCTAGTTGTGGGTGTTACCCAGAGTAAACACATTTGAAATACAGATACATAAGTCAATATTCATAACTTTAGATACCAACATGATCTATGCACACAAATAGGATAATCCTATTCAGCAAATCATAACTTTAACAATAACACCACACATGACGCATCTTGCACCTAATGCATCATAATTATGACCTAATCCTATTATAATCATACCACTATACTGAATTTGAGGTGTAGTGTCAGATAGGGCCTAATTTCAAGGCACAGGAGTTGGGAATGGAACTTCCCCTCTTTGTGGAACAGGAAATAGCCCTCCAACAAGGGCTGGCAAAGCTTCCCAGATGCCCAGTGCTGGAGCCTAAATCTATTGACACTTCATTAGTTACCACCACCCCCAATCTTTGTGGCAACTGCAAACTTTATCAGTGATGATTTTATATTCTCTTCTAGGTCATTGTTAAGAATGTTAAATAGCACAGGGCCAAGATCCAATCCTTGCGGGAACCCGCTAGAAAGAAATCCACTCGACCACGGTTCCCCATTTGCAATCACAGTTTTTAATCTATTTAATGTATGCCGTGTTTATTTTGTATCATTCTAGTTTTTTAGTCAAAATATTCTGCTGAACCTAGTCATATGCCTTACAGAAGTCTAGGTATATTACATCAATAATATTAGCTGCAACCAAACTTTTGATCTCATCCAATAAGGATATCCAGTTAATTTGATAGGCTGTATTTTCTCTAAACCTTTGTTCATGGGTACTAATTATATTACTCTCCTTTAATTCTTTATTAATAAATCCAGTATTGGCTGCTCCATTATCTTGTCCAGTATCGATGTCAGACTGACACTCTTGTAATTAGCTGGGTCATCTCTTTTACACTTTTAAAATATTGGGACTGCATTAGCTTTATTCCAGTCTTCTGGAATTTCCCCAGTGTTCCAAGTTCTAATTAAAATCAACATTAACAGTCCACCACGCTCCTCCACCAGGCCTTTTAAAACTCTTGGATAGAAGTTATCTGGACCTGCTGATTTAAACATGTCTAACTTTAATAGCTGCTGTTTAATGTCCTCGTGAATTCTTGTTGGAATGAAAAGAATGTCGTCGTCAACATCTTATGATATGAGTACAACATTTGTTTTTCTCCAAATCCAGGAGAGAAATATTTATTGAACACTTTTACCTCTTCTGCATTATTTTTGATAATTCTGCCATTTCCATCTAGTAATTTACCACTACCATTGTTAGGATTAATTTTGTACTTAATATACTTTTAAAAACTTCCTTCTTATTTTCATTGATTGGTCATTGATTTCTTATAGCCAGTCTTCTACAATTCTGACCTTCTCACTTAATTCTTTACTATTGACTTCCCCTTTCTTCCATATATTTTATTTGGAGTGTGTTGGGATTCCTACCAGGAAGCCACCAGCATTGTCCAGAGACAGCCCCATCTCCTATATCAACCTCTGGCTAGTAGGTATGTGAAGACCCTGCCTCCGTCTGTCAGCTGGGAGACACAAAGGTTCTCTCTTTCTACCCTCTGATGCCTCCTGGCTGCTCTAAGCAAGGTGGGGTGGGACTCTGCTAACATGTGCCTCGCTGAGCTTCCGTTTACCTGGTGCTGCTGTTCCGTGAATAGTGGGGTTGTGAGTGGGGCAGCAGGTACTGAGTGTTGGACTCTTGCTCTTTCAGGGGCCAGTGACCTTCGAGGAGGTGGCTGTGTATTTCACCAGGGAAGAGGGGGCTCTGCTGGACCCCACTCAGAGAGCCCTCTACAGGGATGTCATGCAGGAGAACTATGAGACGGTGGTCTTTCTTGGTAAGGAGTCCTGTCCCCTCGGTTATTAGAAGCTGTGGGGTCTCTAAAGAACCTGAGTAGTAATAACTATATTCGTCATACAAGTGTTGACAAGTTTCCTTGGCCCCCTTTTTTTTCCTTATCTCCCACCCACTAGAATAATTTTTGGACGTGTGCCTTTTTGGTGTCGTCAGTCATTTTAAAATTGCATTTAATGTATCCTTATTGGATACATTAATAACTATAGGTTTCATGCCTTTTCCTCATTTGAAGAGGAAAATATGCCACCCATAGAATTCTAAATTGAGTAAATAGGTCGATGACTGATGCATGACTTGTGTGACTGTCAGATGAGCTCATCTTTTGATAGGAGAGCGCATAATGTTGCCATTCAGGATCCCACAGGTGAAGGGAGAACAGAGCCGTGCAAGGAGAGGAGAAGAGGGGGAGTAGATAATTCTGGGGTGCCAGGACATGGGGAGGGTGTGTGCAGGGTTAGAGCTAAGAAGCAGCAGGGATGGAGGCGGGTAGTGAGAGATGAGGAGGGAACACAAGAAGCTCCCAAGGTACCGGGAGGTGGTGCCAGCTGAGAGTAATGGGAAGAAGGGGAGTGGAGTCTGGAGGAAGGGCACCCAGGAAGTGGTCTGGGTGGGTCAGTGGGAAGGAGGAGAAGTTTTGGGATCTACAGCTGTGGGGGGATCCCAGACCTTTAACCCCAAATCCCTACCCAAGTCTTGCTATTTTAGAGCCTGTGCTCCAGTTTTGTTTCTATTGATTCACTTCTTTTTACATTTCCCCCCCAAATATTATTATTTTAACTCTTGACCTCCCTCTCTCACTCATTACCCCCCTCCCCATCTCTATGCACAGCGACCCTGGCCACCGTTCCTGAGTCCTTGCTGCATTCCTCCCTCCCATAGCAGGGCCACTACCCAGGCACAAATGGTCACTTTTTACACCTCTAAGGTTACAGATTGGGGTACAACTTGCCCTTGTACATGGCTACTCAAAGTTAATTGAGAAGATGGAATTTGGTAAAACACACAGAAACTTGATTTAATACAGACAGTTATAATTGAAATCATAGGCAAGGATCAATACACATAATGATTAGACTAAGATAAGTATAGTAAAGAGGGTCTTGCCTTATGCATACTTACAAGTTATGGACACCATTGGAAACAAAGATCGAGGGGCAAGGGAGACCATCAGAATGGAGGCCCTGCTTCACTTTACTCGGGGACCTGACAAAATGAAAAAGTGGTAACTAGGGCTACGTCTTCACTACCTGCCTGAATCGGCGGGTAGAAATCGATCTCTCGGGGATCGAATTATCGCATCTCGTCGGGACACGACAATCAATCCCCAAATCGACGCTTGTACTCCACCAGCGCAGGTAGGAGTAAGCGCCATCGACGGGGGAGCCGCGACGATCGATTTGCCGCCGTCCTCACAGCGGGGTAAGTCGGCTCGGATACGTCTAATTCAGCTACGCTATTCGCGTAGCTGAATTTGCGTATCTTAAATCGATCCCCCCTCCCCCCCCCCCAGTGAAGACGTAGCCTAGGAGACGTATTTTATCCGCTTCCTTATGGTAATAGGTTGGCTATATACCATATCTGCTACTTTACTCTGATTACAAGAATGTCAATAGCTGCCCCAACCCATACGTGGCCTTTGGGAAGTCCATAATTAAGCATCAAGCATTAATACTCATGATTTACATCACTTATTTATTAATTCCAATCTATGAATGTGGTGCAACTGCTGAGATACTGCATAGCAACCCAATTGCTAAAGCCCACCCCAAACTTCCTTCTTTCAGAACCCGGGGGTTGCCGGGCGGGCGGGGGAGACCTGGGAAAGGGGCGGATGGAAAATGTCTGTGCAGCCCGCACATGGCCGGGGGAGGAGAAGAGCAGGTGACCCCCGAGGAGCGGGGAGAGAAAGAGGGGGCTGAGATCCCCTCGGATTTACCGCTGCCCCCTCCCGTGGGGACCCCCCCATCCTCTCCAATCCTGCCCCCTTTCTCTCTAGAGAGCAACGAGCAACATCCAGGGTGACCCCCCCTTCCCTCAAATCCCTGAGAATGTCTCTGTTCCCCTCCCCCGATTGTACCCCATTTTCTCTCCACTTTGCCAATGGCCAGTTCATATCTCAGGTGTGGGGTGTTTCCCCCCATTTTTACCTGCAGTGATTTGTCCTTGTTTAGGTGGGAAATCGTTCCCCTGAGTGATTTCTGAAATGTGAAGCGGGTTAATTGGCAGAGGCTGGGAGAGTCCTGAGACAGGGATACCTCTGGGCTGGGCTCGGGGGGCCACTCTCTGCTGGCAACAGGGCATGGAAAGACCCAGGAAGAGAAGGGAGGAGCAAGCGTCCCCCATGGAGACTGCCCAGCCCCAGGTTTCCCAGTCCCAGCTACTTCCCTCTCTCCCACCCTGCCCAACCCAGCAGCCCCCCTCCACACCAACCGCCTGCTAGTCACATTCCCAGACCCCACTGCCAGCCCCTCCCCACAGCCAGTGACCTTCTGACTCCAGCTCCACTCCTTTCCCCTGTGAAAGCCACATCACCCAGGGCTCCCTGCTCGCCATGTGAATGTGAGGCAATAAGAATCCGTCCCATTCTGTTGTGAACTGAATATCGCTGTATAATCCCCTCAAATTTCCCCTCCTTTCTCTTGAACTGTTGAATGGTAACATAAAATCCCCCAGATGTTGGTGCTTCTCTCTTATATTGGCAAATATTTAGTTTGTGCCCCATTTTTTCCTCAGTTCTGAAATACTGATATCAAATTCTTGAAAATCTTCCCACTTTTCTCTCCAGGTGTCTGACTGAGATCAGGGCTCTTCTCGTACTGAGTATGGCTCAGGCCTTGCCTGAGATCAGGTCCCCCAGTGTGCCGGGCACTGCACAAACCCTGACCAAGTTTGGGGCACTCATTGTACCAGGAACTGCACAGACCCCTACAGAGAGCAGGGACCTTGTTGTGCCGGGTGCTACAGTGACCCTGACTGAGCTCCGGGCCCCTGTTGTGCCAGGCCCTGCATCAACACAAAGTGAAATCAGGCTCCCATTGTGCCAGCTGCTGCAGAGACAGCAAACAAAATCAGGGACCTTGTTGTTCCTGGAGCTGCAGAGACCCCAACTGAGATCTGGGTCCTGTTCTGCCAAGCGCTGCAGAGACCCCAACAGAGGTCAGACCCCACTGTTGTGACAGGTGCTGTGGAGACCCCAACTGAGATCTGCGCCCCTGTTGTGCGGGGCAGTGTAGAGACCCCATCTGACTTCAGGCCCCCGATTGTGCCAGGTAAAACTGACCTGGACCGAGATCACGGCCCCCCTTGTGCCGGGCAGCGCACGAGTGTGGCACAGATTACTGCTTCTACTATGCTGGGCACTTCAGAGATCTCGACTGAGATCTGTGTCCCTGTTGAGCCTGGCACTGCACTGATCCCGACCCAGATCACGCCCCACCACTGTACTGGGCACTGCAGAGACCCTGACAGAGATCCTGCCCCCACATTTTGCCAGATGCTGCAGGGACCCCAAACAAAATCAGGGATCCTGTAATGCCGGGAGTTGCAGAGCCCCCAACTGAGGTCAGGCCCCTGTTGTGCAGGGCTCTGCACAGACACTGACCACGATCAGGGTCCCCATTGTGACAGGTGCTGAACAGACACCAAGGGTATCTCTACCCTGCCATTAAAAACCTACAGCTGGCCCATGCCAGCTGACTCAGGCTCACAGGGCTCAGGCGAAGGGGTTTAATTGCAGTGTAGATGTCTGAGCTCAAGCTGGAGCCAGGCTGTAGGACCCTGCGAGGTGGGAGGGTGCCAGACATTGGGCTCCAGCCCAAGCCGGAACATCTACACCACAATTAAACAGCCCTGCAGCCTGAGCCGTGTGAGCCCAAGTCAGTGGGCACGGGCCAGCTGCCAGTATCTAACTGCAGTGTAGACATCCCCACAGTGACAGAGTCCTTGCCACAAAAAGCTCAAAGGCTAAATAGGCAAATGGTGGGAGGCAACTCTCCATTTTACAGATGGGGAAACTGAAGCTCAAAGAGCTGATGTAATTTGCTCAAGTTTGCATGGAGAATTTGGGGCAAAACTGGGAACTGTACCCAGATTGTTTCAAGTCTTGCCTCTCCCCTTAATCCCAAGCCCAGCTTGTGTGTGTACAGCGCTGTTTTGGTCAGAGTGTTTGCATTGCATTGGCTTCCTAGGGAGGTTGTGGAATTTCTTTCATTCAAGGTTTTTAAGACAAGGTTAGAGATACACCAGTCTGGAAATGTCTAGGGATACTTCGTCCTGCCTCATCACAGGAGGCTTCAGTAGACGACCTCTCAAGATCCCTTCCAGGCCTACATTGAAATAATTCTCTTTTGTGCTGTCGTGTTCTACGCTGAGCTGTTTTGCATGGTGCCATTTGGAACTCTGATGCACCATGTTGTGTTGCAGTTTTATGGTGCATTGTTTTGCCTCAGCTTGTTTGGTGCCTGTGTTGTGTTGGTTTGAGTTGAGCTATTTTCCATTGTGTACTTTTGTCCTAGGATGTTGTAGTTTGCATTGTGTTGCTTTCTTTTCCTTTGTATTGTCATTTTATGCTGTGGAGTGTAGGTTGTGTGTTTTTTTTTGTTTTTTTTTTCTGAATTCATAGGATCATAGACTTTAGGGTCAGAAGGGACCATTATGATCATCTACTCTGCCTGACATTATGTTGTGGTGGGTTTTATTCTGTATGTTGTGTTTTTATACGTATATATTGCATAGCATCATAGACATGTAGGGCTGGTGAGGACCTCAAGATGTCATCAAGTCCAGCTCTCTCTGCCGAGGCAGAACCAAGTATATGTAGATTATATCTGACCGAGATTTGTCCTACCTGTTCTTAAAAACTTCCAGGGAAAGAGACTCCACAGTCACCCTTGTAAGACTATTCCAGAGCTGAAGTACCTTAGCTCTGGTGACACCCACACAGATTTTAGTGGTGAGTGGCTCTGGAGAGAAGGAGTCCCCAGTGAGTGGGCAGCTGGGTAAAGAGACTAAAGTTGGGAGGAGAAACTTTGACGTTTCCAAGGTCACCCAGGCCGTCAGTGACAGAGCTAGAAATAGATCCCAGTTCTAGTGCCACCGTACTGCTGTTTTGGGTACTGAAGGTCTCTGCCACACTGGTGTTTTAGAGTGGTAACCGTGTTAGTCTGTATCAGCAAAAACAATGAGGAGTACTTGTGGCACCTTAGAGACTAACACATTTATTTGGGCATAAGCTTTCGTGGGCTAAAACCCACTTCATCAGATGCATGGAGTGGAAAATACAGTAGGCAGAATATATATACACAGTACATGAAAAGATGGGAGTTGCCTTACCAAGTGGGGGGTCAGTTCTAACGAGGCAATTCAATTAAAGTGGAAGTGAGCTATTATCAACAGGAGGAAAAATCTCTTTTGTATTGGTAATCAGGGTGGCACATTTCAAACAGTTGACAAGAAGGTGTGAGTAACAGTAGGGGGAAATTAGCATGGGGAAATTTAGTTTTTAATTTTTGTAGAGACCCATCCACTCCCAGTCTTTATTCAGGCCTAATTTGATGGTGTCCAGTTTGCAAATTAATTCCAGTTCTGCAGTTTCTCGTTGGGAGTCTGGTTTTGAAGAAGGTATTTTTGTTGAAGAATTGCCAGTTTTTAGTCTTCTATTGAGTGTCTAGGGAGATTGAAGTGTTCTCAGACTGGGTTTTGAATGTTATAATTCTTGATGTTTGATTTGTGTCCAATTATTCTTTTGCCTAGAGACTGTCCGGTCTGGCCAATGTACATGGCAGAGGAGCATTGCTGTCACATGATGGCATATATCACATTGGTTTTAGGCACTGGTGCAAAACCTTAGTATAGACAGAATTTACAGTAGTGCAGTCTGATTGGCACTGGTGCACCTTGTCCCTGTTTGAAGGCTTGTGGGCGGAACAATGACCTTACTGAGGCCTGGGGCTGGCTGAACAGTGCAGCTGGTAACGGAGGGGCAGCAGTGAGTGCTGGAGGTATGAGCCAGGAGCACAGCCCCACAGGACTGGACACTGACTTCTCCTGACCCAGGGGACAACCAGCTGTGTGCAGGGACTGCAGCTGAGCTGCCCTGCCAAGACAGCCTGTGCATCCATGGACAAACCCCCTCTTCCTGCAGCCTAATACAATGGGGTTTGGGGACCTTTCCAAGCTGTGGGTGACGGGGCTCTGGTGTTACCGGGGTCTGTTCCTGTCTCTGTCACTGACCTGCTTAGTGACCTTGGGGAAGTCACAGCCCCTCTGTGTTTTCCTCCTACCCATTGTCTACTTGGATTGTGATCTCTTTGGGGCAAGGACTGTCCCTCTCTGTCTGTGCAGTGCCCAGCACAGTGGGGGTGCTGATCTCAGTCAGGGTCTCTGCCACGCGCAGCATGATGGGGCCCTGATTTCCATCAGTGTCTGTGCAATGCAAGGCACAGTTTATAGACTCTCAGACTTTAAGGCCAGAAGGGACCATCATGATCATCTAGTCTGACCTCCTGCCCATCGCAGGCCACAGAACCTTCCTCACCCACTCCTGTTATAGACCCCTAACCTCTGGCTGAGTTAATGAAGTCCTCAAATCATTATTTAAAGACTTCAAGTTACAAAAAAATCCACCATTTACACTAGTTTAAACCTGCAAATGACCCATGCCATGCCCCATGCTGCAGAGGAAGGCAAAAAACAAACAAACCCAGGGTCTCTGCCAATCTGAGTTGGGGCAAAATTCCTTCCCATCTCCAAATATGGCAGTCAATTAGACCCTGAGCATGTGGGCAAGACCCAGGAGCCAGACACCTGGGAAAGAATTCTCTGTAGTAACTCAGAGCCCTCTCCATCTAGTGTCCCATCACCGGCCTTTGGAGATATTTGCTGCTAGCAGTTGCAGATTGACTACATGCCATTGTAGGCAGTCCCATCATACCAATCCCTCCATAAAGGTATCGAGCTCAGTCATGAAGCCAGTTAGGATTTTTGCCACCACTGCTCCCCTTAGGAGGCTGTTCTAAAACTTCACGCTGATGGTTAGAAACCTTTGCCTAATTTCAAGCCAAAACTTATTGTTGGCCAATATCCATTTGTCCTAGTGCCAACATTGGTGCTTAACCTAAAAAACTCCTCTCCTTCCCTGGTATTTATCCTTCTGATGTATTTATAGACAGCGATTGTATCTCCCCTCAGCTTTCTTTTGGTTCGGCTAAACAAGCCAAACTCTTTGAGTCTCCTCTCAGAAGGCAGATTTTCCATTCCTCGGATCATCCTAGTAGCCCTTCTCTGCACCTGTTCCGCTTTGAATTCATCCTTCTTAAACATGGGAGACCAGAATTGCCCACAGTATTTCAGATGAGGTCTCATCAGTGCCCTGTATAACAGTTCTAACCCTTCCCTGTGTCTATTGGAAATGCCTCACCTGATGCATCCTAGGACTTCATTAACCTATCTCACGGCCGCATCACATTGGGTGCTCGTAATTATCCTGTGATCAACCAATACACCTAGGTCTTTCTCCTCTTCTGTCACTTCCAACTGATAAATCCCCAGCTTATTGCAAAAATTCTTGTTGTTAGTCCCTAAATGCATAATTTTGCACTACTAATTTTCATCCTGTTTTCTATTACTCCAGCTTTCAAGGTCATGCAGATCTTCTTGGATGATATTCCTGTCCTCCTCCATGTTAGCAATTCCTCCGAGCTTTGTGTCACACTCCCACTTTTTGTGTGAGTCCAATTGCCCCCTGCCCCAGGGGTGCTACGGGGGCATGTTCTTCTAGTGCAGGGGTTCCCAAACTGGGGGTCGGGACCCCTCAGGGGGTCGCGAGGTTATTACATGGGGGGTCGTGAGCTGTCAGCCTCCACCCCAAACCCCACTTCGCCTCCAGCATGTATAATGATGCTAAATATATAAAAAGGTGTTTTTAATTCATCAGGGGGGTCTCACTCAGAGGCTGGGTGTGTGAATGGGGTCACTAGTACAAAAGTTTGAGAACTACTGTTCCAGTGTGTCAGGGCTCAGCCCTCCGGCTGAGGCCTTGGGGCACCTTCTTCCTCTCTCGGGGTACCAGGTGAAACAGCAAAAGAACCGACTGTCGGCAAACAAGGGTAAATAAAGTAATGAAAGAAAAGAAAGCGAGGAAAAAACTGTGGACAGCTTCCATTAGAATATGGGCCCCTCTTCTGGGGACCCTGGGAGCGTCTCAGTCGCATTCAGAGTTTACTGGGTTTCCAGCGCAACTTTCAGCCTGCTCCCCCTTTGATCTCCGGGGATCCCCACCTTCACTCAGTGAAGGCCAGAGCCCCGAATGCTGCCAACCCTTTCTTTGGGACTGGAGATGCTCCACAGACTGTTCCCTTCCCAGGGTTGCCCCCCTCTGAGTAGAGTAGGTCTCTCCTGTTAACTCCTGCTCCAGTCCTGGCATGGTTTGCAGGTGTGGAGGAGCTGGGCCAGTCCAGACTAAAGCAGCAGTTTAACCCCTTCTGTGCCAGTGTGGAGTTTATATAGCCCTTTACAGGCACCCAGGCACAGGGAATGGCCCCCTATCAGCCCCATACCTGATGTGGTGTGGCGACCCACTGGCAGCATTGCCTTTGAGGGTGTTGCTCCCACTCCCTCCCCTCCCCCTTTACTGCCACCACAATGCCTGTCACCAGTTGTACTTTGGATTTGTCCTTCTTGAATTTCATCCTATATACTTCAGACCATTTCTCCAGTTTGTCCAGATCATTTTGAATTTTAATTCTATCCTCCAAAGCACTTGCAACCCCTCCCAGCTTGGTATTGCCCACAAACTTGATAAGTGTAAAAGAAAGACTTTGTTACTGGGAGGGTTTCACCATGTCTCAGAGGGTTACACCCTGTTGGGAGGGGGCCTGTACTCGAATAAGGTCACTCTGCTTCACAGTGTGGCAGAACCTAGAATGTCCATTAGCAGGGGAAAATCCTGGGGGGAATTATGATTATCCTATTTGTGTGCATGTATCAGGTTTGTATCAGCATCTTATGATATGAGTACATCATCTGTTTTTCTCCAAATCCAGGACAGAAATATTTATTGAACGCTTTTACCCCTTCTGCATTATTTTTGATAATTCTGCCATTTCTGTCTAGTCATTTACCACTACCATTGTTTGGATTAATTATGTACTTAATCTACTTTTAAAAATTTCCATCTTATTTTCATTGAACATTGATTTCTGATAGCTTCCCTTACCAATTTTCTACAATTCTGACCTTCTAACTTATATTCTTTACTATTGACTTCCCCTTTCTTCCATATATTTTATTTGGAGAGTGTGGGGATTCCTACCAGGAAGAATTCTAAATTGAGTAATAGGTGTATGACTCATGCATGGCTTGTGTGACAGTCAGATGAGCTCCTCTTTTGATACGAGAGTGTATAATGTTACAATTCAGGACCCCACGGGTGAAGGGAGAACAGAGCCGTGGGAGGGAAAGAGAAGGGGGGAGTAGATAATTCTGGGGTGCCAGGACATGGGGAGGGTGTGTGCAGGATTCGAGGTAAGAAGGGGCAGGGAGGGATGAGGTAGTGAGAGACGAGGAGGAAACACAAGAAGTTCCCAAGGTGCCGGGAGGTGATGCTGGCTGAGAGTAATGGGACGAAGGGGAGGAGAGTGTGGAGGGAGGGCACCCAGGAAGTGGGCTGGGTGGGTCAGTGAGATGGAGGAGAGGTTTGGGGATCTAGAGCTGTGGGGGATCCCAGACTTTTAACCCCAAATCCCTACCCAAGCCTTGTTGGTTTAGAGCCTACACTCCAGTTTTATTTCTGTTCAGTTCCACTTCATTATACATTTTCCCCCCAAAATATTATTTTAACTCTTGACCTCCCTCTCCCACTCATTACCCCCCTCCCCATATAACCTCCCCATCTCTATGCACAGCGACCCTGGCCACCGATCCTGAGTCCTTGCTGAATTCCTCCCTCCCATAACAGGACCCCTACCCAGGCACAAATGGGCACTTTGTTGATGATGTCACAGGGTGATAGTGTAGCCTGTACAATTTTTACACCTATAAGATTACGTATTGGGTACAACTAGCCCTTGTACATGGCTACTCAAAGTTAATTGAGGAGATAAAATTTGGTGAAACACACAGAAACTTGATTTAATACAGATAGTTATAATTGAAATCATAGGCAAAGATCAATACACATAACGATTAGACTAAGATAAGTATAGTAAAGAGGGTCTTGCACTGTGCATACTTACAAGTTATGGACACCATTGGAAACAAATATCAAAGGGCAAGGGAGACCATCAGAAGGGAGGCTCTGCTTCAGTTTACACTGTCTCGGGGACCCGACAAAATGAAAAAATGGTAACTAGGAGAGGTATTTTATCTGCTTTATTATGGTAATAGGATGGCTATATACCATATCTGCTCTTTTACTCTGATTACAATAATGTCAATAGCCGCCCCAACCCATGTGTGGCCTTTGGGACATCCATAATTAAGCATCAAGCATTAATACTCATGATTTACATCACTTATTTTTTAATAATTCTAATATATGAATGCGTCCAACTGCTGAGATACTTCATAGTAACCTAATTGCTAAAGCTGGCCCCAAACTTCCTTCTTTCATAATCCTGTGGCGTATTGCACCTGTTTGTGGTTCCTCGTTAGTCTCTCAAAATGAGGGTGCAAAATATCTGACCTGGGATTCTCTCCTTAGGCCTATTCAGGTAAATCCCAGACTTCAGCATAACTACTCCCACAAAGCCTCAACCTAATATAAGGCCCTGAACTGTAGCAAGCTTAGACTATGTCTACACTACCGCGGTAAGTCAAACTGCGCTACGCAACTCCAGCTACATGAATAACAAAGCTGGAGTGGATGTACCTTAGGTCGAGTTACCGCAGGGTCTACTTATCTTACTCTTATCGTCAGGGGTAGAGTACAGGAGTTGACTGGAGAGCGATCTCCAGTCGAGTTAGCAGGTCTTTAATAGACCCGCTACATCGACCACTGGTGGATTGATCTCAGAGCTTCAATCCCGGCTGTAGTGTAGTCCCTGCCCTTAATAACTCATTTATTTATGTTCCCCTCCTTGCCCCTCCATGCATGTTCCAAGCTAATAAGCAATACTCTGATCATGACATTTTCCCTCTAGCGAGTATAAAATTGCCCACAAGACATGGTGGTCATAGATCATAAAATTAGGTTGGGGTCAACAGGAGTGAGAGTTTGGAGAGAGTCTTCTCTCCTCTCTCCCCATCTGCAGCAGCCACAAGCTGTCTTCTATCCAGGCTCCTTGGATCTTTGAGTCTGCCCATCCTGAGGTTGCATGGCCCAGTTCTTCTTTCTTACATTCTCCTTTTCCGGAAGAATTAGAGGCTGTTGCTCTTGAATTTTAGTGTTTAATTCCCCAGCCTTCTCCACACACTGGGGGAGTTTAATTCTCCCTCCCATTCCACCTGAGTCACTAGATTTCCTAATTCCCCAAAATGTGCTTTTGCGATGTCACAGTTTTGGGGTATCTAAGCCTTTGACCTTCCTCTATGACCTGCTCAAGGAATGCTTCTCAGGTATCAGGTCTCTAGACAGCCCTCTCTATGGGTAGGGACCCACGTGCCTCTCCTTTTCGACCAGGGTTTGAGGATTGCAGCTTGTCCTCCACTCTGTTCACTGGACCAACGTCCAGTTCCTGTGCTTTGCTTTCTCTCCAGGGACTGTGAGCAGTGTGTGTGTGATAGAGGTAGGAATTTTGGTGATACTTGTATGATGCCAATACACACCTCAGTTTCCCTCTGTGATTGGTATTGCTATGATTATAAAGAGCAGGAGACATGAGGTGTTTTGTCACGTAGCTGTCATGGGGTGATACGAATGGGTCATTAAGAACTGGCTGGGACCAACCTACATCAATGGAATACCCGACAGAGACAAGGGAATAATTGTCACCTGTCCATGGGAGGATCCCCGCTTGGCTGAGTGAAACATACATGGACTAGTTATGTTTTTCGGAGCAGGAAGAACTGGGCTCACAGATGCAGGAAGCTCTGCCAGAGCGAAGACTAATGGACAGGCACAGTGAAAGGACACCAAACCATTTTCTACAGCAACATGGCTCAAGGCCATTGGCCAGTATGGATTATATTGTCGTCTTCGCTTCTCTGTCCTAATCTAAGGACTTTCCAATGCTGTGTTTCAGTTGACTAATAAACCCTGCTATGTTTTAAAAGTCTGCCCAGTGTCACAGCAAAAAGTTGCTCTGTGCATTGACTGAGGAACAGTCTCTGAACAGGAGTGTCGTTCAGCTGGACCTGCTGGCAAAGCTCACAGGTTGAAATAGGATTGTTGAAGCCAGAGGCTCAGTCTGAGGTGTTGAAGCTACATGGCCTATCCTTGTGTAAGAGTAGCACCCCTTGGGAGTATAGTGCACTCAAGGGGCACCTCCCAAGGACTGCTTAAAAGCCAGGAGATTGCACAGATCCTATGGATCCATGATAGTGTGCCAGTGCACCTTATGGGGAAAAGATATAACAATAAAAGGATCTAAATGTGTATTTACCATCGCCCCTTCATCAGTCCTTGTGGGAATCCCTGATCCATTCTAAAGTGTATTAAAACCTTCCTTAAAGGCTTACCTTATCAGGTCATGTCAGTTTTGTTAGAGGGCTTTCCCTTCACCCTCCCACTTCTCTGGTTCTTGTCACATAGACAGCAAGCAGCAAAAGACCAGAAGTCTGAAGCGCAGATAATGCAATGTTTACTGGGGTTAGTATCCAAGCAGGCATATTCCAAAGCCCTTCACACCAGTCAGGCTTATCTCTTAGTCTGTTCCCCAGTGTTCTGTTCCCAGCTCTGACGCTGCATAGCATTTTCCCTGTGTCCCCCTTCCCAGCTCTGATGCCGCAGAGCCTTGCCTGTGTCCCTGTTCCCTGTTCCCATTCCCTCCCTTAACAAACATGATTCCAATTTCCCTTCCCCCTCCTGTTTGACCCCGTTTATATAGTAATATTCTCAGCTATACCTTAACCAATCATTGTAGTGAAATTTAACTAACCTATTTTAACATATTGTAACATAATTCTCTAACCAATTATATCCCACTACCCTAATTAACTTACACCTAGAAAAATTAATTATACAGCAGAGAGAAACAATTAGAAAATGAGACTGATTAACAATGTAAAAGTGGTAGCCATAAAGTTAAAAAATACAGAAATGAGGGTTTCACAACGACAACTATTGTTAAGTGATGTCTTGCCAGACAGGATGCATCCAACTAAATTTTCTTTAACCACCTTAAGATCTCTTTCTTTATCTGGTGGTAATGGGCGCTGTCCGGACAGGATCGTCTTCCTAACAGCCCAATACCACCTTATTTCAGTGTGACTGGTTTGGGATGTGAGGATGTGACTCTACGCTTCCCAGCTTATGGCTGCCCCTGCTGCTTAGCCAAAGGCCTTAGCCTAAGAACAAGGCCTCAGACTATCCTAGTGAGAGAAGGCCCAGACACAGGCAGACTGTGATTTTGATTCTTTGTTTTTATACCCCTGTAAGTAGCTAAGTGATAAAAATACACCTAAGTTCTTAAAGTATAAGCTTTACAGGCAGGCCTGTATATCTCTATTCTAAGAGTGGGTTCTACCCCTTCCCCCATTCTGTGTCTGTCTTGGCTATTTAGATTGTAAATTCTTCAGGGGATGGGGCATCTATTATTCTGGGTTTGTACTTCGCCTAGCACAATGGGGACCCACTGTTAGATGGTCCTTAGGCACTAAGGTAATGAATATGATTTATAATTATAATAATAACCCTCCTTCCACTTTGAGCCAAGGAAGCTGGCCTTGGTATTTTACTGCTTAAAAATGAGCTGGGGTTAAAACCATGGAATATTCTTTGTGACAAGTATCCCACAAATTCCACTGACCTCCCTTGTTTTCTTTGCCTGGAGTAGGGTTTCCAGTTTCCAAACCTGATGTGATCTCGCAGCTGGAACGAGGGGAAGAGCCATGGATCCCAGACCTCCAGGGCTCTGAGAAAGAAGTGCTCCAGAGAGCTGCCTGCACAGGTGAGGAATTGGTTAAACCAACTCAAAAACTGTTTGGGAATGCAGGAAACATTTGGGATGCCCTACTAAGACCCTGTGAGCTCTCCAAGCTCAGGATTGTTCCCTGCAGATGTGGAATCATTATGGCAGATGTCACTCATGGCTTCCCTCCTATTCTGACTGACAACTGGCAGCAGGTCCCTCCCCGATCTCGCTTTCCCCTGAGTGTTCTGGTGAGATGCAGACCAAAACTGATCCCTTCCTCTCTCCTTTGGGGAAGGGTTTGCAGAAAATCCGCTCCTGATAGGGTTTGATCTCTCCCACACATATTTTGGTTTGTTCATCCCTTTTTCCATTCCTGTCTCTGAGATTTCCTTTCTTTGTGGCACAGGGAGTGACCTATGTCTGGATTCTCTCTGTCTCCCATCAGGTGATGGGATGGTGAGTGAGAATGAGGAGGAGAAACCCCGGCAGGAAGATGCTGAGCAAGTAGAACCACATGGAACGTTATCAGGAAGATACAAAGAGAATGTTTCCGGGAGTTGTGCACTCCCAGGAAAAGCAAAAGCCTGTGAGACTCAGGAGAGGCCAGAGGAAAACTTCAGTAGCCACTCAGACCTTATAACACGTGACAGAATAAACTTGGAAGGGAGACGCTACACATGCCATGAGTGTGGGAAAAGCTTCAGTTGGAGCTCACACCTTCTCACACATCAGAGAATCCACACAGGAGAGACGCCCTACACATGCTCTGAGTGCAGGAAAAGCTTTCGTCGGCATTCAAACCTTATCGCGCATCAGAGAATCCACACAGGAGAGAAGCCCTTCACATGCTCTGAGTGCGGGAAAAGCTTTAGTCAGCGTTCAAACCTTAACACACATCACAGAATCCACACAGGGGAGACGCCCTACACATGCTCTGAGTGCGGGAAAAGCTTCAGCAACCGCTCACACCTTTTCAAACATCAGAGAATCCACACAGGAGAGAAGCCCTTCACATGCTCTGAGTGCGGGAAAAGCTTCAGCGAGAGCTCAATTCTCAGTACGCATCAGAGAATCCACACTGGAGAGACGCCCTACATGTGCTCTGAGTGTGGGAAAAGCTTCAGTTGGATCTCACACCTTCTCACACATCAGAGAATCCACACTGGAGAGATGCCCTACACGTGCTCTGAGTGTGGGAAAAGCTTCAATCAGAGCTCTAACCTGAGCATACATAGGAGAATCCACACGGGTGAGAAACCTTATGGATGCTCTGAGTGCGGGAAAAGCTTCAGCAACCGCTCACACCTTATCACACATCAGAGAATCCACACAGGAGAGAGACCCTACACATGCTCTGAGTGTGGGAAAAGCTTTCGTCACCATTCAAACCATATCAGACATTGTAAAATCCACACTGGAGAGACGCCCTACATGTGCTCTGAGTGTGGGAAAAGCTTCAATCGGAGCTCACACCTTATTAAACATCAGAAAATCCACATGAGAGAGAACTGTAACAAGTGCCTTGATTAGGGCTGGACAAAGATTTTTTTTTTTTTTTTAAATAATCACATTTGCTAATTCTCACATAGTGATCTGTGCACCATCTTCACCGTGGTCTCTCAGGTCCACCAGATGAGTTGACTGCTTCTGCCTTTTACATCTCACCTTCTTTGGGGTCAGTCTCTGATATTTTCTATCAGCTCCTTTCCTTTTGAGTCGTAGGAGCGTGTGTCCCTCCAGACAGGAATATTCATCAGCTCCCGTTCGGAGAGAGAGGTTTGAGTGGGTGGGTGAGATTCTGTGGCCTGCGTTGTGCAGGAGGTCAGACTAGATGATCCTAATGGTCCCTTCTGACCTTAAAGTCTATGAGTCTATGATACCAACAAGCTACACTGAGGCAAAAACTACCTGTGCCTTATATCCACTAGGACTGTACATGATGTTGGCTGCTCAAGTTAGTGATCTTGGTGTAAAAAGACAATTATAGTTGTAGAGCAGATGCAGCCCAGGTGCAGTGGTTGGCATTAGCTTTCCCCTTGACCTGACCTAAACTCTATCACTTTTCCTAGTCTAAACAAACCATGAGCATCACGGTTATACTGTTCCCCCATTTCAAAGCAATTGTTAGTCATCAAGTTCCCCCTTCGGGAACAAATTTTTTCATTCCCAATTGCTCTGATGTTGCTTCAGGTTGTGCTGGAGAACAGATATTTTTACTACCATTTCCCTCACTTAAAATATATTGAACTATCATGAGAAAGAGGAGGAACAGGGCAGGGATGGGGAAAAATGTCATTTCACCCTCTGTAACAGCAGAGGAAGATAGGGTAAGTCAGAGGGATTCCCTTATTCCCCATCACCATCCCAATCCCCCTGTTGTTCAATTGGTTAGGTCAATATTTTTTCTAAAGGGCTGGGAACAGTATTCCCTAGTAAATGACTTGTAACTAAGCAAAATACCCATGCATTGGGCTCCCAAAGCAGTTGTGGTCCAGGCCCTGCAGGAGGTCTCTCCTGAAGATCTCCTTCCTAATCTGGTACATGTTGCCTATTATTTGGGAAATGCAATCCCCATCTAGGTAGAGATGGGAAAAATGGAACTGACATTTCTCTTCAGTTCACCCCTGGGAGATGCTGCAAATGTGTACATTTGGTGTCTTACAGGGATTCTAAGCAGCACCTGAATTTAGTCCTTAATTTAAATCTGTGCTACCAGATTAAAGAAATAAAAGGGCATAGTTGGGGGATTTATACCTCACTATTGCTACGGATATGTTGTGTGGTTGGTGAAGAATTCTATGCCAGAGAAGTGTAAAATTACTCCAAGTAAGGTCAAAGATTTGACAAGAACTCAGGTAGAAATTGCAGGTACTGGTGGTTGATTTTCACCCCAGAGATGGAAGCTATGGTGACCTGTGGCCAAGGTAAACTATTTTTAGAACGCTGCTCCCTAGTTAAGTGGCATTGATCACACTCCTAAAGGATGCCATGATTAAATTGGTCACAACTGTCTTTTACCATTTGGATCCAAAGTTTCATGAAGCACAGAGAGAAACAGCTGATTCCTTCAGAGCCATTCCATGCCTATGGGTCCCAATCTGGCTGCCTTGTTGGACAAGAAGCACTTCCATGCTGGGCAAATGATAGTAGCCAATGAGGGAATATATCAGATTCCAAGTGCAGACTGCAGGATACATGAATGCTAACTCCAGAGTCTTCGTTTTGCTATTAAGGCTAATGCATTTGTATCACGTCTCCTCCTCCTGCTACTTTGAAAGATTAGAAAGTGTGAAAATAGAGCACAGGTGGTTTTTCTCATGATGCAGCCTTCCCACGTAGTGTGAGACCCCCTTCCACCCACAGTTATGGGAGAAGACCCAGTAAGAAATGAACTCACAGAAATGGAAGGCTCCTATGTTGTTGTAAAATGTGACTTCACACAAAGCTGACTTGGTGGAAATGGGAATTATATTTTGTAATCGTTGAATAAGTTGTTACCAGCGACAGTGAAATTAAACATGAAGTTAATTAGTGTAACATAAGAGGCTGATTATGTGATAACTTTCAGTGTTACAATATAATTCAGCAGCAAAGAGTCCTGTGGCACCTTATAGACTAACAGACGTATTGGAGCATGAGCTTTCGTGGGTGAATACCCACTTCGTCGGATGCATGTAGTGGAAATTTCCAGAGGCAGGTATAAATATGCAAGCAAGAGTGAGTCAGGCTAGAGATAACGAGGTTAGTTCAATCAGGGAGGATGAGGCCCTCTTCTAGCAGTTGAGGTGTGAACACCAAGGGAGGAGAAACTGCTTTTGTAGTTGGCTAGCCATTCACAGTCTTTGTTTAATCCTGAGCTGATGGTGTCAAATTTGCAGATGAACTGAAGCTCAGCAGTTTCTCTTTGAAGTCTGGTCCTGAAGTTTTTTTGCTGCAGGATGGCTACCTTTAAATCTGCTATTGTGTAGCCAGGGAGATTGAAGTGTTCTCCTACAGGTTTTTGTATATTGCCATTCCTAATATCTGATGTGTCCATTTATCCTTTTACATAGGGACAGTCTGACTCACTCTTGCTTGCATATTTATACCTGCCTCTGGAAATTTCCACTGCATGCATCCGACGAAGTGGAAATTCACCCACGAAAGCTCATGCTCCAATATGTCTGTTGGTCTATAAGGTGCCACAGGACTCTTTGCTGCTTTTACAGATCCAGACTAACACGGCTACCCCTCTGATACTTAATATAATTCAGGTTTTCTTCTAGTTCTCTCCCTGCCCCCTCCTACTACATAGGAAATGGTGGCTAATCCTGAAATTAAAACCTCACTCCAAAGGAATTAGAGTGGGGGAATATGTGAGAGAAATAGCATGTACGAGAATAAAGACTTAGTATAGACTGTAATTATTTCTATTTAAAATGGAATTTATTTTGATAAATTTTAAAATAAATCTTCCCTTAAGAGGAAAATTACTTGAGACAAGATGTGTAGCCTTTTACCCAGTTAGAGGGTAACAGCCACAGAGTTCTCCAGGTCTCTTATTTGCAAAGCAAAGATGTCACATCAGGCAGAAGATGTCAAAATCTAAAATGGTGATGGATGTGCGATGGTAGCTTTTCTGGGTTGTTTTTTTTCGGTTTGGTTTGGTTTCTTATTTTAATTTAAATTTTACAACCAGTTATTTTTATAGGTGCTGAGGCCCCTTTTCCTTTTGAGCACAGCTGTTTAACCCTCAGGCCTGGCTCTGGAAACCTCCCCAAAACTGGCCTTGTGTTTCTTTCATGTTTGATGTCTTTGGGGTTCACACATCCACACTACTTGCGGTTCACAGCAACAGATACTTTGAGAAACCTGCTGGGTTAAGAGAGCCTTTTCCAAACTGACATTGGCCCAAAGTCTGCCTCAATTCAGCTGGATTGGGACATGTCTGTATCAAAGAAGTGGTTCACACCTGATTTGTCCAGAGACCTCGGGGGAGGTGTGGTAAGATAGGGTAAGTAGGAATCAACAACAATAAAGTTAAATGTAAGGGTGACAGACCTTCACCTTGCAGGTCAACAAGCCTGTTCTGTTCATTCCCTCTGATGCATCTGGCACTGGTCACTCTCAGGCAGCACACTGGGCGAGATGGACCATTGGTCTGACCCAGTATGACCAGTCTTGCATTCTTATTTAAGCCATCTAGGGCATTGTCTACACTGGCAAGTTTCTGCACGGTAAAGCAGTTTTCTGCAGTGTAACTCCTGAGGTGTACACACTGCCAAGCCACTTACTGCGCAAAAACTGAGCAAGTGCAGCGCTGTAAAAAAAACACGCCGATGAGAGGTGTACATTTTCTGTGCTGGGGCTACAGCGCTGCGGTGTCAGTGTAGACACCCTGGTCAATTACAGCGCTGCGATTGGCCTCTGGGAGGTGTCCCACAATCCCTGTTCTCGCCTCTCTGGTCATCGGTTTGAATTCTACTGCACTGCCCTCAGGTGACCAACCATTAACCCCACACCTTAAATTCCTTGGGAATTTTGAAAGTCCCCTTCCTGTTTGCTCGGTGATGCATGCAGCAATCTCAGCGCATCTTTCCAGGTGACCATGCCTGCTCCACACACCAGGCGATCCCCGGCTTGGAGCAATGCTGAGCTGCTGGACCTCATCAGCATTTGGGGAGAGGAGGCTGTCCAGTCCCAGGTGTGCATCAGCCGTAGAAATTATAATATGTATGGACAGATTTCACGATGCATGAGAGAAAGGGGCCATGACCGGGACACACTGCAATGCAGGGTCAAAGTGAAGGAGCTGTGGAATTCCTACTCCATGGTGCGGGAGGCAAACCGCCACTCCGGTGCTGCACCCACGAGCTCCAGGTTCTATAAAGCGCTGGATGCAATACTCAGTGGTGACCTCACTTCCACTGTGAAGGCCACTGTGGATACTTTGGTGGCTCACGTGCCAGTCGAGAGTGGACCGAGCCAGGAGGAGGAAAACTTGGATGAGGGTGTGGAGGCGGAGGGAGACCCAGAGGCAGAGGATGAGTTGGAGGTCAGAGATGCATGCAGCTAGGAGTTCTTCTCTACCCCGGAGGAGGCTAGCCAGTCACAGCTGTCGGAGCTTGGCAAAGTGCAAACAGGAGGGGAGGCCCCTGTTAAGTGGCTTTGATTTTGGGAATCACTGAAGTGAGTTCTTGGGGGCAGGAGGGTTGCAGAAAGGAGGCTTGTGTCTGTATGATGTGTGTACCACCACATGCCTAGTCTGAACGGTGGAACAGGGTGATGATTGACTCCCTCACTTCATGGGAATCTGCGCTAGAGATCTCCATGAAACTCTCATGGAGATACAGGGCAATCTGCTGCCACAGGTTCTTTGGCAGAGTTGCTTTGTTTCTTGCCCCAATAAGGGTAACTTTCCTCCACTACTCTGCCATCCTGGGAGGGGCGGGCGGGGACCATTGCTGCACACAGGTGAGCCACATAAGGGCCAGGATGGATGCCGCAGTCTTGGAGAAGACCCTCCCTTGAGTCCCTGCTCACCCTCAGCAGTGAGATATCTTCCATAATGCACACAGCCTGTGGAAAATGTGGGCACAGAAATGATTATAAGGCCCCCCCCTTACAGAGCTGTGTCTCCCCAAGAGCCACGTGCCCAGTGTACAGTGCAGTCCTGGAACAGTGATTTCCCCTTCCCCTGCTGTTACCATTTTGGGGATCTTGTGCTTGCTTGGCGTCAGCCAGTTAGTGATAGGTATGTGAATAGTGGCTGGTTTTTTAAATCACTGCATCAATGGTCTGTGTTTTGCAAACAATACTGCTTCTGTGAAATGTTGTATTTTGGCTTCATAGATATGCCCTTGGGATCCCAGCCTCCCTCTTTGTTATTGCCGGCTGAACGGCTGCGCAGAATTAGAAAGCGGCCATGAAGAACTAAAGAGAACTTTCTGCATGAGGTCATGATGCACTCCACGGCTGAAAAACAAGAATTGAAGGAGTGTCCGGACAGCGAGAAGAGGGACCGAAAGGAGAATGTGGTGTGCCAGAACAAAGCCATAGAGCAGCTCTTAAACATTATGCAGTGCCAAGCAGACACGCTACAGGCGCTACTAGCACTGCAAACCAAGCAGCTCCGTGACCACCCTCCCCTGCATCTGCTGTCGCAAAACTCCTTCCCATTCACCCCCCAGACAGTGCCAACACGCTCTTAGCAACCTCCTAGCTCCAGTCTGTACCCGCTGCCTTTCACTCCTGCCCCATCACAGTCCAGCCCTGCGGACGCCCAGTACCCAGTGCACTCAACACCTGTTCCTCTGTAGTTTATTCCTGCTGAAGTACAGTACCCGCTGCACTGTACTCCAAAGGATAAGGTTGCATATGATACCTGGACATACACAAATCTTTAAGTATCAGAGGGGTAGCCATGTTAGTCTGAATCTGTAAAAAGCAACAGAGGGTCCTGTGGCACCTTTAAGACTAACAGAAGTATTGGAGCATAAGCTTTCGTGGGTGAATGCCCACTTCATCAGACGCAAGATGAAGTGGGCATTCACCCACGAAAGCTTATGCTCCAATACTTCTGTTAGTCTTAAAGGTGCCACAGGACCCTCTGTTACAAATCTTTAACTGTCCCTGGACCCCACCTCCTCATGGGACCCTCCCTTCCCCCATCCCCCACAGTGCTGATGTGTTGTTTTTTTATTGTATTTTTCTCTCCTCCGGTGGTTGCTTTTTAATAAAAGAATAGTTTTGGCTTGAAAGCAATCTTTATTCCATTAATGGAAAGCAAACACAGCTTTGCAGAGAAACACGCAATTCTCTTAAACCTTTATAGTGCATGGTCTGCACCAATCACAATCACCTGTTAGCATTACAAGCACTGCACTCCCGTGCATAGCAACAAATATTAGTGGCTTTCAGCTTCAAATTGCTGCCTCAAGGCATCCCTGATCCTTATGGCCCCACGCTTCACCCCTCTAATAGTGCTGGTCTCTGGCTGTTGAAATTCAGCCTCCTGGTGCTGAGCCTCAGCCATCCAGCCCTGAGTGATACTTTCACTCTTCCCTTCACAAATATTATGGGGCGTACAGCACATGGCTATAAGCGTAGGAATATTGTCATCGGCCAGGTCCACCCTTCCATATAGGCAGTGCCAGTGGGCCTTTAAATGGCCAAAAGCACACTCAACAGTCATTCTGCACTTGCTCAGCCTGTTGTTGAACCGCTCCTTGCTGCTGTCAAGATGCCCTGTGTATGGCTTCATAAACCATGGCATTAAGGGGTAAGCAGGGTCTCCCAGGATCACAATGGGCATTTCGACTTCCCCTACAGTGATCTTCTGGTCCGGGAAGAAAGTTCCTGCTCTCAGCTTCCTGAATAGGCCAGTGTTCTGAAAGATACGTGCGGCATGCACCTTTCCGGATCAGTCTGCGTTAATGTCCGTGAAGTGCCCATGGTCATCCACAAGTGCCTGGAGAACCATAGAAAAATACCCCTTGTGATTAATGTACTTGGTAGCTAGGTAGTCAGGTGCCAGAATTGGAATATGCGTGCCATCTATCCCCCTCTGCAGTCAGGGAAGCCCATTTGTGCAAAGCCATCCACAATGTCACACACGTTGCCCAGAGTCTCAGTCTTTCAGAGCAGGATGCAATTAATGGCCCTGCACACTTGTCAACACGCGTCCAACGGTCAACTTTCCCACTCTGAACTGATTGGCGACCGATTGGTAGCAGTCTGGAGTAGCCAGCTTCCACAGTGCAATTGCCACGTGCTTCTCCAATGACAGGGCAGCTCTCATTCTCATTTCCAGACTTTCACGGAAGCACTTTCTGTTCCCATCCGAGATGGGGACTTTCTCCAGCTAGACCCAGTCCCAGGCTCTGCTGCCCCTGGCCAGGAGCTGCAGGCACCAGCACTGGGCGGGCAGGACAGAGACTCCACCCAAAGGCTCCAGGAGCATCAGGTCTCACCACCCCTGGGAATCTGCTCCTGGGCGGGGAATGCGCCTGGGCAGGGCCTGGACAGTGATGGAGCCGCTGCCCTCATGCCGCCTCAGGTGCTCTTCTTTGGCTCCTGCTCTCTCCTTAGTTCAGCCTCACTCTGGCCCAGGTAGTTCCAGCTCACATGGAGGATGGGACCCCCTGGCCTGGTGACTCCCTCATCAGACTGCCTGCCCTGTCTATCAGGGTGAGCCGGAGCTTTGGCCTCTCCCCCTTGCCCCTGGGGACTGTCAGTCTCAGGGTCCTGATTTCCCATCGACCCTTCCCCTTTCTTTTGGTACTGGGAACTAGCCCACCAAAAAAACCCACTTCATTTTAGTAAGGGGCCAACAATCCCCTTACACAAGCCAGCCCCGTGAGGGTCGCAGATGTCCAGAGAAAACAGCACAAGCTGGTTCCATGGTGTAACGGTCAGCACTCAGGACTCTGAATCCTGCAATCTGAATTCAAATAGCAGTGGGACCTCATCTTTGTGTGCAGCAAATCCCTGGCGCTCAAAGTGCTCACTTCCCTGGCTCCTGTTGTGAAAGAGCAAGTCTTTTCCCTCCTGCTGGGTGACTTACGCCCACTGGAGCCAGGTCTTCGGTCAGGATGGCGTGACGGAATGGTTGCAGTGGGTTGGGCCCCTAGAACTTGCCACCCTGGCTATCGATGCCGGCAGTCCTGCGGTTTCACCTGAAGGTTGGGATTCTCACTGCTTCACCTGATGCCCACACGTTTGGCCCTTGTGCTTGCTGCCACACTTTTTCTCTTGCCCTCATGGACAGGAGTGCCAGGGCCAGGCTTCATAGTCAGGGATAGGCAGGAAGGCGAAGAGTCCCAGGCTGGAGCCCAGCACACCTTTCCTCCTCTGGGGTCGTGCTGACAGCTCCAAGGAAAGGCTTAAAAGTGACAGAGTAACCAAGGGCGAGGAGGACCAGGCCTATGCATGGCCAGCTGACAGGCACAAAGACACCTGGCCAGCCTCCTCCCTGGCATGCCAAACACCCACTGAAGGCAACCTGCAGACCAGCATGTGCGGTGGCTGCTGATGCTCTGTGGCCAACATCAGAATATTGTAGGAAAGCAGGGCCAGCCCCCCTGGTGAGGCCTCTGACCGTTCCCACTCAAGGTGCTCACTTTTGTAGTGGGGCAGGAGATTTTTCCCCAAGAGGCTTTTCCCCAGCTGGTGAGAAGCAGAGAAACACCAAGGCTCCAAAGGCGCTATTTAGCAAGCCCCCTCAAGCACACATTTGGAAGAGGGAAACTGCTCTACACTGTAGCCCGGGCAGCCACCCATTTTCTTTGGTAAGTCAGGAATGGCAAAGGCTAGACTGGAAGACCTGGGGCTCATGCCCTAGCCTTTGTGACACCCAACCCCCAACTCCTTCCCAGGGCTCTAGCTGAAGCCAGATGATCGGCCTGAGCAGCCAAGAAGAGAGCAGGACTTTCAGCACAAAGGGAAAATTGCACAAGCACAACTGCAAAGGGACTTGAACCCTCAATCGCCTGATCCGAAGTCAGACGCCTTATCCGTTAGGCCATGCAGTCACATGAAAAAAGTCTCTCCAAGCACTTCTTTAGAAAAGGCGGACACTGCATTTCTTGGGTCATCTACTGAGGGGACAGAGACACTCTGGGCACAAGAAGTTGAGTTCCCAGCGAGATGTGAGACTTAATTCTATGGAGCCAGGTGCAGGACTTTGGCAGGGAGGCTTAAGCATGGGGGATTGGGGTGCAGCGGATGGGCCAGCTGTCTAGGTGAGGAGTTTTAGTCGCACTGAGGCCCAGGAGGGAGGAGGAGGAGGAATCCTGCTGATGGGCAGTGGCTGTGGAGAAAAAGAGGAAGGGTTCCTGGGACTTCCCCCTCGCCCCTTTTACCTGCCTGCTTGCTCTTGTGGTGGAAGGGGGCAGATGCTCTCAGGAAGCCTGTTTTGTTAGTTCCCTCTGGGGCAACTGGCATTGGCCACTGTCAGAGGACAGGATACTGGGCTAGATGGACCTTTGGTCTGACCCAGTCTGGCCGTTCTTATGGGGTTTGCCAACGTCACCTATGGATCTTCTCTTTGTGTCTCTGAATGCTCTACAGGGCTGCATAAGCTGCAGCAAGTTTCTGGTCTTGGGTTCAATCTTGAGAAACAGGATTGTAGGCGAGGCACGGAGTCAAAGGGTATCATGCCTGACAGCCAGCAGACGTGCAGGTCACGGACAATGAGCCCAGGACAACTGGTAAAAGTGGTGCATGAATGAGCCCAAACTAGAAGGTTTCTTGTTGGCCTCAAAAGGTAGTTGCTCAAAGGGAGCTATCTGGTGTGATGAAAAGAGTGACCCACGTATGGACTCGACTAGCTTGGGGAGTCTTTGCACTGGGGGGGTTGGGAGGTTTAATATGTGGTTGGGAGAATTCCACATCCGTAAAAATCTCACCCCTGGGTTTGTAATGTCAGGCTCCAGCAAGCAAGTCCCTCTATGTGTGAAGGGAGGGGCTGTGAGGGGGAGGGTCCATGTGGGTGTCAGTGTGAGGGGAGGGGCTGTGAGGGGGCGAGTCCATGTGGGTGTCAATGTGAGGGGGAGAGGCTGTGAGGGGGAGGGTCCATGAGGTGTCAGTGTGAGTGGCAGGAGTGTAAGGGGGAGGGCTATGGAGTGTCTCTGTGAGGGGAGGGGATGCAAGGGGGAGGGTTCATGGGAATGTCAGTGTGAGCGGGAGGGGCTGTGAGGATATAGTCACCTCCAGGCAGCAGGAGCCCCCCTGACTTGGGGGTTTACTTCCCCCTCCCCCCAGGTGCTTTGGAGGGCCCTAGAGCCCAGCATGGAGTTGCTATCCCTGCAGGGTCCCTGGGAGTCACAAAGGGGTGATGTGTGGTTACTGCCCCAGCTGTTTTGGGGTGGGGGATTGGAGCCCCTGGAACAGCCCTGTGGGGACTCAGCCCTGTGGGGAATTCACTGTCTGGAAAAGCACGTCTAGGAATGGGGATTCCCAGCTGCATTACAGTGGCATGAAGGAGAAGAAAGAGTTAACGCTTTAGGAAAGTCTGGGTGCGATGGATGTGAAGGAGGGTGCCCAGCTCTCAATCTGCAGTACAGCCAACCCCAAACGTTCAAAAACCCTGAGTCAGGCTCACCAAAAATCATGAGATTGGCTTTAAAATCAGGAGACTGTGTAAAAATAATAGATTTGGGAATCTTTTTATTTGCCTTCTGCTTGATGAGCCTTTAGAGCGCACTGGGGTGACATTTTGAATCTTTCTCCACAGCCACAAGGGCTAGAAACATACTGTGTCTTTAAGAGCGAAGGCTGAAATCATCACATCTCCACTTGACTCCAGGAGCTGGGGCTTTAAGGAAAACAATAACTCTCATAAGACTCAAGGCAAAATCATGAGAGTTGGCAGCACAGAGTCGGATTGAGTCTTTATTCTCCGGGATTCCCTGGAGCAGGGGGTTCCCAACCTTTTTCTTTCTGTGGCCCCCGCCCAACATGATATAAACCTCCACAGCCCACCTATGCCACAACAACTGTTTTTCTGCATGTCCAGTCGGTTAAAAACCAGGGCTGTCGTTAGGGGTGTCATGGTCAAAGACACCCAGGCATTGATTTTAGTTCACAGACTCAAGCCTGAGGCCAGTTTATTGCAATACATACCAATGCATTGGGGTAGCAATCCGTAGAATGCCACCCCTAGGTCAGCGCGCAGGCTGCCTTTATTCCGTCAAACTGCAAGCACAGTACAAATTATACGTCATTTGCGAGAAATTAATGTTGGGGCCTGCCCCCCTATTCCCGGCACCTTCCTTATTATTTTACGAGAATTGGGTACATATTAGGTAAGGGGTCACTTGGTGTTTTCCGTTAGGGGTGTTACTTGGCATCAATTTAGGGGTATTTCTCGTCAGAGTACATATTATTTTTCCGGGGGTTTACGGTTATGGGCATAGGGGGTTGTCACAGGACACCCAAAGAAGATATATGATTGGCTAATTTTGCAGATAGCTGGAACTACAGGAGAAGTTGGCCTTTGCAAAGCAATTTCTTCATATAAGTGGTTATTATATTTCATCAGCCATGAACATATTTCATTAGTGCTGCTGCTGGGGTTTTTATTCTTTCCCTCCTTGCCCCTCCCCTCCCTCCTCTGGTCATGACCCTTGACCGAGTTTGGCAGGGAATTGTACAGCTTAGTCTTGTTCAGGCCCTGGCCTGTACTGCCTTTTGTAAGGGCAGTCAGTATATCGAGCCTCTGTCAGAGAGCCTGATTTTGGGCCTTCGGTGTTACTTTGGCTGTCATAAAGAAGGCCCCCCAGTTCTTTTCCCCCCACAATTTCCCTCCTTTGATGCCATGTAGGCATCATTATCGTAATTTGCTAAAAGGGCCATAGTGCAGTACCCAGACTTAGTTTCTTGTACTGGAGGATTTGACACTAAGGTGACTTATTTTTGGGTCTGAGGGGGAATACAGTGTGGTTTTGGGGATATCTATGGGGAAAAGAAGGGTTTGGGGTGGAGGTTGAACCTGTAGCTGGGGTAAACGACATACCTTGCAAAGTCAGCAGAGGGTGGTGATTAATAAACAGCAACAGATTGCAAGAATTATACCAGCTAGTATTTTTACACTAAGGAAGTGAAGAAGCTGGGCGTGGCTTGGGTGATTTCTTTAGAGGCAAAACACAAAACTTTGTGGGAAAAACATAGGGTACCCACCCAGTAGGCAGTCTGAAATGCTTTGGCCTCTTTGTTGTATTCGACCTCCATTACATGCATTTGGTCTTGGAGGTGAGATATGTTGGAGAAGAGGGGAAAATAGAAAAGTTAAATTTAAGAAGCGGTTTGGGATCAGGGAAGTCCAATTGAAGGTAAGAGGGACGACTGGGTGGAGGGTTACATAGATTTGGGGATTAGCAGGCCATGTGATAAAGCGGCTACCCTCTGCAGTGGTTAAGTTAAGGTGAAAGGGGAGAGGGATGTGGGGATTTGATGGCAGGGCGCAACTATTTTTTTTTTTTTTTACTAAATAGGAGTTTTTTTTCTGGGGCCTTACCTACTGCTTCTCCTTTCCAACAGACTGTATTAAAGATGTTGAGTATTTCCCCAGGGTGCAGCTTGCGGAGACAAAACAACTGTGGGGGTTCCAAGGGCCACAAGGACCACAAGGTTCCGATTCCCACCCAGACGGGTTGAGCAGCGAAACCATGGGGAGTGGTGATAAAATGTCTAGGTCCGTGGGGTGGCTTGACTTCCCATATCTGCCGGCTGATAACCCAGTCCCATAGACAGCCCACCCAGGGCCCAAGCAAAAGTAAGTGCACTGGGGCCCAGGTGCCATTGACAGGTCCCGAAGCCTAGAAAGAGCATTTTGAGGAGTTGCAGGCCCATCCTGATAATGTCCACGTATGCCTCCATTTCCATAGCTCGGGTGGCACTCCTGCAGTAGTGTTAAGGGCTTTGGGCCATCACTGACTAAGGACATCGCCTCGCATTTATGCTAAGAGACCATTAAAGAAATCCTGCATTTGGCTACAAGCTGCAAAAGGGTCTGGGTTGTGGTTCCCAGTCCTGACAGGGCTGGGTCCTTATATTTGTATGGGTGTTGGTAAACCCTGCCTCAGTAAGGAGGCCTGATGCCCTTTCCAAATTTCCCAGGCGTTGTTTATGGTTTTGGGCCTTGTCTATTGTCCAGATAGCGGCTGCTTCAGTTAGACCATGCAAGGCCCCTTCCAGCAAGCCTCTCTTTCTTCGAAAATTCTTTTACTGCACAAGCTGGGCTAACCGAATGGCCGCTCCTTGGGAACAATTGGGGTATTGGGTAGTTATTTGGAAGGCAGAGAGGGGAAATGAGAAAGTGGTGGTTCCCATAGTAGCATTTAGCACAATCCACCGTTGGAAATGATAATTCCGTCGGTAGGGTGTGCTATACCACATTTGTTGTTCCGAGACTTGATTTGTATGGGAATTGGAGAAGATATGAGGGGGAGTAGCTGGGGAGTGGGGATTGTGACGATGGGCTATGAGGCAGTCATGTAGAGTAGGGGTATATTGCAATATGATACAGGCTAAATTGGAGGCTACTGATTGGCTAAGATTTAGAAAAATATTACTTTTTCCCCTCCCCACCCCAAGTTCGTTAAGGAGGAGAGGCTGAGGAATATTAAAAGTTTTATCTTCAGGTAGTTTTGGCTAGCTTCCGCAAGCTATTCTTCGAGATTTCGTAGTCTTAGTTCACTTAACTGTCCGGCAATGAGGCTGCAAGGGAGGGGTTACTAGCACAATCACCTTGCTTGGTTGGAGGCTTTATTATGTCCTCAGGTGGAGAAGTTGTTTTCTTAGCAAGATCCAAAGGCTCAGTGGGTTTGTCAGCGGACAAAGGAGAGGTTACCAGCTTTTTACCTTGTCCCTCACTTCTGTCATCCAGAAGGAGCAACAACGCCAGAAGGAAAGGTAGACCGATCAGTCGAAGAGCCATTTCAATGAGAAACATGGGCGGGTAGTCAATTCTCAGTACTTTACAGCGGTGTTGATAATTAACAGGGCTTGATAAGAGTCCCTTAGCATGGGCCAGGGCAGTTCTTTGCTGATGGACCTCTATGTAGACCCAGTCTTCTGGTTTCAGTGAGTGACAGGACTGCTGTATATAAAAAGACCTAACACATTTCGTTAGTGCCTGACTATTGTGTAATTTATTAAACGACTGTTTATTTGAGCCAGGGCCAGCAGGGCACTGCCGGTAGTCGCATCGGGCGATTCTGTTAGAAATTTATGAAAGCTGAGTTCAGTCTTTTGGTGTAGAGTGGTCTTTAAAAAGCATTTGGCCATATTGGTCAAGCTGCACATAACTGGTTACAGTCTGTTTAGGTATGCCAAATTGTGATACAAAATTCCTAAACCAAGCTTTACAACAGCTCCGGCAAACCAAGAAACATCTTTGCCCAAACTGTTGCAGCAACCCGTCCAAGAACCCTTACCATTTTCCTGGCTTTGTCTGCCCTGCTGCAGCCACAACTTTGGTTTTATTTAAAACAATTTAAATTTTGTAAAGCATTAAGTTACTTTAAGGATTAAATGCTAAATACCAAAATTAAACAACACTAGTTTACTTTGTTTGGCAAAAGTATTTTTTTGGTTTTATAACCCCAAAACAACACCAATTTATTTTAAACTTATAAAACAAAAATTATACACACCAGGAGTGTTAACAAATTTAACTAACTTTTTTATAGTTAAATGATTTCACCTATATAACCTCTTGCCTGGATTATTTACAGACAGTCCCAAAGGAATGGCTGCAAAGAAACCAAGAATTTTTTATAATACCTTTTTCTTTTATAATACCTTCTTTTAACATTTACGTAGTGTTACTGCTTAATTTTTTTCAGTAACTACAGAGTTAACTTTTTTACTTTCTTTCTTTTAACTTCCTTAAACTGTGGCTGCCTGCTTGTTTGGGCCGGATCCTTTTTTCCTTTTTTTTTGCTGGTTCACTTTTTTTTCCCCCATGGGCACAGGCATTGTTTTACTACCAATTCAGCAAGGAGGGTGGGCTTTTATTGGCTAACCCCCCTTGTAGGAGGGTATTAATTATTTAACAAAGCAATTGCTATTATACATAAAGAATGGTTAATCAACACTAGAACACTGCAGTAAGCCTTGGTCTCTCTTCCAGGCGAGACCAACTGCCCAAGCCTCCTTATCCAGGTGAGGCCAATTCCTCAACACTCACACCAATGGGGAAGGTTTATGAGGGAGGTCCTCGCACACCCTCCTCTGGCAAAGGGCACCAGCTCGTCCTTTAAAGGAACGAGGTAGGATACTCTGCTGCCTTTGGAACGGTGAGCGATTTCCAGGGGGTCCCCTTCTTTCTGAGCGAGGGGAGGGAGCTTACGGCTCCCAGAGGAGTAAGACCGGGGTAAGGTTTCGGTCGGAAGTCAGTCACACAGAGGGTTAGGAGGGACACGGTCCCCGCACACCCCTCCCTTGGCAGAGAGCACCGGCCCGCCTTCAAGAGGACGGGATGGGTTACTCTACTGTTCAGGAGTACGTGGGCGGTTTCCCAGGGCCCCCTCACTCTCTGAGCAAGGAGGGATGCAATCATCACTTAATGAACAGGAAAGGATGGGGACCCTCACGACCCTCAGTCACACAACACACCTAATCCGGGATCTTTACTACGACAGTCCCCACCGGTCCACACAGCCTATTTGCTGGTGGGAGTCCTGCCAATCCCCGGGCCGCAGTCCTCACCGGTCCACACAGCCTATTGCTGGTGGGAGTCCTGCCTGCCCCTTCGGCTGCTCCGGGATTCCCTGGACTCCGCCCTACCCACAGTAGGTTCCAGGGAGTGGATTCCGCCCCCCTACTCACGATGGGGTCCACTTTCCCGGGGTCCCTCAGCAGCCTGTCCTTCACCCTCTGGGGGGACCAGTCCCCAAAAGATGAGGCATACAAAGCTGACTAAGACAAAGTAGAAAACAACCAATGCAAAGCAAAGGAACTTAACGTATTCCTTGTCCTCGTCGGGTATTAGCACATAATAAACAAATTTCCCGTCCTCCTGGGACCAAACGTCTTCCCCATTCTTATCGAGATCAGAAACCTTAATCCCGGGGTCTCTCACTCACCAGGGGGCTCCGGCCCGGGGGCTGGTGCGGGCATCGCCCGGAGCCGCCCAGGGGGCGGGTCCCAGCTGGAGAAATCCCCCCCTGACCGGGCACGGAGGGATTAATGCCGGGCTCCCCCCGCACAGACCCCCAGGTGCAGCACCTGCTCCGCCCGGGCTCACGGGTCAGACGGCGGCAACAGCAGCGTCCGGTCTGTGCCAGAGCCCCGCCCCAGAAGCTGCCCCGCCCCCGGACTGTGCCAGAGCCCTGCCCCCGGGCTCTGGGCTTTGTTCTCCTGCCTCCCGGCCCCGCCCCCGAACTGTGCCAGAGCCCTGCCCCCGGGCTCTGGGCTTTGTTCTCCTGCCTCCCGGCCCCGCCCCCGCAGTTGCTCCAGCCCCGGCATGTGCCTGGCAAACCGCGCTTGGGCTCGCACTGAGCATGCGCAGTAACAGCTACCGAAATCTTCCGTTACCTGGTCTAGGAGAGGGCGGAAGCGCCCCCGGTGCAGGCTGGGAGAAGTAGTTCCTGACTCTTCCGGGAGAGGAAGTGACGTACATTCTGGCGGTGAAGATGAGCCTGCCTCGTGCTGGGCCGTTGGAGCCTTTCTGGGAGCCGGAGAAGAGTTTTGTGTCTCCCGGTTCTGGGCATGCGCAGATGGGGGAGGAGGAGAGTCCCGCATGCGCAGAGGCAGCGCTCACCCGTTGCTGCTCCCTGGCGCTGCGGGACCGGGCGGAGCAGGAGGGTCTGTGCCGGGGAGACCTTCATTAACCCCCCCGGGCCTGGCCCGGGCCCTGCTCCCGCTGGAGCCGCCCTGGGGCCGCCCCGGGCTCTGCCCGCCCCGCTGCGGAGCTGCAGTCTCCAGGTACCGGAGCGAGCCCCGGGGGCGGGGCCGGGGCCGGGCGGTGACTCTGCCCCAGTGTCCGTGGGGGGGACCCGGCATCTCGCAGCGCCGGGATCTGCTCCCTGGGGGCAGCGCCCGCGGGGGGCTCGGAGCTGCTGTCCCCGCAGGAGCCCAACGCCCCCAGGCCCGGCCAGGCTCTGCCCTGGGGCCCCACGGAGGGGTCCCGGGGGGAGGGGACCAGCCCCCACTGGGGTCCCTGCGTGGGGCTGGGCGGGGGCTGCCGGGCGGGGGGGAGACCTGGGAAAGGGGCGGATGGAAAATGTCTGTGCAGCCCGGACATGGCCGGCGGGGGGGGGGGGGGTAGAAGAGCAGGTGACCCCCGAGGAGCGGGGAGAGAAGGGGGGGAGAGGCTGAGATTCCCTCCGATTTACTGCTGCCCCGTCCCGTGGGGACCCCCCATCCTCTCCAGTCCTGCCCCCCTTCTCCCTAGAGAGCAACGAGCAACATTCATGGTGATCCCCCTTTTCCCTGAAATCCCTGAGAAGGTCTCTGTTCTCCTCCCCCGATTGTGCCCCATTTTCTCTCCTCTTCCCCAGTGGCCAGTTCAAATCTCAGGTTTGGGGTGTTTCCCCCCATTTTTACCTGCAGTGATTTGTCCTTGTTTAGGTGGGAAATCGTTCCCCAGAGTGATTTCTGAACTGGGAAGAGGGTTAATGGGCAGAGGCTGGGAGAGCCTTGAGACAGGGATATGGCTGGGCGGGGGGGCACTCTCTGCTGGCAACAGGGCATGGAAAGGCCCAGGAAGGGAAGGGAGTAGCAAGCGTCCCCCATGGAGACAGCCCAGCCCCAGGTTTCCCAGGCCCAGCTACTTCCCCTCCCCAACCCAGCAGCCCCCTCCCCCCACCGCCTGCTAGTCACATTCCCAGACCCCACAGCCCAGCCAGTGACCTTCTCACTCCAGCCCCACTCCTTTCCCCTGTGAAAGCGACATCACCCAGGGCTCCCTGCCTGACATGCGAATGTGAGGCAAGAAGAATCCATCCCATTCTGTTGTTGATTGAATATCGCTATATAATCCCCTCAAATTCCCCCTCTTTTCATAGAATCATAGAATATCAGGGTTGGAAGGGACCTCAGAAGGTCATCTAGTCCAACCCCCTGCTCAAAGCCGGACCAATCCCAACTAAATCATCCCAGCCAGGGGTTTGTCAAGCCTGACCTTAAAAACCTCTAAGGAAGGAGATTCCACCACCTCCGTAGGTAACCCATTCCAGTGCTTCACCACCCTCCTAGTGAAAAAGTTTTTCCTAATATCCAACCTGAACCTCCCCCACTGCAACTTGAGAGCATTATTCCTTGTTCTGTCATCTGGTACCACTGAGAACAGTCTAGATCCATCCTCTTTGGAACCCCCTTTCAGGTAGTTGAAAGCAGCTATCAAATCCCCCCCTCATTCTTCTGCAGACTAAACAATCCCAGTTCCCTCAGCCTCTCCTCATAAGTCATGTGTTCCAGCCCCCTAATCAGTTTTGTTGCCCTCCGCTGGACTCTTTCCAATTTTTCCACATCCTTCTTGTAGTGTGGGGCCCAAAACTGGACAGAGTACTCCCGATGAGGCCTCACCAATGATCACGTCCCTCGATCTGCTAGCAATGTTCCTACTTATACAGCCCAAAATGCCGTTAGCCTTCTTGGCAACAAGGGCACACTGTTGACTCATATCCAGCTTCTCGTCCACTGTAACCCCTAGGTCCTTTTCTGCAGAACTGCTTCCTAGCCATTTGGTCCCTAGTCTGTAACAGTGAATGGGATTCTTCTGTCCTAAGTGCAGGACTCTGCACTTGTCCTTGTTGAACCTCATTAGGTTTCTTTTGGCCCAATCCTCTAATTTGTCTAGGTGTGGAAGGCTCTGCACAGACCCTGACCAAGAGTTAGATCCCCATTGTGACGAATGTGGCACAAACCGTGACTGAGGTCAGGGCTCCTATCGTACTGAACATGGTTCTGACCTGGACTGAGCTCAGGGACCCCGGTGTGCCGGGTGCTGCACAGACCTTGACCAAGTTTGGGGCCCTCATTCTGCCTGCTGCTGCAGGGTCCAAGATCAGGGTCCCTATTGTGCCACACACGGCAGAGGCCCCAACTGACATCACAGACCCTCTTTCAATGTTCCCTCTCATTTTTCCCATGCATGTGCAGAATGAATTTTGTGATGTGCCTCAATATGGAGGTGATGTGTGGCGGGGGTAGGGCCGAGGGGTTTGGAGTGTGGGAGTGGACGAAGGGCCGGGGTAGGGGTAGAGGTAGAGGATGTGGCGGGAGGGGGTGTGAGGGCTCTGGCTGGGAGTGCAGATTCCCCCCAGCCCTCTCTCTCCTCAGCAGAATCTGGGTTGTGGGGGGGAAGGCACCTCTCCCTGGCCGCGGCAGTTCTGGGGCTGTGGCTGAGCGAGAGGCACCTCTCCCTGGCAACTAGGGGACTGGGGGAGAGCATCTCTTCCTGCCTCTCCCTGCTGCGGCAGATCCAGGGCTGGGGAGCGGCACCTATCCCCATATGCAGCAGCTATGGGGCTGTGGGAGAGTGTCTGTCCCTGCCTCTCCCTGCCGTGGCAGGTCCGGGGCTGGGGGAGAGGCATCTCTCCCCGTCGCAGCCCTGAGTGCTGCGCAGCCCTTGATAAGCTGCTGCGCGGCCACGCAGCTTAGAGGGAATTTAGCTCTCTTTTGCCAGGCACTACATAGACCCCATCTGAGGTCAGACCCTCTGTAGTGCAGGGCCCTGAACAGACACTGACCAAGATCAGGGTCCCCATTGTGACCGGTGCTGCACACACAAGGGTATGTTGACACTGCCATTAAAAACCCACAGCTGGCCCATGCCAGCTGACTCAGCCTGAGCCCTGTGAGCCTAAGGGGCTGTTTAATTGCAGTGTAGATGTCTGGGCTCGGGCTGGAGCCAGGCTGTAGGACCATGCGAGGTGGGAGGATGCCAGACCTTGGGCTGGTGCCTAAGGAGGTGTAGTGTGGAAAAACTGCTCTCTGTCTTAATTTGCTACTTAGGGTGTACTGAGCATGCTCAGTAACATCTGCTGAAGCCACTGCCCTTCACCCTGCCCTTACTTGGCATCAGATTGTGCGGACTGCTTTTTACAGGGGTTAAAAAGGGGCAAAGGGGGTTGGCCAGGGTCTGAGCAGGGGGTGGAAATTGACTGGCCGGGGTGGGGTGGAGTGTCAAGCATCTGGAGGCAGGGTTAGGATAGGGGCTGAGGGGCAAAATCAGGAATGGGGGGGGGGGAAGGAGTTGGGGTTAAGCCCAGGGGTGCAGCGCTGCCAGACGGTGATAGAGGGCAAAACCCCAGCACAGGCAGGGGTAACAGTTACCTCGGTGGACTGAGACACCAGTGTTTGCAAAAATAGGGTTGGGGGGGGTGGGGGCAGAGAGGCTTTTTTTTAACCAGGGCTTTGGAGTGGAGCCCGGAGCTGGAGCCCGGAGCAGTGGAGTTGCAATTTTTTGCCTGGAACTTGCTCTGGATCCGGTGCACAGCTCCAAAGCCCTGTTTTTAACAAAGAATCCCTTATCAGTGTATCTGACTGCATAAAGTCTCATAGCAGTTCACAAATTTGTCTTATCTGCTGCTGGGATTCCCTGAATTATTCTTAGGACTTCATCATTTACCCACACCACTGTCAAATTTTAGCAAATGACGACAAGTCAGCAAATAAGAGCAACCTTATGTATTAGTAAATGCTACTGGTTACAATTCGCTACCCCTGTTCCAGTAGCAGATTAGGTCAGATACTGTTATGTGAGGCCTTGGCTACACTTGGCGGCAGTGCTGTGAAGCGCGAGTGTAGTCGCACTGCCAGTGCTGTGAGAGCTCTCTCGCAGAGCTGTATGTACTCCAGCTCTCCGAGGGGAATAGCTTGCAGCGCTGCGAGCGAGCGTGCAGCGCTGCAGGCTCTGATTACACTGGCGCTTTACAGCGCTGTACTCGCTGCGCTCGGGGGGGGGGGCGTTTTCACACCCCTGAGCGCAGCAAGTTGCAGCGCTGTAGCCAAGTACAGGGCTGTAGCCAAGGCCTGAGGTATTGTAAAAAACTGCTTACTGGTAGCAAATTAAGACAGATAGCAGTTTTTCACACTACACCCATTTTTACAGATGGGGAAACTGAAGCTCAGAGAGGGGAAATAATTTGCTCAAGTTCGCATTGAGAATTTGGGGCAAAACTGGGAACTGAAGTCAGATTGTTTGAATTCTTGCATCTCCCCTTAACTGCAAGCCTAGCTTGTGCATGTACAGCATTGTGTTGATGTGATTATTTGCATTTCATTGGCTTCCAAGGGAGGTTGTGGGATTTCCGTCATTGGAGGTTTTTAAGACCAGGTTAGAGGTACACTAGTCTGGGAATGTCTAGGGATACTTGGTCCTGCCTCATCACAGGAGGCTTGAGTAGACGCCTCTCAAGATCCCTTCCATGCCTACATTGTAATAATTCTGTTTTGTGCTGTGTCGTGTTCTAAGCTGAGCTGTTCTGCATGTTGCCATTTGGCACTGTGATCGCACCATGTTGTGTTGCACAGTTTTATGGAGCATTGTTTTCCCTCAGGTTGGTTTGTGCCTTTGTTGTGTTGGTTTCAGCTGAGCTCTTTTGTATGGTGTACTTTTGTCCTAGGTTGTATTAGTTTGCATTGTGTTGCTTTGATCTCTTTTGTATTCTGTCATTTGATGTTGTGGAGTATACATTGTTGTTGGGGGTTTTTTTGGGGGGGGGGGGAGCTGAATTGCCTGACATTATGTTGTGGTGGGGATTTTTCTGCATGTTGTGTTTTTATATGTATATATTGCATAGCATAGAAATGTAGGGCTGGACAGAACCTCAAGATGTCCTCAAGTCCAGCTCTCTCTGCCGAGGAAGGACCAAGTATATGTAGATCATCCTTGACACAGGTTTGTCCTACCTGTTCTTAACAACCTCCAAGGACAGACACTCCACATCCTGGTGAGCCTCTTTCAGACCTTAACTACCTTAGCTCTGGTGACACCCATGCAGATTTTAGTGGTGAACAGCTCTGGAGAGAGACGAGATCCCAGTGAGTGGGCAGCTGGGTAAATAGACTAAAGTTGGGAGGAGACACATTGACATGTCCAAGGTCACCCAGGCTGTCCGTGACAGAGCATAGAAATAGATCCCAGTTCTAGTGCCACTGTACTGCTGTTTCGGATACTTAATATGGAGATATACCTATCTCATAGAACTGGAAGGGACCTTGAAAGGTCATCGAGTCCAGTCCCCTGCCTTCACAGCAGGACCAAGTACCGTCCCTACTGAAGGTCTCTGCCACGCTTGTGTTTTAGGCACTGGTGAAAACCCTTAGTATAGACAGAATTTATACTAGTGCACTCTGATTGGCACTGGTGCACCAGTGCCACTGTTTGAAGGCTGGGGGGGGGGGGGGGGAGGGGCACGGGACAGTGACCTCACTGAGGCCTTGGACTGGCTGAACAGTGCAGCTGGTAATGGAGGGGCAGCAGTGAGTACTGGAGGTATGAGCCAGGAGCACAGCCCCACAGGACTGGACATTGACTTCTCCTGACCCAGGGGACACCCCCAGCTGTGTACAGGGACCGCAGCTGAGCTGCCCTGCCAAAACAGCCTGTGCATCCATGGACAAACCACCTCTTCCTGCAGCCTAATACAATGGGGTCTGGGGACATTTCCAAGCTGTGGGTGACGGGGCTCTGGCGTTACCGGGGTCTGTTCCTGGCTCTGTCACTGACTTGCTTGGTGACCTTGGGGAAGTTACAGCCCCTCTCTGTTTTCCTCTTACCCATTGTTTACTTGGATTGTGATCTCTTTGGGGCAAGGACTGTCCCTGTCTGTCTGTGCAGTGCCCAGCACAATGGGGGTGCTGATCTCAGTCAGATTCTCTGCTATGCGCAGCACGATGGGGCCCTGATCTCCATCAGTGTCTGTGCAACGCAAGGCACAATTTATAGACTCACAGACTTTAAGACCAGAAGGGACCATCATGATCATCTAGTCTGATCTGCCCATCGCTGGCCACAGAACCTCACTCACCCACTCCTGTAATAGACCCCTAACCTCTTTCTGAGTTAATGAAGTCCTCAAATCATTATTTAAAGACTTCAAATTACAAAAAAATCCACCATTTACACTCGTTTAAACCTGCAAATAACCCATGCCATGCCCCATGCTGCAGAGGAAGGCAAAAAAAAAAAAAATACCCCAGGGTCTCTGCCAATATGAGTCTGGGCAAAATTCCTTCCCATCCCCAAATATGGCAATCAAATAGACCCTGAGCATGTGGGCAAGACCCAGCAGCCAGACACCTGGGAAAGAATTCTCTGTAGTAACTCAGAGCCCTCCCCATCCAGTGTCCCATTACCGGCCTTTGGAGATATTTGCTGCTAGTAGTTGCAGATTGACTTCATGCCATTGTAGGCAGTCCCATCATACCAATCCCTCCATAAAGGTATCGAGCTCAGTCTTGAAGCCAGTTAGGTTTTTTGCCCCCACTGCTTCCCTTAGGAGGCTGTTCCAAAACTTCACTCTGATAGTTAGAAATCTTCACCTAATTTCAAGCCAAAACTTATTGATGGCCAATCTCCATTTGTTCTAGGGCCAAAAATTGGTGCTTAACCTAAATAACTCCTCTCCTTCACTGGTATTTATCCTTCTGATGTATTTATAGACCGCAATCATATCTCCCCTCAGCCTTCTTTTGGTTAGGCTAAACAAGCCAAGTTTTTTGAGTCTCCCCTTATAAGGCAGATTTTCCATTCGTCACATCATCCTAGTACAGGGGTGGGCAAATTTTATGGGCCGAGGACCACATCTGGGTGGGGAAATAGTATGCAGGGCCGGGGTTGGGGTGCGGGAGGGGGTGTGGGAGGGGGTGCGGTATGCAGGAAGGGGCTCAGGGCAAGGGATTGGGGCAGGGGAGGGGTGCGGGGTGTATGAGGGGGCTCAGGGAAGGGGGTTGGGGTGCAGAAGGAGTGCGGAGTTCAGGAGGGGGCTCAGGGCAGGGGTGCAGGATGGGTGCGGACTGCAGGAGGGGGCTCGGCATGGGGTTGGGATGCAGGAGGGGTGCGGACTGCAGGAGGGGGCTCAGGGCTGGATGTGCAGGGTGCAGGAGGGGGCTCAGGGCAAGGGGTTGGGGTGCACGGGGTGCAGGATGCAGCAGGGAGGGCAGGGGGTTGGGGTGCAGGAAGAGTGTGGGGTGTACGAGGGGGCTCAGGGCAGGGGGTTGGGATGCAGGAGGAGTGCGAGGTGCAGGCAGGGAGTTGGGGGCAGGGTACAGGAGGGGTTCGGGCTCCAGCCCAGCTTACGTCAAGCGGCTCCGGGGTGGTAGCGGTGCTCACCAGGGCCAGGGCTGGCTCCTGGCACGCCTGCCCTGTCCCCGGCCCCGCACCGCTCCAGGAAGCGCTGCCCTTGCCTCACCTCCAGGTACCTCCTCCGAAGCTCCCATTGGCCGCGGTTCCCTGATTCATGGAGCCCTCTGCCCCCCCCCCCCCTCCTGGGGGCCGCAGGGATGTGGTGGCGCTGCGGGCTGGATCCGGCCCGCGGGCCATCGTTTGCCCACCCCGCCATCTTAGTAGCCCTTCTCTGCACGTGTTCCACTTTGAGTTCATCCTTCTTAAACATGGGAGACCAGAATTGCCCACAGTATTTCAGATGAGGTCTCATTGGTGCCTTTTAGAACAGTACTAATTTTTTATTGCTTATTGCAAAAATTCTTGCACTATTAATTTTCATCCCATTTCTATTACTCCAGCTTTCAAGGACATGCAGATCTTCTGGTATGATATTCCTGTCCTCCTCCATATTGGCAATCCCTCCCAGCTTTGTGTCACACTCCCACTTTTTGTGCCAAGGTCACTAATAAAAATGTTGAATAAGATTGGTCCCAAGACTGACCTCTGAGGAACTCCACTAGTAACCTCCCTCCAGCCTGACAACTCACGGTTCAGTATGACCCCCTTGTAGTCTCCCCTGTAACCAATTCCTTATCAACCTTTCAGTTCTCATATTAATCCCCATCTTCGCAAATTTAACGAATAGTTTCCCATGTGGAACTGTATCGAATGCCTTACTGACATCCAGATAGATGAGAGCTACTGCATTTCCTTTGTCCAAAAAATTAGTTACCTTCTCACAGAAGGAGATATGGTTTCTCTGGCACCATCTACCTTTTGTAACACCATGTTTTATTTATTTATAGTGCTGAAGGCTGGAAGGAACTGTAGCAAAAGGCTGAGAATGGCCATGTGGAGGTGGGGGAGGGGATGGGATGTTGGAGGTGTATCTGGGATTTTATTTTGTAGGAGTCCATGTCTCTGCTCCCTGTGGCCGTGGTGCATTCCGTACTAGAGCAGCACATCAGACCAGATGCACACACCATAGCTCTGTCTGGAACACGCAGCATTCACTGCCAGATGGGATGGGTGATTTTTCAGGGGCCCAGCTTGATATGCCTGGCTGGGGTGGATTCACTTGGACGAGGGTCTGGGGCTCTGATAGTTTGGGATGTTCCTTTTTGCATAGTCAGTTCTTTCCCTTTATTATTTTACCCCCACCTATGTCCTATGCCACTCTCTTCTTAACTTGCTTTGGTTATTTCAGTTCCAGTTTTTAAATGGGATCTAATAATTGCAAAGCTGAATGAAAGATCAAACAAACAGAACCATTTGAATTTTGGCACATAGATGGTAGAACTACCTAGTGAAGGTCTGCTGTAATGACCTGGTTATCTATAGCGTTTTCTGATGTCAAAGAGCCAAAAGCGCTTTTTAGGGCGAAAGGGCTCGTCAGGTGTTTGCTCTCTAGGGAGCATGTCACCGGCCAGGGCTTGCACTGTTTCAGGAGTGGTGCTCTGGATTGTATTTAGTAATCTCAAAATAAAAAGTTAAGACTGCTGGTTCACAATATCCAATGAAATCTTGCAAACAATTATAGAAATAAACTCTACTGCTATTAAAACAACATGGTATTAATACTGATTCAAAACTGAAATTTAAATTAGGAGATAAACACATGAGAAATGAACTGACACCTAATTTCTATTTCTTAATGCCTGAAATTTTGACATTCATTCACACCATCTTTTTTTTTTCAAAGCGATGCACAGCGCACACAGTCAAGTTAATTAATGAAAGCACGCCAATTATTGACTGCTTTGTGTTGCATAAGCATCTGATTAAGCACCCATTTAAAACTCTACCACTGTAAGTGAAAATGCATCAACACAGCTTAGCTCCAATGTGTTTAAATCTGAATGAAAAGTTTCTAAATTAAATATATGGCAGGATGGTAAACGGGGGAAATACACAGAAGTGCCTCTACCCAGTCCTGTTGATTTCTTGTCCCAACCCCCCCATGAATTCTGGCCTCTCAGTCAACTTGGCTCCCAGTCCCACATCAGCTGTGCACTCTCCCAGCCTAACCCGTTTCTATTGCAGTTCTTCATCCCCCTCGTCCAGGCAGGGGGTTGGTGCTGCAGCACCCAAGGCACCTGCGTTAATCACTGACTCACATACTGGGGCTATTTAGATTTCAGGAAACCATTTATCAGAGTTACTGACTCTGGGAGAGGGGAGAGGCTGAGAGGGTGTTTGCTCCCCACATTCTGTAGAGCCATGTTCAACCCTGATAGCCTCCATGTTACCTCATCCTCCACCCTCCCCCATGTGTCTCTGCCCATATGTTAGAGTGTCACCTTCTGATCATAATGCCACTGGCCTCAGCAGAGCTCCCAGACAGGAGCTACATCACTATGGGGTTATGGTACTGAGAGTAAAATACATCACAGGGAGGGTGTAATTATCTTCAAGGCAAGCATTACAGTCTAGAAAGTGAAAGAATTAAAGTACTTCATTACTTAAAAGTACGCTTGAAAGGACTGGATTTTTATTAATAAATTGCAGTAAAATGTTGTTTTCAGTGTACACACAGATGAAAAAATATTTATATAGGTAAAATACAGAAATGCTTCTGGAGAAAGTAGAGTTTGATTTAAGGATATTTACACTGTATATTTTGCATGTGTTGTTGACAATTTGTGTTTGAACAGTTAAAAAGATTTGGCTTTTTGAATCTCAACATTTACTGTAATTAAATAATTGTTGTCTGATGACCCCCATAACATCCCACAGCTCTGAAAATTGAAATTGTAAACACTGAAAAAAGGGCTTAAAAATAAATATCGATATCATCAATTGAAATAAAAAAAAGAAATAGAATGAATTTTGCCAAACCCACTTAACAGCAATCACAGCTAAGGCACCCACCCTTAATTCTGCCCTGTAGTGACACCAGGCAATCGCCATAGGGCAACGAATAAGGCATTTTAGTATATAAAGTACCAGATTAGATTATACCGCTTTGTAAAGACATGAGAACTTTCTCTCAGGGTATCAACTTCACTGGGTTGTTTCTTTTAGTGGTAATTCCCAGAAGTCAATAGATAAATAACATTCTCTCAGTTCTGAAATGGCCTTTTCAGATTTCTGGGGAGTGTCTATAATGTTGCACTAGGGGCCAGGTCCTTGGAGAGATGGAACCTTGGTTTCATTTTAACTTGTGCATGCTCAGCAGCTTCCGGAATTTGATACAAAGTATTTACATGTTTCCCTGGTCTGTTCTTAAAAGTGCTGCTTTAGAAAGTGGGGAGGGGCAGGAACTCACTGCAGGATCAGTCGCTGAGTCCCTTAAATATTTATAGCTCATCGGAAGAAGGACGGGGATTGGTGGGTGTCTGGGGATTTAATAATAAACACACAAATATCATCGTTCTTAATGAATTTTCATCTTCTAATTCCCATAACCCACTAATTATCCCTGGCTGCCCCCCAGCAGTCTGGGGAGGGAGTACTAGTAATCTCCTTTGGTCAGTGTGGAACCTAAAGCACAAGGATCTTTCAGTGACTGGCTCAAAGTCACCCAGAGTGAAATTCACTTCACTGGATAAATCCCTAGTTGCTGAGCTCTGCAGAGGGGTGGGGAGGTGAATTCCCTCTGGGCATGGACACCCCCCAATCCTCACCCCGATCTCAGACTACCCCAACCTTCCCCTGCAGTGATGGACCCACTTGATGTTGCCAGAGCCATCTGCTACGGGACCTAGAGGGGACAGAGGCCCAGCTCCAGAATTGCTACCCCTACCCACAGCCCCCATGCTGTGCTGGAGTTGCCCTGGCTTTCCACTCTGCAGATGGGTCTAGCTGCCTGGGGATCCAGCCCGTATGCCCACCACACACAAAGGTCTTCACAACACCCATCCCAGGATGGGGAAGGACAATCTGGGGCTGGCTGCAGTCTCCCCTTGATGCTGTGAGAGGAACAGGGTGGTCCCTCATATAGGACACAAACATACCCAGGGGCAGAAGGGAAATGTAGTTTCTTCCAGGGACCTGAAAGTGTTTGGTTTAGAGTCCTGAGCTCTGTCTTCCTGTTTGTCTCCTTCTGCCACTTTCAGGTCTCTTGGAGAGACAAGGTGCGTGAGGTAATTTCTTATAGAAACAATTAAAAATCCCTCTCTTTGATATCCTGGGACCAACATGGCTACAACAATTCTTTTCCCTTTGTGCCCCCTCCCACTCTCACCTCCCCCTCAGCTGAGACTGTCCCATGTGATGGGAAAATAAGGATTCAGTCCTGTAACTGGATTGGGTCTTGTCAGCACTGATGGGAGTGAAAGCCTGTGTGCATTAATGACAGCAGCAGCTCTGGGACTCGGAGACATAAGGAGAAGAGATGAGAGTGAGCAGGTTATGTTTGCGCAGGGTGTGAGTTACTCGTGGGAATTCTGAGATATTGCGTACACACAGAATTCATGTCCAGCGCAGAATTTCTTTTTTTTTTTTTTTGCATGAAGAAAATAAATTCTGCTGAGAACTGCTGCCGTTCTGCCTTTCACCTACGCTGTGGCACCAGAACAGGTAGCAGCCAGCTGGTTTCATCTTGGTGGGAAATTGTTGCCCTGAGCTATACCCCAAATGGGAAGAGAGTTAGTGGGTGCAACTTGGGAGAGTCCTGAGACATGGCTGCCTTTGGGGGTGGGGACAGAGTGGTCATTCTCTACTCACAAGAGTGCGTGGAAGGGGCACAGGGGGAGCAAGTGTCCTCCACGGAGACTGCCTGGTCCCAGCTTACCCAGTGCCAGCCGCTTCTTCCCCCACCATACCCCAAACCTCTTCACCCCTCCAACTATCAGCTGCCAGTCTTCCCTCGCTGCTACCCCTTCCTGCCTGGCAGAGAAACTCTAGGCTGTAGCCCCTTCTCTTTAAGGCCTGGTCTACACTACACCTTTAATTCGGATTTAGTGGCTTTAATTCGAATTAACTCTGGAACCGTCCACACAACGAAGCCATTTAATTCGAATTAAAGGGCCCTGCTAGTAGCAAGTAATCTGGTATCATTGCCTGACAGAGCCTGGCAGCGTATGGCCTGGCAATCCACCAGGAATGAAAGAGCTCATCTGAATGAGTGGAAGGAGACGGTTTGCAAGTATAGGAAAGAAGCCAGTGACCGTGAGGACAGGAGGGACCAACGTGAGGACATGAGGGACCAACGTGAGGACAGGAGGGACCAACGTGAGGAGAGGAGAGACGCTCGAGATGAGAGGTGGCGGCAGGAAGATCAGAGGAGTCGGGAAGCAACGCTGGGGCTGCTGCGTGAGCAAACAGACATGCTCCGGCGTCTGGTGGAGCTTCAGGAACGGCTGCTGGAGAACCGAGTGCCGCTACAGCCCCTGTATAACCCCCCTACCTCCTCACCATGTTCCATAGCCTCCACACCCAGACGTGTAAGAACACGGGGGGGGAGGCTCCGTACACCCTCCCATTCCACCCCAGTGGACAGCCCAAGCAAAAGGCTGCCATTTTTTTAACCTTTTTTTACTGGGCTTTTCCTTCCCGCAGATCCTCCTCCCAAACCCCACTCAGGTTCTGTGCCGCTACAGCCCCTGTATAACCCCCCTACCTCCTCACCATTTTCCATAGCCTCCACACCCAGATGTGTAAGAACACGGGGGGGGGGGAGGCTCCGTACACCCTCCCATTCCACCCCAGTGGACAGCCCAAGCAAAAGGCTGCCATTTTCTTAACCTTTTTTTACTGGGCTTTTCCTTCCCGCTGATCCTCCTCCCAAACCCCACTCAGGTTCTCTCCCTCTTTTTATAATCAATTCATAAAGAATAAATGATTTTTAAACAATGGTGACTTTATTTCCTTTGAAAGCAAGCTGGGGGAAGGGGGAGGGTGGGTTCCTTACAGAGAATGAGTCAATAAAGGGGGCGGGTTTTCAGGAAGGATAAACAAACATAAATTTCACACTGTAGCCTGGCCAGTCATGAAACTGGTTTTCAAAGCTTCCCTAATGCGCAGCGCTTCATCGTGTGCTCTTCTAATCGCCCTGGTGTCTGGCTGCGAGTAATCAGCAGCCAGGCGATTTGCCTCAGCCTCCCACCCTGCCATAAAGGTCTCCCCCTTGCTCTCACAGAGATTGTGAAGCACACAGCAAGCAGTAATAACAATGGGGATATTGGTTTGGCTGAGGTCTGAGCGAGTCAATAAGGATCGCCAGCGACCTTTTAAACGGCCAAATGCACATTCTACCACCATTCTGCACTTGCTCAGCCTGTAGTTGAACAACTCCTGACTCCTGTCCAGGCTGCCTGTGTATGGCTTCATGAGCCATGGCATTAAGGGGTAGGCTGGGTCCCCAAGAATAACAATTGGCATTTCAACATCCCCCACGGTTATTTTCTGGTCCGGAAAGTAAGTCCCTTGCTGCAGCCGTTTAAACAGATTGGTGTTCCTGAAGACGCGAGCGTCATGAACCCTTCCCGGCCAGCCCACATGGATGTTGGTGAAACGTCCCTTGTGATCCACAAGTGCTTGCAGCACCATTGAGAAGTACCCCTTGCGGTTTATGTACTGGGTACCCTGGTGCTCCGGTGCCAAGATAGGAATATGGGTTCCATCTATTGCCCCACCACAGTTAGGGAATCCCATTGCAGCAAAGCCATCCACTATGACCTGCACATTTCCCAGAGTCACTACCTTTCGTAGCAGCACCTCCGTGATTGCTTTGGCTACTTGCATCACAGCAGCCCCCACAGTAGATTTGCCCACTCCAAATTGATTCCCGACTGACCGGTAGCTGTCTGGCGTTGCAAGCTTCCACAGGGCTATCGCCACTCGCTTCTCAACTGTGAGGGCTGCTCTCATCTTGGTATTCTGGCGCTTCAGGGCAGGGGAAAGCAAGTCACAAAGTTCCATGAAAGTGCCCTTACGCATGCGAAAGTTTCTCAGCCACTGGGAATCGTCCCACACCCGCAACACTATGCGGTCCCACCAGTCTGTGCTTGTTTCCCGGGCCCAGAATCGGCGTTCAAAGCCTATAACCTGGCCCATTAACATCATAATCTCCAAAGCACCGGGGCCCGCAGTCTCAGAGAATTCTGTGTCCGTGTCCATGTCCTCATCACGCTGGTCGCTGCGCTGCAATCGCCGCCTCCTCCTCCTCCTCGCCTCTTGTTTCTGGTCCTGTGTAAGCATAAACTCCACGAGAAAGCGCGAGGTGTTTATAATGTTCAAGACTGCGTTCTGGAGCACAACGGGATCCATGCTTGATGCAGAATGGAGTCTGCAGAGTTCACTCAGGAAAAAAGGCGCGAAATGGTTGTCTGCCGTTGCTTTCAGGGAGGGAGGGGGAGGCTGTACCCAGAACTACCTGCGACAATGTTTTTTGCCCCATCATGCACTGGGGTCTCAACCCAGAATTCCAAGGGGGGTGGAGACTGCGGGAACTATGGGATAGCTATGTAAAAGCTACCCACAATGCAACGCTCTGGAAATCGATGCTACTATGGTAGCTTGGACGCAAACCACCGAATTAATGGTGCCTAGTGTGGCCGAATACATTCGAATTTACAAAATCGGTTTCCTAAATTCGAATTATATAAATTCGAATTAATCCTGTAGTGTAGACTCTTTAAAGTTGCCTTGCCCAGGGCTTTACTCCATGTGTGAATGGCAGGTAGGGATGGGGAGCCATCACTTTCTGCGTATTTACTGAACATTCATCTAGTCACTGACACCTTCATTAATCCTATGGAGACTGCCCAGCCCCAGGTTATCCAGTCCCAGCTGCTTCTGCCCCCCACCATACCCCAAACCTCTTCACCCCTCCAATTATCAGCTGCCAGTCTTCCCTCGTTGCTACCCCTTCCTGACTGGCAGAGACCCTCTGAGCCAGGGGTGTGTGAGGGCTCAACCCTCTGGCTAAGGCCTTGGGGCACTTTCTTCCTATCTCGGGGTACCACATGACACAGCAAAACAGCCAACTGTCGGCAAATAAGGGTAAATAAAGGAATGAAAGAAAAGAAACAGCTGGGAGGAAAAACTGTGGACAGAGCCCATCAGGATATGGGCCCTTCTTATTTCTGGGAGCCGTGGGGGCGTCTCTTTCCTCTTCAGAGTTGACTGGGTCTCCTGGGCAAGTTTCAGCCTGCTCCCTCTTTGAGCCCGGGGGATCCCCACCCTCCCTCAGTGAAGGCCAGAGCCTGGAATGCTGCCAGCCCTCTCTTTGGGGCTGGAGATGCTCCACAGACAGTTCCCTTCCCAGGGTGGCCCCCCTCTGAGTAGAGCAGGTCTCTCCTATTAACTCCTGCTCCAGTCCTGGCATGGTTTGCAGGTGTGGAGGGACAGGGCCAGTCCAGACTAAAGCAGCAGTTTAACCCCTTCTGTGCCAGCGTGGGGTTTATATAGCCGTTCACAGGCACCCAGGCCCAGGGAATGGCCCCCTATCAGCCCCATGCCTGATGTGGTGGGGCGACCCACTGGCAGCATTGTCTTTGAGGGTGCTGCTCCCACTCCCTCCCCTCCCCCTTTACTGCCACCACAATGCCTGTCACCTTCACTTCCTGAGGGGTGACCCCCAGAAGGTGTGTTTTGTTATCCCTTTCCCTACCCCCCAGGATCTGTTGTGCACCCTCTGTCATTCACCTCTGTCTGAGGAGACAAGGTGGGTCATGGAGCGCGGGTGATGCTATGCTGCAGATCCATCATCACTGAAGGAGTGGCAGCCTTGACCCTCCTTGAAGGTTGCCGGGATGCTGATGTGCACTGGAGGAGAACTGGGGCTTGACTGAGTCCATGGACCATTTGGCCCACACGGTGTCACTGTAAAGCCTGCTCTGCATTGCTGCCAATTGCTGCTGGTGGCGTTGCACCCGTAAGTCTCTGTAACGCTGTCTTCAGTGACTCGAGAGCATGAGCACCAGCCTCAGGCAGACTGGTAAGAAGCAGGGAAGAAAACCCAAATTGGTTGTGAGGTCTATATGTAGATTTCACCAACCAAGTATCCAGTGTAAACGCTGCAGGCACTGTAACAGCATTAACATGGAATCACAGACAGTCCCTTTGGGTCATCCCATATATCTCACCTTTGTGACAGATGGTCCCTTACACCGGGGGTTCTCAACCTTTTTCTTTCTGAGTCCACCCCCACCCAACATGCTATAAAAACTCGACGGCCCACATAGGCCACAATAACTGATTTTCTGTATAGAAAAGCCAGGGCTGGTGTTAGGGGGTAGCAAGCAGGGCAACTGCCTGGGGCCCCATGCCACAGGGGCCCCCACAAAGCTACATTGTTTAGGCTTTGGCTTTAGCCTCAGGTGGTGGGGCTCAGGGCCCTGGACTTCAGCCCCATGTGCTGGGACTTCAGCTTTCTGCCCTGGGCCTTGACATGTCTAATGCTGGCCTTGCTTGGCAGCCCCCCTGATAACTGCTCATGGCCCCCCAGGGGGGCCCAGACCCCTGGTTGAGAACCACTGCCTTACACCACGAATCACAGCAATGTTCAGGTTACTGCCAGTCCCTAAGGACCAGTCACTTCCTTAGGTGAATTGAATCTTAGATCTCACAACAAAGACAACACTTGTAGCCAGTCCTGTCATAACCTGCATTAAGATTTATTTAAGAGGAAACGAGAGTTGTTTACAAAGTTAAAAGCAGGTAATCATATAGATGCAGACGAGTTAGTCTTAAATTTCAAAAGGTAATAGAAGCTTCTATAATAAGCAAGCCCTACATATTCTTTAGGACTAACCCCAGCTAAGCAGCTGGGGATCTCTTGCTTATGCCTAGAAACTTTGCCCCCCAGAGTCCAAGCAGCATACAGATAATCAGTTCTTTCTGTATGGGGTTTTTATGCCCTTCCTGCCATGTGCTCTGAGCTGGAAACTCAGCTAATGGGAAGTCAAGAGCACAACAACAGTCTTTTCTCTTCTTTAATATCCCATAATGGTCTATCTGGTGTTGATGGACCTTTCCTGCCAGGCAGGATGTAATGCATTCTGTTGCCAATCAGCACTTCACCTAGGTAAAGTCTCTCTCCTGTCTGGTGATTTACATAGCCAGAGAGGCTCACAATGCAACTAGTCAGATATTAACCCAGGCAGCAACTCAATAAAGCATGCAATAAAGTCTAAGCACATTGTTATAATTCTAATACCTTTTTTAACAATACTAACCCAGGAAAGCCAGACTGATTCCAGCTATGCGTTTGTCCATGTTCAATTAAGACATGGGGGCTTTTGCAAGAGCTAACACCTCATCTGCCAGTGTCACAGGCAGGATGGGCAGGGATGGTGTCTCTAGCTTCTGTTTGCCAGAAGCTGGGAATGGGTGACAGGGGATGGATATCTTGATGATTACCTGTTCTGTTCATTCCCTCTGAAGCACCTGGCATTGGCCGCTGAGCTAGATGGACCATTGGTCTGACGCAGTGGGCCGTTCTTATGTTCACAGTCTCTATCAGGAGTATCTACTCATTTGGACTCACTGGGGAGCCACAGAAAGAAACAAGGTGTGCTGAAGCAAGGAGGCCCAGTCTCAGAGCCCCCAGGTTCACACTTGTCAAAAGCTAAAGCTGGGCCCAGCCCTTGAAAGGGGGCACTCCCAGGAGAGACTGTATAAAGGCTGTAGAATCAAACAACTTTGTAAACCTGAGACAGCTGCCTTGGGGACAATGACAGGGAGAATCCCCCAAAGTGACTCATTTGATTCTGCTCTTCTCTGGCCTTTGGTTCATAGAATCATAGAACTGGAAGGTGTTGTGTATTTGGTTGTTGTGGTTTTTGTTCCTATGGCAACTGAGTTAGATTATTAGGGGATAGCCAGCCAGTTCCAACTGGCTGGCCAGGTCAGTGTGTGTCTGTAAATAAATGGTTGCTTTGTAAGCTTGCTGCTCTCTGGTCTCAAGTGATTTCTTCCTAAACCTGCTGCCCCCAAGGATATGACAAAGTGGCGACGAGGGTGGGATTCCTGTGCTGCCCCAGCAACAGAAGGAAGTAGAAGTCAAGGTAAAGAAAAAGAAACAAAAACCTCTACCAAACTCTTTTAGCTGTTGCTTATTTGCACTGACTGTGAAACTGAAACTAAAACCATGGCTACACTTACAGGGACACTGGAACCTTTTGATGAGAATATAAGGCAGTGGCATGTGTATACTGAGCGTTTTGAGCTTTTTGTTATTGCAAATGACATTACAGAAGCGAAGAAGGTGCCAGTATTCTTAAGTGTTGTAGGGACTAAAACCTACTCCCTGCTACACAGCTTACTACACCCTGTTAAGCCTGAGACCAAATCTTACAGTGACATTGTGGAAATCCTGGGGTCCCATTTTTCTCCAAAACCACTGGTAATTGCTGAAAGATATAGGTTCCACAAAAGAGACCAGAAAGAAGATGAAACAGTTGTACAATTTGTAGCAACTTTGAGAAAGCTTGCAGAACACTGTGAATTTAAGGAGATGTTAAATGATGCCTTGCGTGACAGGTTAGTGTGTGGCCTGTACAGTGAAGCTATATGGAAGCGCCTATTGACAGAGGCTCAGCTTACCTTACAGAAGGCTGTTGATATTGCTGTCTCCATGGAACTGGCTACAAAGGAGGCGCAATACATCGGTGCATCCCCTAGGGTGCATAAGGTGTCACAAGAACCTACCCACAAAACTGTGGGGAGTCAGGAATGTTACTGCTGTGGTAAGCCGGGTCACCAGGCATCAGGATGCTGGTGTAAGGACCTGGTGTGTCGACACTGTGGCAAAAAGGGACACATTGAGTGTGCCTGTAAACAAAAGAAAAAGAGGTCTGTGGTCTGGCCGACCAAAAGGGGAACCCTGCATACCCTAGAGCAGACCCAGGATGACCAAGGTGACACCTCATTGCAAGAAGAAGTGCCACTGCACGTTTTGTCTTTGGCAGTGGGCTCACATGAATACTGGGTAACCCCGTTGTTGGATGGCAAGCCTATACACATGGAGCTGGACACCGGTGCAGCCATCTCGCTGGTCTCTGAGACTGTGTATAAAGAAAAGCTACAGCATCTTCCGCTTAAGGCAACAAAAACTGTTCTGAAGACGTATACGGGAGAAGCTGTGCCCATGTTGGGCACTATTGATGTTAAGGTGGAGCTCAATGGACAGGCTGTTAAATTGCCACTGTTTGTGGTGAGAGGTAATTACCGAGCCTTAATAGGTAGGTCTTGGCTTGGGAAGATTCAGCTGAACTGGACAGAAGTGCACCGAATGACTAAAGAAGAAACCGGTCTGACCCCTATACTAAGGAAACATGCTGCTGGTTTTGGAGAGGATCTGGGAAGTATGAAGGGAATCACTGTGACATTGAACATTAAACCTGATAGTCCACCAAAATATCTGAAAGCCAGAACTGTGCTATATGCCATCAGGCCAAAAGTTGAAGCGGACCTGGAGCGCCTGGTCACCAATACAAGTTACCCATAATCCCTGGGCCACTCCTATCATCCCAATAGTGAAGAAAGATGGCGCCCTCCGGATTTGCAGTGATTTTAAAGTCATTGTCAACCCGGTGTTGTGTGCAGAGCAATACCCGCTTCCCCGCATCGATGACCTCTTCGCGGGCCTGGCTGGGGGACAAAAGTTCAGTAAGATTGATGAGTCAAGCGTATTTACAGATGCACGTCGATGAAAAGTCTCAAGAGCTGTTGACGATTGTGACTCATAAGGGGCTTTATCGATACTGTCGCCTACCCTTCGGAATAACGTCTGCTCCCGCCTTGTTCCAGAGGGCTATGGACCAGATCTTGTGTGGCTTGTCAGGAGTTCAGTGCTATCTGGATGACATCCTGGTCACTGGAAGGAATGAGGAGGATCACCTAAAGAATTTAGAGGCTACCCTACAAAGACTGGAAGAGTACGGACTGCGAGTTCACAAAGACAAGTGTGAATTCTTCCAGCCCTCTGTTGAATATTTGGGACACATCATTGATGCTGCAGGTCTTCATAAGGCCCCTGCCAAAGTTAAGGCTATTGTGGAGGCTCCCCCACCTCGAAATGTTAGCCAGCTGCACTCGTTTTTAGGACTCTTGAACTATTATGGAAAGTTCATCTCACAGTTAGCCACACTGCTAAAACCACTTCACGAACTCCTTGGGCAGAACAAGACCTGGAAGTGGACTGAAGCCTGTAATGTTGCATTTAACAAAGCTAAGGATGCATTGCTAAATTCTGAAGTTCTAACGCACTTTCATCCATCCTTACCCCTACAATTGGCCTGCGATGCATCCCCTTATGGAGTGGGAGGAGTCGTGTCACACATTATGCCTTCGGGAGAAGAGAGACCTATTGCTTTTGGTTCACGCACTCTAAGCAAAGCAGAAACTAACTATGCCCAAATTGAACGTGAAGCATTGGGAATCGTTTTTGGAATTCGGAAGTTTCATCAGTACCTGTTTGGGCGGAAGTTTACTCTTCTCACAGACCATCGACCTATGATGTCAATATTTGGACCCTACACAGGCATTCCCCCATTAGCTGCTAGTCGTATGCAACGTTGGGCATTGTTACTTTCAGCGCACACCTATGGAATTAAATATTGAAAATCCACTCTGCATGGCAATGCAGATGGTCTCTCAAGGTTGCCTTTGCCAGTCAAACATCAAGATAGTGCCCAAAAGGAAATCTTCTACTTTGAACAGGTAGAGAATACACCCATCACTGCTACTCAGATAAAGAAGGCAACTCGCGTTGACCCAGTATTGTCCCAAGTTATGGACCTGGTGATGCATGGAAAATCTCGACACACCTCTCCGGTCTCACCTGACCTTGTTACCTACATATCCAGGGGGGCGGAGTTATCGATCCAATCTGGTTGTTTGTTGTGGGGGAGACGTGTCATTATCCCACCACCACTGAGATCACAGATGTTAGAACAGCTACATTCCGGTCACTGTGGAATAGTGCGCATGAAGGAAATTGCACTAAGCTATTTTTGGTGGCCTGGATTGGACAGTGCTATTGAAGAGAAGGCAAAAGCTTGTATGTCATGTCAGGGTGTGAGGAATGCACCCCAGTGGGCACCTCTTCACCCATGGGACTGGCCTGAAAACCCGTGGCAACGTATTCACGTTGACTTCGCTGGGCCCCTTGAAGGAAGCATGTTCTTGGTGGTGGTAGATGCCCATTCTAAATGGCCCGAAGTCTCTATAATGCAGTCCACTACTGCAGAGAGTACTATCCAAAAACTACGGGGACTCTTTAGTTGTTTCGGTCTGCCAGAACAACTTGTGAGCAACAACGGACCGCAGTTCGTCTCTCAGGAGTTTCAAAATTTTATGAAGGCAAATGGAATACACCATATCACTTCAGCACCATATCATCCATCCACCAATGGATTAGCTGAAAGATTTGTGCAGACAATTAAACAAGCTTTGAAATCGGCACAGGGACAACACTCCATTCCAAAGCGTCTGGATACCTTCTTACTTTCCTACAGAAACACACCTCATGCTACGATCAAGGCATCCCCGGCCTTTCTAATGGTGGGACGACAGCTGCGCACTTGCTTTGATCTGCTGAAACCTTCTGAACCCTGACAAATTGTGCAACGTCAGCAGCAATATCAAGTCATCAGACGGGCACCCAGAGCAAAAGACCGAACCTTTAGCCCGGGACAGCCGGTTTTGGCTCGGAATTATACTTCTGGAGCTAAATGGGTCCCTGCCACGATCATCACTCAAACAGGACCTGTTTCCTACACAGTCCGGACTGCAGAGAATCTCACCTGGCGGCGACATGTAGATCAGCCCTTGCCAGGTCATGCCAGCCCTCAGGACACATCTTCAGTTGAGTTGTCTGACTTCACCTCTTCTGGCGAGACCCCGAATCAAGAATCACCTGTTCCTGACTGTTCTCCTCTATTACTGCCGGCGGCTGAGATACCCCTTTGCCCGGCATGAGCTGATACCACCTCCTCACCCGTTCGCGCTGCGAACCCTGAGCCCATTGTCAGGCCTGCGCCCATGGTACTTTTGGGTGCAACAACACCAGAAGTTCACCGTAATCCACCTAGAGACAGAAGACCTCCTCAATGGCTGGATCTTTAGCTAGGGCAAACCCACGGTTATGGGGCAAAATAATTCCCTGGGTTTAGCCGGGAATGGAGGCAGTCTACCCTCCTTCTCTAGTCTAGTGTTTGTTTTATTTAAGGGATGTTCTTATTTAAGGGGGGAGGAATATGTTGTGTATTTGGTTGTCGTGGTTTTTGTTCCTATGGCAACTGAGTTAGATTATTAGGGGATAGCCAGCCAGTTCCAACTGGCTGGCCAGGTCAGTGAGTGTCTGTAAATAAATGGTTGCTTTGTAAGCTTGCTGCTCTCTGGTCTCAAGTGATTTCTTCCTAAACCTGCTGCCCCCAAGGATATGACAGAAGGGACCTCAAGAGGTAGCTAGTCCAGTCCCCTGCACTCAATGCAGGACTAAGTATTATCTAGACCAGGGGTCTCCAAACTACGGCCCAGGGCCCGGATCCGGCCCGGGGCTTCCATTTGTCCAGCCCTCCAACCAACAGGGGAGAAGTGAACAGCTGAGTAGGCATGCCTAGCAGGCAGGGGGAGGGGCTGCTGGCAGCAGCTCACACGGGGCAGCAGCACAGCTGAGCTGTGCAGAGGGGTGAGTGCCCCTGGGAGCCAGTGTCCCCCCAGAAGGGGAGCCAACTTAGGGGAGAGTCATTGCTGCAGCCGAGCAGGCACGGACCCCTCCCTTAGGAGTAAAAATACAAGCCAGATGCTTAATTACATCTCCAATAAATGGAGTAAAGAAGATGGAAATTAACAATTTCATAATGGTTACATTTTAACTACATCACTAATAGAACCAAACAGTATTTGTATGATACAAATGTGTGAGTTTTTAGAAATAAAATTTAAAAAGTGAAACGATTTTTAATGTATTGACAAATATTTTGTGTGATTTCACAGTACCTGCATCGATTAACTTTTATACCTGATGTAGAATTTAATGTAACACTGACACAGTAGAATAGTGTTGTTTTTTAACGATTTTGCATATATTTGCATATATTTAATTTCTTTCACAGTCGTTTCGACCCGCGAAGCCCCTTCAAAAATCTAATATGGCCCTCATCTCATAAAGTTTGGAGACCCCTGATCTCTAGGCCATCCCTTGAGAGGTGTTTGTCCAGCCTGCTTTTAAAAATTCCCAATGATGGAGGTTCCACAACCTCCCTAGGCAATTTATTCCAGGGCTTAACCACTCTGACAGTCAGGAAGTTTTTCCTAATGTCCAACCTAAACCGCCCATGCTGCAATTTAAGCCCATTACTTCTTGTCCTATCCTCAGAGGTTAAAAAGAACAATTTTTCTCCCTCATCCTTCTAACAACCTTTTATGTACTTGAAAACTGTGATCATGTCCCCTCTCAGTCTTCTCTTCTCCAGACTAAACAAACGCAATGTTTTCAATCTTCCCTCATAGGTTATGTTTTCTAGACCTTTAATCAATTTTGTTGCTCTTCTCTGGACTTTCTCCAATTTGTCCACATCTTTCCTGAAATGTGATGCCCAGAACTGGACACACTGTTCCAGTTGAGGCCTCATCAGCGCGGAGTAGAGTGTAAGAATTACTTCTTGTGTCTTGCTCACAATACTCCTGCTAATACATCCCAGAATGATACTTGCTTTTTTTGCAACAGTTTAGCTCTGTTGACTCATATTTAGCTTGTGATCTACTATGACCCGCAGATCCCTTTCCGCAGTACTCCTTCCTAGGCAGTCATTTCCCGTTTTCTATGTGTGCAACTGATTGTTCCTTCCTAAGTGGAGTACTTTGGATTCATCCTTATTGAATTTCATGCTATGTACTTCAGATAATTTCTCCAGTTTGTCCAGATCATTTTGAATTTTAATTCTATCCTTCAAAGCACTTGCAACCCCTCCCAGCTTGGTGTCGCCTGCAAACTTTATAAGTGTAACAGAGAGACTCTGCTACTGGGAGGGTTTCACCATATCTCAGAGGGTTACACCCTGGTGGGAGGGGGTTAGGCCTCTACTGGAATAAGGTCACTCTGTGCTTCACAGTGTGGCAGAACCTAGAATGTCCATTAGCAGGGAAAATCCTGGGGGGAATTGGCATGTGGAATGGACAAAAACCCTGTCTGAAGTCTCTCACATTGCCCTTCTCGCCCTGGCAGGCTACAGAATAACGTCCACGTTTCACTCCAGATCATCCCCTCCTCCCAGGGGGAAGAAAATGGCTTCAATGGAGCTGGCTAAGGTAAAGGATTATCAGGGAGCTGGTGATGGGTTCTGCTTGGAGGGAGAGGAGCAGTAAATGTATAGGAGGGTGGGAGCTGCTCGAAGTGGTGGGAGGCAGGAACTATCTAGGGTGGAGAAAGGGAGGGGACAGGATCTAACAAACCTGCTGAGACTTGTGTAATCTAGGGTGTGATGGGTTGTCACCCTGGGGTGCAGTGTGGGGGGCTTCTGGGAACCGCTGTGCCCTCTAACCCTGAAGCTGGGCTGGCCCTTCTCACACTGCTTTGCTGGAGATTCAGCCAGCCTCTCCAGGCCCTGTTATCACCCAACATGACAGCAGGTGACGCCATGAATCCAACTAAGCTACCTGAGTGCTTTACCTAAGCCACTCAAGGACAGATAGAAGACAACAGCCAATTTCCCAGCGATAAGTGATAGCAAAGAAATCAAAGCAGATTAGTTAGGCTTAGTTTGAGTTTTTGCTAACATACTAGATGGGTAGAATTTGAATTAGCAATTTCTCACCCTGACTGATGATAGAAGCAGTCCATCAAGTTTCCATACACAAGCTAGAAATCCCTTTACCCTGGGACCAACACTTCCCCCAGTTCAGTCTTTGTTCCTCAGGTGCTTCCTCAGGTGGAGAAAGTGAATAAGGAAAAGTTATTTACTTGTTCCCATAATATAAGAACTAGGGGTCACCAAATGAAATGAATGGGCAGCAGGTTTAAAACAAATAAAAGGAAGTTCTTCACACAGCGCACAGTCAACCTGTGGAACTCGTTGCCTGAGGAGGTTGTGAAGGCTAGGACTATAACAGGGTTTAAAAGAGAAGTAGATAAATTCATGGAGGTTAAGTCCATTAATGGCTATTAGCCAGGATGGGTAAGGAATGGTGTCCCTAGCCTCTGTTTGTCAGAGGGTGGAGATGGACGGCAGGAGAGAGATCACTTGATCATTACCTGTTAGGTTCACTCCCTCTGGGGCACCTGGCGTTGGTCACTGTCGGTAGACAGGATACTGGGTTGGATGGACCTTTGGTCTGACCCAGTATGGCCATTCTTATTAATAGATTCATAGATTCTAGGACTGGAAGGGATCTCGAGAGATCATTAACTCCAGTCTCCTGTCCTCATGGCACGACCAAATACTGTCTAGACCATCCCTGATAGACATTTGTCTAACCTACTCTTAAATATCTCCAGAGATGCAGATTCCACAGCCTCCCTAGGCAATTTATTCCAGTGTTTAACCACCCTGACAGTTAGGAACTTTTTCCTAATGTCCAACCTAAACCTCCCTTGCTGCAGTTTAAGCCCATTGCTTCTTGTTCTATCCTTAGAGGCTAAGATGAACAAGTTTTCTCCCTCCTCCTTATGACACCCTTTTAGATACCTGAAAACTGCTATTATGTCCCCTCTCAGTCTTCTCTTTTCCAAACTAATCAAACCCAATTCTTTCAGCTTTCCTTCATAGGTCATGTTCTCTAGACCTTTAATCATTCTTGTTACTCCTCTCTGGACTCTCTCCAATTTCTCCACATCTTTCTAGAAATGCGGTGCCCAGAACTGGACACAATACTCCAGTTGAGGCCTAACCAGCGCAGAGTAGAGAGGAAGAATGACTTCTCGTGTCTTGCTCACAACATACCTGTTAATGCATCCCAGAATCGTGTTTGCTTTTTTTGCAACGGCATCATACTGTTAACTCATATTTAGCTTGTGGTCCACTATAACCCCTAGATCCCTTTCTGCCGTACTCCTTCCTAGACAGTTTCTTCCCATTCTGTATTTATGAAACTGATTGTTCCTTCCTAAGTGGAGCACTTTGCATTTGTCTTTATTAAACTTCATCCTGTTTACCTCAGACCATTTCTCCAATTTGTCCAGATCATTTTGAATTATGACCCTGTCCTCCAAAGCAGTTGCAATCCCTCCCAGTTTGGTATCATCTGCAAACTTGATAAGCATACTTTCTATGCCAATATCTAAGTCGTTGATGAAGATATTGAACAGAGCTGGTCCCAAAACAGACCCCTGCGGAACCCCACTCGTTATACCTTTCAAGCAGGATTGGGAACCATTAATAACTACTCTCTGAGTACGGTTTTCCACCCAGTTATGCACCCACCTTATAGTAGCCCCATCAAAGTTGTATTTGCCTAGTTTATTGATAAGAATATCATGCAAGACCGTATCAAATGCCTTACTAAAGTCTAGGTATACCACATCCACCGCTTCTCCCTTATCTACAAGACTCGTTATCCTATCAAAGAAAGCTATCAGATTGGTTTGACATGATTTGTTCTTTACAAATCCATGCTGGCTATTCCCTATCACCTTACCACCTTCCAAGTGTTTGCAGATGATTTCCTTAATTACTTGCTCCATTATGTTTTTATGTTCCAGGAGTTCTCTTGTGTGGGGAATGAGGCCAAGAGATGATGTCACACCCATCTTATGTAGCTTTTCCATATGGGGGGAACCCTTTGTTCCAAACTCAGTTCCCAGTCCAGTTTGTGGAAAAATATTGGTACCAAAATGGAGTTCAGTGTCATGTGGTCTGGTCACATGCCCTAGCATGCCCTGCTGAGTCATAGGCCTTGGCTACACTTGTGAGTTACAGCGCTGTAAAGGCGCCCCCAGCGCTGTAACTCACTCCCCGTCCACACTGGCAAGGCATTTGCAGCGCTGTATCTCCGTGGTTGCAGCGCTGTATGTACTCCACGTCCCCGAGAGGAATAGCGTGTATTGCGCTGCAGCGCTGCGGCGCCAGTGTGGCCGCCCAATGCGCTCTGACTGGCCTCCAGAAGTATTCGGCAGTATCCCACAATGCCTGTTTTAGCCTCTCTGGTCATCAGTTCAAACTCTACTGCCCTGGCCTCAGGTAACCAACCATGTGACCCGCCCTTTACATTCCCTGGGAATTTTAAAAATCCCCTTCCTGTTTGCTCAGCCCGGCGTGGCATGGAGTGCTATCAGCAAATCGTTCCAGGTGACCATGTCTCCACGCGCCAAGCGAGCCCCAGCATGGAGCAATGGCGAGTTGGTGGACCTCATCAGTGTTTGGGGGGAGGAAGCTATACAGTCCCAGCTGCGCTCCAGCCGTAGGAATTACGATATCTTCGGGAAGGTATCAAAGGACATGATGGAAATGGGCCATGACTGAGACGCCCTGCAGTGCAGGATTAAAGTGAAGGAGCTGTGGAGTGCCTAACGTAAAGCCCATGACACAAACGGCCGCTCGGGTGCTCCCCCTGCGACTTGCCGATTCTACAAAGAGCTGGATGTGATACTTGGGGTTAACCCCACCTATACTCCGAGCACCACCATGGACACTTCAGAGCCGGTGTGGCGGGGGGGAGGAGGAGGAGGAAAACGGGAGTGAGGGTGGTGGGCCAGATGGAGACACCCCGGAATCCCTGGAGCCATGCAGCCAGGAACTCTTCTCGAGCCAGGAGGAAGGTAGCCAGTCGCAGCAGCTGGTACTTGGTGGAGGACAAACAGAAGAGCAGGTTCCCGGTAAGCGGGTTTTTTTTCGGGATGGAATTTTTTCGGTGCGGGCTCTTTGGGAGAGGAGGGTTAGGCAGGCATGCCTAGATGCGGAATAGTGCATTGATGTGGTTTATCACATGGTGGTAATCGGCCTCGGTAATCTCCTCGAATGTCTCATCCAGAACGTGTGCAATGCGCTTGCGCAGGTTTATCAGGAGAGCCACCGTGGTCCTTGTCCCAGCCAGGCTAACGTGTCCGCGCCACTGTGTCGCAAGGGGCGGGGGGACCATTGCTGCACACAGGCAAGCTGCATATGGGCCAGGGCGGAAGCCGCCTTGCAGTAGAAGACCCTCCCTTGCTTTCCAGGTCACCCTCAGCAGCAAGATATCGTCCAGGACGAACTCCTGTGGAAAATGTTAGGACAGTGTTCAGTGTAGGTGCCCCCTGCAGCTGTTGGCTCTCCCCAAGGCACAGAAACCCAGAGGACAGTGCAGCCCTGAAACAATCAGTCCCCCTTACTCACCATTTTGAGGCTCCCGTGGGATATGTGTGCTCTGTTTCGGATGTGAAAATTATGCTATTGTGTAGACCCTGTGTGTTTTCTACTCCTTAAGTGCGGGGCAAATCATTACTCTGTCCGGTATAAACAATGCTGCCTCTGTTAAATGTTGCATTTTGCCTATACAGCTGCATCAACCTTGAGACCTCAGCCGTCCCTCTTATCGCCTGCTCAGAGACTGCAAAGACTCAGGAAGAGACCGCGAAAAAGCAAAGAAGACATGCTGCAAGAAGTGATGCGGCAATCTATTAAAGAGAATGAGAAAGCACAGAACTGGAGGGAGAGAGAAAGCAGGATCCGCCAGGAAAACACAGCGCACTGGCGGCAAAGCACGGAGCACCAGCAGCAAAGCACGGATCGGCTCATAAGCATCCTGGAGCGCCAAGCAGACGCTATCCAGGAGCTCGTAGCCATGCAGAAGAAGCAGTACCGCAAGCGCAAACGCCACCCCCCCCCACAGCCCTTGTCCCAAAACTCTTTCCGTTGTGCCCCACTGTCACCTCCAACCCACTTTCCCCAACTTCCGTGTTCTTCATGCCACCAGCTGCCTCCAACACCAGTATCTTCACCACCCAGCCCTGAAAACCACAACCCTTACCCTCTGCGCTCAACCCCCATCACCATGCAGTATAGCTATCCTGAAGAGCAGCACTCACTGCACAGCACACCAGACAGGATATACGCGAATCTGTGATTGTACCGTTCCCCACTCCACCTCCTCGTTTCTTTTCAATAAATATTTTTTTTTTCTTTTCAATACATGGATTTTTTGGCTTTGAAAACATTCTTTATTATTGCATAAAGTAAAAAACTCCTTAGCCCAGGAAATAAACAGGCACTGCAAGTCTGCTTGTCTGCTTAGCAAACACTGATTCCTAAAGATTGGAACTACTGAACTTCACTCCTGTGCAGGGCACCAGATATCACTGCTGGTTTTCAGCCTCAAATTGCTCCCTCAAGGCATCCCTAATCCTTGCAGCCCCGCGATGGGCCCCTGTAATAGCCCTGCTCTCTGGCTGTGCAAATTCAGCCTCCAGGTGTTGAACCTCGGAGGTCCATGCCTGAGTGAAGCTTTCACCCTTCCCTTCACAAATATTATGGAGGGTACAGCACATGGATATAACCGCGGGGATGCTGTTTTCGGCCAAGTCCAGCTTCCCATACAGAGATCGCCAGCGACCGTTTAAACGGCCAAAGGCACACTCCACAGTCATTCGGCACTGGCTCAGCCTGTAGTTGAACCGTTCCTTGCTGCTGTCAAGGCTCCCTGTGTAGGGTTTCATGAGCCACGGCATTAACGGGTAAGCGGGATCTCCAAGGATCACAATGGGCATTTCAACTTCCCCTACCGTGATCTTCCGCTCTGGGAAAAAAGTCCAGGCCTGCATCTTCCTGAACAGCCAAGTGTGCCGAAAGATGCGTGCGTCATGCACCTTTCTGGGCCAGCCTGTGTTAATGTCAGTGAAACACCCACGGTGATCCACAAGCACCTGGAGAACCATAGAGAAATACCTCTTCCGATTAACGTACTCGGATCCTAGGTGGGGTGGTGCCAGAATAGGAATGTGCGTCCCATCTATTGCCCCTCCACAGTTAGGGAACCCCATTTGTGCAAAGCCATCCACTATGTCCTGCACGTTACCCAGAGTCACAGTTCTTCTGAGTAGGATGCAATTAATGGCCCTGCAAACTTGCATCAACACGATTCCAACGGTCGACTTTCCCACTCCAAACTGGTTCGCGACCGATCGGTAGCTGTCTGGAGTTGCCAGCTTCCAGATTGCAATAGCCACCCGCTTCTCCACTGGCAGGGCAGCTCTCAATCTCATGTCCTTGCACCGCAGGGTGGGGGCGAGCTCCTCACACTGTCCCATGAAAGTGGCTTTTCTCATCTGAAAGTTCTGCAGCCACTGCTCGTCATCCCAGACTTCCATGACCATGTGATCCCACCACTCGGTGCTTGTTTCCCGAGCCCAAAAGCAGTGTTCCACGGTGCTGAGCATGTCCGTGAATGCCACAAGCAATTTCGTGTCGTACGCGTTACGCGGCTCGATAGCATCGTCGGACTCCTCACTCTCACTGTCACTTTGGATCTTAAGGAATAGTTCGACAGCCAAACGTGACGTGCTGTTCGGGCTCCATTTCCCGCAGACAGATCGCGCTGCACAGAAACCGTTGAAAGATGGCGCCAAAGGTGGACAGAAACAAAGGGATTTCTGGGATGCGAAGCGATGCATCACGGGGCGTTGGGACAGGACCCAGAATGCCCCGCACCCACGCCCCCTTCCCACAACCCATGGCACCAGAATGGGAAGAGGTGCTCTGTGGAATAGCTGCCCATAATGCACTGCTCCCAATGGCGCAGCAAATGCTGCAAATGTGGCCACGACAGTGCGCTGGGCAGCTGTCAGTGTGGACAGACTGCAGCGCTTTCCCTACTCAGCTGTACAAAGATAGGTTTAACTCACAGCGCTGTACAGCTGCAAGTGTAGCCAAGGCCCTAGTAGCCATGACTCATAGGCTGGCTGAAACATTCACAGGAAGGCTAAGCTCTTCCATTCCACTGTTGTACCTGAAAGGCTAGTTGTGGGTGTTACCCAGAGTAAGCACATTTGAAATACAGATACAGAGTCAATATCCATAACTTCAGATACAAACATGAGCCATGCACACAAATAGGATAATCATATTCAGCCAATCATAACTTTTCCAATGACACTGCACATGACGCATCTTGCACAAAATACCTCATAATTATGTCCTAATCATTTTATACTCATACCACTATGCTGAATGGGGGTGTAGTGTCAGATAGGGCCTAATTTCAAGGCACAGGAGTTGGGAATGGAACTTCCCCTCTTTGTGGAACAGGAAATAACCCCCCAGCCAGGGCTGGGAAAACTTCCCAGACTCCCAGTGCTGGAGCCGGAATCTACTGACACTTCATTAGTTCCCACCACCCCCAATCTTTGTGGCAACTGCAAACTTTATCAGTGATGATTTTATATTCTCTTCCAGGTCATGAATAAGAATGTTAAATAGCACAGAGCCAAGAACCAATCCTTGTGGGAACCCCCTAGAAAGAAATCCACTCAACCATGGTTCCCCATTTACAATCACTGTTTTTAATCTATTTAATATATGCCGTGTGTATTTTGTCTCTTTCTAGTCAAAATATTCTGCTGAACCAAGTCATATGCCTTACAGAAGTCTAGGTATATTACATCAATACTATTAGCTGCAACCAAACTTTTGATCTCATCCAATACGGATATCCTGTTAGTTTGATAGGATCTATTGTGTCTACACTTTTGCTAACGGGTACTAATTATATTACCCTCCTTTAATCCTTTATTAATGAACTCCAGTATTGGCTGCTCCATTCTCTTGCCCAGTATCAATTTCAAACTAACACTCTTGTAATTAGCTGGGCCATCTCTTTTACACTTTTTAAATATTGGCACAGCATTAGCTTTATTCCACTTTTATGGAATTTCCTCAGTGTTCCAAGTCCTAATTAAAATCAACATTAACAGTCCACCACGCTCCTCCACCAGGTCTTTCAAAACTCTTGTTATCTGGATCCGCTGATTTAAACACATCTAACTGTAATACCTGCTGTTTAACATCCTCGTGAGTTACTGTTGGAATGGAAAGAGTGTCGGCATCAACATCTTATGATATGAGTACATCATCTGTTTTTCCCCAAATCCAGGAGAGAAATATTTATTGAACACTTTTACCTCTTCTGCATTATTTTTGATAATTCTGCCATTTCCATCTAGTAATTTACCACTGCCATTGTTAGGATTAATTTTGTATTTAATGTACTTTTAAAAACTTTTCTTATTTTCATTGATTGATCATTGATTTCTGATAGCTTCCCTTACCAATTTTCTACAGTTCTGACCTTCTAACTTATATTCTTTACTACTGAATTCCCCTTTCTTCCATATATTTTATTTGGAGAGTGTTGGGATTCCTACCAGGGAGCCACCAGCAGGGTCCAGAGACAGCCCCATCTCCTGTATCAAGCTCTGGCTAGTAGGTATGTGATAAATGTGAAGATGCTGCTTCCGTCTTTCAGCTGGGAGACACAAAGGTTCTCTCTTTCTACCTTCTAATGCCTTCTGGCTTCTCTAAGCAAGGTGGGGTGGGACACCGTTAACATGTGCCTCCCAGAGCGTCCATTTACCTGGTGCTGCTGTTCTGTGAATAGTGGGGTTGTGAATGGTGCAGCAGGTACTGAGTGTTGGACTCTTATTCTTTCAGGGGCCGGTGACTTTCGAGGAGGTGGCTGTGTATTTCACCAGGGAAGAGGGGGCTCTGCTGGACCCCAGTCAGAGAGCCCTCTACAGGGATGTCATGCAGGAGAACTATGAGACGGTGGTCTTGCTGGGTAAGGAGTCCTGTCCCTTCAGTTATTAGAAGCTGTGGGATCTCTAAAGAACCTGAGTAGTAATAACTTTATACCTTTATTCATCATACACGTTTTGACAAGTTTCCTTGCCCTCTTTTTTTTACCTTATCTCCCACCCACTAGTATAATTTTTGGACATGTGCCTTTTTGGTGCCATCGGTCATTTTAAAATTGCATTTAATGTACCCTTGGCTACATTAATAACTACATTAAAAACTGTAGCTTTCATGCCTTTTCCTCATTTTAAGAGGAAAATATACTGCCTGTAGAATTCTAAATTAAGTAAATAGGTGTATGACTCATGCATGGCTTGTGTGACAGTCAGATGAGCTCCTCTTTTGATAGGAGAGTGTATAATGTTTCCATTCAGGACCCCACGGGTGAAGGGAGAACAGAGCCGTGGGAGGGAAAGAGAAGGGGGGAGTAGATAATTCTGGGGTGCCAGGACATGGGGAGGGTGTGTGCAGGATTCGAGGTAAGAAGGGGCAGGGAGGGATGAGGTAGTGAGAGACGAGGAGGAAACACAAGAAGTTCCCAAGGTGCCGGGAGGTGATGCTGGCTGAGAGTAATGGGAAGAAGGGGAGGGGAGTGTGGAGGAAGGGCACCCAGGAAGTGGGCTGGGTGGGTCAGTGGGAGGGAGGAGAGGTTTGGGGATCTAGAGTTGTGGGGGATCCCAGGCCTTTAACTCCGAATCCCTACTCAAGTCTTGTTGCTTTAGAGCCTACACTCCAGTTTTATTTCTGTTCAGTTTCACTTCATTATACATTTTCCCCCCAAATATTATTATTTTAACTCTTGACCTCCCTCTCCCACTCATTACCCCCCTCTCCGTATAACCTCCCCATCTCTAGGCACAGCGTCCCTGGCTAACCATCCTGAGTCCTTGCTGCATTCCTCCCTCTCATAGCAGGGTGACTACCCAGGCACAAATGGGCACTTGGTTGATGATGTCACAGGGTGGTAGTGTAGCCTGTACAATTTTTACACCTATAAGATTACATATTGGGGTACAGTTTGCCCTTGTACATGGCTACTCAAAGTTAATGGAGGAGATGGAATTTGGTGAAACACACAGAAACTTGATTTAATACAGACAGTTATAATTGAAATCATAGGCAAAAATCAATACACATAACGATTAGAGTAAGATAAGTATATAAAGAGGGTCTTGCACTGTGCATACTTACAAATTATGGACACCATTGGAAACAAAATTTGAGGGGCAAGGGAGAGCATCCACCCTGTTTCAGTATACACTGTCTCAGGGACCCGACAAAATGAAAAAATGGTAACTAGGAGAGGTATTTACTCCGCTTTCTTATGATAATAGGATGGCGATATACCATATCTGCTCCTTTACTCTGATTATAATAATGTCAATAGCTGCCCCAAACCATATTTAGCCTTTGGGAAGTTCATAATTAAGCACAAGCATTAATACTCATGATGTAGGTCGCTTATTTATTAATAATTCCAATATATGAATGCAGTCCAACTGCTAAGATACTTCATAGCAGCCTAATTGCTAAAGTCTGCCCCAGAATCCTGTGGCGTATTGAACCTGTTTGTGGTTCCTCGTTAGTCTCTCAAAATGAGGGTGCAAAATATCTGACCTGGGATTCTCCCCTTAGGCCTATTTAGATAAATCCCAGACTTCAGCATAACTACTCCCACAAAGCCTCAACCTAATATAAGGCCCTGAACTGTAGCAAGCTTATGCTATGTCTACAGTACCGCGGTAAGTCAACCTATGCTGCGCAACTCCAGCTACGTGAATAACGTAGCTGGAGTCGATGTACCTTAGGTCGAGTTACCGCAGGGTCACTTACCTTAATCTTCTCGTCAGGGGTACAGTACAGGGGTAGATTGGAAAGCGATCTGCAGTCGAGTTGGCAGGTCTTTACTACACCCGTTACATCGACCTCCGGTGGATCGATCTCAGAGCGTCGATCCCGGCTGTAGTGTAGTCCCTGCCCTTAATAACCCATTTATTTATGATCACCTCCTTGCCCCTCCATGCATGTTCCAAGCTAATAAGCAATACTTTGATAATGACATTTTACCTCTAGCGAGTATAAAATTGCCCACAAGACATGTGACTAGGTCATAGATCATAAAATCAGGTCGGGGTCAACAGGAGTGAGAGTTTGTAGAGAGTCTTGTCCCCCCTCTCCCCATGTGCAGCAACCAGAAGCTGTCTTCCCTCCAGGCTCCTTGGATCTTTGAGCCTGTCCCTCCTGAGGTTGCGTGGCCCAGTTCTTGTTCTTACATTCTCCTTTTCCGGAAGAATTTGAGGCTGTTGCTCTTGAATTTTAGTGTTTAATTCCCCAGCCTTCTTCACACTCTGGGGGAGTTTAATTCTCCCTCCCATTCCACCTGAGTCACTAGATTTCCTAATTCCCCAAAATGTGCTTTTGCGATGTCACAGTTCTGAGGTAGCTAAGCCTTTGACCTGCCTCCATGGTCTGCTCAAGGAATGCTTCTCAGGTATCAGGTCTCTAGCCAGCCCCTCTCTATGGGTAGGGACCCACATGCCTCTCCTTTTTGACCAGGGTTTGCGGATTGCAGCTTGTTCTCTACTGTGTTCACTGGACTAACGTCCAGTTCCTGTGCTTTGCTTTCTCTCTAAGGGCTGTGAGCAGTGTGTGTGTGTGATAGAGATGGGGATTTTGGTGATACTTGTATGATGCCAATACACACCTCATTTTCCCCCTGTGATTGGTATTGCTATGATTATAACGAGCGGGCGACATGAGGTGTTTTGTCATGTATCTGTCATGGGGTGCTATGAATGGGTCATTAAGGACTGGCTGGTACCAACCTACATCAGTGGAATACCCGACAGAGACAAGGGAATAATTGTCACCTGTCCATGGGAGGATCTCCGTTTGGCTGAGTGAAACATACATGGACTCGTTATGCTTTTGGGAGCAGGAAGAACTGGGCTCGCAGATGCAGGGAGCTCTACCGGAGTGAAGACAAATGGACAGTGAAAGGAAACCAAAGTGTTTTCTACAGCAGCAGGGCGCAAGGGCATTGGCCAGTATGGACTATATTGTCTTTGTTGCTTCCCTGTGCTAATCTAAGGACTTTCCAGTGCTGTGTTTCGGTTGACTAATAAACCCTGCTATGTTTTAAAAGTCTGCCCAGTGTCACAGCACAAACTTACTCTGTTCATTGAATGAGGAACTGTCTCTGAACAGGAGTGTAGTTCAGCTGGACCTGCTGGGTAGAGCTCACAGGTTGAAATAGGAGTTTTGAAGCCAGAGGCTCAGTCTCAGGTGTTGAAGCTACATGGCCTATCCTTGTGGAAGAGTGGGACCTCTTGGGGGTGTAGTGCACTCAAGAGGCACCTCCCAAGGACTGTTTAAAAGCCAGGGCATTGCACAGATCCTATGGATCCATGACATTGTGCCAGTGCACCTTATGGGGAAAAGCTATAAAACAAGAAAAGACTCTCTAAATACGTATTTACCATCGCCCCCTCATCAGTCCTCATAGGAATCCCTGATCAGTTCCAAAGTGTATTAAAACCTTCCTTAAAGGCTTACCTGTTGGTTATCAGGTCATGTCAGTTTTGTTAGCGGGCTTTCCCTTCACCCTCCCACTTCCCTGGTTCTTGTCACACAGACAGCAAGCAGCAAAAAGACCAGTAGTTCGAAGCACAGAGAATGCGATGTTTATTGGGGTTAGTTTCCAAGCAGGCATATTCCGAAGCCCTTCAAACCAGTCGGGATTATCTCTATACACGATAGAGTCTGCTGCCCAGTGTTCCCTTCCCAGCTCTGATACCGCAGAGCGTTTTCCCCGTTTCCCCCATCCCAGCTCTGACGCCACAGAGCCTTGCCTGTGTCCCCATTCCCTGTTCTTGTTTCCCCCCTTTAAGAAACATGATTCCAATTTCCTTTCCCCCTCGTGTTTGATCTTGTTTATATAGTAATATTCTCGGCTATGCCTTAACCAATCATTGTACTGAAATTTAACTAACCAATTCTAACATATTGTAACATAATTCTCTAACCAATTATATCCCACTACGTAATTTACTTACACCTAGCAACATTAATTTTACAGCAGACAAAAACAATTAGAGAACCAGACAGATTAACAAGGTAAAAGTGGTGTCCATAAAGATAAAACAATACAAAAATGAGGGTTTCACAACCACAACCATTGATAAGTGATTTCTTGCCAGACAGGATGCTATCAAACTAAGTTTTCTTTAACCATCTTAAAATATGTTTCTTTATCTGGTGGTGATGGGCACTATCCAGACAGGATTGTCTTCGTAACAGCCCAATAGCACATTATTTCAATGTGACTGGTTTGGGATGTGAGGATGTGACCCTACGCTTCCCAGCTTATGGCTGCCCCTGCTGCTAAACCAAAGGCCTTAGCCTAAGAACAAGGCCTCAGACTATTGTAGTGAGAGAAGGCCCATACACAGGCAGACTGTGATTTTGATTCTTTGTTTTTATACCCCTGTAACTAGCTAAGTGATAAAAATACACCTACGTTCTTAAAGTATAGGCTTTACAGGCAGGCTTGAATATCTCTATTCTAACAGTGGGTTCTACTCCTTCCCCCATTCTGTGTCTGTCTTGTCTATTTAGATTGTAAATTCTTCAGGGCATGGGCCATCTACTATTCTGTGTTTGTACTTTGCCTAGCACAATGGGGACCCACTGTTAGATTGTCCTTAGGCACTAAGGTAATGAATATGATTTATAATAATAATAACCCTCCTTCCACTTTGAGCCAAGGAAGATGGCCTTGGTATTTTACTGCTTAAAAATGAGCTGGGGTTAAAACCATGGAATATTCTTTGTGACAAGTATCCTACAAATTCCACTGACCTCCCTTGTTTTCTTTGCCTGGAGTAGGATTTCCATTTTCCAAACCTAATGTGATCTCGCAGCTGGAACGAGGGGAAGAGCCGTGGATCCCAGACCTCCAGGGCTCTGAGAAAGAAGTGCTCCTGAAAGCTGCCTTCACAGGTGAGGAATTGGTTAAACCAACTCAACAACTGTTTAGGAATGCAGGAAACAATTGGGATTCCCCAAAAAGACCCTGTGAGCTCTCCAAGTTCAGGATAGTTCCCTGCAGAATGGAATCATTATGGCAGATGTCACTCATGGCTTCCCACCTATTCTGACTGACAACTGGCAGCAGGTCCCTCCCCGATCTCGCTTTGCCCTGAGTGTTCTGGTGAGATGCAGACCAAAACTGATCCCTTCCTCTCTCCTCTGGGGAAGGGTTTGGGGAAAATCAGCTCCTGATAGGTTTGATCTCTCCCACACATATTTTGGTTTGTTCATCCCTTTTTCCATTCCTCTCTCTGAGATTTCCTTTCTTTCCGGCACAGGGAGTGACCGATGTCTGGATTCTCTCTGTCTCCCATCAGGTGATGGGATGGTGAGTGAGAATGAGGAGGAGAAACCCCAGCAGGAAGATGCTGAGCAAGTAGAACCACATGGGACATTATCAGGAAGATCCAAAGGGAATGTTTCCGGGAGTTGTGCACTCCGAGAAAAAGCAAAATCATGTGTGACTCAGGAGATGCCAGAGGAAAACTTCAGTAGCCTCTCAGACCTTATAACCCGCGACAGAATCAACTTGGAAGGGAGACTCTACACATGCCATGAGTGCGGGAAAAGCTTCAGTTGGAGCTCACACTTTCTCACACATTGGAGAACCCACACTGGAGAGAAGCCCTACACATGCTCTGAGTGCGGGAAAAGCTTTAGTCAGCGTTCAAACCTTATCACACATCAGAGAATCCACACAGGAGCGACGCCCTACACATGCGCTGAGTGCGGGAAAAGCTTTAATCGGAGCTCAAACCTTATCATACATGAGAGAATCCACACAGGAGAGACGCCCTACACGTGCTCTGAGTGCGGGAAAAGCTTCATTGATAGTTCAAGCCTCAACTCACATCAGCGAATCCACACAGGAGAGACACCCTACACATGCTCTGAGTGCGGGAAAAGCTTCAGTCAGAGCTCTGCCCTTAGGAGACATAGGAGAATCCACACGGGTGAGAAACCTTATGGATGCTCTGAGTGCAGGAAAAGCTTTAGTCAGCGTTCAGACCTTATCACACATCAGAGAATCCACACAGGCGAGAAGCCCTACATGTGCTCTGAGTGCGGGAAAAGCTTCAATGATCGCTCAAACCTTATCACACATGAGAGAATCCACACAGGAGAAACGCCCTACATGTGCTCTGAGTGCAGGAAAAGCTTTAGTCAGCACTCACAACTTATCTCACATTATAGAATCCACACAGGAGAGATGCCCTACACGTGCTCTGAGTGTGGGAAAAGTTTCAGGGAGCGCTCACACCTTATCAGACATCAGAGAATCCACACAGGAGAGACACCCTACACGTGCTCTAAGTGCGGGAAAAGCTTCAATGATCGCTCAAACCTTATCACACATGAGAGAATCCACACAGGAGAGAAGCCCTACACATGCTCTTAGTGTGGGAAAAGCTTTCGTCACCATTCACAACTTATCTCACATTGTAGAGTCCACATAGGAGAGATGCCCTACACATGCTCTTAGTGTGGGAAAAGCTTCAATCGGAGCTCTGACCTGAATATACATCAGAGAATCTACACAGGTGAGACACCTTATGGATGCTCTGAGTGTGGGAAAAGCTCACACCTTATTAGACATCAGAAAATCCACATAAGAGAACTGTAACAAATGCCTTGATTAGGGCTGGGCAAAGATTTTTTTAAAAAAGATAATCACATTTGCTAATTCTCACATAGTGATCTGTGCAGCATCTTCACTGTGGTCTCTCAGCTCCACGAGATGAGTTGCCTGCTTCTGCCTTTTGCATCTCACCTTCTTTGGGGTCAGTCCTCTGATCTTTTCTATCAGCTGCTTTCCTTTTGAGTCATAGGAGTGTGTCCCCGTCCAGCCAGGAATGTTCATCTGCTCCAGGTGGGGGAGAGAGGTTTGATTCCCAACAAGCTACACTGAGGCAAAAACTACCTGTGCCTTACAGCCACTAGGACTGTACATCGCATTGGCTGCTCAAGTTAGTGATCTTGGTGTAAAAAGACAATTATAGTTGTAGAGCAGATGCAACCCAGGTGCAGTGTTTGGCATTAGCTTTCCCCTTGACCTGACCTAAACTCCATCATTTTTCCTAGTCTAAACGAACCCTGAGCATCACGGTTATTCTGATGTTGCTTCAGGTTGTGCTGGAGAGCAGATATTTTTACAACCATTTTCCTCACTTAAAATATATTGAACTATAAGAAAGAGCAGGAACAGGGCAGGGATAGGGAAAAATGTCATTTCACCCTCTGTAACAAGAGAAGAAGCTAGGGTAAATCAAAGGGATTCCCTTATTCCTCATCACCATCCCAATCCCCTGTTCAACTGGTTAGGTCAATATTTTTTCTAAAGGGCTGGGAAGAGGATTCCCTAGTAAATGACTTGTAACTAAGCAAAATACCCATGCATTTGGCTCCCAAAGCAGTTGTGGCCCAGGCCCTGCAGGAGGTCGCTCCTGAAGATCTGCTTCCTAATCAGGTGCATGTTGCCTATTATTTGGGAAATGCAATCCCTATCTAGTTAGAGATGGGAAAAATGGAAGTGACATTTCTCTTCAGCTCACCCCTGGGAGATGCTGCAAATGAGTAGAAAATGAAATCCATGTTGAATGTGATATAGCTGCAAAAAGATACCTATTTTTAATAGATACCTGACATTTGGTGTCTTACAGGGATTCTAAGCCGCACCTGAATATAGTCCCTAATTCAAATCTGTGCCATCAGATTCAAGACATAAAAGAGCATAGTTGGGGGAGTTATACCTCACTATCACTACTGATATGTTGTGTGGTTGGTGAAGAATTCTACGCCAGAGAAGTGTAAAATTACTCCAAGTAAGGTCGAAGATTTGACAAGAACTCAGGTAGAAATTGCTGGTAGTGTGGTTGATTTTCATCCCAGAGATGGAAGCTATGGTGACCTGTGGCCGACGTAAACTATTTTTAGAACACTGCTCCCTAGTTAAGTGGCATTGATCACACTCCTAAAGGATGCCATGATTAAATTGGGCACAACTGTCTTTTACCATTTGGATCCAAAGTTTCATGAAGCACAGAGAGAATCATAGAAGATTAGGGTTGGAAGAGACCTCAGGAGGTCATCTAGTCTGACCCCCTGCTCAAAGCAGAACCAACCCCAACTAAATCATCGCAGCCAGGGCTTTGTCAATCTGGGCCTCAAAAACCTCTAAGGATGGAGATTCCACCACCTCCCTAGGAAACCCATTCCAGTGCTTCACCACCCTCGTAGTGAAATAGGGTTTCCTAATATCCAACCTAGACCTCCCCCGCTGCAACTTGAGACCATTGCCTGTTGTTCTGTCATCTGCCACCAGTGAGAACAGCTGAGTTCCATCCTCTCTGGAACCCCCCTTCAGGCACTTGAGGGCTGCTATCAAATCCCCCCTCACTCTTCTCTTCTGCAGACTAAACAAGCCCAGTTCGTTCAGCCTCTCCTCATCATTCATGTGCCCCAGCCCCCTAATCATTTTTGTTGCCCTCTGCTGGACTCTCTCGAATTCTCCACATCCTTTCTCTAGTGGGGGGCCCAAAACTGGACGCAATACTCCAGATGTGGCTTCACCAGTGCCGAATAGAGGGGAATAATAACTTCCCTCGATCTGCTAGCAATGCTCCTACTAATGCAGCCCAATATGCCGTTAGCCTTCTTGGCAACAAAGGCACACTGCTGACTCATATCCAGCTTCTCATCCACTATAATCCCCAGGACCTTTTCTGAAGAACTGCTGCTTAGCCAGTCGGTCCCCATCCTGTGGCGGTGCATGGGATTCTTCCCTCCTAAGTGCAGAACTCTGCACTTGTCCTTGTTGAACCTCAACAGATTTCTTTTGGCCCAATCCACTAATTTGTCTAGGTCACTCTGTACCCTATGCCTACCCTCCAGCGTATCTGCCTCACCCCAGTTTAGTGTAATCTGCGAACTTGCTGAGGGTGCAATCTATCCCATCATCCAGATCATTAATAAATATGTTGAACAAAACCAGCCCCAGGACTGACCCCTGGGGCACTCCGCTTAATACTGGCTGCCAACTAGACATTGAGCCATTAATCACTACCCGTTAAACCTGACAATCTAGCCAGCTTTCTATCCACCTTATAGTTCATTCATCCAATCTGTACTTTTTTAACTTGCTGATAAGAATACTGTGGGAGACCATATCAGAAGCTTTGCTAAACTCAAGATATATCACATCCACGGCTTTCCTCATATCCCCAGAGCCAGTTCTCTCATCATAGTAGGCAATGAGGTTGGTCAGGCATGACTTACCCTTGGTGAATCCATGTTGACTGTTCCTGATCATCTTCCTCTCCTCCAAGTGCTTCAAAATGTTTTCCTTGAGGACCTGCTCCATGATTTTTCCAGGGACTGAGGTGAGGCTGACTGGTCTGTAGTTCCCTGGGTTCTCCTTCCCTTTTTTAAAGATTGGAATTATATTTGCCTTTTTCCAGTCATCCTGGACCTCCTCTGATCACCACGAGTTTTCAAAGATAATGGCCAATGGCTCTGCAATCACATCAGCCAATTCCCTCAGCATCCTCAGATGCATTAGATTAGGACCCATGGACTTGTGCATGTCCAGCTTTTCTAAATAGTCCTTAACCTGTTCTTTCACCACTGAGGGCTGCTCACCTCCTCCCCATACTGTGTTGCCCAGGACAGCAGTGTGGGAGCTGACTTTGTCTGTGAAGACCGAGGCAAAAAAAGCATTGAGTACTTCAGCTTTTTCCACATCATCTGTCTCTAGGTTGCCTCCCCCATTCATTAAGGGTCCCACATTTTCCCTGACCTTTTTCTTGTTACTAACATACCTGTAGAAACCCTTCGTGTTACCCTTCACATCCATTGCTAGCTGCAACTCCAGTTGTGTTTTGGCCTTCCTGATTACACCCCTGCATGCTCAAGCAATATTTTTATACTCCTCCCTAGTCATCTGACCAAGTTTCCACTTCTTGTAAGGTTCCTTTTTGTGTTTAAGCTCAACAAAGATTTCACTGTTAAGACAAGCTGGTCGCCTGCCATATTTGCTATTCTTTCTGCACATCGGGATGGTTTGTTCCTGTGCCCTTAATATGTCTTCTTTAAAATACAGCCAGCTTCCCTGGACACCTTTCCCCTCATCTTAGCCTCCCAGGGGATCCTTCCCATCGGTTCCCTAAGGGAGTCAAAGTTTGCTTTTCTGAAGTCCAGGGTCCATATTTTGCTACTCTCCTTTCTTCCTTTTGTGAGGATCCTGAACTCAACCATCTCATGGTCACTGCTGCCCAGGTTGCCACCCACTTCTACTTCCCCTACCAATACTTCCCTGTTTGTGAGCAGCAGGTCAAGAGGAGAATGGCTCCTGGTTGGTTTCTCCAGCGTTTGCACCAGGAAGTTATCCCCAACACTCTCCAAAAACTGTCTAAATTGTCTGTGCACTGCTGCATTGCTCTCCCAGCAGATGTCAGGGTGATTGAAGTGCCCCATGAGAACCAGGGTCTGTGATCTGGAAACTTCTGTTAGTTGTCCGAAGAAAGCCTCGTCTACCTCATCCTCCTGGTCTGGTGGTCTATAGCACACACCCACCACGACATCACCCGTGTTGCTCTCACTTCTAAACTTAACCCAAGGACTCTCAACTGGCTTTTCTCCAGTTTCATACTGGAGCTCTGAGCAATCATACCACTGTCTTACATACAGTGGAACTCCTCCATCTTTCCTCGCCTGCCTGTCCTTCCTGAACAGTTTATACCCATCCATGTCACTTCTCCAGTCATGTGAACTGCCCCACGAAGTCTCTGATATTCCAGTCACATCATAGTTCTTTGACTGTGGCAGGACTTCCAATTCTTCCTGCTTGTTTCCAAGGCTTCTTGTGTTCATTTACATGCACCTAAGAAAACTAGCTGATTGCCCTGCTTTCTCAGTATGAATCAGGAAGCCCCCCTGTTGCATCCTCCTTGTGTTTCCTCCCGATATCCCACTTCCCCACTTACCTCAGGACTTAGGTCACCATCCCCAGGCGAACCTACTTTAAAGCCCTCCTCACTAGGATAGCAAGGCTGCCTGTGAAGACACTCTTCCCTCTCTTTGTTAGGTGGATCCCATCTCTTTCTAGCAATCCTTCTTCCCAGAACATGCTATGGTCGAGGAATCCAAAGCCCTCTCCAACGCCAACTGTGTAACCACGCATTTACCTCCACAATTTGACGGTTCCTACCTGGGCCTTTTCCTTCAACAGGGAGGATGAACGAGTACACGATTTTCACCTCAAACTCCTTTATCCTTCTTCCCAGAGCCACGTAGTCTGCAGTGATCCGCTCAAGGTCATTCTTGGCAGTATCATTGGTACCCACATGGAGAAGTAGGAAGGGCTAGCAGTCCCAAGGCTTGATCAGTCTCGGCAGACACTGTGATGGGTTGGATCACAGAAACCCCCTTGGGAGCTGCCACCTGAAGTACCAAGACTACCCCTGCTTCTGTTTTCCCTGCCAGCTCAGGACTCCAGCACCCTGTCTTGCTGAGCCAGACACTCCCGTCTGCTCCAACACAGACCCAGGGTCTGAATCACTTGCCCCAAAGCTGCAAGTTTACCTGAAAACAGCTCACAGAAGTGTGCTTGTCTTTAGCACTCAGATGCCCACTTCCCAATGGGGTCTAAACCCAAATAAATCCGTTTTACCCTGTATAAAGCTTATACAGGGTAAACTCATAAATTGTTTGCCCTCTATAACACTGATAGAGAGATATGCACAGCTGTTTGCTCCCCCAGGTATTAATACATACTCTGAGTTAATTACTAAGTAGAAAGTGATTTTATTAAATACAGATAGTAGGATTAAAGTGGTTCCAAGTAGTAACAGACAGAACAAAGTAAGTCACCAAGCAAAATAAAATAAAATGCGCAAATCTATGTCTAATCAAACTGAATACAGATAATCTCACCCTCAGAGATGCTTCAGTAAGTTTTTTCTCAGGCTGAACACCTTCCAGACCTGGGCACAATTCTTTCCTCTGGTACAGCTCTTGTTCCAGCTCAGGTGATAGCTAGGGGATTCTTCATGATGGCTCCTCTCTCCCCTTTGTTCTGTTCCACCCCTTTATATATCTTTTGCATAAGGCGGGAACCCTTTGTCCCTCTGGGTTTCCACCCCGCCCCCACTGGAAAAGCACCAGGTTAAAGATGGATTCCAGTTCAGGTGACATGATCACATGTCACTGCAAGACTTCATTGCCCACTTGCCAGCACATACATATACAGGAAGACTCACAGGTAAACACAGCCATCTGCGGATAATGGTCCTTGTTAATGGGAGTCATCAAGATTCCAAACCATCATTAATGGCCCACACTTTGCATAATTACAATAGGCCCTCGGAGTTATATTTTATATTTCTAGTTTTAGATACAAGAGTGGTACATTTATACAAATCAGATGATCACACTGAGTAGATTATAAGCTTTGTAATGATACCTTACAAGAGACCTTTTGCATGAAGCATATCCCAGTTACGTTATATTCACTTATTACCATATTTTTCTAAAACTATCCCAGTTACATTATATTCACTTATTATCATGTTTTTATAAAACCATATAGACTGCACAACGTCACAGACACTCCATCACATCCTGAATTGCAGCTCCAGGCAAGCAGCACACTTCTCGAGTCTCTCAGTCTGGTCAGCAGATGGATGACTCCGTCCCCCTTAGGAGGGAGTCCCCGACCACCACCACCCATCTCCTTCTCTTGGGAGTGGTGGTTGTGGAACCCCCATCCCTAGGACAATGCATCTCATGCCTTCTGGTCAATGGGGTCTCCTTCTGATCCCTAGATTGCTCTTCCAAATCATTCTCCGCAGAAGAACCTGTGCAGAGAGCCTGAAAATGGCTTTGTACCTCTATCTGCATTGGGGATACATGGGTTCTCCTCATTCTTCTTCTGGAAGTCACATGGTGCCTGTTTTCTTCCCTGTTCTGCCCTGCCCTCTCTGATTCTTCAGCATGTTGTGCCTCCAGAACCAAACGCTGACTTCTGTCCAGAAAGTCTTCATTTTCTCTGATGCAACACAAAGTTGATACTTGCATCTCTAGTCCTTTAATATGGAGACCAGTTTGCACTTTGTAGAGCCAAAGTCACTTCTGTCCTCTGGGAGAAAGACAAACATGGCACATCCTGTGCAGATCACAACAGCTGATTGCTCAGTATCCATGTCTTCCTTCTAAAAGTGTCCTCGGGTGTTGTATTTACTTCTCACAGAAGCCTGAAAGGCAAAAACACTCTGAGGAAACTCCCCCCAGGCAAACTCCCAGGCAATAGCTGATTCCTTCAGAGCCATTCCATGCCTATGGGTCCCAATCTGGCTGCCTTGTTGGACAAGAAGCACTTCCATGCTGGGCAAATGATGGTAGCTAATGAGGGAATGTATCAGATTCCAAGCTCAGACTGCAGGATACGTGAATGCTGAGTCCAGAGTCTGTGGTTTGGTCTCTTAGATTTGCTATTAAGTCTAATGCATGTGTATTACTTCTCCTGCTGCTACTTTGAAAGATTAGCAAGTGTGAAAATAGAGCACAGGTGTTTTTTCTCATGATGCAACCTTCCCACGTAGTGTGAGACCCCTTCCACCCACACTTATGGGAGAAGACCCAGGGAGAAATGAACTCACAGAAATGGAAGGCTCCTAGGTTATTGTAGAATGTCACTTCACACAACGCTCATTGGGTGGAAATGGGAATCAAGAGAAAACTGCCCTATAGGTTTATATTTTGTAATCATTGAATAAGTTGTTACCAGCGACAATGAAATTAAACATGAAGTTAATTAGTGTAATGTAAGAGGCTGATTATGTGATAACTTTCAGTGTTACAATATAATTCAGGTTTTCTTCTAGTTCTCTCCCTGCCCCGTCCTACTACATAGGAAATGGTGGCTAATCCTGAAATTAAAACCTCACTCCAAAGGAATTAGAGTGGGGGAATATGTGAGAGAAATAGCATGTAGGAGAATAGAGACCCAGTAGAGACTGTAATTATTTCTATTTAAAATGAAATTTATTTTGATAAATTTTAAATCTTCTGTTAAGAGGAAAATTACTTGAGACAGGATTTGGAACCTTTTACCCAGTTAGAGGGTAGCAGCCACAGATTTCTCCAGGTCTCTTGTTTGCAAAGCAAAGATGTCACATCAAGCAGATGTCAAAATCTAAAATGGTGATGGATGTGTGATGGTAGTTTTTTGGGGTTGTTTTTTTTTTAATGTAATTTTTGTTTTTGCAACCAGTTATTTTTATAGGTGCTGAGACCCCTTTTCCTTTTGAGCACAGCTGTTTAACCCTCAGGCCTGGCTTTGGAAACCTCCTCAGAACTGGCCTTGTGTTTCTTTCATGTTTGATATCTTTGGGGTTCACACATCCACACTACATGCGGTTCACAGCAAGAGATACTTTGAGAAACCTGCTGGGTTAAGCGGGCCTTTTCCAAACTGAGATTGGCCCAAAGTCTGCCTCAATTCAGCTGGATTGGGACACGTCTGTATCAAAGGAGTGGATCACACCTGATTTGTCCTGAGACCTAGGGGGAGGGGTAGTAAAATAGGATAAGTAGGAATCGACAACAATAAAGTTAAAGGTAAGGGTGAAAGACCCTCACCTTGCAGGTCAACAAGCCTGTTCTGTTCATTCCCTCTGGCACTGGTCACTCTCAGGCAGCTCACTGGGCTAGATGGAGGAATGTGGCTTTCCTCATCCGAAAGCTCTGCAGCCACTGCTCGTCATCCCAGATGTGCATCACGATGTGATTCCACCACTCGGTGCTTGTTTCCCGAGCCCGAAAGCAGCGTTCCCCTGTGGTCAGCTCCTCCGTGAATGCCACAAGCAATCTCCTGTCGTAGCTACTACGTGTGGTGAGATCAATGTCGAACTCGTCTGCCTTTGTAGTTTAAGGGACAACTCCACTGCCACTCGTGACGTGTAGCATATTGGTCAACAGTGCGGGATCCATTCCTAAAGCACGAAGAGGCAGAATGCGCAGTACACCAACCATTGAAAGATGGCGCCAAATGTGGACGGAAGCACAGGGATTGCTGGGATGTGAAGCAATGCATCATGGGGCATTGGGACAGGACCCAGGATGCCCCGTGACCCCCTCCGCCTTCCCACAACTCTTAGCGGCAGAAGAGGAAGCAATACTCAGTGTGATAGCTGCCCAGAGTGTACTGCTCCAAACATCGCTGCAAGTGCCGCAAGTGTGAACACGCTATTGTGCAGGCAGCTGGCAGTGTGAACACACAATAGCGGTTTCCCTTCAGCGCTCTCTGGGCGGCACTGAACTCCCAGCGCTGTAACTCTGCCAGTGTAGACATAGTCTCAGAGAGACTGACTGCCAGGATCCCAGGACTGATCCCCTCTGGGGAATGAAGCACAATGTCAACAAAACCCTGCTAGCCCAAAGTGCTGGACCATCTATGCCATTACCTGGTTCCTAAACTGCAGCTACAATTCCTACCTCACGTGAATCCAAAGACCGAGAGGTGCAGAGATCCAACCCCTTATAATCTTAGAAATGTTTTGTTCCTTTTTCTATTTTGTGTCTATTTCTTTTTATGAACTTGGAGACCTCCCAGCCTTTCTATTAGATTGGGGTGTAACAGTGTGGCTCTGTGTGTGTGTACATACACCTCTGAAATCTACAAAGGGAAGATGTTAGGAAGAATAGTTCCCCAAATCTTAATAGCCTTAAAACTGCGCCTTATGAAATGACTGAACGCATGCTCCTCACCTATGGAAGCATTGCAAGGAATTGAGCTGTCAGATATATATTGTTCAGCGAGAGCTGTTTGAACTTCTTTTACTAATGTCTCTCTAAGGTCTGTATGTGTTTTGGGGCAAGAGGACAGGAGAAGTATTAGCTACACAATAGTGACATCTAAGGAGAAAACTGTAATTGGCTTTGAGGTTGTAGGCTAAATGTAAGCAATAATTTGGTTTTGGTATTGAAATATTCAGCTGGGTAAATCTGGGTTGCTCTGCCTGGGTAAAAATCTCTGATTGGGGTTTTGGCATCACTAAATATGCACCTGCCTTCTTGGGTTGCTCTTTTAGGATTTATAAGGGTTGATTTTCTGCTGTATTAATCTGATGATTTGACTAAATTGACGACTTGATTCCAATGCAATATCCATGTTAACTCATTGATTTACTGATTTGACCTGAATTTATCACTGTATTGTTTAACCCTTAGCTGAGCGGTGTCTATAGTCATTTAGCCTTAGTGATGTGTGCTCTTGGATTTATTTGTTCATGTTAATAAAACATGTAACTGGGATATTGAGTCATTTCTTTCAATAAGCAACCGGGGCTGGAACTTTTATTTGTATATTTCTCTTTAATTCAATCTCCATTTTCTTAATTTCATTATTGTTCTAAGTTAAGGAATGTGCAGCACCAAAAACTGATACAAGCCTTTTGCTGCCCCATTCTGTGCCCATCCAGCAGGAGTAGAGAACAAACACCTCCTGGAGCGGGGATTGTCACACTGCACTGTAAATACAGATGCATCTGCCCAAGGTTTGCTGTCTTTCTCCAATCATGGCATGAGGGTGACACCTACAGCTCCTTGTAATCATGCCTGACAGGAAGGACACCCCTATGTGCATTGCCTTGGGAAGCAGGGGGATCTGGGAGACCCTGGACGCTGGGGGATATTTACCCAGAGCTCAGGAGCAATCTACTCGGGGTGATGCAGTAGAAAAGAGCTGGGCTCTGCTTTCCCCACTTATTTCTCCTTATCCCTTTTTGGTCTCTCTCTACACTTTCCCTTTCTTCCCCTCCCCCCACCCTCTGGCAGGGAGACTTGGTCACTTCCCTGCTCCCAGGGGCGCTCACTCTCCGGTAGCTGGATTGGCCCCTGCGAGTGCTAATAGGAGCGAGAGCCTGGGTGCGGGTCAGTCCCTGCAGTGGCTCTGGGACACACAGAGGCAGAAGGAGGAGCAAAGATGGGGCTAGTTCCCACCTCAGAAAGTCCCTGGCCCGGTGAGTGTGGCAGCTGCAGCCCAGTTGGGCTTGAAGGAGCCAGGAAGGGGCCGGAGCAGTGGGTAGCCAGGGGCTGGTAGGAAGGAAGGCAGGAAAAGAGCTGTGGGGCAGATCCCGGAGGCAGGGCTTTGTAAGGTATGAGACACTGCTGGTGCTGCTGCCTCCAGTGTGAGATGGGAGCCGGGGCTGAGGTCTGGGCTGCTGCTGCGGCCCCAGCGCGGCTGGTCCAGGGACAGACTTTCACTGAAGCACTTTCTGTGCCCATCCGAGGTGGGGACTTTCTCCAGCTGGACCCAGCCCCAGGCTCTGCTGCCCCTGGCCCAGATCTGCAGGCACCAGGGGCCAGAGAGACCCCGGGGCCAGCGCTGGGTGGGCAGGACAGAGACTCTGCCCAAAGGCTCCAGGAGCAGCAGGTCTCACAGCTCCTGGGAATCTGCTTCCGGGTGGGTAACACGCCTGGGCGGGACCTGGACAGTGATGGAGCCGCTGTCCTCACGCTGCCTCAGGTGCTCTTCTTCGGCTCCTGTTCTCTCCTTAGCTCGGCCCCACTCTGGCCCAGGTAGTTCCAGCTCACATGGAGGATGGGACCCCCTGGCCTGGTGACTCCCTCATCAGACTGCCTTCCCTGTCTGTCAGGGTGAGCTGGAGCTTTGGCCTCTCCCCATTGCCCCTGGGGACTGTCAGTCTCAGGGTCCTGATTTCCCATTGACCCTTCCCCTTTCTTTTGATACTGGGAACTAGCCCACCAAAAAAAACCCTCTAAGTTGTAGTAAGGGGCCAACAATCCCCTTACACAAGCCAGCCCCGTGAGGGTCACAGATGTCCAGAGAAAACAGCACAAGCTGGTTCCATGGTGTAACGGTCAGCACTCAGGACTCTGAATCCTGCAATTCAAATTCAAATATCAATGGGACCTTGTCTTTGCTTGCAGCAAAGTCCTGGTGCTAAAAGTGCTCACTTCCCTGGCTCCTGTTGTGAAAGAGCGAGTCTTTCCCCTCCTGCTGGGTGACTCATGCCCACTGGAGCCAGGTCTTCGGTCGGGATGGCGTGACGGGATGGCTGTAGTGGGTTGGGCCTCTAGAACTTGCCACCCTGGCTACTGATGCCCGCAGTCCTGCGGTTTGACCTGATGTTTGGGATTCTTGCTGCTTCACCTGATGCCTGCAAGTTTGGCCCTTGTGCTTGCTGCCACACTTTTCCTCTTGCCCACATGGTGCTTAAAGAAAGGAGTGCCAGGGGCAGGCTTCATAGTCAGGGATAGGCAGGAGGGACGAAGGGTCCCAGGCTGGAGCCCAGCAGACCTTTCCTCCTCTGGGCACCTAGAGCAGAGGTGGCTGGTGCTGACAGCTCCAAGGGAAGGCTTAAAAGCCACAGAGTAACCAAGGGTGAGGAGGACCAGGCCTATGCATGGCCAGCTGACTGCCACAAAGACACCTGGCCAGCCTCCTCCCTGGCATGCCAAACACCCACTGAAGGCCACCTGAAGACCAGCATCCAGCATGTGGGGTGGCTGCTGATGCTCTGTGGCCAACATCAGAATGTTGTAGAAAAGCAGGGCCAGCCCCCCTGGTGGGGCCTCTGACCGTTCCCACTCACGGTGCTCACTTTTGCAGTGGGGCAGGAGATTTTTCTCAAAGAGGCTTTTCCCCAGCTGGTGAGAAGCAGCGAATCACCCAGGCTCCCAAGGCGCTATTTAGGAAGCCCCCTCAAGCAAAGGGACAGGTGCACATTTGGGAGAGAGAAACTGCTCTACACTCTAGCCCAGGTAGCCACCCATTTTCTTTGGTAAGTCAGGAATGGTAAAGGCTAGACTGGAAGACCTGGGGCTCATGCCTTTGTGATATCCTACCCCCAACTCCTTCCCGGGGCTCTAGCTGAAGCCAGAGCATTGGCCTGAGCAGCCAAGAAGAGAGCAGGACTTTCAGTACAAAGGGAAAGCTGCACAAGCACAACCGCAAAGGGACTCGAACCCTCAATCACCTGATGCAAAGACAGGCACCTTATCCATTAGGCCACATGAGAAAAGCGTCGCCAAGTACTTCTTTAAAAAAGGTGGACACTGTGTTTCTCCGGTCATCTACTGAGGGGGCAGAGACACTCTGGGCACAAGAAGTCGAGTTGCCATAATTCTATGGTGCCAGGTGCAGGACTTTGGCAGGGAGGCTCAGGCATGGGGGATCGGGGTGCTGCAGATGGACCAGCTGTCTAGGTGTGGAGATTTAGTCGCACTGAGGCCCAGGAGGGAGGAGGAGGAGGAATCCTGCTGATGGGCAGTGGCTGTGGAGAAAAAGAGGAAGGGTTCCTGGGACTTCCCCCTCGCCCCTTTTACCTGCCTGCTTCCTCTTGTGGTGGAAGGGGTAGATGCTCTCAGGAAGCCTGTTTTGTTAGTTCCCTCTGGGGCATCTGGCATTGGCCACTGTCAGAGGACAGGATACTGGGCTAGATGGACCTTTGGTCTGACCCAGTCTGGCCTTTCTTACGGGGTTTGCCAAGGTCACCTATGGATCTTCTCTTTGTGTCTCTGAAGGCTCTACCGGGCTGCATAAGCTGCAGCAAGTTTCTGGTCTTGGGTTTGATCTTGAGAAACAGGATTGTAGGTGAGGCACGGAGTCAAAGGGTCTCACGCCTGACAGCCAGCAGACGTGCAGGCAATGAGCCCAGGACAACTGGTAAATGTGGTGCATGAATGAGCCCAAACTAGAAGGTTTCTTGTTGGCCTCAAAAGGTCATTGCTCAAAGGGAGCCATATGGTGTGATGAAAAGAGTGATCCATGTATGGACTCGACTAGCTTGGGGAGTCCTTGCACTGGGGTTTCGGGAGTTTAATATGTGGTTGGGAGAATTCCACATCCATAAAATCTCACCCCTGGGTTTGTAATGTCAGACTCCAGCAAACATGTCCCTCTATGTGTGAAGGGAGGGGCTGTGAGGAGGAGGGTCCATGGGGGTGTCAGTGTGAGGGGGAGGGGCTGTAAGGGGGAGGGGGTCCATGTGGGTGTCAGTGTGAGGGGGAGGGGCTGTGAAGGGGGAGGGTCCATGGGGATATCAGTGTGAGGGGGAGGGTCCATGGGGGTGTCAGTGTGAGGGGAGGGGCTGTGAGGATATAGTCACCTCCAGGCAGCAGGAGCCCCCCTGACACAGGAGTTGAACTGCCCCCACCTCCCAGGTGCTTTGGGGGGCCCTAGGGCCCAGCACGCAGCTGCTGTCCCTGCAGGGTCCCTGGGAGTCACAAAGGGGTGATGTGAGGTTAATGCCCCGTCTGTTCTGGGGTGGGGGACTGGAGCCCCTGGAACAGCCCTGTGGGGAATTCACTCTGTGGAAAAGCACGTCTAGGACTGGGGATTCCCAGCTGCATTAGAGCGGCATGAGGAGAAGAAAGAGTTAAAGCTTTAGAAAATTCAGGGTGTGCTGGGTGTGAAGGAGGGTGCCCACCTCTCAGTCTGCAGTACAGCCAACCCCAAACGTTCAAAAACCCTGAGTCAGGCTCACCAAAAATCATGAGATTGGCTTTAAAATCAGGAGACTGTGTAAAAATAATAGATTTGGTGATCTTTTTATTTGCCTTCTGCTTGATGAGCCTTTAGGACGCACTGGGGTGACATTTTGAATCTTTCTCCACAGCCACAAGGGCTAGAAAGGTACTGTGTCTTTAAGAGCGAAGGCTGAAATCATCACATCTCCACTTGACTCCAGGAGCTGGGGCTTTAAGGAAAACAATAACTCTCATGAGACTCAAGGCAAAATCATGAGAGTTGGCAGCACAGAGTCGGATTGAGTCTTTATTCTCCAGGATTCCCTGGAGCCGGGGTTCCCGACCTTTTTCTTTCTGTGGCAACATGATATAAAACCTCCACAGCCCACCTGTGCCACAACAACTGTTTTCCTGCACGTCCAGTCGATTAAAAGCCAGGGCTGTCGTTAGGGGGTAGCCAGCAGAGCAATTCTGCAGGGGCCCACAGCACAGGGGCCCCCATGAAGTTAAGTTGCTTTGGCTTCAGTCCCAGGCGGAAGGGCTCAGATTTCAAATTTCTGCCCTGAGCCCCAGCGAGTCTAACACCGGCCCTGCTTTCTGGTATATTTCTCCCCCCCGCTGAAACCAGCTCGCTGCCCTCCAGGGGGCTCCAGACCCCTGGCTGAGAACCACGGCCTTGGAGCTCTGTTTAGAAGAAGGGAGCAAAGCTGCTGCCTTCCTTATGGCTGAACTCAGGCCCTTAGAGTGGGCTATTCCTGCACTGCCAGCGACACCAGGGAAGCTCACTGAGCAGTTGCCTGGCCTCAGGGACAGTCTAAGCCTGCGGGGGGGGGGGGGGGGGTCAATGAAGCAGCTGGGTCAGGCTGGGCACCTTCATTCCCAGAGAACTGCCCTGGCTCCCTTCTCAGCAGCAAAGAAGTCAATTCCCCCACCCCTGATGAATCAGCCTGGAGCTACATGCAGAGCTGGGGGTTTCTCCTTTCACTCCTGCTGGGGAGTGCCGGTAGGGTGACCAGACAACAAGTGTGAAAAATCGGGACAGGGGGTGGGGGGTAATAGGAGCCTATATAAGAAAAAGACCCAAAAATCGGGACTGTCCCTATAAAATCGGGACATCTGGTCACCCTAAGTGCCGGTGTCCCAGGGGGCATTTCTAGCAGAGCATTCGGAACTCAACTGGGGGAACCAGCCTTCGTTACAGAACGCTCACGTTCAGATGACATCTTTATTTACAGTTTCTTATAATACGGTATAATCCTTCAATCCTAGTGTCACCATCGATAACATGGCTTGTTCAGCCTGGTGGGATACCAAGGGTAAAACTAACCAGCTCTTCAAATCCAAGAGAGTGGAGATAAATCACCTCTCAGAGTCAATGCGGGGCAATCAATAGACGGTGGGCCAAATCGTGTTTGAATGGACCGCAAAATATTTTTATTTACTTATTATTATCATCATTATAGTTATTTTTTATTAATATTTATGCTGGAGTCTAAACCTTGACTAGACCTTAGCCAAAAATTTTGGACCTTGACAAAAAATAATGGATTACCCCTAAGAACGGGGTTGTGTTACATTCCTTATGTCCTCATGCCATCTTGTGGCCATTTCCTTTCCCTCCTTTCAGTGAAAAGCTTTGGTATTTGTGTAGAAACTATTTTTTCGGGAGAGATCCAGGACCGGGAGCTGCCTGCATGTACCAAGCACCCACTAGATTAGAAGGTGACAGACAAACACCCTTAAGACGAGGCAGCCGTCCCTGTCAAAAAAATCATCTCCCTTCTTCACTTGAGTGACAGCCTGAATCGTTCCTTCAGCTCGCAGGCTCCTCCCAAGCCTAAAACGGAAAACCATCTTGCCAGAAAGCAGCCCACTAGGACACACCATTGCTTCTTTTCCTTCCACCCAGAACCCCGCTTCTTCTTCTCCTGAGCTGCAGGTAGCCATCCCTGGGATGCCAAGAGGCAGGCACAGGATTCTACTTCCCAGCAGCCAACTGCACCTCCCCAGGCTTTGGCAGAATGAATGGTGGTGCTCTACTAACCCCACTTAGCCTCAATGATGCACTTAGCTTCTGCCCTGCCTTCCTCAGCATGACTTTCCTCTTTTGCCCCATTCCTGCCTTACTTCCTCCTTTGGCAAGACACGCAAAGGAGGCCAGCAGGAAGAGCTGGCCTCTAGAGGCCAGCCTCCAAGGGCAGAGGAGGCCAAGCCACAAGCATTCAGAAGGCGACTAATTCCTCTAGCTTCCCCAGGCTGATGCCAAGGTACTTTGTCCACTGATGCCACCACCCTCTATTGTGCAGGGGTTGGGGTTACTTCAGTGACAGGCCAGTGGCAGAAGGAGAAGTGCCTTGTTGGACAGCAAGAGGAGCTGGGAAAAGGAAGCCAGCATGTTTCTGCCTGGTTTTGGGCTGAGGTCCTTTTGCATGTTAGGCAAACGTGATAACCACTACACTACAGAAACTCCATCACAGGGTGCTGTCCTGCCCCATACTCAAATTCCATGCACTTTGGTGGTGCTCACCCTGGCACACACCAATGGGTGAACCTGAAGAAAGTGGCAGCAGCCCTTCGATAGGTCAGCTGGAAGAGCAGAGGACTGTAGTCGGGGCTCAGGAAGTCATCCTCACATCACCCTTGTGACTCCAGCTTGAAGGAGAGCTTCTTTTTCTTCCCCTTGCTGAGAAAGAGCAAGAGAAGAAAGAAAGGTCAGGTGGCCAACTGGGTGCAGAAGCCAATGCTGTCTTTTCCCGTAGCAAAGCCTGAAATGAGGGACTTGCATTGGGTAAAGGCACTGCTGTGTTTCCAGAAAACAGCCCACCACTGCAGAAAGAGGGACAAAAGAGCATGCTGAAGCCTGGGATTGAACCAGGGACCTTTAAAGCTTCAGTCTAATGCTCTCCCAACTGAGCTACTTCAGCACCTGGAAGGGGCTTTTTTCGCCTGCTGCTTGTCACCTTGAAGATTATTCTCAATAAAACATCTCTCCAATCTACAATGGCCAATGCAAGACTGACATCGCTTGCTATTTTAGCACTTGGAAATGTCTTCAACTAGTCTTTGGATCTCTCTAATGCTGTGCTTCAGTTCACGGGGGAAAGGTGAGAAAAGCGATCTCTGAACAAAAGGCCTAGGGTTAACATTCTAACGCTGTCTCTTACTGAAGCACTATTTTATACTGGCCCACCCTGTGTTGGTGACAGTTCCATTTCTAGATGTTAGTACATTTCAGTTACTGTTAAAATTAAAAGTTTCTATATGCTTAAAGGAAATGATTTTTTTTTTATTTGCTTATATATGGCATGAATAAATACAGATTTACACATCCTATCATGAAAATTTATTGTCTTATATGATAGAGAAAATCATGCATCCCAATTGTGCATCAAAATCATGAAATGAGCTACAAGTGCAATAAAAAAACAAGGAATTCAATGGTTTAACATATGAAGCGGGGGTGGGGGGGACGCCAAAGACACTTCTTGCCTGGGTTGCCGCTTGGTCTAGGGGAGGCCCTGTCAGTGAAAGCAGGAGTTAGTTTCACATGCCTATTTTCAGGCTGTAATCTGTGGGCACCCTGCTCTGTGGGAGGGATCCTGGTAGCCCAGACTCACGGCTGGAACAGGCCCCTGATTGAGGGGGTGGCTGCATGGTTTACAGCAGTCTGATGTCTCAGGCAATGTGTCTCTCTGAAAGCCTCAGAACTGCATCCCGAGATGGCTCCTGCGCTGCCTTCGCTCCTTTCACATTCTATAGAAAGGAGCAGCATCAAGGGTTAGGGATGAGCTATAGGTCACTATGTGGGTGGCAGAGACATCAGGAGTAAACCCAGCACCCAAAGCAGAGGGGGAATATAAGGCTTTTTCTCTTTACTTAGCCACGTGCTATAGCTCAGAGAGCTCTTTTAAATGTCTCCCCTCACACAACCTGGGAAAGGGGAAGGATTCGTAGGTTCTAGTTTGATTTGAAAGAGGATCACTGGAACCTAAAACCATTCACTGCCCTTTCCTAGAGAAACCCATAATGCACAGAACGGGGCTGAGATAAATGCTTACAGGAGTCAAGAATTGCTCCCCTGGAATAGCAGCAATATTGGGCAGCTGGAAATCTCACCAAAGGAGCTGAAGCATTGGTGATTCAGACATAGATGTCCTAGGTACTGCATGGGAGGTTTAGGTTTCTTTTCTGGACAATAGCAGTGTGAGTTTTATTGTCTCAACATTTCAGTAGAAAAATTCAGACCCAAACTGTGTGTCAGGGCCGGCTCTGGCTTTTTTGCCGCCCTAGGCAAAAAAGCCAGCGGCCGCCCCCCCCCCCCCCCATTGCGGCAGGGGCTCTCCGCTCTCCCCCCAGCGGCCAGAGCGCCGGGGGGAGGGCGGAGAGCCCCTGGCGGCCAGAGCGCCGGGAGCACGGCGGAGAGCCCGGCTGGGGCTCTCCGCTCTCCCCGACCGGCCGGAGCACCGGGGAAGGGCGGCGAGCCCGCTGTGGCTCCCCTCTCCCTGGCGGCCGGAGCGCCGCGGGGAGGGCGGCGAGCCCAGTCGCGGCCCCGCTCTCGGGCCGGAGCGCCCTGCCGTGCCGCCCCCCTCCAGGCGCCGCCCCAAGCACATGCTTGGTGGGCTGGTGCCTGGAGCTGGCCCTGCTGTGTGTGGTGGGGAGGTTGATAGCAGTTTCTTTGGTTTTGATTTAGTTTGTTCTCTTATTCTCATTTTAAAAGCTCTTGATCATTTTGATGGGGAAAATGTTTGTAGAAGGCCAAGGAAAAGTAAGAAAAGTTTAAAATCTGCATTGTAGTGAGGGGGTCTCTGTGTGCCAGGGCAGAGGTGGAGATTTTCATGGGGAAGGGGGCTAAGGGATAAATGAGAGGCTTTTGCGGGAACACAGGGGGATGTTTTTCAGTTTAATTTTTCCAAAGGGAAATCTCCCCACTTTCCCTGTTCTGCTGCCCAGCTCAGACCCCACTGACAATCCTGTGACGAAGTGGGAATTTTCTGAATGTTTTGTATAAATGTTATGTATACCTCAGTTTCCCCTATTTGTTGCACGATTATCTAGGTCAGAGGTCCAAAATGTGGGGTGCATCCTGCTAGGTGGAATGGAGTAACATTCAGGGGAATGCCACTGGGGCCCAGGCCAGCCCCCACAGGGTGTGGGGAGGGAGTGCCATCCAGCTCCACTCCTGGCTGCAGCCCCAGCTGCTGGCACGGCTCCCAGGACTCCTCTCCCGGCCCTACTCTTGTGACTCTGCTGCCGGTCTCTGCCCCCACTCCCAGCTCTGGCCCCTGCCTCAGCCCCCTTACCCCTTTCCGTGTCCCTTCCCCGTAGCTGTGGTCCCACTCCCAGGTGTAGTAAGAGGAGGCCCTGAGATATAAACCTTGGTATCAGAGGCCCGGTATGAGGCCTAAGGCCTGAACTAAAGTAATGGTCAAGACTTTGCTAACATAAAGCAAAGTTAAGCTGTGAGCCAGAGGCAGGCCCTGCTCACAGAAGCTCGCAAGGAAAGGGCTGATGCTGCAAAAAGAGACACACCTAAAAGGTACTGGACACCAGATATCAGAACATTTGCATACTTGTACATTCCACACATAACAAGGAACAAGCTGTCCCATCCCAATGACAGGGCCAAAAGGGGAATATGATGGATAGAGTTGTTTTGTTCAAACCAACATGTACAAGGTGAGAGGCGGCATCTTACTACGTAGTGGGGTTGTACCTTGCTACGTAGAGGGGTTGCACCTCAATACATCAGGAGTGATGTGTAACTTGTTTGTACCTGTGTATACGAATGCACCCCTGAGTGGATATCTTTGTCCAGCCTAGGGGGCAGTGGAAAGTCCCGCCACTGACTGAGCTGAGTCCATTGTCAGGGAGCACATATGTACTAGTTAGCAGCACCTTGGACTTCTATGCCAGGGAAATCTGGAGACTGTGTTTCTCTTCGACAATAAACCTGGCCGACGTGCTTTCGTACCTTACTAGAGTCTGTGGTCATTGGGGGTTCTCTCGGGGTCTGCTGTGTCAGCTATCTGCGCAGAGGTGGGGCAGCACGCAGTGGGAACACACGCACGCAGCGGATTGATATCAACATTGAACAGTGCAGAGCACCACACCGGGAGCGTCTGACGACACTGGTGACCCCGACCGCTGATCTGGTGAGTAAGTGAGCTGTCCGCTGTAGGAACCGCGATCTAACATGGCAGAAAACCTCAAGCTAGGGAACCCCCTGATCCCCTCCCTTTACATCCCCACAGAGTTTGATAACTCATGGACCCGCTGAATTGCCAGTATAGGGGGTCCATATGAATTTAAAAAAAGAAGGGAAACATGGACTGGCATATATATATATATAGAGAGAGAGAGACACCTATCTCATAGAACTGGAAGGGACCCTGAAAGGTCATTGAATCCAGCCCCCTGCTTTCATTAGCAGGACCAAATACTGATTTGGCCCCTCAAGGATTGAAGTTACAACCCTGGGTTTAGCAGGCCAATGCTCAAATCACTAAGCTATCCCTCCCCCATATAGAGCAAGGGTAGAAACCAAGGCTCTAAAAAATAATAATAAAAGTAAAACAAGAATTGTGCAACTAATGTCTGTGGCAGTGAGATGGCTCAAACAGCATGCTACCATACTGGCTGGACAGGTAATGGAAAAAACAGAGGTTGGGCACAAGCCCATATGTCTGCACTGTAATTTTATAGTCTTGCAGCCCAAGCCCCATAAGCCCTGAGTCAGCTGACCCGGGCTTTGAGACAGGTGCCCTGGGTGTTTTAATTGCTGTGTAGACATAATGTTAGGATAGGTCTACAGTGCAATGAAACACCCACAGCTGACCCGTGTCAGATTAATCAGGGTCATGTGGCTTGGTGTGTAAAGCTACAGTGTACGTGTCTCGGCTCAAGCTCTGTACCCTGCTCTAGGAGCCCAGAAGGTTGGGAGGGAGGTTAGCAAGTGGAAATGGTAAAACCACAGTGAAGTATTACCCTGGACTCAATGGCATTTCTCCATTGGTCTGTCTGCTTTGGGGCAGGGACAAAAACACGTCCTGCTGCATTCGTTATTTCAAAGGGTGGTTTAGGATTTTCATTCTCAGACACGGTGCACAAAGCAGGACTCAATCCTCAGCGTAAACTAAATGAGCTGCCCACAGATTCTGGCAGCCACAATGAGCATTTGGTGTGAGAGCTTAGACCTGTCCCTGTCCCAGAGGGAGGGGGTCATCTGTGAGGGGACTGGAACACTGACCTACCCGCTCCTAACTCCCAAACTTTCAGTAACTCTATTATCAGTGCCTGTGAGTGTAATTTAAACCATAAGAAAAACCACACTGGGCTAGATCAAAGGTCCATCTAGCTCTGTATCTTGTCTTCTGACAGTAGCCAATAGCAGGTGCCCCAAAAGCTACAACAAGGGACCATTGGGAGTTGAACCCAGGCTCTTCTGTTTACAAGACAGGTGCTTTAACCAGCTAAGCCATGGCACTTGCCTCAGGCTAAGGTATGGTGTCTGCCCACACCTGACTCCCTGCCAACCCCCACAGGGGTCTGACCAGCTTTGCTTGTGTTTGGATTCTGTAAAGCAGAGGAGCAGGTGAAGTTTTACTCCCAAGGTGTGTGTGTGTGATTCTTTGCACAGGTCTATGCTACAAAATTAGGTCGGTGTAACTACAATACTTAGGGGTGTAAAAAATGTAACCTGAGCAATGCAGTTATATTAAACTAACCCCGGTGTAGCTAGCACTGTGTCAACAGGAGGGCTTCTCCCATCAACATAGCTTGGGGAGGGGCTTGGTTAGTGAAGACCCAGAGAATAGGTGGCCCGTGACTCTTGCATTTGGGGAGGCTGGGCATGAGCACTGGAAGCTCCCTAAAAGTGTGGGGGGGCCATCGGTACCTGGACTGTGGCACTGCCCCCCAACTCCACCCTGCTCTTTCTCCTCCCTCTGAGGACCCACCTGTGCTCCACCCTCGCTCCCGTATGGCCACTTCCTTCCCCTGCTCTGCCTCTTTGGCTGAGGCCTGCTGGTCTGCCTTTTGCTCGCTCCTCTCCTCCCCTGAGGCCTCCTCACCTGCTGCTCGTGCTTCTCCACCCCCTACCCCAAGGTCTGCCCGCCACCCACACCTCTGTGCCCCTCCCCTGAGACCCACCCAACCTGCCGCTTGCACCTTTCTGACCCCTCCTCTGACCTGCCCACCACCCACATCTCTCTGACCCCTCCCCTGAGACCCGCCCTGCCCTGCCCACCTCTTTCTTCATGCTGCTGTTGTTATTCCATGAAACATCAAGGATGGAATAAAAAGCTGAGTTTACTCCAGAGTGAGGAAAGAAAGGAGCCACCAACCCCTGGCAAAGCTCAGTGCCCCAGAGAAAACCTGCCCCCTGCTATTGCAATCACTGAAGTACTGGGGATATGACAGGAAAGGGACTGTCTGAATTATCAGGGCAGGAAATGGACAACAATCTACAGCAACGTCATTAACCACAAACACACTCTCATCATGCTCCAGCCAGAAGGGAAATGAGCAGGAATTCTTGCTGTTCAGCCCTGGACACACTTACACAATGGCACAGCAGTGAGTGTGTTGTGGAAGCTGGTCTGAGGAAACAATTGGAATTGAGCACTCAGTGAGAACAGAACTAGAGTGTAGTGAAAAGCATAGCTACTACAAGTAGTTGTGGCTGTATGGTTAAGGCAATGGACTAGCAATCCATTGGGGTGGCCTTGCACAGGTTCAGATTCTGCCAACTACGGAGGAAGTGGTTGTTCTTTAGTTTTAACGGGAGCTGGGTCTTGTTTCGTCTCACTCTCAGGCTATGTCTACACGGCAGAGTTATGCCGCTTTAGTTAAAGTGTTTTAATTAAACAGCTGTTGCATGTCCACACTATGCCCCTTATGTCACCAGAGCGCATCCACGCTAGCAGCTCTTGCATTGTCACAAAGAGCAGTGCACTGTGGGTAGCTATCCCACTGTACAACTGGCCGCAGGGTGCTTTGGGAAGGGTTTGCAATGCCTCGTGGGCCGGTACAGCATCACATGATGCAGGTTTCTCTATCCCATTGTTCCATGGGCATCCTACTAGATTGCCAGCTGCTTTTGAACTGCAATGTGCGTGGTGGGGTAGAGACCTGTTGGTGTGTGGGGAGAGACAGTGTGTGTGTTGGGGGAGTGTGTGTGTTGCGGAAGAGTGAGTGTGTTAGCACACTGTCTCTAAGTTCAGACTGCTGCTGGAAGCAACCAGTCCTGAGGCAGGGGGAAGGGGACAGCCCTGACATCAGCCCCCGCTTCTCTCACTGGCTCAGCTCAGCACAGCAGTCTCTGTCACATACACACACACACACACACACACTGCTGCCTGCTTAGCTCTGTGTCAAGGGTGCTGGAACAGGGGGTTTAGAGGGCCATGCCCCCACTACTCTTTACTGGCTGTTAGGACAAATGATGGAGGGGGGAAATGGTGGAGTCTTGGGGGGAAGAGGCATTCTGTGGGTGTGGCCATTGGTACCTGGACTGTGGCACTGCCCCCCAACTCCACCCTGCTCTTTCTCCTCCCTCTGAGGCCCCACCTGTGCTCCACCCTCGCTCCCGTTTGGCCACTTCCCTCCCCTGCTCTGCCTCTTGTGAGTGTGGGTCCTTGTGGAAGGGTTGTCATGGGAGTGCCACGGTTCAGACAACGGTGCCCCCCCCCCCCGCACTGTAAGGAAGCTTCCGCTGCCCCTGCTCTGTGTTTCTAGAGCAGGAGAGGGCAGCATTCCATGGGAGTGATTTGCTCCCCGGGTCTCCGGCAGTGGAGCTCAGGAGGCGATTTAAAGGGCCCGGGGCTCGGGTCACTGCAGGGAGCCCTGGGCCCTTTAAATCACCAGCTTGGGGAAGCTGGTCCAGTCCGGCACAGTGTACCAGCTCTTGCCGGTACGCCATACTGGAACATACCAGCTTACTTTCACCGCTGGAAGGTCCTCACAGGGATCAATAACTGATTAAAAGATAGGAAACAAAGGGTAGGAATAAACGGTCAGTTTTCAGGGTGGAAACAGGTAAATAGTGGTGTCTGTACTGGGACCAGTACTATTCAGCATATTCATAAACGATCTGCTAAAAAGTGAGGTGACAAAATTTGCAGATGATCCAAAACTACTGAGGATTGTTAAGTCCAAAGCAGACTGTGAGGAGTTAAAAAGAGATTTCACAAAACCGGGTGAAAGGGCAACAAAATGGCAGATGAAATTCAATGTTGATAAATGCAAAGTGATGCACATTGGAAAACATAATCCCAACTATACATATAAAATGATGGGATGTAAAATAGCTGTTGCAACTCAAGTGAGAGATCTTGGAGTCACTGTGGATAGATCTCTGAAAACATCCACTCAATGTGCAGTGGCAGTCAAAAAAGCAAACAGAATGTTGGGAATCATTAGGAAAGGGATAGATAATAAGAGAGAAAATCTTACTACCACTATATAAATCATGGTATGCCCACATCTGGAATACTGCGTGCAGCTATGGTCAGCCCATCTTAAAAAAGATGTATTGGAATTGGAAAAGGTTCAGAAAAGGGGTATGGAGTGTCTGCCATATGAGGAGAGAATAATAAGACTGGGACTTTTCAGCTTGGAAAAAAGATGACTAAGTGGGGATATGATAGAGGTCTAGAAAATCATGACTGGTGTGGAGAAAGTAAATAAGGAAGTGTTACTTATTCCTTCTCATAACACAAGAACTAGGGGTCACCAAATGAAATTAATAGGCAGCACGTTTAAAACAAACAAAAGGAAGTATTTTTTCACACAATGCACAGTCAACCTGCGGAACTCTTGCCAGAGGATGTTGTGAAGGCCAAGACTATAACAGGGTTCAAAAAAAAAAAGTGCGTAATCAATTCATGGAGGATATGCTATGAGCCAGGATGGATAGGGATGGTGTCCCTAGTCTCTGTTTGCCAGGAGCTGGGAATGGGTGACAGGGGATAGATCACTTGATGATTACCTGGTCTGTTCATTCGTTCTGAAGCACCTGGCTTTGGCCACTATGGGAAGACAGGATACTGGGCTAGATGGACCCAGTCTGACCCAGTATGGCCATTCTTATGTCCTTATGCTCCTTTCATATAGATGCCTGGGATTCTGCCTCACAATGTGTCCCTGAGGTCTCAGCCAAAATGCCCCAGACAGGCAAACACTCTGTGCTCCTGAAGCCTCTGCCATCCATGTAGTGCCCTATGGCTCATCCCTAACCCTTGATGCTGCTCCTTGTTATTGAATGTGAAAGGAGAGGAGGTGGTGCAGGAGCATTATGGGGACGCAGATCTGAGGCTTGGGGAGAGACAGATTGTCTGATAAATCAGAGCACTGTAAACAATGCAGCCACCCCCTAAATCAGGGACCTGTTCCAGCCCTGAGTCTGGGTTACTGGGATCCCTTCCACAGAGCAGGGTGCCTACAGCCTGAAAATAGGCATTTGAAACTAACTCCTGTTCTCTGCTCTAGACCAAATGGGACCCCAGGCAAGTCGTGTCTTCGGTGCCTGTCCCCCATATGTTAAACTTTTGAATATCTTATTTTTCATTGCGTGTTAGTTCATTTCATGATTTTGATGCACATTTTGGATGCATGATTTTCTCTGTCATATAAGATGATAAATTTACATGCTAGGATCTGTAAACCTATATTTATTCATGCCATATATAAGCAAATAAAACAAATTCATTTCCTCTAAGTATATAGAAACTTTTTAATTTTAACAGTATCTGAAATGTACTAATATCTAGAAATCAAACTGTCACCAACACAGGGTGGACCAGTATTAAATAGTGTTACAGTAAGAGACAGCATTAGAATATTAACCATAGTCCTTTAGTTCCAAGGTCGTTTTTCTTGCCTTTGCTCTCATGAACTGAAGCGCAGCATTAGGGAGATCCAAAGATTGGCCAATGGCATTTTCAAGTGCTAAAATAGCAAGCGATGTTGGTCTCTCATTGGCCATCATCGATTGAAGATATGGTTTAATGAGCCAGAGCTTCAAGGTGAGAGTGGCTCTGTCCACCGCCTTCTGTTGCGCTGCTGGGCACCAAGTCCCTGGCGGCCAATATGTGAAGCTGGGAGAAGAGAGTGGGGTGGCAAGTGGTGGCAGGAATTTTGCCAGCAGGGTCTAGTTGCCCAACTTCCTCCTCGTACCGCTGGGCCCCCGTCGCCTTCAGGTAACCCAGGAACTAAGGCAGGAATAGAGCAAGGAAGCAAGTAAAGCTGAGGAAGGAAGGCAAAAGTTAATCTTGCCTTCATGGGCCGCTCACAATGATGTCCTTTTTCTGTGCCTCAGTTGACAAAAACATCCTGGACAGAAGAACAGTAGGCCAAAAAGAAACCAAGCAGCTCAGCTGGATGTGTGCTAGACTAAAGGTCCCTGGTTCAATCCCAGGCTTTAGCATGCTTCTTTTATCTCCCTTTGTGCAGGAGTGGGCTGTTTTCTGAAAGTGCAGCATTGCCTTTAACTGCCACAAGTCCCTCATTTCAGGCTATGCAGCAGGAAAAGACAGCATGGGCTTCTGCACCGAGTTGGCCCACCTGACCTTTCATTCTTCTCTTGCACTTTGTCAGGAAGGGGAAGAAAAGAAAAAGAAAAAGAAGCTCTCCTTCAAGCGAGAATCACAAGGGTGACGTAAGGATGACTTCCTGAACACCGGCTCCAGTCCTCTGCTCTACCAGCTGACCCATCGAAGGGCTGCCACCTCTTTCTCTAGGTTCGCCCATTGGTGTGTGCCAGGGCGAGCGCCAGCCAAGTGGATGGAATTTGAAGGGAGGGGCACAGTACTGTAAGAGGGTTTCTGTAGTGTAGTGGTTATCATGTTTGCCTAACACACAAAAGGCCCCTGGTACAGAAATATGCTGGCTTCCTTTTCCCAGATCCCCTTGCTGTCCAGGAAGGCACTCCTCCTTCTGCTATTGGCCCATCCCTGGGATAACTCCAACCCCCGCATGACAGAGGGTGGTGACATCAGCGGAGAAAGCACTTTGGCGTCAGTCTGGAGAACCTAGAGGAGTTAGGCGTGTCACCTTTTGGAAGCTTGTGGCTTGGCCTCCTCTGACCTTGGAGATTGGCCTATAGAGGCCATCACTTCCTGCTGGCTTCCTTTGTGTGACTTGCAAAAGGAGGAAGTAAGACAGGAATGGGGCCATAGAGGAAAGTCAAGCTGAGGAAGGCAGGGAAGAAGCTGTGCAACAAAGTGGGGATAGTAAAGTGCCACCATTCGTTCTGCCAAAGCCTGAGGAGGTGTGTTTGGCTTCTGGGAGGTAGAATCCTGTGCCTGCCTCTTGGCATCCCAGAGATGGCTACTTGCAGCCCAGGAGAAGCGGGGTTGTGGGTGGAAGGAAAAGTAGCAATGGTGAGTCCTAGTGGGCTGCTTTCTGGCAAGATGGTTTTCTGTTTTAGGCTTGGGAGGAGCCTGCAAGCTGTGAGTGGACTTGTTCCAGTGAGAACCGCTGCTCTTGTCTTGCTGACCTGGGGGTGCCAGTGACAGCTTGTGAGGGGGCAGGTGCTGGCTTGAGTGAATGGGATATAGGAAACCCCAGCCTGCCGCACAGGGGCCAAGTCCACTGCTTGTCTCCTGCATTGTGACATCAAGATTAAAATCTTCCTAGCATGTGCTGCGACTCGTGTATTAAGCCTTCCTGGTTGGCCTGGTCATTGCCAAAGTAGTTCAGTTGGGAGTGCATTAGATTGATGATTTGAAGATTTCTGGCTTGATGCCAGGCTTTAGCACCCCCTTCACCCTGGGCACGTCGTGCTGGGCTTTCTTCTGGGTGTGCAGCTGTGCCTTAAACTCACAAGTTTTCCTAATTTCAGAGGCAACACTTGCAGAGGGTGGTGTGTGGGGTCATGTGCCCCACCTGGGTTAGCATCTCTGCTACATCATGTGGTGCTGCCAGGCTCTCTCCCTGCACAGCAGCTGCTGGAGGGGTAAGTGGAGAGGGGCTGCCTTTGCTGCTTCCTCTCCCTGCATTGTTCACACCTGGGAGGGGCTGTTGATCATAAGGGAGTGGGGCTGAACTTTGAAATTGTGCCCCCCCCCCCCCGGCCTCTTTCAGGAGACACCAGTCATCTGTGCCTGGTTTCCAGCTCCTCAGCCAGAGGAAAAAGTGGTATTCTGCACCTGAGTGGCCAGCTCTTACTTTCTTTCTCATGAAGGGGAGGAAAAAAGAATCTCTTTTTCAAATCCCTGTCCTACCGTTGACCGAGGTGTGACTTTCTAAGTTCCTGCTACAGTGGAGGATTTAGAGTTAGTGGGGTCCTGTACGCATAAAGTCCATGCAACAATCCCCTTTCATCCCAGCCCTGGTATGCCTCCAGTGGTTGTTGTCCCCTGGTAGCAGGGAAGGAAGTTTCCACCCATCCAGGAGATCCCAGCCTGGACTAAAGTCAACTTCAGGCTTCTCCTCTCTCCCTTCTTGGAATCAAGTTCATGTTTTTACCATGAGTTAAAGCAGCCCAAACCCCCAGAGTCTGGATTAATGTCACACGTTTGCAATCTCTCCAAGGAAGACAGTTTTTTAAACCCCAGATGAGTGGAGTTAAATCGGTTCTCAGCCTGAATCTTTGCTCTTAATCCTGAGGATATTGTCCCACCAAGGGGCCATTTCTCACCTCTCTTTTAAAATGAAGCACAATTTTCTTTGCACAGACACAGGAGCAGCAACATCTTTCTTTGTCCCTTGTGCTAAGCAGGATGTCAAATTCCATGGAACCTTCCTCTTCTGTAATGGAGACAATGGACAAGCAGGGGGCCCTGGGCACATCCAGCCCTGGCAGTGAGATGTTCCCTCCCCTCTTTCTTTATGCTGCTGTTGTTATTTCATGGACTGTCTGGGATGGGAAAAAAGCTGAGTTCACTCTAGGTGGAGGTAAAAAAGGACCCTGAAAATCTCAGGGCCACAGGGAAAACCCAACCCCTGCTACCGAGGTCACTGAGGTGCTGGCGATTTGAGTAGGAAAGGGACTGTGTGAATTGTCAAGGTGGGGAATGAATAACAATCTACAACTAGATCCACTTCATTAACCACCGACACAGGCTAATCCTGCTGCAGATAGAAGGGAAACTGGGAGCTATTCTTTGCTGTACAGCCTTGGAAACAGTGACCCAATTGCACCACAGTGAATGTGCTGGGGAAAGCTGGACTTTATAGGCAGGTGGAAATAGTGGATCCTAGAAATACCTGGAGTCCCCCACACCGCTTCTGCCACCAGGGTCAGGTGTTGAGCTGCTCACAGCGCCCCCCCCCCACCATCATTACCTTCCAGCAGGGGATTGCAGCACCCCCCCCCCCCTCATCCAATGCAGTATGAGGGCTGATTCTTGTATCTCTGCACCCTGCACTCTCTCGCCCCCTCTGCTGTGTAGAATCTGGCCCTGCTGCAAAGTGTCCCCTATGAACCACCAACCTCCAGGACAGCAGGTTTGGCCCACAGAGCAGGGCTTATGCAAGCTGGGGATGTAGCTCAGTGGTAGAGCGCATGCTTTGCATGTATGAGGTCCTGGGTTCAATCCCCAGCATCTCCATGTTCTTTTTTTTCCACACTGCAGCTTTGCTCATGCCCATCTCGGATGTGACCCAGCATCTCCCTGCCCGAGTTTCAATCTTGCTCAGTGAGGGGCAAGTGCCAATTGCATGGAAAGTCTGTGGGGGTTTCTGCTCCTAAGTCACATCAGTAAGTTTAAGATTCCCACCCGCTGTGCTGCTTGGGACAATGGGAGATGAGAAGGGCAAATCCTCTAGCACTGGAGGGACAGGTCCCATCTGCCCAGATTGAGAGGCAAGGAAACAGAGGGGAGTCAGTGCTCAGAGAGGTCAGTGATTTACACCCAACAGGGGACACTGTCTTTTTGAGGCAAGTACAGCTTGCTTGGGATGGTGCTGACGATGGAGAGAAAAAAGGCTGGAGTCAATGACAGATGAGACCATAGAAGGGGAAGGGGAATGGCAGCTCCACAGAAGGTCCTGGGTGCTCAGATGCCCCAGTTATAGGCACCCTGGACTGTCCTAAAGGGAGAAAATATAAAGCAAGACCCAGCCCCCCTACAGTGATCCCATGAAGAAGAACCTGGTTGGGAGTGGGGTGCAGGTTCCCTTTGGGCAAAGGGGAGCTGAAATCCCTCAGT